>NC_041037.1:6948750-7620000 GCF_900634625.1 Parambassis ranga | reverse complement strand
CTTATTAAACTATTGTCTATAAAAACGAAACTTTCTGTGCTTTAACACAAACTCTGAACACACATAAGGGTTTAAACTTAGCCCTAATTAGAATTTTTTAGGATCCAATCCGTGCGCTGCCTGCGCTCCGCTCCAGGTTTTGCGCGCCGCCCTCCACAGCCAGCTGCTGCAGAGCAGGGGACCGGTGCGCCGTTTCTCCTCGCCTTGTTTGCCTCCAGTCCGGCTGTAGCTCCGACTGTCTGCACGGCGTGTGGATGAGGCGCAGAGGGAACAACCCGGAGTGCACCGAAAAAAGCAGCCTAAAGAAATCGCATTATCTCTCAACGGGCTTCATCTGTAAAAAGGAGACCGCTGGAGACTCTCAGTCAGACTTAAACAGTGAGGGAGACGCACTCGGAGTTGAATTTTGGTAACGAGACTGGGGCGCATCTCGTCTTCTCCTTGAAGTGTTCCTTTTTTTTGCAGTCTATCCGTATAGCGCTCTCGTCGGAAGGAGCCTGGGTGCACGCACAAGAGGAGGAGAAGGAGGAGGAGGTGGAAGGAGGAGGGAAGTAACGATCATTACTTTTGAACAGACCCTTCGCCATGGAGCTATCCGTCCGGTCCCGGACGTATCGGCTTGAAGAAGAACAGATACCTGCCACGGGAAACCCCGCCGTCTCTCCACTGTGAAGAAAGTGGAGCAGGCAGCTGAGCCCCAGCCGTCTTTGTGCGACCTGCCGCTTAGTTTCTGGGGGCCTCTTCTGAAAAAAAGAAGGAGAAGGAGAGGAGGGGGACTCCTGGTGTTCATCTGAAATTCACACTCCACGCCGGGATCCATATTTTTGGCACGAAGGATCCACTGTAAGTAGCCTTTAAAAAAAGCGGATGTTTGAGTGTTTCAGCAGGGAGATGCTGCCTGCTTGAATCAATACCATTTATTTACGCTCCCAGGATAGGATAAGGCAAATGTCAGAAACACGGCCCACGGGCTCCTCCGGCAGTTTGAAACTGTTGTGATCAGATCAATACATAACCCATAGTGCTGTATATTTTGTGGCTCTGGCATCCAGACTTTTAATTAAAAGGAAGCTGCTGGGGTCAGTTTTTATGTGTCCTTATAATTCAAGGCAACAGGATGATGTATTTCTCAGTAGCCTACCTGAGAAAAAATGAAATGAAAAATGTTTCCACATGTTACAAAAGGGATTTTTTTTTGTTATTAATTTAAGATGCACAGCCAGACAGAGAAAGCCCTTCAAACACAGGCTACCAGTGGGAGATTTATAAGATATTCAAGAATGATAATCGGAGTGATAACATGGTGAAAAAATAGAGCTCACACAAACATCCCCACCCAGCCAGGACAGCAGGAGCTAAAGTAGTTAGATGTCAGTTACTGTCTCCATTTACTTCTTCCATTTTGCGGCTATAAAATAAGATCATTTCACAGGGCATGTATAATTCACAGACCTGAGCCAGCCATGTGTGATGATGGGGCACACACACACACACACACACATAGACAGACTTCTTTTTTTACAGACTGGAGGAACCATATCTTATTCTCACGTGAAGCTTTTAGAGATAGAGCTGCATAGACTTAGAAGAAGTCAGAGCAGAGAGCAGGAGGAAGACTGTAAAAATTCAGGTTAAATGACATTTACACCATAATCCATACTGTCTATATATCAAATCGGGATGGTGGTGCAACATTATATAAGCCATACTGACAAGTTAGGAAAGTAAGAGCTTCACTGGAATATGCTTATATAACAGCTTCATGCAGAAAAGTAGCCTATAGATAAAAATTTGACTTTGAACTTAAAAATAAACTACACCCTTATATAAGCCTGTGTGTGTGAGAGAGAGAGAGGGAGCGAGAGAGACATTGTCTTGCCACTACATAAATCCAAGCATATTCTGATGGATAAGTTTTTGTGTCAGCGCCAGCCATTTTGGAAGACTAGACACACACACACAAGAAAAAAATCCTTGGCTGGGATGATGCTCAATACTGACATCAGTGCTTCCTGATGAAGATGAAAAGGTCACTTCCTTCCCTGCCAATATCTTCTATTAGAAGGCTTTGTGTATACAGGTTTAAGGATCCTTTAAAAAAAAAAGAAGTGCTGGGACAGTGAATTGTTAGGAATCCAAATAGAAATGGTGGTGGTGATGGGGAGGAGGGAGGGGGGGGGGGGGGGGCAAATGGTCTGTTGCCCCCCTACCCACCCCACCCCACCCTCTCTTCCTCCCCTTCACATCTCACCCATCCCAGACATGCTGCTGGTTTGGTCCATTTGTCTGTGTTGTCTTGGGAGGAAGTGCCATCTCATCTCACATTGCGCAAATGGTTTCAGTGCATGCTAGTGTGAATTCTAGCGGGTTTTTGTAACTGCCAATTTCCATATCAAAGTGTCTGCATTTCAATAGGGAGAACTTGAGCTACCAGCCCCCTTCCTCTAAGCAGTTTTGTTCTGATGGAGTATTGCTGCTGCTGCTGCTGCTCCTGGTGGAGGCTACTGACAGGATTGCTGGACACTGCAGTTGGTTATGTGTGTGAGAAACAAGTGTTTGTGTTGGAAACAGATTTAGTGTGGACTGGATGATTTTTTTTGTGTGGCTATAATCACCAAAAGGCGTGTATTTAGTGGGAATTCTGGACGGCGTACAGAGATGTGGCCAAGTTAGAAAGATTTTGTCTGTTAAAAACATTTTCCCCCAGTATCTCTCAGTGCGAGCATAAAACATCAACAAATGTCTGTATTTTATTTTCTAGGAGGACAGGAACACGCAGTGTTGTTCATGACTAGCACAACAGAAGAACAAATGCATATATATTTATATATGAAAAAAGGGTTGCTGAAAATCTGCTTTCTTCCTCTAACTGGTATTTTGGCCTCCGTGGTCTACAGATAAAATGACCAAAAAAAAAAAAACTGCTCTCAAGTGGTTGGATTCTGCATTCAGTGATTGAGTGTAAACGTGCAGACAAACAGCATTCGAGCACCGCGGAAGAGTACCTTGTGGTGTCTGATTGTTTTTCTGTCGCAGAGATAATATTTATTTCCAATTGTGTGCAGCTGTTGTTGCTGTTGAGAAAGAATGCAGCAAGACACAGTTTATATTGATGGATTCTTCATTTTTTTTCACTCTCTCTCTCTCAGTCCTTTGTCTCGTGATATGCAGCCTAATGTTCACTGCAATTTTAGGCAGGTTAAAAGAGGTGAAAATAAACACTCAGACACATTTGCACCGAGCTCAGAGGGAAGCAAAAAAAAAAAAACAGCGTGATTTCTCTTCTTTGAGCGTGCCCTTACTTTGAAAATAGGATCAGTGCAGGTTAATAGTGAAAGAAAAGTGCAGCGTGTGAGATGTTATTACACAGACACAGGGAATGTAAATGCCATTGGAAGCGCAGCAGGGGTCGTCGGCTTCCTCCGTGGTCATCCTGCTCCCGGGTTATAAGACGAGCCAACGGCTCAGCCAGCCAACTCTTTCCTTCCTTTTTGTTTGGACAAAATAACATCACAAAAGTTAGTGGAAGAAGCAAGAATAAAGTTGAACTTTTTTGTGGGGTGGGTGGGGGTGGTGGTGAGGGGGTTGAAGTCAAAGAGTAGGATAGAGGGGGGAAAGCAGGAGTTCACCTGCCATCTTCACTCACAGCAGGCGGGTTTGACAGCTGTCTTGTTCAATTCCACCGACTCGCTTGCTGTGAAAAGTTGGACAAACAAATGGATGGAGAGAGAAGAGGAAGAGGAGGAGAAGGAGGGGGCGAGGAAGAGTGAACGATGAATAATGGTGCGTCAGGCAGATTTGATCGTATTGATGGTTACTTCATGACTACATGGTGCATTTCTTATGAATGGAGTAATTCTCTTTCCCTGTTATACTGACTTTACATTCCTCTCCTTCTCCTCCTGTTAGTGATTTCTTATGTTTCTTACAACGACTTCTGACAAAGCCCAGAGAACAGGGCTCCCTGCATTGTGCATGTGTAGGAGGATAGGGCAGAAAGCGTTTGCAGCAGCAACTGCGGTAAGTTGGTGGAGTCGAGAAAAAGTGAGAGTGGAGTGGAAATCATGCTGTGGTGTTCTGAGCCGAGCCCGGTTGTTCAAATTATTAAAAAGCTGCTGAAGAGGAGAGGTACATGCATTCTGCTCTGTACAGGCTGCTTTCAGTGGCGGAATTGGCATCAGTGCTCCTTCTGAGATGGATTTCTTCCTGAGCGAGTGTTGCTGCAAAGTGGTCTAAAAAAGCAGTGTCTGACTCTGAAGGTGGATGGGAGGGTGACACTAAACCTGACATTTGCTGGTGACGCTCTGAAGAGGTGCCCCCACTATATATATATATATATATATATATATATATATATATATATATATATATATATATATATATATATATATATATATATATATATATATATATGTGTGTGTGTGTGTGTTTTAAATGACACTGAGGCTGCACTGTTGTTGCTCAGTTTGGCCTGTTATCCAGAGGAAAATACACAACAGAGGGGCATTTGGTTTATTTAACAAAGTGCTTCGGGGTGAGTTTCATTTTGCAAAAGCCCATCATGGCCATTCTGTGGCTTGCCTCAAAAATAAATAGACAGATGACTGGAACGAATGATTATGTGTTAGGGTAGTTAACCCGATGGATGGATATATGGTCTCGCTCCTTTTCACCGAGGAAAAATTTGTTCCGAGGAAGAAAAAAAAAATTCTCTCCCATGCTTACCACCTCCTGTGTTTAAAATGACAGTTAACTTTCCCCCACTGGTTTAAAATGGATGTTTAATGATCAACAGAGGCTCAGAGCTTAGGTCTAACAGTCACGCTGGCTCTATATCCACTCAGCTTCTAAGACAGCCGTACCCCTCTGTGTTGTTACTCCAAAAAAAAAGAGGCTGGCTTTTTTGAGTGATGGATCATCAGAGGTCTCTTCAGGGGTGTGTGTTAACCCTTTTGGAGTGTGCGCGACTCTCCCGGTCGGGGAGCCGTCGGCGGTCTGTGATGGATGTGTCCCGGGTCTTTAGGCTCCATATATCAGAAGATTAGCACTGACCTGTGAGTTGTCTGGGCCGCCCTCGGAGCTTCTTCTCCAACGCTGGTTGACATTAGCATATGAGGACACTGCTCGGTCTCAGGGGGGGTACAAAGATAGTGTTCTTTATTTGGTTCTGTCATAGTATAGGTCACAGGAAGTGTGCAGATTAAAGGCTGAGGGCTTTGTGCTGGTATTAGGTGTATCTGACAGGTCATCTGTCTTGAGCTGTGGAGATGCTTCTCTCTCCCTTTAAATTCCTAAATAGTATCATATAATTATCTCAGAAATTGGAAGTTCAGGCCATGCTTCACTGCAGGACTAAAAGAAACTCCCTCTCTCTCTCTTATTCATGAATCATATAAAAATGTAAATCAGTGGGCTAATGTGGCAGTAACATTGTTATTTGTCATTGCATTGAAAGGCCAAAAATGGAACACACCCCGGTTTTATTGTCCAGTGGTGCAAGAGGCCTCGACATGAGATGGACAGCTCAGAGTCTTCTGCTCAAAAATATTCAGTATATTGAAAGGATACATTCAAAATCCTATTAAGGATGCTCCTTTAACCTCGGTTCAGCTGCAGATGATCATAAAATCCCTTCACATTTAGTGCTCTGATGCAGTGCGTTTTCTGTCCAACACTTAAATGTCACCTCCCACGGTATTGCTGGCATTTGTTCCTGTTGTTTGTTTATGTATAGAAAGAATACTTTAAATGCCAGTTTTTCAAGGGAGTGAGTTTTTGAAAAAAAAACAAAAAAGGCATTACCTGTACTCTGCCTGCCATGTCTAATGGCCATTTGATGCCTACTTGGTGTCACTCTGTGTCTTCTGATGAAGGCAATGTATTTTCAAGGTGAGCAGATATTGTCAAAGCCCTTGAACGCTCCCCGAGCTTTGATTGGCAGACGTTGTCACTGAAGATGAGGTGTGGTGGGAGAGAATCTATTACCTAGGCTGGCAAGGCATGCTTTCACAATGTGTCAGTGCAGTCAGCCATCTTGCTCTCCTTCTCTGCGTCTGGAATGGTCCCTGCTCAGTGTAGCAAGGGAACACAGCTTTCAAGTTTCATTTTGGTGGTTGCCATAAGTAACATTATTGATGTTTTTTTTAAATACTTGGGTTTCATAGTGAGATGAATGATCTTGTAAAGCTAAAAACGTTAATCAGCGCCGCTGCGATACAAATGATTAAAAAAAAGAAAAGAAAAGCAGAATACAGAACTCAAAATTCAGCTGAGTCCTTTCTTGTGGAGTTGTGCTGATTTCCGCCATTTCAAAAGCCTCCTTAACACAGAAAGAGAAAGAGAGAGAGAGAGAGGGAGGAAGAGAGACTGCAGGCTCCGTGAGTTGCAGTGAGAGAAGGACGCTTGTTGTTGATCAGCCAAGCAAATCAGATCTTGATATTTGAAGAGTGGAGTTGTGATTGCTAATCACTCCACTGCTGAGTTTTAATTAGGAGACTCATAAGCATTCTGTCATTTCTCAGCAGAGCATAGTCAAGCATCAGATGTACTTAAGAGAACAAATAATTAGTTGTCTTGGTGGGCTACAAAAACAAGCACAGGTCTTTCTGTAGTATAGATTAATTAGTGTTTTATTCTATGTTCATGCGTTGATTAAAAATATCACAGCATAACTGTGTTTAGTGTGAGCTTGCGCATGCTTTACACATCACAAAACATTTCTTGACCTCATTAAGGGATAAAATACTCTTGTGATGGAAGCGGCCATGCACAGACACTTTCTGCATGTGCTCATCACCTAAGGAAGCCTCAATCTAATCTCAGACTATTTTCTTGGGGATATTGCTATAGATTGAGGCCGACTTTATTTTGAATGGGGTAGGTTTCTGTCCTGTGCTCCCTAAGACCTTTGTTAGGACATTTTAATTACAGCAGAGCTGGGTGTAATTGATCTAGGCTTAGAGGGATTTCACTGTCAATGAGAATGAGCCTGGGCGTTAATACAGCCGCACAAACGCTTCCACCTCTGCACTCTACCGGCACACACACACACACACACACAGATGCTTCTTCTTCTCGTTGGCTACTGCTTAATTCAGTGAGGCGTCTGTCTCTTATGTGTAATGGTAAAATATCTGCCTCGCAGGAACGGCCGATACCGCGGTGCCGCGGCGTTGTTGCCACCTGGAGTGTCCTCTTACGGAGCACTTTCTTCATGCTTCCATGTTGTCACCCACAATCTTCAAATTTTTATAAGGCTGTTAGATAATGCTTCCCGATGAGGGTGAATTATTGATGGTCTTGTTCGTATGAGTGGGACAGGACAGGCTTTTAACTCTCTGAGCTGCTGGGTCTCTTATCCGGTAACTAAGGGACACGACGCAAACACCCAAAGGAATGATGTACTGGAGGAGAGGGGGGAGGAGGGAGGGGGGAGAAAAAAAAAACACAGAAACAGGGGGCTGAAAATAAAATAAAAGAAGCATGCATCCTTTACACTACTGTTGGGCTAAGCCACAGCACACAGGGAAAGTTGGCAGCGGGGAAAAGCATTGCATCTACAGAAGCCCTTTCTGTGTATTTGAAGCATTGAGAAGTGGAATGGTGGCTGTGTGTTTGGTGCTTTATATTTGTTGGTTTATACTGTGGTAGTACAAACACAGTGCTTGGCCTGGCTTTTTTCTCCCTTTTGTAGATATGTGCGTTCAGGTTTTATTAACACAGGATGTGATTAGACAGGGATGTGACAGTGTTGCCACTAGAGGAGAAGTAGTTGATATATTTATTTAAATTAATCATATTTTCTCTCAAAATCTAAGGAGATGTAACGCTGCTCTGTGGAAGATTTCTCACTAGTTTTAAGGACTTTTAGAGAATAAATGAACCTATTTAATGGTTAATCATACGTCCATCCAAACTGATTAATGTGGTTATATAAACCCTCTATAAGGGCACATATTTGGTCCAAAGCAGCATAAATAGTGTTTTTTTGAATGCTTTTAGCTGGAAGAAAACCACACAGCCACCAGTATAATCTGTTTTTATGGTGAAACGCAAGTCTGAGCCTCTCTTTTGACAAACTGTGTAACAGGCTGCAGACACACAGCACCCGTCTATGTCTGCATTTTGGTTTAAAAAAATAAAAAAAAATCAGTCCTTAGCCTGCTAATTGTACACCCGCACACCCTGACAGCTGTCCTTATTCTTATAGCACGCACTTTCATCATTGTTCCAATTCATTCTCTCTGCACTTGTATGGCCCTCGTGTTTGCATTACAATGGAGCGAGCAGAACCAACTCATGGAAATACTGGTAACGCGTATAATTTGGCGTGCAGAAATGCAGTGGCGTTGTCCTTTAAGCAACAGTTTGGGTTCAGTTTTAAGATGTTTTCTTATGTCGCAGATTTGTCGCATCTTAAGGGAAGAAAAAGCAGGCAGCAATATTGAACTCCAAGGTTGGACCTAGATTTTTGTGAGCTGGTCCAGTTGTTTAGAGGCTGTGTTGTTGAAATTCATGTTGCATCTGCAATCTTTTTTTGTTATTTATTAGTAAGTCTGAGTCGTAACAGCTCTGAGAGAGTTACTTTAGGCTCACTTTAGGTCAACCTGAAGTGGTCCATCTTTGAAAATGTGAAGTCGTTTACAGCTTAATCATAGATAGTTACTCTTAACTAATAACCCTGTGGCAGTCTCGGCAAAAACCGGAACAGCACAAGAAAGCAATTATGTAGAGAGAAACAAGAAAAACAAGTCCAACCTGTTTCCATTTCCCACTGGAAATTCTGTAGATTGATGCTTGTGTCTTTGGTTTCCAAAGGAACAGACAGAGTGGGTGGACAAATTAATAGAAACCAATACTGAGACTAGAATTGAAAACAAGCACGAAAAAATGTCTGGGCCCACAGTGCATATGTGCATACTAAGTCTGTGGCTCATTTTCAACTCAATAGGGCCAAATGGTAGATGTAGGCAATATGGCTGAAAGATATTACGGTAGCTTAGGCCTGGCTGAAATACTGTGTATCTGCAAAAAAAGGATTTTTCTAATCAGCGCTTTAATTCAGAATAATCAGCCTTTAATAAATGCTATTAGACAGGAAAAGACCAGAATCATTCAGTGTTATTGAATTTAAATACAAAATTTAAGTCAAAATAATCGAGTCCAGAATGTGTGAAATGGGGTACACACCCTGACATTAGCGTCATCAATCACGGCAAATTTCCTCCCTCACACCCTTCAAACATTAAATTGTGACTATTGAGTAATTAAGCTTCAAAAGAAAAAGGCCAATCACCACGTTTTAACACAAAATCAGGCAGGTTCTGAGAATCATTAATTGAGTTATAATGCCACAAAATGAGAAATAATTTCAGATCCTGACAGGCTGAGTGTTGTGCTTGTATTCTGTTTTTTGATTAGTAGTGCAGATTCTGGATTTAAAGCTACAACAAGCTACACAATGTCTGTATAGAACATTTATTCAAATTTGAATTTTCCTTCAACTTTGTGTGGATCCTTCCAATTGTTGATTAGGTATTTAACTTTGTGTGTCTTAATATAGAGATGCAGCTCATTATGATTTTCTTCATCAATTGATCTGTGCATTAATTGTACTCTTGATCGATTAAACTTATGACCTATAAAATATCACTTCATTTATCATTCTGAAATTTACATTAATTTAAAATACTGCAGGCTATTTTTTTATGGTTTCCCGGTGTAGCAGCTTTATAGCCTTGGTCCACAGCGTCACAGCTGCAGCGGGCAGTTGTTCAGCTATAAAAGCTGCTGTACCTTCCCTTCACCAAACAGCAGACAGACAAATTTAGTGGCTAGCTAATAATTTAGCATTTAGCAGCTTAAGAGCCAGATATTTCCCAGAGGAGTTTCAGAGCCTGCAAAAAAAAAAAAGAAAAAAAGTGAGTGTACATTGGCCGGATACGCAGATGAATGATAATGCCAGGCTGTGACTCCTGAATGTGTAATAAGGCAGTTATTTGCAAACAGATTGGCTACAAACAACTTAATGCTAATGTGTCATTGTTAGGTTTTGCAGCTTGTTCTGCATGGTTATAATTCAGACGTGTTGATGAGGATTCTCAGTCATACAGGTCATTTTCATTCAAAGGGTTGAAGCGAGGCATCTGGACTGCGTAGATGTTTCGCTGCTCCTCCGTCAGAACTGAAGCAGCTGCTTGGAGGAGCAGCAAAACATCTTCAAGAAAGCTCTATAAGTACAGATGCCTCACTTCAACCCTTTGATTTATAATTCAAACTGCGCAGCACTGAGGTCATGGTCAGCCGTCATGCAAGCCGGTGTGAATTAAACCTGTAGTATATCTGTTAAAGACATAAGAGCTGTGACCTTACTACATACTATCAGTCATTTGAATCACATTATATTGGAACTAACAACCACATGCCTGCTTTGTAAGCTGCTTATACAGAGCGGATATTAATGATCGGGCTGACCTTTACCTTTACTGACTTTTATCCAAAGCTGGATCATAAACATGCAAAAACTGGAGCGGAACTGACAGCCAGAAAATAAAGATAAATAAAAAATGGAATGGTGTTAAACATTTTATCACATTCTGATGGGTTTTCCTGCAGAGAAAGTCAGTGGATGTCTGCCGTGGACTGTTAAACATGGTGGTGGGTCCATAATAGTATTGGCAGCCTTCTCGCGGGACTCATTAGAACTGACGATTACTCCACACACACATACGCACACAGGGGTATAATGGCTGAGGTGTATGAGGCAGTTTCACAGGACTACTGTACTGTAGCTACACCTCGTGTTTCAGGCAGCAGCAGTTTTTATAAATTAAATCAAATTCTTGGCTCCCCCCCCCCCCACACACACACACACACACTCCCATCCCTTCCCACCCCCACACCCGCCCCTGCATCACCAGATCCAAACTTCCTCTAACATCATGGAAAATCCGGCAGAGTCAGTTCTCACACCTTTAGTTCTCACACAGAAAATCACACTACTGTACTCTCTGTTTTCTAAACACATGTCTTTATTCACTGTAGCTTCTCAGTTGTAGTATTAAGTGCACACCCTTAAGCCCTTAAAGGTGTGTCAGCACTTCTATTTACTTTTCCATGTGGTGTGTGCAATCTGGTTATTGGCTGTTGATGTAACTTATTTAAAGCTCTAAATCAGTGCTAAATCAGTCCATGACTTGAGTAATTAAAAGAGCAAAGTGAGCTGAAGCATGGTTTTTGTTTGTGAAGAGACTGGAAACACTTTTTTATTTCAATTAGTATTTTTTTTAACTGCAATTGACATTTATTTTCATCATCCACATAATGAATTGGTTAATTGGTCTATATAAATAGTGAAACACACAGGATTGCTACTTCTAGATGAGAAAGCTGTTTTGGACAGCCAAAAATACAGCTCTGCAGCACTGCTGTGTGTGTGTGTGTAGGATGACTTAGGATGACTTAGAATCACTGTGAAGCACTTTGAGTACCACTAAGGTAGAAAAGTGCTGTATAAGTGGAGCCCATTTACCATTCAGCTTGTGGTATCATCATACACACTTACTTTGTTTACCTACCTAAAATGATTGCAGGTACATACAGTAGGCCTGCATTGACACTGGGGTAAGTCCTGCCTATATATAGGTAAGGTTACAATGTTCATTCTTGTATGAAGTTTTGTATGCATTGTGTGTGACATAACGATTTTCTGAGTGCAAACAGCCCATGTTGATTAATGCCAGTCAGCCACTGAAGTAAGATCACACACACACCCTCTGTACAGGCAGAATGCAGCTCATTTGCAAAGCAAATAAGGAAAAACAGCCTGTTTTGGGGACAACGATGTGCACTTTAAATTGGACAAACATTACCTGTGAAGGGGTCATTGTGGCAAAACAGGTGCTAAATTATCCATTTGAAAGAATATATGAAATAATATGAAACTTTAAATTGCCTCTGAAATCTGTATGAATATACACAGCGCATAAGGTCAGCAGAAGCATCAAGTGACCGTCAAAGTCACTTTTATTAACTGATCTGCACATTAGACCTGTCCAGGGTTTACCCCGCCTCACCCACAGATAGCTGGGATAGGCTCCAGCCCTCAGTGACTCTGCACTGCAGGACAAGGCGGATTTGGATGATGGATGAATGGATGGATCTGCACATTCAATTTTTTTTCACCAATTGATTAATCATATATGCATATTTTAACAAACATTAGTTAATTTATTGCTCTAAAGTATACATAGACCACCTGTTTTAAAATACTACATAAAGATTTACCTTCATATAAATCTCCAAGTGCTGGAAAGCACCTGTGACACCTCTCCATGTGCCTGAAATTAAAACTGTGCCTTTCCTTCAGTTGAGATGTGGTGTTGTGGTTACAGCATCTACTACTCTGTCGCCTCGGGCATTCAATGGTTAGATTTGCATTTATTTCTGGGTTTCAGTTTTGGCAACAAACGTGTCACTTTGTCATTTTACCATTTTATCAAAAATCCCATTTGGATGCGCTTATAGCACTAACAGCAGGAGAAGGAGGTGGGGTAATCAAAAATGAAGCTTGACTGTAAATTGTCAGAAACGTGTGTAGATTTTTAGCTGGGACTCTTCTGTGCCCAGCAGAAATAATCCCTGATAAAACCACAGCTGGTCCCATCCAAAAATGACAACCCTGAGATTGTTTGCAAATGGTGTGGCTGGGTCTGCAGTCTTTTGGCTGACATCACTCCAGTCCAGATGCAACGTTTCTTCTTCTTCTTCTTCTGTCATTGTTTAAACAAGTTGCTGTCAGTTGCGGAAATGATGTGTGATTATTATGATACAGTGTCAGTGCGTTGGCAGCACATGAGTGGAGCTCTGTAATGCTGGAGACTGATTACACAGATTTCTTCTCGCCTGCGTGTTGTTCAATTACATCACAGATGTTATGTGTTAGCGGTTACTTTTAGGTAACACACTCCTAAAAAAAAAAAAAAAAAAACTAGACCAGTCTGAATGGGTCTATGGTGTGAAAAAAAAATAACATCATGTTAGTGCAGGTGGTGTGAACATCAACATGTCACCCAGTGGAAGTGTGCTGAAAGTGAATGAATTTGTTTTTGTAAGTGCAGCTCGTGTTTAGTACACTTTAGGTGGGGCTGACATTGCCAAGCCAGTCCTGACTTCCCTTGTAAAAAAAAAAAAAAAACATTGGAGCAGGCTGGATTTGAGGAGTGTGTGGGTGTGTTTGTGGATAAAGAAGAGCATGCAGGGGAGTGCGAGAATTATGCACGGAGGAGGTGAGAAGTGAGGCTTTCAGTAAATTTGTGAAGAGACTGATTAGAAGGAGAAACCTCTCTTTTTTTTTCCCGTGTCGGTGTCGAGCTGCTCTCTGCTCCTCTCCGGTGACCCCACTGCTTAACCAACTGCTCCGAGGTCACTCTATTCATCTCAGTGCCAAGCACAAACAGCTAGTGTAGCCTGCAGCTGAATGTTAGTGAATGAACATGACATTTTATTCAGTTTTATCTTTGTTATCTTTGACATGTTTTTGCAAATTCCAAACATTCCATTTCTTTAAGAAATGTAACAGCTGAGATGATTGATTGGCAGAAATCATCATATATCATTCAGATATCAAGCACGCATGCACTGTTTGTAGCCTCAGCATCAGTGATGAAGGAATCAGTAGCACACAGTTTCCTATGAACCATTTCAAAGCTGCTTTTTAACTTAGAACTCACATTATGAGAACACACAATCCCCAAAACACCCAAACAAATCATGCAATATACATGCACACTGGAGCAAAAATATCATTTGCTGTAACTTCTCAGTCTGTTTTTCATGTTCACAAACACATAAAAAGGTTTATTATGTTGCACTTAAAACGCAGAACTGAACATTTAGAAGTCGCTCCTCTGTCTGTATGCACACATCCAGATCAATATCCTGATTGTGGATTCTGTCAAACAAGATGTCACTATGAAAGAGTTCTGTGGCATTTTTATGGAGTGTTATTAATCAATGGACTGCATAAATATTTGACTGATAAATCAATAGTTAAAACGTTTAAGCTGTTAGGGTGTTTTCAGCGTCAACACAAACATCCACTTTTAGCCTTTTCTGCCTTTCCCCACATGACTCTTTTTTTTTTTGAAGACTGCACAGCGTCCTCTCTTCATTCTGCTTGACACTAACCTGGTTGTTCAGCCCGTCTCTTCTTTGTTCTCTTCACTTTACTAAGCTTCTTTGCTCACCCCTCTCTGTTTCACCATGTCCATTTGCCCGCTGGCACTCTATCTTATCTACTGCCTCGATCATTTGGCCAAGAGCCGCCCAACACACCAACTGTTATGCACGCTCAATAAAATAGTGAAGCATTGCACCTTTCATTGCAGGGTGGAGGGAAGAGCATTACAACTGAACAGCATGTGTGTTTAAATGTACACTGCAGCTGCTTTGAATGGCAGTTTGGTGTATTTAGATGTTACAGGAAATAAATGTTGATCCAGACATGTGATTCATCTTAAAAAAAAGAAATACCTGTTGACATTTATATTATTTATAGGCAGGCAATGATGATGGAATGAGTAGCTTGTCTTGGCTCACAGAAAATCATCTACAGATATCTTACCGACAAAAACACAGAGAAAAACACAGAGCAGAACATCACAATGCCCTCAATCTGCTGTTTTACAGCTGAAAAATAATCGTATAGATTGTTGCGAAGTGAAAATTTATGTGCGCAGATGGCTTATTTTGTCCCAGATTATAAGATGAAAAAATTACATTTATGTCACATTTAGTCAGTTTTGATAGAATTTAGGTCAGTTGTCTTATTAATAATTCACTACAGATGAATTGAGTCAGTAATGCAACTTTATTTATTATCATGAAACCATACACAGGTGTTAAACTTCTCTTGGTTCAACTTCAGTCCAACTTTAATTTGTCATAAAATATAAAGCCAACAAAGCAAATATTCCCATCACAAAAGCTGGAACCAGTTAAGTTTAAGCTACATAATAAATTGACTTCCTAATCATTTTATCAGAAAGCCTTCTGCTCCAGCTAAGATACATTACTCTTTGAGCGCGTGTGCAGCTCTGAAGCGTAGTTAGAAGCCTGTTAATCCTAATAATAGTGCATCTTATCAGCTGAGGGTTGATAAAGTAAACTCGCGGCAGACATGCGCTTCGGTGTCGCTGCGTCTTCATTTCTGGCAGTTGATGGCAACGTCTGTACATCACTGGTGGAGCCAAGGAAATGACATCATGTCCCTGCAGGGGTTGAGAGCGGCAGCCCTGACAGGACTGTCATGACAAAAGAGCTTCTTGGGAACATCAGGGTGCGCCGAGGACAGGGGGGAAATAAAGAGTCTGGAGGCTGTGTTTTCTTAGTTCCTGTAGTTTCAGTCTCCCACTTTTAGCCCATCAACCATGTTTGAAATTCCCCCTTTTTCACATGTGCATCTTTTTTTTCACATGTCCTGAATGTAGGGCATGTGGGGGCGGGACAAAAAGTTCTCCAAATTAGTAGTTATTCACAGAGTGGAAGACGGATGATTGTGTTGGCAAGATCCAGCCCCACAGATCCACAACTCTGATTCACTCAGGTTTTCAGCTTACACTTGGACTTGCGCATTAGTTTTGTTCTAGTCTCACTTGATATGTATGTATGCGCTCTTTATCTCTCTCTTCTCGGCGTTGACAATTGAAAATAAATTAACATTCCTGGGCTTTATTTTTGTCTTCTCTAAGCCTGTGGAGAAAACTTGGAGGCGAACCCAGGAGGTCAGGCCGTACTCACAGGCTGTCAATCCTCCGCAGTGACCCTACCGCCCCTTTCTTTCTCCCCCTTCCATTCTTCTCCTCCTCTCCTCTCCCTCTCCCATCCATTTATTTCCTCCTAGCTTAGAAACTCTCAACCCCCCCCCCCCTCACATCCCTCCACCCCTCACTCTCTCTTTCACTGGACGCCTCTCCAGCTTGAGTGAGGCAGACACAAGCTTTGTCAGAGGAGCCTCACATTCATTCAGCCACGCAGCCTTGTATTTCATGTTAAGACATGTGGGCTGTCTTCTTCCACCCATTTATTTTAATTATGTTTTAATTGCCTGCCGTCCTTTTTAAAACGCTTGCTTATTATTTCTATCAGGCTGATGTGAAAAATTTACTGTGGACTGTGATTTTCTCCATTATCTTAACCGATGATAGATTTCTCTCCTTGGGTTTCCACGTTGCATGTATAGGCCACAAAAGAAAAACAGATGTCGTGAATGTTTGTGTATCATTTTTCATTTCGTTGGTGGAGCTTTTGTCTTCTTTCTCGAAAGATATATATACTGATAATAGAGGGGGAAAGAACCTGAGGGAATATATATCCTTGTATTTATGTTATGAGGAACAGATGAAATGAATAACTTTTTTTGCACATTATATGTTTGAGCTCATTAGATATAGTGTAGGTGGTGACAGTTAGTCATACTGTAACTGTGTGCCATTTTTTTTACATATCAGTAGAACATGGTGATCATTATGCGGAAATCGCTGGCCGAGTAACAAGTAACCTTAATTTCCAAGGCTTCAGGGGGGGAGCTCGGTGTAGATAATTCCTCAGCACAGTCTCCGAGGGGTTAACGATGCCTCACTTACCTCTTAAAATCATTTTCTGCCTGAGAACATCTGATTGGCCCCCCCTTCCTCCTTCCCTTAGAACCGTCATCTCCCCTCCTTCGTCCCCTGATGTGAAATTATGATACGTCTGTCAGTACTTGTGTAAAGCATCTTAATGTTAATCGCCTAATCCTTTTATCTCAAGTCCGGGCTGATTCAGTGCAGAAATCCTACCAAACAAAACCATGTTTTTAGGAAGATGAGCATGCCTGTGTCCCTTCACCGGCTTAAGGGAGAAAAGGAGGCATGTTACCCAGCAGGGCGACGGCCGATCAGGAAAAAAAGAGAACCCCCCGGGTGGTGAGGGCAAGACTTCATCCACGAGGCCTGGCAGGCTCTCGCCCCCTGGTGTCTGGAGGGGTCTGAGTGGCTCAGCGGGCCCAGCAGGCCTAGAAGGGCGAGGGGATGTCCCCCAACAGTTTCCAATCTCCTCCCTGTCAACCACCATTATGGTTACCCCGTGGCCCCAGGCCTCATATTTGGGGATAATAAATGGCAACAGAAGAAGTCACGTGTGTCTCTGGAGATTTGGTTCACTGCCCAAAGCTGAACTGGTGGCAGCCCTGTTGGAAGACAGCCTCCATGGTTGTGGTGTGAAACTTCCCATGCAGGAGAGCAAGTCCCCTCCAGTTTGCTCTTATCTGATCTGGTCGGGTGCCACTCGCAGATAAACAACTGGAAGACAAATAAAACCACAATTCCTACGAAGCCACCCCGGTTTAACTGATAAATTATAAGTTAACTGAATATGTGTGTTTCCTTGGCTCGGTTGCTTGGCTAGGGTGACCTCAGACAGTAAGTGGGCTTATATTCAGCTGCTGTCCCTCTACCGGGCGTCGGTCATGTATAGAATGAACCTAATAGTGACGTAAATTATTGCTCAGTATGCTAATGTAAAAGCGTTTCATGTTTTGTGGGTTTTGATGTTGCCAAAAATATCCAAGCGCATTAGTGAGGCCCAGAGAGCGATCAGAGCTGACTGCTCTGCTGCTCAATTTTAGGTTCATTATAAAATAATCAGGGTGGTTGACGGGTGGCTCTGAAGGAGCAGCATTCAGAAACAGGAAACATTTACACTCCTCACTGCATAGCGACGGCTACCAAGTGACCGAGGCTGTGCATGTGAATACGTGTGTGTGTGTGTGTGTGTGCGCGTGCATCGGGGAGATGTTAGATGGTAACCACAGGGGAATAAACAAGATACATTATGTCTCTGTGTGTGTGTGGGTGTTTTTTCTGCATGTGTGTCGATGCCAGAGGGCTGTCCTTGACTGTATGTTTGTGCAGGCATGCATGCCGGAGAGCGTGTGTGTGTGTTTGTGTGTATGTGTGTGGCATTTCACATATGACACAACACATCCCTCCTCGGTGTTTGACTTTGGTAAGCAGCTTATCTGTCTGGTGCGTTAGTCTGTCTCAGGCTCTAACCTTTTGCTGCTTTTGCAGACAAAGGAGTGTTTTTGCCACCCCTTGATAAGGAAGGAGACAAAAGTGGCTCACAAAGCAGCCGCGTCTCTAATGGCGTCCTGTGCGAACGTGTTGCCAGAGCGACAAGCTTTTTCCCGCGGGGATCCGGGAGTAAATGAGGAAGGTGGAACAGGGAAGAGTGGGAGAATGAGGCAGTGTAAACATTCAGTTGTAACACTCCACAGAGTGCTAAATAAGTGCCGAGCACCCGGCACGCTTTCTGCTTTGTTTTCCTGTCAGCACCCTCATAAATGTTTGAGAACAAAGTTTTAATATCTCAGCATTCTGAGGGGGAAAAAATGATTCTGTTTACTCAATAAAAAAGCAGTCAACAGATTCTTCAAATTAAACCAGATGATGCTAACCAATTTCCATTTTTCTCTCTTTTTTTTGCAGATGAAAAGATGACTGGTGATGCTTCTACAAAATCCACCAACCGCTGACGTCGCCCCAGCTTTCCTCTCACCCACTTGCAACGCATTGAATCACTATTATTAGCCATCAGGCTCCTGGATCGTTCGCACAGAGCAGCACAATGGCCTCTGCACTGTGGAGGTGTCCAGTGTTTCGCTGCCTCTTGCTCCTTCTCTGTTGCTTTCACTGTTCACAAGGTGAGTTACCATGGAGTTGCGTGGCAGAAAGCAGCATTAATGTGATTTTAGTCAACCTTTCAAGAAGCCACTTATTATTCAGCTTATGAATGTGCCGAATTTATTAGTGCACATTGTTGGCTGCACTAGAGAAATAAAGAGCTGTTATGTTGCAAGGTTGCAGAGTTCTTCTTGAGCGGTTTTACCCTTGAAGTTTGAAAAAGCCGTTTCAAACACTTTGTACTGAACTCATTGAATATTCCTAGCAACTCATGGACACCTTGACTGACACATTTCGTAACTTCCAGAGCAACACTCAAACGATGTGTCAGAGTCCTTCCCCTAAAGGCTTCTAACTGCACTCTTGTGCATTATGAGCTTTATTATAGTCTATCTGACTGTAGCCGCGGAGAATTGATACATTTTTTATTTGCACCTTAATCAGATTGTTCTGAGCTGCCAGTTGTACCTGGAACCATCAAAAGCAAAGGCACTTGGATCTGTGGAAGTGGGAAAGAATGCGTCAGTGTTTTTAATTGTCTGCAGTGACATCCTAGGGCTCCTTTCTTTTTCCTTTTTCTTTCTTCCCTCACTTTTGATTAGTACATTTGGCTGTAATTACAAGTATTGTCACAAAACACTCCCGTCAGTTACATGCCCATCAAAACCACTGATGTTGGTATGTCTGCCTAATGATGATCATTACATTTTTTTCCTCCTTTCAGTCCCATTGTATAAGGGAAACAAAGTAACCCCAAATCACATGCTTGCATGCCAAGCATTGATTACAGATAGATGTTGAAGCGCATTATTTTGGGGGCTTCCTTTTCAGTTTGCCTTTTGTCTTTTTTTCTGTCTTGCTGTTTTGTTCTGTGATAGATTTCTCTTCCAGTTTTATTTTAGGTGTACAATTTGTTAACAAAGATAGTTTGCCATGGAGCAGCCACCCCCCCCCCAAGCAATCTATCTCAAGCAGAGATGCATTATTATTTTTTTGTGGATTAGCAATTTTAGATAATCTGCAGGAGCATCCCACGAGGTGGTTGAAGAATAGCCCTCTGATTTGGGCCTGGCTTAGAAATGGAGTTGAATGGTCCTGTTGAATATCTTAAAGAGGAATACTGCTTTGGTATGCAGAAAGTGAGGGTTTTGAATTTCAGTTGATGTGAGGGCTCTCGGGTCTAAGAATGCACATTTGCCCATCCATCAATAAAGCTGTGTGTGTGTGCGTGCGTGCGTGTGTCCATCTGAAAACAATATCTGATTCTATCCACATGCCACTCACCTTCAGCCTGTCCAGCCCTCAGGGCCCGCATCCCGGCGCTTATGATCCGGAGTCCCTGTAACAAAAACTCTACCTGATAATTGCCTCCTGTCCCTCACCAGGAGAGGCTATAATCAGGTTATGATTTTCACCCAAAACATTCCTGACGCTTTGAAATGCTCATTGACATACCAGAAAAGAAAGTGATTTTTCTCTCCCCTGGTATTGACTTTCCTGGAAAGTAAAAAAAAATGAAGACCAGTTGGGGCCATGTTTTGATCACTTGGGATGGGGTGTAGAAGCAAATACTCAAACTCACATTTCCTATATACCTGAATTCACTTCATAGCTATATAGTTCAACCATTATGACAGCAATCTACCAAATGACAGTGTGAAAGGGTTCATGTGTGATGGAGCTCTGCTTTCCAGCCAGTTCCAGCTCCATGTTTGCTAAGTTACTCTTTTGGTTTACACTGAAATGAATGTATTTTTAAAGTGTGAGGAAAATGTGTGATTTCCAGCAGACTAGTTTGTTTTTCTTTCACCTGGCCGCATCATATTTCTGTTGCTAGAAAAGGCACATTTAAACCAGAGGGATCTGGGGCCACGTGTGCCCAGCGCCACACCATTGAGGCCATTAAATGTGTTACAGAGGTTTGACTTTTTATTACAGACACTGTGTGGGTGCTGCATGAATATAAAGCAGTGACTTTCATAGGTGGCACAAATTAGTGGGCTCACCTGTGTCTCATTTTATTTTTTAATATCACAAACAATCAGAGTTGGAGCTGATGAACATTTGGCAACTAAAAAGATTCAGAGAACAAACGTTGCCTGCAGATTCCTGAAGAGCTGTTTCAAAGCTCTGTCTGTCTCCATCTTGGCAGCGCTGAACACTTGCCAAAATCCCAGTGTATCCAAAAAATGACTGAAAAAGTTGAGGTAAGGCAAGTGTGTGATGCCTATAGGCCGACAGTTACCGTCTGTCACTCAAAGCAGTCATGCCCTAATGTATGCTGCATCCATATGGACTAAACTAGTTTCTGTAAGTATTGTTATGTATTGATTAAAATGGGAATTATAACTGGGAGGCACATGAGGACTTGCTTTTAGAACCACCCCTCAAGTGGCAATTTGGGAAACGGCGGTTTTTGGCACTTCCACCATTGCTTCAATATATTTATTTATTTTTTTCAGCCCCTGAGGCTGCTTTTTAAAAAACAGAGCTAAAGCAGAGATAATATTGGCCTTACGCAAATGTGGAGGTGAGGAGATGGAATTAAAAACAGTGGCAATGGATTACATGCACTTTTTTTTTGTAACCTTGCGTGTGGGAAGAAAAATGTTAATCCTGTCCTGTAAAGGTTGGGCGATATGACGCCTCCACATGCAGCCTCTATAAACGATCAAAAAGGTGGGGATGTGTAAATAATGAAGGCGTGCAACAACATCACTGTTCTAATGTAGTTTGCAATTTGATTTTACGAATAGACGACGAAGGCTTTTCAGCACCAAAGGATCAAACAGCGACCACTGAAAATACATTTGTTGTCTTTAATCAGCCGGTCTCTAAACGCCAATGTTTTTTTTTTTTATGCCACTATTTTAAGGGCGAGATCATTAAAATCATTAATTAAAAAAGCAAAAAACCAAACAAACAACTGGATTGGACACAGCCAATCGCTGATAGATTCAACCCATGTTGTAACACATGTAATTATGCAGTGTTAATGCTTTATAGTGCAGAAGGAGCGAGACTATCTATACATATATACATATATAGTCTTCTTTGCTCTCATTATTCGCACCCCAGTTCTTCCACATCCTTGTAGCATTATATAACAGATCTATAAAATGACGCTGCTGCTCCTGCTGCTGGAGTAAACTAGGTCATGCAGGTATCAGATTTGTTTTTAGATGTTACAGACCGCCCAGTCTACTGATATGAAAGAAGACAACCTGATTCAAAGGGAGCAGTCACAAAAGGTGGGGCAAGTGCACACAGGCACATACCTGCTGTGACTGAATGAGAGCTGTTATCTGAGAGACTTTAAAGTAAGGAAAGCCAGATTTAGGTGGGGATTATGTCATGCAGTCAGTGTCAACACTTAGCTTAGTTAGCTGT
The DNA here is from genome assembly GCF_900634625.1 of Parambassis ranga. Lineage (NCBI taxonomy): Eukaryota > Metazoa > Chordata > Actinopteri > Ambassidae > Parambassis > Parambassis ranga. The sequence continues at coordinate 7,597,888 of NC_041037.1, read as the reverse complement.
TAGTGTTGAAATGCCAAAAAGGAGAGCAGGCACCCCCCGACCTTCATATCCAAATATTACACAAAAGGGAAATGTAAAAGATGAAGTGGTTTGTGTTCGATAGCTGTGTCGCATGTGCGTAGATGGAGAGAATAGAGGGGTGGTGGTGGGGGGATCAGAGTAAAGAAACAGTGTTTGTTTAGTGCCATAGAAATCATTCATGACTGGAGAGTGAATGAGAGACATTTATATGCATTTTTATGAATAATCAAGTCAGTAGACACAAGAATTGTGTGGATGGAAACAGAAAAATGGAGCTGTAGATGCTTGAAAAGCCTGTTTTTTTGTGATATTATTTCTGTTGATTTCAAGCCCCCCTGCTGCTCTGGTTAACACACAGCACACTTCTCTCTAAGGGATTTTATAGTGAAATACTCCTCTGTTGAACATACCAGCATGCATGTGTTTCTCAACCCCAAAAAAAAGGTTGTAAAGGTTAACACTACGTCTCACCACAACATTTGTCTCAAGCAGCGCCGTGCATTGTGTTGATGGAAGACACTCTCCCGAGCCACACTGGTATTTCCAGTCCTGGGGTTGACTGAATGGGGAAGCTCTATTGTGCTCTAACTCCTCTCTGGCCCCGGGCCATACACATCCAGTCTGTCATCCATTGATATGCTTGGCTTGCCATTTTATAATTCATATTGAATGCTGCGGGTCCATGGTAGGGCGATCATGAATTATCAGCTAAACCATGGGAGATTCACAGATGACTGGTCAATCTGTGTGGTGAGAACAAGCACAGAGGAAGGAATATTTTTTTTTTATTTTAGATATATCAGTCTGGCATGAAAATTCAGCCCAACTGGAAGTGTTTCCAAAAAAAAAAAAGAAGGCAGGGGTTCATCATCTGTATTGAACGGACTTCCCTCCTCCAGATTGGTAGCCATATGGAGGCTGAAACGATTTTTCATTTTTTTTTTCTTGCATAGTTTTGTCAGCGTTTTGCCACAAATCCTTCCCTTTGGTGTGCAGCTTTTCAGACCACAATACATACAGATACATAGCATTTCAATACAATATGCTGTTTTAATAATATACCTGAAAAGTTTGGAATTATGAGAGAACGAGTGAAACGAGCCAGAGTCACATGAATCTCCAGGATCAGGATTTCACTCAGAGGAAATGAAATACAATATCACCCTTAGATGGGGGTCATCCTAGATTTATTGCAACAGCGATTTCCTGAGTGCGTTTTTTGGTAAAGCAAAATCTGCAAGAAGTGTTTCCAAGCAATATGTGAGAGTGAGCCTTACTTTCCCCCTTCAGGAGAAGGAGAGAGAGAGCTTTGCGCTTTTATCATGTGTTTAGACGTGATTGTAAATTTCCCTGTTATACGGCTGGCTGATGAACAAACACTTAATCTAATGGGCTACGGATTCCTGACACTTTGATTTCATTTGTTAAGCAGGCCTTAAATCTCACTTGCTCGCAGCATCTCAGAGCCGTTCATTTCACACCCCTTATGGTAACAAGTTGTACAAACATTGGACCAGATGCCTACCTCGCTCTTTCCCTTTCTTAAATGCTGCCTGTGTGTGTGTTGTTTTTTTCCTCCGGGCAGCCTAATTCAAATAATAAATGAGTCCGGCTTATAAACCACAGTGTAGTTGTTGCCTCAGCTTCTAATCTTTTTTTGGATTTGCTCGGTGTAAGTCGTTGCTTCACACGAGGGTTCAGCTGTCATAACAGAGTAGCACATTTAATCTTGAGATGAAGCAGAAGGGTTTCAAATAAAATCAAGTATATACTGTGAAGCCCCCCCCCCCCTTTCCTTCCTTTGTGTACATGGGGGGCTTTGCCAACAATGTAAATCAGGTTCGGAGACAAAAGTATCTATGGAGGCAACAAGAACCTGTCGGATTGTTGTGTAGTTCAGTGCTCCCAGTATTTTAAATAGCTCTGAGGCATGTCAGAATTAATTCATCCTAACAAAAAAGTGCAAGAGCTAAACAAACATGCACAAAAACAAAAGCAGGCATATAACATTTAACACCAAAGGGACATCGCTCTATGACAATCAAAGCAGCCATCAATACCTGCAGTGTGTTTTTTTTTAGCAGCATTTTTATTCCCTTTATTGTGACATATATTTTAAGCATTAATTTGTTAAGAAGAGAAGAGAGAGTTGATTATAGACGCGCAATGTGCAAATAAAAAAAAACACAAAGGCTACCTGAACAAAAGCTGCTAGAAAAAAACAGACAGAGGTAGAGCCAGAGAGGCTACAATTATACTTACTCTGTGTGAAAATTGTTCCCAAATGATGAATCCGTCTCTACCTGTCGTCCTCGCTCAGTGTCAGAGATGTCACAGCAGCTCAGGTCGCACGTTTTTGTTACCGCTGCTTGTGATTTACACGGTGAGTGCTGTTGGTAAAACTAGTGTTGACAGTGGGGGGAAAGGATGGCAATCAATAAATGAAATTATGATGGATTTGGTAAATGTGCTTTTTTGTGACAACAAGTGTGTGCTTCAGTGTGCGCATGGATTTTCTGATGTGTCCTCAGAAGTCAGAGGCAGAAGAGCTGGTGTGTAAATTTAAAGTGATGCTGGTTCCACTGTGGTTTGACTACCACTGCTTTCTGTTTTTCTGTTTCGCTTTCATATATTATGTGGATCAGTGTAATGATGTGTGCTAGGTCTCTCTCTCTCTCTCTCTGTCTCTCTCTCTGTCTGCCGGCTAGTCCTGACTACAGGCTATGAATGTGGCTCTGTTGCCTTCACTGTATTAGTAATCTCCTCAGGCTGAGACTTTGTGCCATAGAGCATGACCACACATTTTTTTTTTGTCTAGGAATTAAATGTCACCTCAGGGTGGGTCACCTGCAAACAAAAGGCCACCAGCCGATTTGCAGGTATAAACAGTCCAAGATAAGGAAGCCCTCTCCTGCCGTGCAGGAAATTGAATAAGTACGCAGCAAGAAAAAAAAAAGTCAGAGAAACAGGGGAGCACAAAGAACACTATTGTTTGCCTTATGCTATCAGTATTGACCCCCCCCCCATCCACCCCCACCTTGTAGTGCATATGCCCATTGAGTGTGCACCATGCACAATGGCCTCATCGAGGATGAGGGGCAGGAAACTGTCTGTCATCAAGATCTCCCCATCTGTGCATCTCTTATCAGTGCTCCTGTTTTTTTGCTCACATTGACCGGAATGCTGGTGGAAGGGAATGGGGCAAGGTCATCACGCTCTAGTCAATCAAAGTGGTCAGTGTTCCAGTGATAGCAGGGGGTTATTGCCAAGGAATGTGTTTTTTTTTCATTGACTTTCCTGGTAAATCTCTAAAAGACTCCAAATGGAGCTGTACAAAATCCCACAAAGGCTTTCAGTCTCGCCTCTGGCTCAGTCAGTGTGGATATGTAGATCCGACAGCACTGATATGAACATTATGGCAGCTCAGTAACACTGTATGTAAATACATAGAGAAAAAATATCATTCAATAATCAGTGCTACTCAAATGTGTAGTAAAGAATAAGTGCGAGTTTAAATCATCAGGTCACACCAGTACCGGTCACCATGGTAACCAAGAAACTGATCTCATATTGACCTTAGTTTTTAGTGGCCACCTCACTTTTTTTTGGATTTGCTGCTCTTCATATGTTAAATGCTGTGTCCAAATAGTCCAAAACATTGTACTAGGACACACCACCACCCTTCAGGGAGATTAGATAGCTTCTGTAATGGCTAATTCTGCTACCCCTATTATCTGACCTTTGCACATTGGAGAGGTCTGTTCAATTGTCTTGAAACTTGTCACATGTGTGACCACTGCAGTTTTTAAATTAAGTTGACTGGACCTACAGGTCCGGTTCCCTCTGCAGTAAGAACAAGGAGCTCCTGCAGGATGGAGATTATTAGCTGCAGAGCAGGATCTGTCCTGAAGACATTACTGATAGAAATCACCCGATAATCTAAGCCAGCACAGACTCTGCTTTAATTGCATCAAAATGTGTATTTTAATGTGCACTAGATAAATAAAAACGCATGGTAAAATGAAGGCAATAAAAACATACAGGAATTTTTTTTTTTTTTTTGCTTGCCCCATTAAAACATTCTTGTGCTGGGCTAAAACACAGAAGCATACTTTCATGCCATGCATAATCACAGGCTCACTTACCACTCCATCAACAACTGTGTTTTCAGACAGGAAAGTACTAAACCAGACATGTGACCAATGGAAGTGACTGTGTTAAAGACCACTGCAGGCTCAGCATGAACATGCATGAGTGTCTTATCAGAATTGCCTCTACATTATCGTCTCAAGGCCCCCGATCTCTGTTCCTCGTCATTGTTGTAGTCTCTGGCTCATTATGCATGTAATCCGTGTTCCAGTTGCAGCTTCTCCTGACACCCTGTCTGTGTGACGTACTGAGTAAGCCTGCTGGGCTCGGCTCCGGGTGAAGGAGGTGGGGGTTGATTAGAAGGGTGAAGCGGGGGAGACTGCTCCAGCAAACAAGAACAGAGACACAAGCATGTGATGGAGGCAATCTCACATCCTCTTCCTCTTCCTCCTCTTCACCCCTCCTTGTCTTTTTCTCTCTATCTCCACCCTGAGGGAAACACCTGACTTATTCTGAGACATTTTCTTGAGTGGAAAATCCAGCTGGGGTTTAAGTGCAGGGGTAAAATATTGGCTTTAAGGGGAGTTAAGCATCACTCAGGTTAGATCAAACCTGTGAAACTATACCCTCGCTGCTTTAACTCACCTCTTTCTATGTGTTTCATCAACTCCCCTGAAGAGATGCAACAATATGTTAGATATTGAACGAACAATGAACTAATTCTGTCAAAGTGGCACTCTCCTGGGAGCGTATAGCTTTTTTTCATCTTCCAAGTCGAACATTTCTTTCTCTTTTAAATGTTTAGCCTTGGTGACAGTTATTTGTATCTCCATGAAAAGTCTGTTTTCTCAGTAGGTCATACAAGGTGTCGAATTATACTTTCCTTTCATCTGAGTGATGTGTCCATGGACCAAACAAAAAGAGACATTACATCCAGGAACATCTCTACAACTGAATTATTCCTGTCATGACTTATATTAAGCTCTGACCCTCTGTGCATTTAGAGGATTATATGTATTAGTAAAGTAATGATGCCGCCCTCTTTTTGTGCAGCTTTTCTTTGATGTATGCTCAAAGGGTCAAGGATCATCCTACCAATCGACAGTGAAGAAAACCTTGATTTTTCTCAGCCAAATTAAGACACAGTCATTATAGCTTCCACTTTCTGTCTGTTCCCCCCCCCCCCCTCTTCAGTTCTTATACTCCCATGAGAGAAATTCTTCATCTGCAGTCTTCTGCAGCTGAGCCGGCTGTTCTGGGGAGCCAAAATAATCCACCGTGTCGACTCTGCATCAGTTGTGGCAAAACTTAAATATTTTCTGTGCAGTGTGTTTTCCCAGTGAGTGATTTCTGCAACATCAAAATAAAGCGGCCTGTGCATTTTAAGTACTTTGTTTACATGGAGGGGTTGTTTGGTACTTTAAAGGTGTATGTATGTATGTATGGAACATAGGAAAAAACATTTTTTTTCACAGTTGTAGCCATTCTTATAATGCTTCATACTTCTGCTTAGACTCTAAGTTCTAAAGAAAAAAAAAACTCTTTATGGCAAACAGTGACGGCTCCTAAGGCTTAAAACATTTAGAGCATACACAAATATTTTCAAACACTTAAGTCCAACAGAAACACAGAAAAGTATGACTTCCTTTTTGGCAAACTTACCCATTTAGCTTATGAAACTGTTTCCCATAGAATTAGCCACATTATCTGATGTAGCAGGGTATGTTTGATGGATCCCAGAGATGAACATTAGAGGGACTCATTCTGGGAGCTCAATAGATGTTTGTTTTCCTGAGTTTAATGACAGGATCAACACCACACAGTTTGTAGCTGGCATCTGCAGCTAGTTAGCTTAGCTCTAGCAGTGTTCATGCATTAATCCAAAGTGGTTATGTTAGCATTATAGGCACCTCAGGTGTATTTATTGACTTCCAAAAATCACATTTTGAATTGACAGTTATAATCTAATCTGTGGCTTATTTTTAATAGGATTGCAGAATTACTTCCTGTCACCGCTTAGTCCAGTAGAATGAGCATACCTCTCACCTCTCTATACAAACAGACAGTATAGATGCCATTAAGTGCTCCTAAAGGGATTGTATTAATGTTAATTGGATTATCTTTTGATGTAACTGCCAGCTGTGGTGCTTAATTTGCAGCCGTTCTGCCAACACTTTGTTGACATGTTCTCAACAGGAACCACAGTCATTGTCATCATCAGAGATTCCACACACGTCTAACCTGGAATACAAGTCAGGTCCTGGTGTGAATACTTTTTACTCTAAGCTCTTTGTCATTTACACAGGAAGAGTGAAAGCTGCATATTTGTTGGCCAGGTGCACCAGAGATATGTTGGCAAGTAACAAAGCCACAGGAAATAGTCAAACCCTTGGTATGCTGTGTTTTCTTTCTTTTTAGGATAAAGCAAATACGATATAAGTTTTTTTGTCCATAATAAACCTTTGTGCTAATTATGCTATAACTTCCCTATTAGCCTCAGCGCTTTAACATTCACAAAGAAAGTTGTTGAAGGTTTGTGTAGCATCACCCATTTGTCAAAATGGCAGCAATTATGCGGATAAGACCCAGATTCAAAAATACCCGATTTTCAATTTAAGGTTTTGCTGCTTCCCTGCGAGAGAAAATATTACATGGCTGCATCTGGTGTGATAGCATCTAGCTCCCTCTAAATGGACCCACCTGAGGAGTTAAGAGGCAGCAGCAGGGTCTGTCACGCTTAGCCTCAGCAATATGACAAATCCTTCTCTTTAAACCCCCTCAACGAGACAAGCATCAACACCGGCCATGTGAGGCTCTCCTCCTGTTTACGTTTTTTTCTCTCTTTAAGTTGAAAAAACAGAAGAGAAGAAGAAGAAAGAGAAATAGCCATGAATTCATGAATCATCAAAGAGAAAAAGGATATGACTCAGAGCGCTTCATCTAACCACAAATGGACTCAGTCCTATATTGCCAGTTTCTATTTTAGAATACTAATATCGGAATCAAGAGTGTCTGATAGCAGTTGTCTGGGAAAGGCGGGTGTAGCCCTGGGGTTTGTGGTCTTGTCTGACACTGTCTTTAGATACAATTCCCAGCAAGGTGGACCAGAGCGGGGACTAAAGTGTCATGGGAAATGGTGCCATATGTCCAACTTGATTTTCAGTGTTTGTCCGCATTTGGACAGTTTGAAATGGAAGATGAGCTTTTGTGCCGTATAGTGAAAGAGTTTTTTTGCATCAGGGTGTTGTGTGTATTTGAAAAGCAGGTGTTACTTTGCAAATCCCAAATCTCCTCTCTCATCTCTCACCTCATACCTGTGTGTCTCTCACATCTGATGGGTGGTCATGTTACACGTTTGTGAACATTTTAGGCAGCGGAGCTGAATGCCTTTACAGAATTTAGGGATGTGGAAATGGAAATTTAATTAAGCGGATCTTTATTTCACCACAGTTTTTATTAAGTTCACTTGTTTTTTTTTCTCCTTGGTCATCATCAGATGGTTCTCAACACATTAGGATTACTTCAGTAAAGAACAAAGAGGCTGAAAACAGTGATGAGGCTTTGTTCCCTAATATTAAGAATTTAAATATGCTTTCAATTTTTATGAATTCTCATTGAAAGTCTTTACTCCACCAGAGCAAAACATGCCGTATGACCACTGCGTCTCTCCGGATATTGGATTATGCAGGCATCTCCTGCTGTTGGAAGAAAAGCTTGACTCTTAAGATGTGCTCTTTCTTCCATGGCATGTCGGCTACCAGTAGTATCGAGAATAAAACAACATAAAAAGACAAACAATCTTGAAGTGCTCCTGCTGTGACCACGGTGGGGGCACTCTTATTTGACTAAAGGCTACACCCTCCTTTATGCTGCAGAGAAAGCGTCTCTGTCAAACCAAAGCCCAGAACAATAGGGGCCAGCCTTGGGGAAACGGGGCCATTTGCATGCAGCTGTTTGCCGTTTCCAGGACCACAAAGGCCAATCAAAGGAACCTTAATGGAGGATGACAAGCGTCAACCAACGCCTTTGCTCTCTGTCTGTGCCAGCCCTCGCCACCCTGTCTACCCTCCAAAAATGGCCCACTTTTTTTTTCTTCTTCTCTTTATCAAACATTCCTTCAGTTTTTTCTCAGAGTTGAAGGGGTTAAAGGTTGGTCACGACTGCACTCTTGAGAGCTAACACACTGAGCGGCAAAGATGAACCTGAACATGTGTGTTATGGTCCGCTGCCGCTTGCAGTTGCCAAATGGCAAAAATCTCAACACCAAACCTCCATTATCTTTCCGTTTCATCTCCGGGGTTTTAAAAGCCACAGAGTGTAAAACTCTGTGGATGGTTTCAGATGCACCCATCTGAGCCACAGTGCCACTTCCAATTTCAAGGGTGTTGATAGAAAACAAAATATGTATTATGAAGGGGGATTGTCACCAGTGAATTATAGGCTGTCAACTGGAGAAGAAGAAAAAAAAAACTCCCAGAATACAACATATTGAGAAGCGGCCTTGGTCCTTTGCTTTGCTCTCTTGAGCTCAATAGACGGCTTAGCAGGCAGGTCAGGGGGAGGAATCTGAAAAGCTACTTTCCTCGCAGTCACTCACTGACCAGAATGCATGATAAGGCTTCATGTCAACAAGGCCAGGAATAGGGATCACAGCCAATTATAGCTAAGTCAAAGTGGTTACCATGGCAATTTGACTAGATGTTCTATAAAAAGCTCTATTCAATTCCCACTCTGATTTAGTAATTTTAACGTTAATCTGAGGTAGAGATACAGCAGGAACAGGGCGCTCTCTCTCTCTCTTTCTCCACGCAAACACACAGGGTTTGTGTTGTGGATGTTTTTTTTTTCCTGCAGTTTTTCTTGACATCGTTTTTCCCTGCAGCTGGTGCCCTTCTGTCGCAATCTTCAACTGCTGCAAAGTTGACTGTTCAGTCAAACAAAGCACAGAACGCAGAAGATGAAAAGCTTTTCATACCTCGCTAAGACATTGACATTTGTGCACACAAACAATCTTCCACTCTTTCCAGAATCTCGCAAAACTCATTTAAACCGTGAAAATCAACACGGAAGAATACGGACATCCAGAAACCTTTGTTGTCACAAGGTTTTTTACTTCTTAGCTTTGTTTATATCCGGAGATCTTAAGCAACTTCCCAGTTAAGTCGACCAAATATATATATACTCCTGAAGTCAACTCCTCAACTCCTCAACTCCTCGTACAACATAGCCTTTATATATATAATTTACTTTTTTAGACAGATTTGTCATTACTCGCCCAATTACAAGTTGACAAGACAGTCATTAATGAGATCGAGGCTATCTACAGTTTGGAGAAGAAGCAATTTGTTCTTTAGGCTGCCAGTACAGTCAAGATACTCCCCCTAATTGATGTAGTGTTAGCCTATGACCAGAAAGATCTATACGGGTGAGGGTGGAAGAGGGCCGGCAAGGCACAAGCCTAATCAATCGCCACTCTGCTGTTGACAAAAGCATGCCATCATGCCACAGCGGTCTGATAGATGGGTAGAGTCGCCAGTGAAAGGAGGTTATGGAAAAAAAAGGCAGATGGTGAGTCTGCGAGGCAGCTTCAGCCGAAAAAAAAAAGACATAAGAATTTTAAAACCCCATGAAATGCGTTCTTTCTGTCTGTTCTGTGTAGCTGGCGTGATAAACCCGTCAGTCCTTCCGTGAGGAATGGCAGGCAGGACGATCATTAGTCTTCGCAGTAAAGCCGGCAACTTCTCTCTGTGTTTTATCATCCACCATTCTGGACAGGTTTTCTGAAAGGTTTGGGTAATTGTAGTGGTTATTGGAAAAGATGGAGTGACCCCACAGCCCTCCACTTATGGCTCGGCAACACTGACGTCTCCTAATGAGGTGATAAACAGTCCAGCTAAGCAGAATCTACTGGCCATTAGATAGATCATGGTATTATAATGAAATGTCTAGTGGCCGAATGCCAGAGAATTTATACCATTAGTTTCATATTCTGTTCTCCTGCTACCACTACCAGTTTCTGCAGAAGTTTCTCCTAATGTACTATGACGTTAACATGATATTTTCAACAGTGTATGTTTCACAGATGTTAGATTTTTTTTCTCCTATTTGCTGCAGTGACATGTGCAGACTGACATAGAATATCATTATAGCAGAGCACAGCAGGCTCAAATGACTAGCAGACATGTGGGTCGAGGGTTTAAAGGTAGGAATTTCAAGCCGGAATCACTTCAGTTCAAACAATGCTAATTGCATCAGGCCCTGACTGTCAAAAGTGTGAGGATAATTAGAGTGAGGGGGCAAAATGAACCCGGGGTGGTAAGTGTTAGTACATGACAATGCTCGGGAGCCAATGGGAGCATGGAAAAAGGTAACAGGCTGAAAGGAAGGCTAATTAGGAGAGAGCAGTGCAGAAAATACAAATGGTAGCTGCCCCCTCAGGGGCCCACCACCGCTGCAAACAACGGCGATTATTGACAGTTCATGCAGCGCTCGGCTTGCACCTCCTAAATGGAACACATTTTCATGTTCTACTTAGATTTTTACCTAATTGTTTTCTCGGAATTGCAGAGAGTTACTTTTTTTTTTTGGTCACGATCATTTTAACCTTAGATAATAGATTTCTCCTCTCTTTGCAAATCATCATATCTGTAGTAGACGTTCTGAAGAGGGAACACAATAGAAGAACCTCTTACATTGTAATTTGCTGAAAAGGGGGGGGGGTGCTGATTTGAGTGAAATAGTTAATTTTCCCCCCAAAATGGAGCTTCTTGGCTGCTCTCCCATCTGCTGTGTTCCATCTATGGATTTTTCCTCCTGTGTGGACTCCAGACTGTCCCCTGTTCGATCGGCCGCTCTGTAAAATGGATTGTATTACACACCATTCTGCCGAGATTCTGCTTTTTTTTCCCCCTCTCTCTCTCTTTCATTCTTTACAGAGCAAGTAAAGCAAAAGAAACAAATGTGGGGACTTGTGTGACAGCAGAGCAAACCGTTCTCAGTCCAGAGAGTGGACAGTTTGACTCCCGATGGTGGATGTTCTCTTTATAGGTGGAGGCCTTTCTGATGCACTGTAGCCTTTGTGTTTGCTCAAGAATTTATGAGGTTACCATTGGCTTCCACTGACTTCAGATTTGATGTCTTAGCCAACGGCCAAGACCACAGAGGGATGGAGCGATGAATTGTTTCGTCTTTCCCCATTCCTGTATCGCGTGTAATGGCCCGTCTGTTTAAAACTGTGGTAAACATTGGACTGCCGGCGCCTATTTATTTTGCGCCAGCGGATTTTTGCTGCATGATGTGTGGTCTTATTGTATTGAAGCAGTGATCCTTTCTTAACTTATTAATGTTTTCATGTTTCTTCTGTGTCTCTCTCTGTGTGTGTCTTTCGTCAGGCTTCAGCCGTGCAGCTCTGCCTTTCGGGCTGGTCCGGAGAGAGCTCTCATGCGAAGGATATGCAATTGATCTCCGCTGCCCGGGGAGTGATGTCATTATGATCGAGACAGCCAACTACGGCCGGACCGACGACAAGATCTGTGACGCTGACCCATTCCAGATGGAGAACGTCAACTGCTACCTCCCCGATGCCTACAAGATTATATCACAAAGGTAAAGCTCTCGGGGAGAGGAGGGATCTTATTTCACAAACACAACCGGGAGCTGGGGAGGGAAAGTATGGACTTCATTTATCTGCACATACACAAACACACACACAAAAGAAACAGTTCAAATAAACACTCTCCTCGCACTGCCACCTACATACTGGACAATTAATCGACATCTCACACCGTTTAAATTGTATTTATTACCTCATTGACTCGATCATGTAGGTGGCATTTAAAATGTAGAAAACTGGGGCACAGATTAATTCTTGACAGGCAGGAATTGACATCCATGCAGCAGAGCTCTTCACACCAGCTGCGCGTTGTTGCTTCTGTTTGAGTCATAATCAGCGTAGCTCAGAGAGACTGCGACTCACATGAACACACTCTTAATTCCCTAACTGGAACATTGGGCTTGCTTTGTTCAAACACTTGTAGTGCATTGAAGTGGCTTTGCCTCAGGTAGTGAGCAATGCCCATCATCATGCCTTTTATCCTGGTTACCCTCTCACAGGATGCTGCCTCGCTGTCAAACGACGGCACAGCAACACTTCAGCTCCACTGCTGCTTATACCCCTAGAGGTGTGTGTATTTTTAAAGGGCACTGAATGAAGTATTCATAAATAGTAAGCAGTACAGTTCATCTTCTAATGCACTGCTCCATCCTAACCTTAAGGTAGTTTCTGAGCACCATCGCCCACCATCTCACACATCTGGGATTCTCCCTGCATCAATCTCTTTTGTATTTACTCTCGTGAGATGCAGCACTACAGAAGAGTTTCAGGAATAGATCAAGTCCTGTCGTCTTACTCTGTCTGTCTAAATTTACACCACAGTCCCACTGCACTCATATAGTAACACGCTGCTGACAGTGTCCATGCCCCTCAGTTTGACTGCAACCTGCTACATCCTGCACCGCATCTGTTGACAAGTCAGACTCTCACTTACTGAAGCTGCACTTCAAGCTTATCTCCATCGAAAGATTCCCTGGAGGCAGCGTGCAAGAGAAGGCTTTGTGAGCAGTCTGCGCCACAAGCCTTTAACCAGAATTATTCTAATGATTCAGATCAGAGGAAATGGGCTCGTGACCATAATTAAAGCTGATGTGATAACCAGGATGTTAAAGTAGTCACAAAGCTTTGGGAGACCCTGATCCCTCCTCCTCCTCCTTCAGTCTGCAGCAAAATAAAAAAAAAGAAAGAAAGAAACTAGAACAAGGGTATTTACACTGCGTCACATTATGACAGAATGCCGATATCGTCAAGATTAACAAAAGAGAGTAGAAACACGGACAGATGAACAAACAAACATATTAAACAAGATTGGGCAGAGTGAAACAGTGGGACGTCTGACGCTCAGAGTGGCAGTTTTGTTGGTTTGGAAATTGCGACAGAGAGTATTCATCAGCAGCCTGTTTTCACAACAAAAAGGACTAGACAGGAATCAAATGGTTTGATTGTCTTTGTTGTTTTGTCAAGTAAAATGTTTGGTTGTTGACAAAAAAAACAAAAAAGGTAGCTGGATGAAAGATGTATGAAGGAACCGATGGAACCTTAGGTTAGTGGGTCTGCTTTATATTCGGGTGATCATACGGTAAATGAATGATGGGACTGACTTTCCTCTGTTCCTGCTTTCCTTCCACCTTCCACCTCTCTGTTTTCAACCAACCTAAAACCATAAAGATCATCCTAATGTGCCTGTTAAGTTATTCCCTTAACTGTGTACAGCTATGAGAATAAATTTTTAACCTTGTCTAAGGTGCTGCCCTTTAATAGGAAACACACAGGATTCACTAACATGATACTGTGATCTGTTCAACAGAGATTATGAGCAGCGGTTTCAGTTTAAAAACAGAGCATGTCAGAATGCTTAGCAACCACACCTCTCTTTCCTCCAACAACTACAGCACAATAAAGGCCACAGTGAATTCTCACTGCTTGAAAGGAATTAGCAGCAATGGAAGAAGTATTAGGATTCTTTACTTGTTGTTTACTAATCAATATTCTCTGCTTACAATGGATCAAATGATAATGTGTTATGTGAAAGGTTGGCTCAGCTCCCCTGGTTTCCCTTCTCTGCTGCTTTTTTTTTAACTCTTTGCTGTGTTTTTTTTCTAGCCTGCATTCTAAATGTTTTGATTCAGACTCGCTGCTCTCATCAAACTGACTGCTCATTACCAGCTCAGCAACAGACAACTCAGTCTAACATTTATCCCATAAATAGGCAGATATTTCCCTCTGTAGCTGGCAGAGACCAAAAAAAAACAGTGAAAAAAATGAGAGTAACTATTGATCAGGTCACCAGAGAAAAATCAGATGAGCTCTAACTTTGCTCCCTGTCATAAACAGCAGCTTACTTTACATGGTGCTAGCGTGTAATGTTGTTGCTGTCAGTTTTACGGTGTTCTCTATAGAATAGAAGGTCAGGCCCTATACATCACTTATTTACCTGTATCTGGAGAGCAATAGAAATGTGGATGACTCATCCTGCACTGTGGAGTCTATGCTTTTTCCTGATCAATTTAATGTCCTCTGCAGATGTTGTTGTGTCTCATTTAGCTACTTGTTAGCAACCACATTTTTTATGATGAGCAAAAGCACAAAAATATTATTATTTTGTGTCAAATAAGCTAAAAATGCTAATTTAGCGTTGTGCCAGCTGTTTAATGGGGAATTTAGAAAAAATATATTAAAGTTTAATGTAAGCAGGCATATAGACTAAGTATTCATTATGCAAATGGACCTCTAGAGAATATATTATTCTATGTATAGGATTACTGAGTTGTTATTATTGATGTATTTGTGTGTAATCAGCACCTGTAGTTAGAGATTAAACTTGTTGAGCATATTTTTCCATTGTGACATAATTCACATTAATAACAACAAGTAAGCTAATCATATATTCACGTGAATGAGGTATTATTTGTCACCATGTTAGTGATGTATGTGAGTAAATATACATTCCACCACTGGGAGCTGTTGATTTATACAGTGACATAAATAGAATATCCCAAGGTGCATTTGAAGTCACTCTGTTGCTCTCATCTGCTGTCAGTCAGTTCACTTTTCGATGCAGTGACCCTCTTCTCCCTCGTAGCAGCTCTCCTGAGCATTCGATGCGGTGAAGCCACAAAGGTGGATCTCTTAAGTGCAGCTGGCTCTGGACTGTCAGTTGAACCACCGCTGGTGCTGATGCTATTTGTTGACTCCATAATGGAGTTTTACATTTATATATGTAATGTTTAATAATAATTTTCAAGGCCTTTGTGATGTAAATGCATACATGCATACATGCAAATGTATCAGTGCTGGACATGCATTTCTCTCTTTGTATTCCCATGTTTAATGTTTCAGTTCAAAGTGCACAGTCATGGTTTCGTCTGGCTGTCGCTCCACGTGGTGCCATGTTGCTGTGACAGAAAGTCTCCCGAATGTCTAATGGTTCTTTGTTTAAAAGTATGTTTGATTTGCGACTGTACTGCTGACCTTCTGAAATATTTATCTCAGGCTTGCAAATGGTTGAATGCCCTGGTTTGGTGCTTGTGTTTTTTTTTCTGTTTTTTTGTTGTTTCTTGTTTGCCTCCGTTACTGCTGACATTATTCTCCATTCCTCGGCCTCAAGAGAGCTTGATTGAAGTGGAGCCAATTTCACCCTACACAGTATTTACACAGTCCTCTGCTGGTCTCCCCCCTCTCTCTTTCTTTACTTGGACAAGCTTTACTTATTTCTCTAGCACCCAGAAACATCTGCTAGCAGGCACACATAAAGACACACTCACCACCTATCTTCTAGCAGTTCACGCATCAGACTGTTAATTCGCTGAGGGACACCATCTCATACTGGAAGGCAAATAACCCTCTGGTAGAAATGACACTAGCGTGTCTTGTTTGTTTGGTACATGCCGAGGAGCTGCTCTTTTTTCATTAGAGGCCATCCATTCCAGTCCACTGCATGTCACTGCCACCTGTCGCGTGTGTTTTAATGAATGTCTTCTCTTTCAATAGCGGTATGAAGACACTAATTCCTAACATGCCTCTTTGCTGCGCCCTTACGCTGTCATTCGTCAGAACACATTCATTTACTCTACCTTAATGTTTTCATTGCCTTCTCTCTCTCTCCCTCTCCCTTCTTTTTGTTTGCCAAGGTTTAAACTAGAATGCATATGTGACAGTCCTGGCTCGGATTTCATCAATTTTCAGTGTAACGTTGAACTCCCCACCCCACCCCTCCCATTCCGTGTTTTATTAATGTTGTCTTTGCGGAATACTCTTGCTGTGGGTAGTCATGATGAAATCTCTGGTCAATCTTTTTTCGTTCTAGGTGCAACAACCGTACGCAGTGTGTGGTTGTCACTGGCTCTGATGTCTTTCCTGATCCATGCCCTGGCACCTACAAGTACTTAGAGGTCCAGTATGAGTGTGTTCCCTATAGTAAGTATCGCCATCAATAATCTCATACTGAAATCTTACTGTGTGTCATTGAAAGTGTGTGTTCATTTTGTTCAGTTTGAATTACAGATGAAACTTCAACCTGTGTGTTTGGAAGATTGTGGCATTAATACTCATATGTTAAAGTATAACATTTAAAGGGTCAAATTTTGTCTCAGTCAGCAATAAAAGGTTCCAGCCATGTCAAAGTTTCGAAGAGATATCTGCCTTTGTCATTGGTTAGCTGGTTTCATTTTGGATCTAGCACCTGGCTGAATATCGCCAGAATATAATGCCAAAAACAGAAAAGAAGACACGGAGCGTGCACACAAAAGTCGTGGATAAAAACTTAATAGCTATTGTCCACTTGCTGCTTGCTCTGTTAGTAGAGGAGCAGAAGATTTTGCTGTAAAAGCAAAAACAGTTCAGTAGTTTGTTGTGGTCGGATAAGCGCATGGCGGTTAGGGGAGAGGTGGAGCTGTGGTGTCATCATTTCAGAAAAGTTGCGTGGCATTACTATGATGTGATAATGTCAGAGAAGCTGGGAGCACTTTGTATTTTAATGTTTAATGCGAGGGCGTAGTTTTAGACAGAGGTGACGCGTCCCCACCAATGTCCAGCGATTGCTAAATTGTCCCCACCAATACCCTCCAAAAAAACAGATTCTCATTGGGTGCAGAAAGGGTTACATTTCGTTCTTTTCTGGCGTCCTAGCAATAGATATCCTCCTGTCATTGGTCCTACCCAAAGCCCTCCATAGTCTGATTCTGATTGGGTTATATTAAGGGCTCTGGTCCTACAGTAACTCATGTGGCCATGTAATTCGCTGTGCCTTTTCCTGCTGTCACGTGTGTAGCTACGTTGGTTGGCAGCACCAAAACACATGCGAGACAACGAGTGCGAGATAGTTGTGGGAATCTTAGGTCCCCACCAATGTCAAAAGCAAATCTACGTCCTTGGTTTAATGTAAGAAAAGGGTCCAAACTGTGTGCATAAACCCAAATAGATAGTTTTGGCATCTAAAGCCCAGCCTCCTGGGTGAAATGTGAAATTTAACCACCCACCCACCCTACTGGTACTGGCACTAGCAGCTGACCTGTTCTTTCAGGCTGTTTTGAACAATAACTTTTTAGTCCATAACGTAACTAAATGTTCAAGTTTTTGTTGCACATCACTGGATCCAAAAACAAAATAGATGAAAAATGAATGTTTGCAGGTTTGGTTCTGGTCTGTGGCTGTCAGACTCTGTCCTCATCTATGTGAGATGTCTGCCACCACATCAGTAAATGTATTTGTGGTTTGTGTTTCTCACAGCATTGAAAATCACATTTGAAGTATTTCAGTAGAAAAATCTTTTGTTCAGATACTGTAGCTGTTTCTCAGAATAATCCACAGATCTCGCTGTGAGCAGTTTTCATTGGAACTACTTTGTGCTGAACAAATAGCCCCTATAAAAAAAAAAAAAAAAAAAAAACACTCTGTCTTTTGTATTTTGCCTAGTGGTAGAAATCTGGCTCCAATAAAAAAAAAAACGAAACTATCTGCATGACTAGATATCACTGAGGGTGAGAGGAAAATAGGCTTTCTTGTAATTTCAATGAACTGACCTGTTAAATGGTTCTAATGGTATCAACTTCATTCTTTTGCTCAGGTATTACCAATGGAGGGTTTCACACCAGTACATGGTGAATTCACTAATGTCCTGTATTAAAAGGGATTTTAGTGTAAAGTCCTACAGTCATGTGATTATTCGTCACCACATTCCTGCGCTCAGTCGTAGATCATCTCCGGTCTTCCAGCGTGGAAAGGGTTTAATTAAATGTGCTGTAGAGTTTGTTCAATCCAGCACTATTTCAAACTGTCTCTGCTATCTGATTTAAGTTAATCTACCTTAAAAGGGTGTTTTAGCGTGGTTTATAAAAGCAGCTGCAGCCTTCATCCCTCGCCTGTGAAAGTACTTAGTATTTAAATTGATGTAATGTAAACATTTTCAGAAATATTCACTCTTTTTTCTTCTTCTTCTTTCAAACAGACCTCCCTTTCACCTTCTGTCCCGTTCCCCTCCCTGACTAACCTCTCTGCTCTCGTTTTTCTTCCACATATTGTCTCCAGCCTTCCCCCCACCCACAACCCCCTTTTCGTCCCTCTCCCTCCCCGTCTCCATCCTCCTCCTCCTCCTCCCAGTATATGCAGCAGCTTCAACAGCCCACTAAAGAAACTCCATATTAGGCCGCCGCTTCATCAGTCATCTCATGTGCTGTTGCTCTCGTTGGCTCATTTGAGAGTTTGCTCTGTAACACTAGCACCGTGTCATGTTTTACGTGTGTGGGCGAGCAAGTTTGGAATGGAGTTTTGATTTGTGTTTATAAAGTTTGAACAAATTCCACGCTCAGTCAATACACGCCAAAAGTAATTCCCCTGCTGTTTCTCTAAGAATGTTATCTATCTTAATATGACCAGGACATTGAAATCCCCCCCCAACCCTCACCCCCCCCCCTCCTGCCACTTAGGGGAAGCGTTTTTTTTTTTAGAGGGATTTATTCTGCTTTTACAGAGGCCGGTGCATTATTTTGTTGGCAGATAAAGAGCGATAAGAATGAAAAGTTTAATGTGCTGGAAAGCATTTCACACAGCTTGTGTCTAGTCATAACTCGTCTTGTTTTTGTATCCTAGGAGGAGAGGCCGTTTGACTAACAAACACCTTTTTCTCCCCCTCTCTAGCTCTCTCCCTCCCTAAGCAGCCCCCCCACCCCACCTCCTCCCCAGTTCATCTCATGGTCATATACCTTCCAACTAATTCTTCTTCTTTTGTACCTGCCAGTTGACTCATGATAACCTTTCTCTCCCTTTTTTTGCACTCTGTTTTTTGCTTTCTTTTTTTCCAATGCCTGAAATAGAAGTGGAGCAAAAAGGTAAATGAGTGGTCTGGTCCTTCCCTCCCCCCCCCACCCCCAACCTCACCTTCGGCTCCTTGTTCTGTGGTGTTGAGTACAACCCCCTTCCTTCTCTCCTCACGTCTCTCTACCCCTCCTCCTCCTCCTCCCTTTTCTCCCCCTGATTGCCTCTCCTGTCAAATGCTAAACACCCCTCCTCCCCCCTCCCTCCTCCTCCTCACCCATAGGAGGATTGTTTGCACCCATGGAGTCCAAAACAATTTTCAAATGACATCCACGGTCATCAAAATGTAGTTTCTCCTTTGCAATGTGAGAGAAAACACCAACTGTTCGGTGTCGATTTGTTCCAGGGAATCTTTGCTTAGCACTTTGGGTTAACACTTTGAGGAATGACTTGTGGTGTGTAATATCTATATTTCTTAATTGGCGCAGTCTTAGTTTGCTTGGCCCAAGTTCTGCTGCACCCATAGCACGTGATGTAAAATAGCAGTGATGGCTGAGTGAGATTGGCACACAAAGTTTGAATTCACTCCAATTATTATTATTATTTGTTTTAAATAAAAGCACCCCAATGGGAACCTTGCCACGGCCTCCCTCACCCATCAGTGGTTACTCTTTGTCTTTTGCCACAGAAGTAGTGAAAGCCCTTTACTATCGTTGTTCGATTTTTTTCTCCCCCAAACCTCCACTTTCATTTTACCTTTGCTTTGCTGCCGCCACCACCATCTACAAGTTGTTGCTCACTCTTTATCACAAGATGTTAAGTCTGTCCTCCTTAGTCCAGTCATGTGAGTATGCATGTCCAGTGTGTTCATATACCCAGCTGTTCATGTGGCATTTGACATCAGAGACAAGCTGGTATTTGGAAAACACACACAAAAAACAGAAGAACACTGTGAACTCTTCCATTTGCCATGTCTTTCATTTGCAGGTTTTTTTTTTTTCGTTTTATTTCGTTTTGTCCCTGTTAGGATGTAGCAGCAGACCCCTGAGATGAGATGCAAGTTCTCTCAACCTCACATTTCTCATACTGAATAATCGCCCTGACACATTTGTTTTCTTCCACCCCCTTCTCATTAGTACAAAAGCACTAGTTAAAAAAAGACTTCCCAAATTCACAGTCCCTGATCTTTTTTTGTCCTGCACTTGAGTCGTACAGCAACGAGAATGATGCCTGTCAAAAATAATGTTACGTGGGTTTCTTTATTTTAACATTTTGCATTTTGTATTTTGTTTCACTCTCCTCTCTGTCACTAGTTTTCATTTGTCCTGGGACTCTGAAGGGCATAGGAGCCGCTACCTTCCTGTTCGAGGCCGAGCAGCAAGCGGGGTCATGGTGCAAAGACCCGCTGCAGGCGGGAGACAAAGTCTTCTTCATGCCCTGGACGCCGTACCGCACTGACACCCTCATCGAGTACGCCTCGCTGGAGGACTTCAAAAACGGTCGTCAGACGACCACCTACAAACTGCCACACCGTGTTGATGGGACGGGTTTTGTAGCTTATGATGGCGCCATCTTCTTCAACAAGGAACGCACACGCAACATTGTCAAGTTTGACCTGCGCACACGTATCAAAAGTGGGGAAGCCATCGTGAACAACGCCAACTATCATGACACCTCACCGTATCGATGGGGTGGTAAGACGGACATTGACCTTGCAGTAGATGAGAGGGGCTTATGGGTAATCTACGCCACAGAACAGAACAATGGGCGCATTGTGGTGAGCCAGCTCAATCCGTACACGCTCCGCTTTGAGGCCACCTGGGAAACGGCATACGACAAGCGCTCGGCCTCCAACGCCTTCATGGTGTGCGGCGTGCTGCATGTAGTGCGTTCAACCTATGAAGAGAACGAGAGCGAGGCCAGCCGTAGCCAAATCGATTACATCTACAACACCAAACTGAGCCAGGGCGAGTACACCGACATCCTCTTCCCCAACCAGTACCAGTACATCACCGCTGTGGATTACAACCCCAGGGACAACCAGCTATACGTGTGGAATAACTTTTACATCCTGCGCTACGACCTGGACTTTGGACCACCGGATCCTGCAGAAGGTGAGAGAGCTGCTCCACTTTGTTTTTGTTTAGTTCATTGTCTTTGTGTAATTCTTCTATTGTTTGGCTGCGGCGTGGGATGTCACAGATGGCTGCCTTTTAATTTTGGATGCAATTCAGGTGCGATAAAGAAATGAGGGTTGTGTTAGTCTTGGGGAAAGGGCTCATTTGCAGACAGAAATTACAGATTCACCTTGGAATGAGGGATAGCTCCCGATGGGATCACACCGCTACAGAAACCAGCTTCTTTATTACCATGAGGCAAGCTCAGGCACTCACTCCAACGAAAGCGTGGACCCTATCAAATTCTTTAATCTCGGGCCTTATCCACAACCATTATGAACACTGCCCTTCTGAACTTCGCGCTTATGCCGGGAATATGTTTGAGAAGTATTGTGCGCAGTATGACAGAGGTTATCCTCCCCTTTTTTTTACCTTAGGATCTTAAGTTGTGTTGCCATGGTTACCTCAACAACTGCACCGAGACCATTTTTTTTAAACAGATCAGGAGATAATCGCCATGCTGTTGCGGGATAATATTTTTGAAAAGCAGCAGGCTGAAAGTGTGAGTGAGTTATGTACCACATGGTGGATCTGGGTAGAAAGAAGAGATCAATTACAGTGAAGAATCTTGTCAGGTGGTTAGGGGGCTTAAATTAATCTGTGAAGTGCTGAGAGGCGACATACGTGTCATCAGACAGGGACCTTACATCAAGCTGATAATGGGTTTAATTACCTGACTGAAGCCACCTTATCCAGCAGAGCACGGCTAAGTCTCACGTAAGAAGTGGGGAAACAAGAATCTTGACCCACTCTCAACGATATGTCAGAGGCTCAAGTTGCCCCACCCCCCTCCCCCTCCGAACACTGGCACAGATTAGGTTATGATTTTTGACTTCTGGATTTTGGGGAGGGGTTGACAGGGGTTGAAATCTGATTCTTGACTTGCAGTTGATGTCTCAATGGAGCCTGTGTGCTCCTGAACTCTGGTCTGGCCTCTTGTCAACACGTCTGTTTGTTTTCCTGCTGTTCTGCTGGAATCTCCCCCGGCATGATAACTCGACACCCAAAGCAGGGGGGGCTACAAGTTTGTGTCTGTTTTGCAGAACAACTAAAGACTCAATTAAGAGTATTTTGGAGAAGATATGAAAAATACTCAAACTGTAATGAGTTCGCCTTGCATGCAAACTGCCTGCTTAACTCCTCATGCCCTGATGTATGTAAATGTAATTAACAACTGAATTATCATAATTATCCTCCTTGTCTGAAAAGAGTCTCAGGGAGAGAAGGAAAGTGGCCATCATAGAGCATTTTCAATGAAGGGTTTAATGTGCTCTCTCAGCTACTGTAATGCCTCGGTAAACATAAATGGCACATCGGCGCGGTGTTGCCATTTGCTGTAGGAACAGTGCAGAGACCCACCAACAAAACATATCTGCTGGTTTCGGTCATTATTTTGAAGCCTTATCACGTCACCGTTCTGCTATAGAAACCAGCAGCGGAACCCTTCACTGTGGATCATTAGGTGTGTTTTATGAGAACATTTTTTTGAAGGAGGAAAGAGGAGGTATCTACACATGCCAAGGCTACAAGGCAGCACGCAAGGTTCTGTGAATGGCTCTGGAGAATAATTGCTTCTTGTTTATTAGGTGTTCCCTCTTTTTCAGATCTACACCTTTAACTTCTTTACTGTGCAGCTATTAGGATTTATCGCTGTCCATGATATGCCATTGAATTAAACAACCTATTCTGCAGGGTAATCTAATGGTGCTGAAATAATGTCTCTCTCTCTCTCTCTCTCTCTCTGTGCCTGAAACTGAGGGGCACTTGAGGCGTAAAGGAAATTAATTGTGTCCATTAAGATTCATCGACCACAGAGTGGAGCTACCTCAAACACCAAAAAAACCCATGTATCTCTTTCCTTTGTAGAACTCATGTAACACAATGAGCATGGGCGTCCTTTTCTGTCAGAAGCGTCAACCTTGGCTGTAATGCTCATCCCGCAGAGGCGCCGAAACGCCAGCAGTCGGATTAGAGGTTTATATTAAGGCGTTTTTTTTTTTTTTTTATGCAAAGTGATCAAAGCAGAAAATAATTGACCTCAGCACTTGTCTGTGTTTTCTTTACCTTGTTTGTAACGCTACGGGTTTCTTAATGCTGGTTGGAGTGATTAGCTGTGATCATTCCCCATTATCGATCCTTCTGCTTATTGTTCCAAACAATTCACACCGATTTCGAGAAAAAAAGCGTCAAAGCTCTGCTAATGCATTGCGAACACAAAAACAGGTATGGTCAATATCTTACAGAGTCTTACCTCCTCAGAGGTCTCTTTCTAAAAAAGGGCAATGTCAATAAAAAGCACATCTAAGTGCTCCTTCTAACAAAATGTAGAGCACATGGGTAATGTATTCCCTGTGATGTGCCCGGACATTAACCGATTCCAGTTCAAGGAATTAAAAAAAAATAAAGAAGAAGAGAAGAAGACCCCGTAATTGTGGAGAGCATTTCAAACTAACAAGGAGAGAAAGGAGAAAATTAATTTGTCTTTGAGGTAGCATTGATTTGAGGTCTTAAAGACGAGAGGCATAAAATTAATGTCCGAAAGGCTTAGTGGAGCAGTCTGCTAGAAGTGAGCACAACTGGCCTCTGAGCTGAATTACAAACCAATTATTTCATCTATTGCATGCTACACATATCTATCCCCATATTTCTCTCTCTCTCTCTCTCTCTCTCAGCCATTTTGTGCCTGAACCAGCTGTGCACTTCACTTCACTTCACTTCCATATTCCTAAACCTCCAGGTGAGCCTTCAAGACGGAGGACATTTATAGATGTATCATGCAGTAAGCCTGTGTTCCACCCTCTGAAGCATCATGTTTGGCAACAGAAATAGGGGCTGAAGTAACAGAGTCAGGGGATTTGAAGGAGCTCTAATTGTTCTGCTTTGCCGGATTATGGCAGGAAACTGTTTAAGTGGACCTCATAGGCATATATGACAGTAAGAGTTTCGCTCGGAGTGTATTTCTGTCTGCAGATATATCTTCCTGTCTGCATGTGTGTGTGTCTTTATTGTGAGCGGCTTTCTGACTCGGACTGTTTTTTAAATTGTGACCATGCCTCATGTCTGCCGCTCCACAGTATTCAGTTTCAGGCCTCATAAATTACCCCTCACAGACACGGGATATGTCGGGCAGAGCTTTTTCTGTCCGTTGCACTTTTAGGAACAAGTGTCAATAAACCAGTCAACCTCACAACCATTTCATAACAACATTTAGCAGGAAGTGGGATATATTCTGTAGCAGGGATTAGAAAACGCACATGACTTTTTCTTGTGGCTCTTCGCCCTCATCGCAAAGCTCCCGTCACGTAAGCTTGAATCAAGCAGAACAGCATGAGCGCATATAAACAGCCTAATGTAAAATTCATGTCTTGTGGGATTTGTTTCTCTGTCATTAATTACCAGCACTGGCTCTAGGTAAAGAGGCAAAGGACCAACTGTAGCTTCTACACAGTTCTTATCCTCTAAGACAGCCTTGTTATTGAGCAAAACTAAACCAAACCACACATGAATATAAAGCCCCTTTCATACACACACACACAAATCACTGATGCATGATCACATCTGGCTTTTGTCTTCAGTGACTAAAACCAAAAGCAACTGGTGTTGATGTAAACACAACACTCAGGTGGATGTACTCGCTTTCAGCCCTGAAAACATACAAGGAGCATTTGTAACAAGCTAAGCTACACAGCTGCTATGAAGAGCTACATGTAGCTATGTGCTAAGCTAAGAAGCAGCTGTGAAGACCTCAAAGCCGTCATTGTATGTTACCTATACGAAGCTAAGCTATCCAGCTGGTTTGAAGAGCTGCACATGATGTCTGGAGTCACACTATGTCATTTGTGCTAAGCTAAGTAAAGCTGTAAGAAGCTGCGAACATGTATGGTAGCACAGTATGTGTCTAAACTATAGGCGCTACACTAACCAGCTGCTCTGTAAAGTAGCAAAGATGTCTGGAGTCACACACCATGTCGTTTGTGCTAAGCTAACCTGCAGCACTTGTAGCCTACTACGCTAAGCTAACCAGGTGCTAAGCTTCGAAGAGCTGCAGACATGTCTGGAGTCAGAGCGTGTCAATGTGCTAAGCTAAGCTAACCAGTTCCTTAAACATACATGGAGTCACTGCATCATTTATGTTAAGCTAACCAGTTCCAAGCTGAAGCCTTACATCACCTCACTGTTACTGTGCTCCGTTGGTGTCCACAGTTTGAGACAGACATATGGCTTAGAGAAGGATTTAAATGACGACGATGATTTCTTTTCAGCTGTATGGTCTCATGTGTTACTATTCTGGGAGGATTAGCCTAAGTGATTCGGCTTCCAAAGTGAAACCAATTAAAACAGCTCGACTTGACTGCAAGTTGCTCTTTTTAGGGAGTGTTAGGCAGCATATGATCCATTCATTCTGGTGTTTGGATGGGCGGGTACAGGGTTTACAGTGCTCTGCATGTATAGCCTATGAGGAATTTGAGATAAAAAATTCTCTTTTACTGCTGTGACACAACCAATAAAGAATATCAGATCATCTGATTAATATTTTTGGTCGCCTTCATCTCAGAAACGTAAATGACTCTGGGGGGCCATAAAGTGATGAAAGTAATTCAGCTTCATCATCTCCAATGTCTTGATGGATGATCTGGCATAATGACTTTCCTTCCTTTTAGCTGTGTTTTAATTCACACACTCTGTTTTGACACTGGTCACAGCCATTTTTCCTCAAATTCTTCCATTATTCACAAGAGGTATTATTCAACATATGGCAACAGTATGCTGTTGGTGTCAGATTGCTCATAAAGAGTGACTTCACTGCCTCTTGAGTGAAATGGTAGCTAATTGGTGCAGCCCTCTCTCTTGGTTGAGTGCTATCAGAGGACACAGGGCTCTTACTGGAGGGGGAATTTGCTCTCTTCGCAATCAAAAGAAAATTGTAGCGCGCGTGGTGCAGAGACATCAAAAATAATCCCACAGATGCATTGACGTTTGACAAGCACGTTACTTGATGTAGTATTGAATAGATGTGTTGTATATTTGATGTTCTTGATGTTACTCACAATCACACTCTGATATGAAACCCAAAGCATGCTGAATATAAACACCCACAAAGATGGTATCTTGCCTTTGATTAAAAAAAAAAAAAAAATCACTCAGTCGACATCTCAGTGCTGCTTTTTAATTAAAGCAGTGCTATTCCATGATTCCAGCTGAAAGAGGCGATAAATAGAAGTTTATAATGCCATTAAAAAATATTAGGGGGGAAATTTTGCTGGACTGTCATTCTGCAAAAATACACTATTAAAGAGATTATTGTTAATTAATTTCAGTCACAAACTATTCACAGATTCATATATATTATAAAGTAAAAAAATATATATTCAAAATAAAGTTTTTTATATATTTTTTACAAAAATAAATCTAATAATCTAATAATAATAAAATAATATATATATATATATATATATATAATTTTTATATTCAAAAGTATATATACACGCACACACACACATATATATATATAAACTAATATATATATTTTATATATATATATAATACAAAGTATTAAAAATAGTTTTTATATATATATATTTTTTTTACAAAAATAAATGTAAGATTTTGTTGTTTAATGGCATTGTAGAATTAATACCTTTTCAATAAGAGGCTAAATCGTTTCATGATGAGTTATCACTGCTCCAATATTACAATGATACTTTTTGTATACATTGACTATGTGGATTGAGCTCTATGTAAACGTACATATGTATATATCACAGTTTATATTTTAATATCTGGCTTGGTGATGGTCTTCTTCTTCTCTTTTTGTCAGCTGCCTACTCAGATGTCAATATATTTGAAAGTCCTGCTGAGAAGAGGTGTAATGAAACACCACTCACAGATTTATATTTCTAATTCAGAGAAGCAGCAGATAGGGACTCCACCTTTGGGAGGTTATCAATCCTTTCTTTCTCTCTTTCTCTCTTTTTAATATGAGGTCAGAAAATCTCAACTTCCAAACAAATAACATAGACTTTAAAGACTTTATAGACTTTTTTGAAGCCATCTACATTAGTAAAAATGTAATTTAATTAATTGGTTTGTCTCAAAACCTCATTTATTCAAGTGTGAATAACAGGTATTTTTTTAAACTTTTAATTATAATCATAAGAGTGATTTTTATTTTAGTTTGTTTTTGGACTCATAACCTTGGAGGTCTGGTCTGTTAAATTAAGGTAGGCATTTGTAACTTTTTTATTAATAATAATAAAAAAACTATTAAAGAAGAAAAACACTTCTAACACGAAGATGTGGACAAATGTGTGTTTTTCTTTTTAAACTTTCCTCTTTTTGCAGCACGTTTACACTGATTGCATCAGATAATGGTTAACATGGTGCTAAATACAATTTGCATTTAACAAGATTTTTAAAAAACTGAGGAAAATAATTCTGTGTACGCATGGGTGATAATTTGCACTGAAATACCTGATGTGGCTGCGTTGGATAGCTTCGGCAGGTTAGCATCGGGGGTGATGCAAGCGCACTGTTACAGGGAGATGCATATTAAGGCTTATATTAGCCTGAGGAGAAGCAGCAGAAGTTTTCTCAGGTATGGAGAGGTTTAATATTCTCAAACTCAATTACACTTGCCCTTGTATTGCATTATGTGCATATATTGAATCAACAAAGTCAGCCTATGAATCATCCCACTTTTTCTGAGTCAATAAAAATCTGCACCTACAGTACATAATATATTTAAAACACCCTTTTTTTAAAAAAAAGAAAAGCTAATGTTTGTGCGCTTATTGTTGAATAAAAGGTCTAGACTTCATTGTACTTTATATATCTTACAAAAAGGTATAAGGCTGCTCTTGGTTACTGTGTTATTCAGAGCTGTGGGTGGTAACTGAAGGCTTATTATCTGGTAATGTATGTATGTCAGCTGCTACTTGTGAATGTGTGGGTGACGGACCCACAATGACTGAATTAGTTTAAGGTAATTAGCCAGGGTTTCTGTCAGGGGGGAAGGGTCATTAAGTGGAAAAAGTCACAGTTCAGCCACACAGTAGTAGTTTTCTTTTCTTTCTTTGAGAACCATAGAGACTTTGCCTCCTCCCTGCTGTGGCCCTCCTGACCACTTCACCAGATATCAACCCCTTTCGCAATAAACTCAAATATTTTACTGAAAATGGAAAAGCAAAGATTCCCCCTGACCGTCTGATGAGTGTGAAACATGAAATGTGAGGCTTTGTCACCATTCTCTCTCAGGAAATGGAGATATGTGTCTGATGATGGAGTGTCAGATAGCATGATATTGCATTTTCCCAGAAGCTACGCAGGGAAGCTGAGGACAACACTATAGTGCCTTTCACAGCGCCCCGACCTCTCTGTGGGAAGCTGCTTTTATCTCCAAATACAATCAGGTGGTTGTGGGCAAAAATGTATGATCATTCATGCAGGAGACAAGTAGCCTACTATCCATGTAGACACACACACACACACACTCAGACACACACTCTCTGTGTTTTCGCTTTTATTCTTATTGGCTATTCATACTGTATAAAATTTATAGATTTTCCATTCCTGCTCTCATTTCCTAGTTATCTCCAGGCTCTCTGCAGCAGATATCCATCTGTGTGTGTGTGCACTGATTTTAAGCAGAGACACACCTGAGTAATGGAGGCAAACACCAATGCACTCGCACACGTGCACGTAGATTTGCTTCACAGGGTAGGCGTGGACGGAATACAGTGGAATCGCATTATTGCTGATGTATGCTTTTTGCTCGGAGCCGTGCAGTTTTTCCTTTCCGCACGCCGCCTTTATCAAAGTGAGAAAGATGAACAAGGCAGAAAAAAAACGGTGAAAAGGAGACAGGCTTTGTCTTCAATGTTGACATTTAATCAGCCCAAGGTACTGTCTCTGCTGGGAAGAAATCACTGCTATGTCAAAGGATGCCCCAACGCCATTTGCTTTATGGGTTTATGTACACTAAAAATAGCAAGAAGAAGGTAGTGTCAAATTGGCAAGATTGTCCTGAATTTGCAGAGAGAGTGGGATCTGCTCACCGCCGTTATTTCCAGGAAACAGTTGCAGTTCCCCCCCACTGCTAGAAACATCAGGAGTTAAAAGGCGAGAACATCTCTAACATCTCTAACAGCTCTAACAGATTCACTGCTCTCTCCCTCTCTAGTGCCAACCACTGAAGACTTCTCAGTCTCCTCGTCCATACCCAGGACCACCCCATTCATCACCACCGCACCCGTGCCCTCTGCGAAGGGCCAGGGTGATGTGACGGTGGCGGGAGCAGATCCAAGAGATGGAAGAGATCCGAGAGATGGAAGAGATCCGTTTGAGGACAGTCGCGGCTCAGTTACTGTCGAGCCCACCGTCCCAGAGCTGCCTCCGACGCCCAGGCGGTTCTGCGAAGCCACCAGGAGGAGAGCCATTGACTGGCCCCAGACGCACACTGGGACCACTGTGGAGAGGCCCTGCCCAAAAGGGACCAGAGGTAAGCCCTACAGGGGGGGAACGTACAGATAATACCTTGCTGGAATATTTTAGAAACACTGAAATATTGAATATTTCAAAATGGCAGAGGTAGATGTAAGGTCATGTCATTAAAGCCAGATTATGCAGCAGAAATTATTATTTATAACGTCTAAAAAATGAATTCACCTGCTGAACATTTAACCACACTGGGTTAGACCTGGAGTTTATTAGCTTAGCTCGACTGTAATACAAGCTAAGCTACTTCCAACTTTAGATTCAAGTCAATCCATTTTTTATTTTAGTTTTTACTCAGATTACTGTTGTATTTATTTTTCTTTAATCATGGAAATTGAATACAAGCAGTATAGCTAATGCTAAGCTAACTGCCTTCAGGCTTTGGGTTTCTTTTTCAGTTGTATATCAAGTATCAAAATATTTTTTTAAATGCCAGATTATAATCATGTCACAGCAAAAAAAAACAAAAAAATTAGGATTAGCTTCCTCCAGATAGTCTACAAGCAGATCCAGAGTGTCAGTAAATGCCATAGAATTAACATTTAAAAAAACTACACACTGACCAGCTCATTAAAAATACACTTGCTTATGTTTAACAGTTTTTAATCTTTCTCTGTTGGCAGTTGTAGAAATAAAGTGTATTTTATTTCCCTCTATGACAATCAAACCAAGTCTCAAAATCTTAATTTTTAACATAACAAAGAAACAAAGCCACGAAGAAGCTCATAAAACTTGGCTTTCATGGTGTTAGGTGTTCCCATCTTTGTTTTTCTGTGCTCAGCTTTAGCTGTGAGGCATTGAATATAAAACTATAACACACCGTGACTAGAGACGCTGAGAATTTTGTAAGTAAATATTTATTTTTTAAGAAAAAATACATAATGTCATAAAGTACATTGTTGCCATTTGTGTATAATTTTAAAGCCAATTTTCTCTCTAGATGAAAGTGCACAGACAGGGGGGAAAAAAAGGACCATCATCCTGTCTGTTCCTGCTCTCACAGAGCACAGGAAGACTAATGACGATGATGGACTTCACATTTAGACAGTATATTCACAGTTACTTATCACAGTTAAAGCCCCTTACTAGAAGTGCGAGGAGTCAGCCGTTAGCCAAAGACATTCTGCTGATGGTCTTCAGATGAGTTCAGCTGACAGTGATACTGATGCAGAAGTTACCTTAACGCCCCATCAGACGGACTGACAGGTCTGTCAAAATACAAAGCAGGCCTATTGGCGAATGAAAGCAAGAAAAAGACAATGTTGAAAAAAGGAAGGGAGTCTCAGATGTCTTATGTTGCTGGTGTTGTCAGTGAGGCAGCATGTTATTTGGAGCATCTGTTAAAAGTGGGCATATTAAATTAAAGTGTTTGCAAGAAATAAACAACAACCAGAACCCATTCTTTTACCTCCTGTCAGATCTGACCTAGCCACGTAGAAACCTTTTAGTATCCCTCCTGCATTTATGTTCCAAACGAAGCTTTCCGGGTCATTTGGAAATCTTTGTACCTGTTGAACAGTTGGTTTCTTGCACTGCATGGCTGACAGGAGAAATGTGGCCTCCCTCTAACTGCCTTGTTTGTTCTGTGGTACTGCAGGCATCGCCTCTTTCCTCTGCACTGTGTCGGGGACCTGGTGCACCAAAGGGCCAGACCTCAGCAACTGCACCTCCCACTGGGTGACTCAAGTGGCACAAAAGGTAAAAGGAGAACATGGCAATTACAGAATGTGGTGGCAAAACACAAGCATGTGACATGGCTAAAATCCAACAACCAACTGCAATGTCTGACAGTTTTTTTTTTTACTTTACAAAACATAAAAAAAAAAAGTTTCTTTTTTTTCTTTCCAAGTAGCGCATGGTAGCATTGAAGAAATGAGCTATCAGGAGTAAATGCCAAGTCTGTAAGTGAGAAGCAAAGAAGGAGCCAGGGCTTCTTTCTTCAATGACTTTTATGCTTTGATGCCATGCGGATAGAAATCTGATGAAGATGTGTGCTACAGATAAAAGTTTGAGGAGCTTTGGTGCAAAATATTGCAACACATAAGTACAAAGCATACTGCATTCCAAGGAAGAAGGATGGAAAATCCTGAAAAACTGAAGCGCTGAGCAGGAATCCCACTTTACTCACTCTGAAAACACAACATTAAGTAAAGTTTATAAAAGCATGTAAACCACATTCATTCAATAATGGCATGTTTGCTGATTTCAAAACACAAAACGAAGCACAACCTTGAGCTTAGCTATACTGGAAGTGATATCAGATTTATATGTACTGTGCACATTAGTGTCAACACAGACATTATGTTGACACTAATGTATGTGGCTCTTTTTACTAAGTGGGCTACAAGACATTTGTTGATACCTCTGGATGATACCTTGGAGGCTGAACAAGCTCGGTGATTGAATACTGTACGACACAAATGTTTTTCCAACTCATAATTAGCATCAGCTTTCTTTTTTTTGTGAAGTTTAATTAGCTGTTGGATAGCGCTCGTACTTTGATTGATGCATGAATCAAATTAATAATCAACATTATTCTGAATGAGGGGGTGCTTCTTTCAGATCAACTTGAAAAATTAAAGAAAAATACATATTACATAAGATGCATCCCTTAACTAACATTTAAAGGCCTTTTCCTCCTGATCGTGTCGTAGTGGATTATGGGTGAGGTGTGTGAGAGGTGCATTATATTTCAGGTTTGTGTTACATAACCACCTTCTGCATCACTGACACCTCGCTGACGCCCCCCCTTGTTTTGCCTTTTTTTTTTTTTAGATCCGAAGTGGTGAAAACGCTGCTAATTTAGCCAACGAGCTGGCACGCCACACGCAGGGCCCCGTGTTCGCCGGGGACGTTAGCTCCTCTGTGCGCCTGATGGAGCAGCTCGTGGATATTCTTGATGCTCAGCTACAGGAGTTTAGACCCAGTGAGAAGGACTCAGCTGGACGCAGCTTCAACAAGGTACTGTGAAAATCCTGTCTGCCCCACTGTGACCTCTCATTAAACTTTGTCCCCCCCCTTTTTTTTGTGCCCCAACTCGGTGTCAGCATGACTCGGGACGGTCATTAGCAGGACACCCACCGGTGCACACAAAGCTGCCAGCGCAGTCTCTCACAGTACTGTACAGTACACACATACGCTGTCGTGGACACACACACACACAGTCTCAGGTGAGGGGGCTAGGGAGGCAGGTCTAACCCTGAGGGGGGGAGCTCATTCCTCTACAGCTCCTTGGTAATTACTGGCTTTGAAAACACAGGCTCACCTGGCAGTTCCACCTTAAGGGAGCTAATGGCCATGAGCCCCCCACAACCACAAAGAGCAACTCTTCATTGCTGACAAGTGTGGAAGTGCTTTCTCCCAGAGCTTCTGCAGTAAGAGAAAAGAGTAGGCCCAGGACATAACTACATCTCTCAGCTGCGGCGGTCCCATGGAGAGATGAGTGACATTTTGAAAAATTACATTGTTATTCAGACTTTGGAGACAGCAGTCGCTCTGTAAACAAGGTTATTTCACCAAAAAGACGGCTAAACTGCAAGTATGTATTTGAAAATAAGAGCTAACGGGTTTGTCTCTGCTGCCCCGATAGTGTCGCATCACAAAAAACAACAGAATGAAACTCAGTCCTCACTGATTTAACCACTCTGCACAGCAGGTTGTAGTCACAGCTGCAGGGACACACACTTCTCAACCACACCCAAACACACTAAAAGGTGAAGCAGAGTACAGATCTTTCAGCCTGTTCTTATGTTACTCTCTGTACTTTAAACTGTGAATGTAATTATCCTTCTGCTGATCTTGTCATACCTTTCCCCGTCTGAGCATTTTTTCTTGCACACGTATAAAAAAGGATGTTATACAAAAAATCGAATCCAAATCAGGATATCGTGCTTCTGACTTTTTTGATTATTTGACTGAAGGTTAAATCAGACTTAAAGGTAGGGTAGGAGATTTTGAAAACTCAGTGAGAGTCAGCCAGAATTTGAAAGTAATCGTCCCTTTCTCTTGGAGCTCATCCCGAAGCCACACCTCCAATAACATAGACGCGCATTACCTGAAGACGAGCTGCGGTCTGTGACTTCGGCCATCATGCACGTAGCTCTTTGGTGCGCGCAGAGCAGGAAGAAAGTGACAGCCATCCAATACTCCGCGCAGGGTCCACCAGGAGGATTGGCTGATGTTTTTTTTTCGGTTTTATAGCTTCCACAGATGATTAATATTCTTCGTTTTAAAGCGAAACTGCCGAACTAATCGGTTGCTATCGGATTGTAAAGAGAAGTTACACTAATTTAACAAGTGTCTCAGAATGAAATCTCCTACCCTACCCTTAAAGCTTCTAAATATAAGAATCAGTACAGTGTGTGTGTGTTGCAGTCAGCACTATGGAGCACTGTGGAGTGTGTGCAGTGCTCAGGCGCCTTGAGCATCGATTGATCAATTCTTCAATTGTTTCCACACAGTGTTGCACTATTAATGTTTTTCACTATTTATTTATGTCATGTATGTACTGCAGAAACCAGGGTATAGGCG
This sequence comes from Parambassis ranga, assembly GCF_900634625.1. Lineage (NCBI taxonomy): Eukaryota > Metazoa > Chordata > Actinopteri > Ambassidae > Parambassis > Parambassis ranga. The sequence continues at coordinate 7,563,715 of NC_041037.1, read as the reverse complement.
TTAGGTTTATGTGAGTGCTTGTAGGACGACCCACAGATCAGTGCCCACATAGCTGAGCTGTGGCAATCAAAACACATGCAAATGTCATTTAAATTTCGTCCATGTGGAACCTCTAAGAACAATGTGTGCATGATTTGTAGTTTACAAGCTAAAACTAAGCTGTGCTGTGGCCCTTTAACTTTCACTCAGCTCACAAATCAACTGGTAATTGGTAGTGTCCACTGGAGCAGCCTGGACTCTGTTAGAGAAGCGTGTTTGCTTTCCTGCGCATGCTTTCTGAAGGTATTTGTAATGTAGAGGTTGTAATCTAGACACAAAAGAACACCTTATCTCCTGTGTTTTTCTTATTCTGTGTGAGAGCTACGATATGTGTGTGATTTTCTCCGGTTTGACTCAATTAGGGAGGAGACGGGCAACTTATTTAATGCCAAGAGACTAACAAAGGGGTTTTTTTTATAAAGAGAGCTATAGTACTATATTATTTTCTCTGTGGCGTGAAATACAAATGACCTCATCCTGCATTGTTTATCTTCTCAATGTTTTTTAAAGCATCACTAATGGGGAGCATCAGAATCTGGTCTCTCAGCATATTTTTTTTCCACACTGCTGCACATTTCTCCTCTTCCTCCCTCCATATTCATATTTAGAGTTTAAACGCTGCCCCCCCCCCCCCCCTAAAAAAACAACCATGTAGAGCTCCTTCATTGTTTTAAGGTTATATAGTTCACAGACCTGTGCCTTTTCTTCTTTTCATTAACCCTGTAATTGCTGGTAAGTGGCATGATTTAATGTTTCCTGATTTCTTACCACCTCTTTCTACGCTCTCTTGTTTCTTGTGCTTGATCCTCTTGTTGTGTGGAAAAGCTTCAAAAAAGAGAGAAGACATGCAGAGCATACATGAAGGTATATAACTGGCAGGCTTTCCTAACGTCGCTCTCCTAATGCTTGACGAGCAGCATGCAGCACCGTCTGTCTCTGTGTCTTTGATTGTTTTGTTACCCTGTTGTGCCCGGTGACCTGCTTGTACAAAAACATGGCGATACCTCCTCATCTGACTCATCTGCTCTCTCTGTTTTCCTGTCAGTCCGTCTATCTGAGGATGCCTCCGTCAGAACCACTCGGTGTTTGTTTGTCCTACCCTCTGTGTCCTCCTATCACTAGCACATCTTTCTTTTTATTTCTCTCCCTCTCTCTTTCTCTCTTTCTCTCTCCTCCTTGTTCCTCCTCCCCCCCACTTCATTTCTCTTGTCGGCTCTTTATACGTTGTGTGAATAATTGCCTTCCCACGGTCGTAATTGCACCTCCCTGTCAGACAGAAGTGTGATCAAAGTGGCAGTGTGCTCGATTTTCACTTGCTTACATTGTACAATTTCTAGTCTCCCTTGTCCCCATACCAAAAAAAAAATAAATAAATCCTCCCTTCCCCGTGCAGTCACCCCAGTTGTGTTTTATCAGTGGGATTAATTTCTGAGTCCATTAAAATATTTGTGTGCCAGTGCTCAAAGACATTTCACTTTTCTTAAGCTGTAGGAGAGTTTATTTCAGCTGATAGACAACTCCAGTGGGAGAAGATGACATGCACTGCATAAAAACATTTTCTATTTGCCTGCAAGTTTTTATTTGAGGTCTCATTTTGCTGAGAGGACAAAGGGGTCATGCACATGGACTGCCAAAAAAAAACAACAAAGAAATGGTTTTGAAGGTTGATGTGGTAGCCATCTTGAAATAATTTCCCAGCATAGTCACTTATCATACATTTCCTTTTACTTATTTAGAAATGTGCTTCTAGCTAGTGACACAAGTTGAGCTGGCATGTCAGTGTCAGCCTAGTGTTCACTTCAGTTTCATTCCAGACTCATTATTTGCAGGATAGATGAACAAAAACAGAAATTCAGTGAATTTAATGAACTTTTTGTGTTTTTTTTATCGTTATATAAAATGTACTCTATGGAAAATATGCCAAAATACGCACTTCCTGTTTGCAGTGTGTCCACACACACACCGCTATTTGTGTTACCTTGATACAGAGAAAAAAAAGAAAGAAGTTGATTCTCGGGCAAGTTTTGAATTGTGTATGAATTATCCTGTTATTTCTGTGTGAGTATAATTATGAGTCAGTCGATCTAAAAATATGTGCACACCATTAAGAATTTACACAGCTCTGACTCATTACAGCAAATGAATGCTAAGGATTTAAAGCTGCCTTCAGCTGCTCTTCAGTGAGTGCGGCGCGCCTGCTGCTACCACTCTGTATTGGTCAGTAGGATTAATTAAGTAATTAAGCAATGATCAGTTTTAATGACAGGAAACGTAAGATGGTGAACAAACATGGTGGCTAAAATGGCTGCTAGCTCTTCATCGCCCACTGCTCTTGAAATCACAGCAAACAAATGTTCACTGTTCTCTTCAGTGAGCTTTCACCATATGTTGTGTTTCTCCTGCTATATAGTGAGCCACGGGGTCTCTCCTCGGTAGCACCCCTGTGATTTGTAAATTGACCTCCACCCAGGCGAGAATTAAAGAGGATTCAATCAGAAGACAGATTCTTTCAGTGCTGCACAAATTAAGGACAGACTATGTTTTTTTGTTCTCTATTTGGGAGTCACGAGTCCTTTGAGGATGACATACCGTGGGGGGGGGGGGCCCATTTAGTGTCTGTCTGGTTGTAATGGCTCCAATCGCCACTTTCTCTCTCTCTCTCTCTCTCTCTCTCTCACACACACACACACACACACACACACACACACTTAAGTCCAGTCATAGTCACAGCTCACATGTTTACAGTTGTCTGCAAGGTCAGGGCCACAGAGACCGATTCTTGTGCTTGGACCCAACACATAAAGACACTCAGAGAGCGCGGTGTGTCTGGATACAGTCATCACTGCTGTGGTTAACATAAGCTCGGTGGTTTAATGTTGCGGTTAATCATATATTGGTGCAGACTTTGGTTGATCCCCTCTCTTGTCGTTCCAGGCAAATGGATAATCCTGTCTGTGGTCAATTAGTGTTTTGGATAATCACAGCTGTGACTAATTGGTACAGTGAGTAAGGGCTTGTTGTGGTTAATTACGGTTATTGTGGCGGGTCTTGCTGTGGTTAATGGCACCTATGGTTAAATTGTCACTCTGCACACCAGAGATCTATGGTTTTGGTGTGATTTTAGGAAAGTCAGTGACGTGGGCTTGTGCCAGGCGGGAGTCGTGAACTCTGCCTGCCAGGGTCAAAGGAAACTCTTGTTTTATCAACATATGATACTTGTGTGGGTTTTATGGAATGTTTTGCTTACTTACTGCTTATCAGAAAGCAGGAAATGAAAGGATTGCCATTGAAAACAAGCAGAAATGTTCCCTCCCGTTTTGACTCAGACTACCACTGTGGACATGGAGTTCATGATAATGCAGCCTTTCCTCCAGGAAAATAGTCCTCAAGCCATTATGGGCAAGATCCTGTTATGGAAATAAGAGTACTGTCCATGAGGATAATTGTTCTTTTGGAAAATGGCTGCTTAAAAATCAGGAATATAGAATGCAGCATTGCAGACAGCTTCATTCTGCAAAGAGGGGAAAAAAAACATTTGGTTTGTATTTCTTTGTAGCCTGGAGCATTTCTGCATTATTATTCAATAAAGAAATTGGTCCGCAAGAGACTTCCTCAGATTAGACCTATTTTTTCGTAAACAGAATATGAAATAATACATACTAAATTTTTTATCAGCATTATTATTTTAGCTGCCCTTGACTTCCTTGAACCCTCATGTCTTCAGTCGCAGTGATGTTGATATTTCAGTTTCAGTCTTTGCTGCTGTCACTGTTGGCCATGCATGCCCTTTTTTTTATCATTTGCTTCCGAGTCCCCGCTCTTTGTTATTAAACTCAAGTTATGATGGGAGGAAACAGCAAGCTGACATTTCACTTGTCTCCATGGATACAGGCAATTGTGGACACTGTTGACAACCTCTTGAGGCCGGAAGCTCTGAAATCTTGGAAAGACATGAATTCCACAGAACAAACGCACGCTGCCACAATGCTACTGGATACCCTGGAGGAAGGGGCGTTTGTCCTTGCAGAAAACCTGATCGAGCCAGCCATCGTAAAAGTGCCTGCAGAGAATATCAGTAAGTTCCTCTCCACTAAAAAAAAAACATGTACACATCTGTCAGTCATGGTTTATGATGCTAGTGTTTTTTTATTTTTTCATTTTTTTGGCTGTGCTGCTACACATCTCTGTTAAAAAAATTGCTTCAAACCGAGCGGTAAAATTGTCTGCAGGGTACCGTATTTTGTTTTCTTCATTTCTCTAGGGAAAATATAATTTCAAAAATGGCCACATCATCTCTCCAGTGTCACAATGAAATATTTGATTTAACAACAAAAAGAGCCAATTTGTCCTCAGAGGCAGTTTATTAGCAACATGATCTCATTCATTTAAGTCAGCTTTGTGCGGTGAACTGTCATATTTCTGCTCGTAGCTCTTGGTTGCTATGGTTATGGTCCCCCTCACTCACCCTTTTTGTCTTATACCTCATTGATTTTTAATCTTTTTTTCTTTTTCTTGCATTGTAAGTAAGTCATCTCATTGAGTATGTGCTGCAAGATGAACTGTCCAGACCTCTGGGGGGGAAACAAAGAAACCAATTGAATGGCACTGCTCCATTCATACAGGACTCTATCTCCTCTCTTCAAGCCTTTCCCATTACATAGTTGTTAGCTAAGCTGATAAGGACTAGTTGCTGTGTCTTTAGCAGAAGCAGTGATTAATGCATTGTTTAATGTGGTGTATATTGGCTCATTTCAATCACTGCGTTCAGGCAGATTTTTATGAGCCTGTCAAGCTCTCACTTATCTCCACAATAAGGATCATATTCCTGCAGAGAAACATAAATACAGCTGGATGAAGAGAAAACATGACCTTTAGAGAACAGCTTACCTGACCTCCCTTGAAAAGTTGAAAAAGTTGAAAATGATTGTTGATTCTAATTAGCAGTTTGTCGAAATCCAAATTGTACCTCCAGGCGAGCATCAAGGGCATGTTGGGGGGGGGAGTGAGCTAAAAGGCAGGCAGGAGGAAGAGCGGGAGGAGGGGGGGCAACCAGAGAACAATTCCTCATCTCCGTCTGTCAGAAGCCATCTATCTGAGGAAGTGAGGCCGTTTCTGATGGGAGGGAGTGTGCTGATACGTGTGTCCTCCTGACCCTTTAGTAATTTCACACATCAAAGGGAGCACCACCCGGCAGCTGGCATACCAGAGAGAGGGGGCTGCAGGAATTTGGAGGATTTTCAGAGATTTGCTCGTCGAGCCCAGAGTTATCTGAACCCACAGGGGAAAGAAAAAGTAAAAGTAAAACCTCAATGATATTTTTGATCCTATGAATATTTGACATTCATGCTGCAGTAGGCTGTGCACTTGCATTTGCTCATCCTCTATCGCCGCCCTTGTTGTTATTTTTTTTTTATCCTTTTTGCTCCTGCCTAGGAGGTTTTCACAATGCCAGCCTGCAGCTTAGTGACATATTTTATTTTGTTTGTTTGTTTGTTTTTTTTAAGTAAATGACTCTCCACAGGGTATCGCCAATAAGATTATTGAATTCTGTTCTGAGTCTTTACACATACCCCAGTGGGCCTTAACGTTAGAGCTCTGTTAAACCCTGTGTAATGCTTTTTGAAATGTTGACTATCATTAACACGTCGCTCTTTTTCTATCTCACCGCTCTCGTTCTTCAGTGTTGGATGTGTACGTGTTAAGCACAGACGGTCAGGTGCAAGACTTCAGGTTTCCACAGACGAGCAAGGGTGGAGCGTCTCTTCAGCTTTCCTCCAACACGGTGAAAGTCAACAGCAAAAACGGTGAGAAACCGAGATGCAAAGACATTTAACCATGGAGGGATGCCGTAAAATCACCTCAATAAGGCAGGATTAAATTAGATTAGATTAAAATAAGAGTCCTGTTTTCACTGTTAATCCTCTGTATATGTGATGCCTTTCTTATTTCAGGTGTAGCCAAGCTGGTGTTTGTGCTATACAAACACCTGGGTCAGTTCCTCAGTACAGAAAACGCCACGCTGAGGGGAATGGGGGACCTGAACAAACACAACCTCTCTCTCACCGTCAACTCCCACATCCTGTCTGCATCTATTACAAAAGAGTCCAGCCGCGTGTTTGTGGCCGACCCCGTGATCTTCACACTGGAGCACCTGGATGTAAGCCGCCTCCCCGAGATTCCACACTATAGAGCTATGCTGTGAAAAATACTGAAATAGTCGGCGCTTTACAGTGAAGGGCAGATCCGATGTATATTATTGTTGGGAACGTTCCCATGGCAACCTCACATCTCGCTGTATTCAGATTCATTATTCATTTTCTATTTTGATCTCTTTCATCCTCTCTAATTACATTTAAATGATTTTAATTGAAAGTAAGTGGTAAAATAAAAAAAAGCGCACATAAACACTGTCTACACATGACATCAACATACTGTGACTTCCAGTCAGAGAAAGAAATAAAACAAGGTGTGTTTGTGTATGTTCATGCATATTGCAGAGCAGCTTCATTTATGTTTAATCATTTTTTTTCTCTCTGTGTTTTTGTAGAAGGAGCACTACTACAATCCCAACTGTTCTTTCTGGAATTACTCAGAGCGAAGCATGATGGGATATTGGTCCACTCAGGGCTGTAAACTGCTGGATACCAATAAGAGCCACACCACTTGCTCCTGCAGTCACTTGACCAACTTTGCCATCCTCATGGCTCATCGAGGGAATGTGGTAAGTGACCCTCGGCGTGTGGTTTGCATGAGCTATTTTTTTCTGTCTCAATTAGTCGTTCCTCTTCCGTCTCACTGGAAGATTTGTGCGCACACGGCAAGAACAAGAATGGCATTTCAGTGGAGATAATTAGATTATAGCTGGAGGAGAAGGTAAAAGGCGGGAAGGAGGGGAGAGGTGGAGAATAGGAAGTGGGCTGTCACTTTCAGAAAGAGCTAGACTCTGGATCAGGATAGGAAGTGCCATACCATTATCAGAAGTAATTACGTTTTACCTGTCTACCGTGTCTAATATTCCTCCATGCATATGTCCCCGAGAATCATAAGAAACCGCATAAGCTCCGCTTTAACTTATGTTTCAAGCCCTCTTAAATGTGGTGCAGGACCCATTTGGTCGCAAAATGCAATTACAATCCAATTACATGATAAATGGCATGTGCAGCAAGAACCTAGCCAGTAATAAATGTAGAGGATAAGTTTGTGGTTTGTTTAATAATATGTCCCAACTCCTGAACTCTGTTCCTGTCATCTGTCTTAACCTCAACCTTAACCACAGCTTGAAACCAGAGCCCCGAGGCTAGGCTTAGCCTCACACCAATTCCCTACACATCACCTCAACTGTAGCTCCTGCCCTCAATAAAATTACAAATATCACAGGAGGAATTGCCTCACTCCCAGGCCACCATGTCCTTGAGTGATATTTTGTATGGTCAAGTCTGCTATTTTCACATTTGCCAGGTGTCCATCTTGAAACACGCTCAGTTTTTGATCTTCTAAAACGCCGCGTGATTCCGGCTAAAAAAAAACGAAAAGCCAGATGTCACGTGGTTGAGGGTGCTTTGTGGCTCTGATGTCACTTTATGCAACAAGGGCTGCATAATATGACCTAAACATGTTGTTCTGTGTAAGGTCCAAGTAGGTTAAAAAATAGCTTCTTAGTCAAATGCCCATATGAACATTTAAAGACATTTGGCTTGCTGTAATCATGGCTTGTGTTCATACAGGCCATTAAGCGATCCCTCCTTGCCAATTGAGCTCAGTTTTATTGGTCATATGCAGGTTAGCATCGGGTCAATGGTACATTAGAAGGTGCTCAGACTGATATATTCTCAAATGTAAGATAGAACAATAAATAAATATGCAAAAGTCTTATATGAACGAGGATAGATATAGTGAAGGGTTTTCACACTCTAAAATCAAGCTGAAGTTTTCTACTTTTTAGCCTCAAAATCCTTCTTTGTGTTACTATTCCTCCACATCAGTTGAAAGGGAACACACAAAGGGGGAATTTTAAACTAAGAAGACTGTATATTGGGCTCATAGATAGCCTCAAAGACTTCAGATAAACCGGAATTAGGAGTGAGGAAGGGATTTTTAATGGCCAGTATATAGATATATATATAAAGGAATTACTGCATTGAGTTGTTTTAACGTTCATGTGGGCACAAAATCGAAATGGTGTGAATCATTTGACACACCTCAGAATGACCCATTTTCATTACATCATATGGTGTTGTTGCCTCAAGGTCATGTGTACCGTTCAATAAACACATCAACACAACCATTATGTGCTTTAAATGCCACCTATTGAAGCGACAACTGTCGAAGATGAAGGTCAATTCATGTTTGCGTCTTTCTGTGTGTGTGTGTGCTTTTCCTTTGCAGAGGGAGGGCAGCATGCACGAGATGCTTCTCACCGTCATCACCAGAATGGGTATTGCCGTTTCTCTGGTCTGCCTGGCCATCAGCCTCTTCACCTTCTGCTTCTTTAGAGGGCTGCAAAGTGACCGCAACACAATCCACAAAAACCTCTGCCTCAACCTCTTCATAGGCGAGCTTCTCTTTCTTGTGGGCATCAACATGACAGAGCCGAAGGTACCGTGAAAATTATACTGCAGAGAGCCTCAACTTTCATACCGTTGATGAATGGTCTCATTTGCTGCGATTAACCTTTACACGCCTGAATTTCCTCTTCAATTTGCCTTTTAAGTGGCTTACCAAAAAAAAAACCCTCTGGATTAAAAGGATGATATTTTGTAATAGCTTCACCCATTTATCACTTAGAAGCATTCTGCCAATGATTTTATCACAGTTTCCTTATATTTTTTTATATCTATAGAACCGTTCATGATCATTTAGCAGCTAAAAGCTCTTTTTTACTGCTTTACTGGAGAGCCCTGATCTTTTTCTAGGTAGACAACGCACACATGTAATGTTTTTTTTCAGGGGTGAGTTGCTCCTATTGAGGGGGAAGCCACTTCAAAATATTTGCTGACAGGTGCTGCTGTCATCACTGTCTCTCCTTTTACCAGACTCCTCACCCTGGTAACCAACAAATTGTGGAAGCTTGCTCTGGCCTTGTATGTCTGTCCCGAGCTGTAGGCTATGATCTGTTGGATGGGGTACCAGTACAAAGACAAAGACTGTGTCCTGGATGTTGCTGACTGTTACGTTGTCACAATATTGTTGTCATAGAAACAAAACCCACACACCGTCTGGCAGGACTTTTGGGAGGACAGTTCTGCCAAAGATTTTCTGCCAGAAAACGAAGGATATATGTTAAGCCCCTAATATAAAGCAGCAATTAAAACAGCTTTAAGCACAGCCTCTGCTGGGTTGAGTAAAGTTGGTTGTTGGATGTCAGATGCCTGTAAGCAGAAACATAGAAAGTCGGGTCAAGCACAGCAGAAAATAAGTCATTCTTGTTAAGCAGGAAAATGAAAACTTTTAGCACCCTCTTACCTTTGTGTGTAACCCCCCTGCGTGTGTCTTCCTGTCAGCTGGTGTGCTCCATCATCGCCGGCATTCTCCACTTCTGCTTCCTGGCTGCATTCGCCTGGATGTGTTTGGAGGGCGTGCAGCTGTACCTCATGCTGGTCGAGGTGTTTGAGAGCGAGTTTTCACGCAGAAAGTATTACTACATCTCTGGTTACCTCATCCCAGCTGTGGTGGTGGGCATCTCAGCAGCCATCGACTACAGGAGCTACGGCACGCAGAGAGCGTAAGTGCGGCATCTTCACTTCTTCTTTCATGGGATTTAAAATGAGACACACCCACACAGCGTGTACTGTATGTGCTAATGATAGTAATATCACAAAGAGTAGTCCACCTCTGCCCTCTCGCAAATTTACAGCCTGTCACTGCTAAAAGTCTGTGAGCAAAGCGGCAACGTTAATGAATGTGCTGGCTAGCTGCACTGGCTTGCTGGGTTTTTTATCCCCTGCATGTGGATAATTGCCGCCCTTGTCAGTTAAAAGTTTATGCACTTCTCCACTGGTCTTAATCCAAGCAGGAAGCTTTATGATTTGTAAGACTGCAGTCCTCTAATTTATGGGATTTAAGTAAACGGCCTTCTTTAAACTTAGTATTTTATTGCGGTAGTTCATCACTACGTTCGGGCTTCCTGGTGATAAACACAGACGCGCAGTTCATTCTTGAACTGTCCTCTATACATTGTTTACTGTTCATAATCTTAGGTGCATACAGACATCACCACATTTGCAGACTGTGAAGTCATGAGCTCAATAACCCGCTACCTTTTAAACTGCAGCTTCTCGTGGAAGGAGGCCAACACTCCCTTAAGGTCGGGTGTCCTCCTCTGCGGTCAGAGGAGCCTCTATTCTGTTTCTGTGGCTCTGATCGATGAGAAACAACTTTGTTTTGGCAGAGAGAGATTATTTAATGGACTGAATGTTACTTTTTTTTGCACCCTGCAGATGCTGGTTGAGGGTTGATAACCATTTTATCTGGAGCTTTATCGGACCTGTAACCTTCATAATTGTGGTAAGTTGTACATTTCTGCGTATGTTTGTATGATAAAAAATGTTTGGTCTCCCGCTGAACAACTTTGAAAACAGTTTATAGATTTTCTTCCTCTCTATGCTGGCAGCCTCTTAGCTCTGCTTTCTCAGATCAATTTGCATGAAAGGAAAGTGGTCCCATTATAGCTGACACGAGGACATCAGTGTCCACTCAGCTATGAAATCCTCTGAAATCAGAACTGTTGAGCGGCAACAACTTAAAGCTGTTTTGGTCCTTGCTGTACATCTAGAGAATACTCCCCTCCTGCAATCAGGAGGAGAAATCATTTCAGGCATGAAGGTCATTTGCTCAGTGGGAAAACAAGGGTGATGGTGGTGGTGGGAGTGGGAGGGGAAGGGGGGGGCATGGTGGTGGTGGTGAACATGGAAGTAATGAGTGGGTGGCCCAGACAACCATTACCACAGCTCATAGCCCTGCTGAGGATCATGACACATCCCCAGCCAATCCCAGCACACGGACGTCTCCATCTTCACCTTTTAATATTTCATGCAAAGCGCTGGGTGTTCACAATAGACACACAATACGCATGTTCAAAAATGCATGCATACAGGCCTGAACAAACACACAATGCACAATGTCCATATAGCTGCATAAGGGTGACACACTTATAAATCTGTCTATGGGCTGTAAATGTATGCAAAACCTCCAAAGGGCTTTATGGGCTTTATTTGGCAGAGAAGTGAGAGACTTGAAAAACTGTAGAGGACAGCACCTTAGAGACCGAACATGAAGGAGGAAGGGGGGGGGGTCCATATGTAGTTTGCCTCTGTGTTGTGCAGAGTGCCTCCTTAGCTCCTCCTGTCTGTCTCATCAGGTCTGTGTCATCACTTGCAGCTGTGTTAAACGCATCTCTGGCCACTCGACTCATGCGGACGTAAATCGGCCCTAGTTGCCGGGAGACAAAACTCAGCATTACTCTAAGCTGTGATATAAAAGCCTCTCTCTGTCTTGTAGCCACTCCTTTTCCTCCCATCTTTCTCCTTGTTTCCATCTACTTTTCCACTGTCTTTGTTTCCTATAGTGTTTTCAAAATGCCTCCATGTGGGATAATTATGAGGACCTCTCTGCTAATTTGTGAATGAGCAATTATTGAGTATTTCACTACATCTAGATCATTATGGTTTGTTTTCTTGCCAACTCACGCTTCACATTTTCCAACATGTACAGTAGATTTGTCACGCTTTAAAAATGCATGCTTGGAGCAGATACTCAAGTTTTTAATAACATAAAAATCCGGACATGTTCATGTTTTCCATTGAATTCTTACAGAAGTTTCAAAGTGGTGTTATTGGGCCAAATTGAAGCACATCTCCTCCCTTTGCCTCTGTAGCTAGAGGCCATGCAGTGCTTACAGAGAGACATCCTGAGAGAACGGAACCTCTCTGGATGTATAGGCCTTGAATCACTTTAATGTTTTTACTGGCTTCGGTGAAATTTGTTTCTAAAATATATGGCATCCAGCTCCATGTTTTCCTGTCTGGATTTTTTTACGCAGTTTATGTGATCTGTAAGGCTTCTTCAGATGCACTCTGCATCCCTATATTGTGGATTTGCACAGTGTGTTTGGGATCTGCTCCAATGACAGCTTATGTAAAAAAACAAAACAGAGCTATGTGAAGTAGACCAAAGCAATAATCTCTCATTGTTGTTTTTTTTTTTTTTAAAGTGCATTAAGATTCGCACCATGGCATTAAATTTTTATATTCACCATTCATAGTGAAGGTATGACTGAGGTAACATCAGAACTAAGTCTTCAATGTTTACAGACAAAAGCAACTGTAAACAATACAATAATGCATGTATCCACCAGTACATGATGGTCTGCATGATGTAAATTTCATCATGAGTGGGTGTGTGTGAGGCTCTGCAAAGACATCAATACTTTATCTCACTAACAACAAGGATTTAAGGTGAGACTTACATCTATAAAATGTATCTTTTAAAGATGTAGTAATGTGACATGACGTCTGGGAGCCAGCCATTTTACACGGCACTGCATATTGTTAGATCCTTATAAACACATTTTTAACATAATGACACTGTAGGAGCACACATATCTGTCTCTCTTTAGGCTTCAAAGCAGTGTGCTTGTTGGACAAATCAGTGTTACTCAGCAGGGCCTTTTATGTGCATATTTTCCTCACAAAGATGGCTGAAAATTACCTACCAACATTCTAACTGCTGCTTGTTGGCTTTCAAAAGTGCTCAGCACCTTGTTATGTTCGCTCTGTAGTGATTTGTGGATCAGACTGAAGGTTTCTGATAATGGACACTGACTGATCCGGTCACCTGCCAAGTTTTGCTTTAAATGCGCTGGACCTTTCCAAGAGAAGACATGTGGGGGAGGCTAGTCACATGTTGGCATGGTAGAGTGCTGATGCTAACAGTGCTTAAGTCTACCTCTCTGTGGTCTGAGATCAGAATGAGCTGCTGTCAGTGAATGAACAGCTGAATATAGGGTTGAGACTTGAGAACCCTGCTTTCCTGTATGACTGCTGTGAAAGGAGAAAAACCACCTTATAGGAAACTATAAACTTGTGTTCTTACCACACACCAGAGAAGTGTGAAATAGATCAGGTGACACGCAAAAAGCAGCTTCCTATAGAGAGAGAGAGAGAGAGAGAGAGAGAGAGATGACATTCAAATGAACAGATGAAAAGCCTGTACCTTGGACAGAGAAGAAAAGATGTGTCAACAGAAGTGGAAATGTTTGAGATTTGTAAAGTGAAAGCATGTATGGTATGTGTCCTCCAAGCATACCAAGAAAAAGTATAAAAAGAACACGATGAGATCATGTGTCCTCACATGTGTCACTTATTTTTTACGCTACACACCTTAACTGAGGCCATATTCAAATCCATGACTTGTACTGATAATGGAATATCTGTACAGCGTAGCAGTATAAGAACCTGAACACTTCCTCCTCCGCTGGTTGCAGCAGGAATTGAATGCCTTTCTAAGTGCAGTCTGTTAACCCTGATACGCGTCTGTTTTGACAGGTCAATGTCATCTTCCTGGTGGTAACGATGTACAAGATGGTGAAGCATTCCACCTCCATGAAACCCGACTCGTCCAGGCTGGGGGGTATCAGGTGAGGGGTGTCACTCTAGGAGATTAGGAGGCTGGTCTGTGGCTTGCTGTAAGAGTGTGTGTGTGTGTGTGTGTGTGTGTGCTGAGAGGAGGGTCACTTATGTGTGAAAAGAAAAATAATATGCACCATTGCTGCTTTTGCTGCTTCCTCCTGAAATTTGAAAAGCTGCATTTGACCTACATGTTTATTTGATTTTCTCTTTTTCTCAAACCCGACCAGTCCAATAATTTTTCCTTTAAGGTTTTATTTCAGTACGTAGGTGGTGCCTTTTTAGTTCATTTTATGATTTCGGTATTTGCACTATACGCAGGGCTATATTGCCTTTTTTATTTCTTCATAACTGCATTTCTGACCTTTGGTATCTTTTTGCTCCTGTGTTTGGCATATAGTTTATAGGCTTCTTTGGAAGATGGATTCAGCCTCATTCTTTGTAGATTTTGGGATGTTCAAAAACAGGAAGTCTCCTCATTTCCAGTGGGACGCATTTCGTCAATTTAAAAAAAAAAAAAAAAAAAAGTTCCCGACCATTTTTATGTCTGGATTCTTGTTCAGCAATATGTTTGAGGGCAGGCCAACATATGTTATGTGGGTGTTTGATTTTTAGGCAGCCACACTGGGTTTGGTCCAAACAAAAAAAAAAACAAAAAAAGCACTGCATTGGCTTTTTGGGTTTGTTTTTAGCACACTGAAAGCCCACATTTGTTGTGGATGCTGGATTTCACACATTATAATAAAACTCATTAACTGTCATTAATTAGGGTTTGCCTCAAATATGCCACGTATTTAGTTTCTCTGGCAAATAACTGATAGTAATAATAATAATAGTAATGATAATAGGTTGTATTGTGTGAAAATAAAATCCTATCCTTGCACAGACACCGGACAGCAAGTCATCAACCTGAACGCTGCTCCTCATGTTTCTGCGGTTCCTCTCTCAGCGACATGCTGTTGTCCCCATTTCTTTTCTCCTCTCCTCTCCAGGCTCACTGTATCTCTTCTCAGGGTGACTCACTTCTCTCTTGTGTATCAGTAACGACCAGCCATCGCCACTGAAACTGACTGCTAAGTTATCTTATTTCCTCCGTAAGGCCACTGAGGAAAAACCTGCTGTGTTTGCAACCTCTTTAGCTTGACAACTCAGAGGAGGACCAAGAAACATTGTTTAACTCACTGTCAAAGACTGAATGCACACTTATTCCCCAAACTTTGTATCAGCATTTACACACCGTGCCCCTGCTACTGCACTTCATCCCAAAGCTAATGAGGATTAGAGGGGCCATGCGGGAGTCATGTTTAGGTGGTTAATGTGGTTCCTCTTGCTTCTCTTTGGCAGGTCGTGGGTGTTGGGAGCATTCGCCCTACTTTGTCTTTTGGGGCTCACGTGGTCCTTTGGCTTGTTCTTTCTCAATGAATCCTCCATTGTGATGGCTTATCTCTTCACCATCTTCAACACTCTGCAAGGGATGTTCATCTTCATCTTCCACTGCCTGCTCCAGAAGAAAGTAAGGTTTCCCTCTATGTAGTGCTGAAAGGTTGTGACTTCAGTAGCAGGACCAGGTCCTTTTTGTTGACCCACAAGAATGGCCTTTAATGTTCACATTGAAGTGAAGTGCCTTTAAATAAATGGCTTTTTGAATTGTTAGTTTGACAAAACAAGACAGAAAAGTTTTCATTACCTTCTTACATATTTTAAATGAAAGAAAGTATGCTGAGACCATTCATTGATTATTTGATTGAGAGAAAAATAACCTTGTGAATACTTTGTAGCTTCTCAGATGTCATTTTTGGTTGTTTTTCACTGAGTTTCTATTCAGTCTCAGACTGTCGGTTAGACGCATTAAAACAAGAAATCAATTCAGAATGATATTTGTTTGCAAATCTATATTCATAAAATTCAGACATGGCACAGAAAATAATTGCTTATTTCTTTCCAAATTGTTATACTGCAGGTTTGAATCATTTAAAATACAACATGTTGAAGAGTCATTGATATTTTATGCATTCTCTTTTATACACTCAAATTGCTTATTATGTTGCAATATGTATTGCTGGGTGTTTGCCATCTTGCAGATATGGCTTTATAGGCTGCTGTCAGCTGGATGGCATTTGATAATGATTAGGGATTTGCCTTTCTCATGAGGTGGGGATGTTGGTGTCACCGTCTGTGTGCTCAGTCTGCCCTGATCTTTTTGTTCCTCTGCAGGTCCGCAAAGAGTACAGCAAATGTTTCCGTCAGTCACAGTGCTGCGGGGCGCTGCCGTCTGAGGGCTCCCACAGTTCAGCCAAGACAGCCACATCTCGATCCACGGCTCGCTACTCATCTGCTACACAAGTACGCCACGGGGCATCTAAAAATGTCAGGGTGTGGGATGTAGATGGTGTAAAAATATGCAGATTAATTTTACCCTAGTCTTTCAAGGAATGTTAATGTGGCACCAACTAATCAATGAATTACACTTTACAAGTGTTTTGCTTTATAATATAACAGTATAATAATGTTTTTAACCAGATTCCACCTCTCTTGAGTCTTCATATAAAGCCATGTAGAAGGGACAGTTCACCTTCAGCTCATAAATATTGATATTTGTGCTATGGGCTGTGGCGGTTTTGGAGAGCAATTTCTGCCTTCTTTACAATATAATGGAACTAGATAGCACAGCGTGTGTGATGCTGAAAGTGGCAAGAAAAGCTGCATACCTTGTTGTCACTGATTTGGTTGCCTGGTGTAGTTTTGAGTGCCATTAACTGCCATTATACTGGAGAGAAAACTGGAATCTACAAACATGTGCAGCTAGGACAAATGTGAACATTTGATTCTGTGGTGAACATGTGGCTCATTCTGTGGTTTTAACACAGAATAGTGTAATTTTTAGTCAAATTATCCAACTAAATATGATGTTTAGACATTGGCGGTACTGATCTTTATCTCACATTTAGGCCTATGTATGTGAATGGGAATTAATTAGAAATGACTATAAATGTAATCCAACCATTAGGTGAGTAAAAATATTTTACAAAGAAAAAAACATACATGCTATCATTGCTAGTGAAGAAAAACCAGATAAGAAAACATTGTTACGACAGACATACACACCTGATATCATATCTTCTATCGTTTCTTTCTGAGATCTATGTTAAGAGCACCTCTGGGAATTTGTTGGCTGTTTTTTCTCTTACTATTGAGAGAGAGGAAAAAAAAGAGCCGCTGTGGCTGATGTCTCAAATTACAAACTGTAAGGTTCTCAGCATATCCATTTTTGGTATCGGTTGGATCAATAGCACGTGCGGGGCTTTGTTGCACCCTCCGTCATGTGCATGTCGTCAAGCAGAGAGCGAGTGACTTGAATGTTGTCTACAAGTGCAGGTTTGAATCGCAAACCCACGCAGACACTCAATCCTTTGGGCCAAAAAGCCTTGAATAACAGCGGCACCATGTTGAGTCCTGATCAGTGGCTTCTTTTTTCCTCAACCCAGAGCCGCATCAGGCGGATGTGGAACGACACTGTGAGGAAGCAGTCGGAGTCCTCCTTCATCTCAGGAGACATAAACAGCACCTCCACACTCAACCAGGGTAAGCACGCATTTCTCCCACCACCGCCAGACGAGACACATACGCTATTCTCTTTGTGATGAAGCTCTGAATTCATAATAAACACTTCAATGGATGCAGCTTACATGGCGGCACCATGGCAGCTCGGAAAAGGGAGAAGGATGAGACCAGATTTAATGTTGCATCTCCTTTAGTGTTAGGCAATCAAAAAACTAGCAGTAAACGCTGCCTGTGTATCTTTAGTTCACAGCTTTTCCCCTGTATCTCCCTGCATGCTGGAAGCCTCTACAAGAAGAGACAGAACAGAGGTGCGATGCTTAGCCTGGTATAAAATGTTATTGATGAGGACTTTAGTTCACATAACGGCCCTGAACGAAGAGAGAGTGATGTGCAGCAGCCTCCTAAATCATCTTCATCCTGGAGTGATTGTCAGGATGAAAGTCGGGGAGGGAGACGAGCAAAGTCATGCAGAGGTCAGAACAGGTTTTGGGAGTGATCCATAGAGTGCCAGCACAGATCTGGCTGTAGTTTTGATTTTTTTTTTTTTAAAGAGACACATGCCAGTGCACAGTATCCCAGCAATCCCTCCAAATGACGGAGGATAGTTATTACATTCTGGAGGATTTACACAAGCATGCAGAGGTTGATAGGGGACTCTGTATTATTCATGGCAGGCCACTTAGACATGTTTTGTCTAGCGTCTCGACTGGATGAGTTTGTTTAGATGAACTCGTTCCACATAAACACTGCAGCTGATTGTGTAGCTGTTCTTTGGTCAACACTTGTTGCAGTAATATTGTTTGGCAGTAACGTCGGCTGACTGTTTGGATAATGGCCTCCTTTGACCAGCGTCTCTATGGCTGCTTTGTCCATAATAGAAGGCAGAAGTATCACAAGTCATAAATCAATTCTGGACTGCGAATGTTTGTTTATGTCGACGGCAACCCCAACAAACCACCACAGACCACAAAATACCTCCAGCTCTCTTCTTCCTCAGCTGCTCTTCCCCTCCTAATTTTTTCTTCCTCTCTGTTTCTCTTCCTGTTATTTCAGGGATGACTGGCAACTACCTCCTAACTAACCCTCTCCTCCGAACCCACGACACTAACCCTTATAACAACCTGCTGGCTGAAACGGTGGTGTGCAACACCCCCTCTCCACCGGCCTTTCACTCCCCAGGTGCACATCCTCACTCTACCTTTACTGTTACATAGATTTGTGGTTGTTTAAAGCAGCATTTTGAGGTATACGATTGTTTACTTTCTAAATGAGACACAGATAAAGGATTTATAGCCACTTTCATGTCTGTTAAACACACTTCCAGAAGCTGAAAAATAAAAAAAACGCACTTCCTTTAATGACCACATTTAAGCCATATGTCATATGCCTTCATGATAAAATGTCCAACATTAAAGCAGAGAAAAACATGTTTATTGCCCAGTACAAACTGTTCAGCACTGATACATATTAAGATGGGATTGGTCAGAGCCACCATTACTGAACCGCTCATTAAGAAAGATGGTTAGGTTAAAAAACAGAGGTAAACAGCTAACAAATAACCACCCATCAGCACATCTAAATCTCACTAATTAACAGGTTTAATCATGTTTGTTGACTATGCACAGAGTGTGGAACAGGTTTTATTTGACACGCCAGGCCGAGCCGTTTCACTAACAAAATCCACCTTAAAAGCACTCTAATTAACACTTTATATCTCATTTGTCTAATCCGCAACAAAAACAACAATTTGCCATTTCGAAGGCGGGTTATCTGCCAGACTACTTCTTGGATCTGAGCAGTTCCCAGGCAACTAGAAGAGAAGGGAAGTGAATGGTTGTGGCAAAGAGACGCTGCAGCTTTCAGTCCCCTATAAACAGGAAATGAACATTCCTATATATATATATACATATACATATACCTTTCAGCACTACATATGTCAGTCTGACACTGTCACAAGACAACAAAACCGGCCTACAGCCACCTTTAAAGCTCACTAATTAGCACACGGCTAATTATATATATATATATATAATTAGCCGTGTGCTATATATATATATATATATATATATATATATATATATATATTAGTGAGCTTTAAAGGTGGCTGTAGGCCGGTTTTGTTGTCTTGTGACAGTGTCAGTCACTGTATGCTCGGTGCTATTCTAAGCTAACCCTCTGCTCATGTTTAACTAACAGATATTAGTGACTTATCGTCTAACCCTCGGCCAGGATCAAACAACAAGCATACTTTCCAGCTTCCAACGATTCCATTAAACATTTAAGATGAACTGAATTAACTAAAGGTTGTGGCTGTGACCCGGTATGAATGAAAATGTTGAGAATAAAAACACAAAGATTGTACCTTTTGTTCTCTTTCATTCACACCTCCATCTTCCTCTCTCCCTGTGTTTTCTGTTGTTTTCATCCTTTGTAAACACAAAAGCAGACGTCAGTGCTGCATTATGTCACACACTAAGCCGACTCTGTTGAATGCACACTCTCTGCGTTGTGCATTAGTCCACAACAATTATACCATTATGCTAATATATTTACAACACGCTGAACTCTTTGCATTTAACTCCACTTGAGATTAGACAGAGTTTCAATCATGTTCGTGTTTATGGTGACCTACTTCCTCACTGGCAAAGCAAAAAGAAACCCAATCAAAGGAGGAAAAAACAGAAGCACATGACGCAATGCGGGCAGAGTCACAGCCCTCAGATATTCACAGGCATTTGATGATAAAAGGGAATATACAAAAACAGCAGTGTGGCGAAAGTGTGTATGGAGCGGATGCGCAGCAACATGTAACTTTAACCCTCCACGTCGTGTTGCGCTTACAGTGGGCTTACACGACAGTCAGAGCACTTCACACTTAGAGATAATGAAGCAAAAATAATGTCTGCACAGAAAAACAAAGACACTGTGTGTGTGTAAGCGTGAACTTAGCAGCTCAGGGCCCGGCATGTGTGCAGACAGCTTGTGCTTTATTGCTCTAAAATGTTTACCTGCTTAATCAGTGTAGGATAATTGCATGCTAACACTGGAGCACAGGAGACAGATAAAAAGTGGCAATATTTAATTAGCAGATCATTTTGAATGTGAGCATAAGCCTCTCCTTTACCTGTAGGAACACTTTCTCTTTCCCCCTCCTCCACTACCCCTGAGGTAAACTGCTGTATTTAGCCTGTGTTCAAACTGAGGTATTACCCAAAAGGCAGCAACAAACAGGGGGAGGGTGGAAAAAAAAGGAAAAAATCAACATATGGAAACTAGTTTGAGAAGAGCAGGCAGCAGTGTGACATACAAACGTCAAAACCGGGTGTGAAGATCACCAACCAAGTATGAAATATGCGCAGAGAGACTGTCAAGTTTAACACAAGCTTGGTTTTTTTCTAAAAATTTCTACTGCTATAGTCATTACACTTAGCTCCTGCATAAAAAAAGAATGAGCGTGTCTTCTGTTATGAGTGTATTAATACTAAGTAATACTCTGCAGATGTTCATCTGATGCAGTAAAAATCAGTAAGGAGAGCATCTTGGATGAATCTCTGCTGGAACCGTTCCCGGAGTGCAGCTGTCGCCGTGTCCAGTTGAATTCTGTTCACATCATTTCTTCCCCTCTCCCCGTAGACAATACCTGTCTGCAATAAAATCACTGCCTGCGCATAAACAAATGCAAATTCTGAAGTAGGGTCTATTCAGAGAAGAGCCTAATAATCCAACCATCTCATCTTTTTGCTCTAATTTCACTCTTTTTTTAAAAAAAGAAACATTTTTGATATTTATTTTTTTTGCTATCATCCGTTTTTTGACACATTTTATTCCCATTTTTGTCTTTGTGTGTGACGACAACATCCCCACCCCACAAAACCTCTTTCACTCACAGTTAATAAAATCCTCATTAAATCAAACTAACTACTTGAGCTTAGTCTTATGGCTGCACAAAATTAAAGTGTCCTGCTGTGTGTGTGAGTGTTCACATAAAATTGACAGATACACACTTGAAAAAGAAAAAAAAACATCATCAGGAAGTGTTCCTGTAGACTTTTTTTTTGTTTTTTTGGAAAATGACTGTGCTTGCTGCTGAACCCTTTCACCTGCTGAGTCCAGGATTCAGTGGTCCTTGATTTGTCCTTCAGCTCTCGCTCTCTCTCTCTCTCAAACACATAATTTCACTCTTCATCGACAATTTGATCCAAGCATCTCAGCAACGTGACCTAAATTACACTTAATTGCAAGGACACAATCGGACAGACTGAATCCGGGCTGGATGTTACAAGCTTCCACTTTTGTATTATTTCAGTAATTTTGTTGTTTCTGCTGCAACTGAAAAAGCATCTGTCTTTTTTTGTTGTTTTTTTTTTTTTTTTTTTTTGCAAATCAGCTGTTCTTAGGCCAGATAGCCTGAGCAGACACACTTGATGTGAGTGGTGGCAAAGTGAGTCATTGCACCGTGCCTGTCTCTTGTGGTGTATGTGTGTGTGTGTGTGTGTGTAGGTGGTGGTGGTGGGGGGGGGATTGTTGCTGTGCTTGTGGAGCCCCAGTTGCAGAGAGGTGGCTGGCCATCTGTGTTTGACATTATGCTTTTGTCTTGCCTTCCGTTTGAAAGAGGTGGAATGTTTTATTCATTGTTAATGTCACAACACTTCCTCATCAGCTTGTATGTATTTATTTATTTATTTATTTAACGCCCCCTCCTTTGCTGTCTTTTCGTTACCTGGTTATGAGCTACATTATGATGG
The DNA here is from genome assembly GCF_900634625.1 of Parambassis ranga. Classification (NCBI taxonomy): domain Eukaryota; kingdom Metazoa; phylum Chordata; class Actinopteri; family Ambassidae; genus Parambassis; species Parambassis ranga. The sequence continues at coordinate 7,541,748 of NC_041037.1, read as the reverse complement.
TGTTTTGATATATCATCTTTTGTTCTCATTTCTGCAATATTGTTCAGGATAATGTCTTTAGATTGGCCGTAATGATATGCAGTGATAATGAGGATGGACTTGAAGGGAAGATAATTGGGTTTACTTTAAAGTTTTTGTATATAAATGAAATTAAAATGAACCCAGAGATCAAAGAGCACAACTGTCCTGAGCAGTATGGAGTGTATGTGGATGGTGTCGTGGAGATTTGTGTTATCCGAGTGAAAGATGACGTCTCACCTGCCCTTTCTGCCGTTTTTTGCAGGACAGCACTCTCTGAGCAACAGCAGGGACATCAGTGCCATGGACACCCTCCCCCTCAATGGCAACTTCAATAACAGCTACTCCCTGCGAGACGAGGACTATGAGGCCGTGGGTGTTCGAGCCCCGGGTGACCTGGGGGGCCTGAACCTGGACGATGTCGCCTTTGAGAAGATGATCATATCTGAGATTGTGCACAACAACCTCAGGCCCCGCGGGGCTCCCAAAGGTCGCGACAACCCCCCAAGGGAGAGGGACAGAGCTCTGCCTCCCCAGACCAGGGTGACGGTTGACCGAGGTGGGGGTGGGAGCGGCAGTGAGGATGATGCTATCGTGGCGGATCACGCTGAGGCATCATCCCCCCAGAGAGGAAGTGGAAGAGGAGGCCACGGCACCCTGGAGCTGCTCCTGCACCCCCACCACAAGGAGGTACTAGAGGCCCCCCTCCTTCCCCAGAGGACTCACTCCCTGCTCTACAGCGCCCAAAAGGCCCCCAGGCGCCTGGACGGGCAGGGCGGCCATGGCTCCGAGACTGTTAGCGCAGTGGAGGACATGGGCTCCCATTCACCCAACAATAATAGAGACTCCCTTTATACCAGCATGCCAAACTTGAGAGACTCTCCCTCGCCTTCAGCTTCACCGTACCCGCCAGAGGAGGAGGAGGAGCTCTCCCCCTCGCCGCAAAGTGAGAGTGAGGACGCATATCATAAAAGCATGCCTGAGCTTGGTGATACACCGCAGCCACTGTCCTACTACCACATAAACCGAGGCACCAGCGACGGGTGCATCATCCCACCCAGCAACGAAGACTGCGCGCAGGAGGGAGAGGCGCCCAGCGACGGACAAATGCAGCTCATTACCAGCCTCTGAGCGGGCCAACTAAGTTGGGCGCTTTCGGATTTGATGTCAAGAGAGCCAGCAAGGCCGGCTCAGCACTCCACATGCTCTTCCTGTTAGCACAGGAAGCGATAAGCTGTTGGGTGGGAAAAGGAATGAATAAATGACTTTTGCACACAGATCTCATTAACACACAAAACACATCCATCCGAGGCCAGACAAATGTGGACTGTGAATACTCTGCTGAGGGACTGAGGTTGGACTGAGGAGGTGCAGAGGATAACACACAGGCCGCTCTGCCAGATTGAAGTCTGGCATTTCAGTACTGAGAGAGAGAGGAAGTAATGAAAAAAAAAAATAATCCAAGCAAAGAACTATGAATCTCCTGACATATTCCTGGAGGACTTTGCAGAACCAGGGTCTTTTTAGTCAAAAAAGTACAGAACTAGAACTAGTGTGGCTCCACTACACAGTCAGGACTGTAAAGTTAAGAAACCACTAATTCAGACTCAGGCCTTATATTTTCTCTATTGCACATTTAACTGTTGTCAAAGTAACAGCTGAAGAAAATATATTTTGCTGTACCACTAGTGTAAAAAGTTAAAGTTAAAAAAAAAGGAAAAAAAAAGAAAGAAACAGCAACCATTCAGTAGTTACGCCCTTTCAATGTTAATAAGATTCTTCAGACAAGGTTAATCCAAATGGTGGAAATGTGCTTTTTCCTCTCACACTTGACTTGTTGTAGTATGTTTGAATATGAAAAAAAAAAGTTTTGAAGGACATCCATATGAAATCATGCTCACGTCTCTGCTTGTGAAGTGCTTTTTGCTTTCATGAATGATGAGTTTTTTGCCAGTAGTATATTTGTTAACACCGGGCCATGCACAGATTCGGAATGAATTGGATACTTGTGGAATTTATTTTACTTGAAAATAATTGTCAGGTTTTTAAAGACTTATGTTCATGTCAAATGCGATATATATTGCAGTTTTTATTTTTCATCCTTTGACACTAATTAATTTATTAACTATTCATAGAGAGAAAAAAAGGGGGGGGAAAAAAAACATGGTTGGAAAGTGTGAAAAGTTGTTGCAGCACTGATTAGGTTCATTTTTATTTCTTTTTTTAAGAGCCCATCATCAGCTGATATTTAATTCAACTCCTGTTTGATATCAAATAAATGTGAAATTTTTTCTTGTTCGCAGACGTCTGGCTGCTTATTTTGTAATGAATGTAGTAAAAGGCAATTAAAGGATAAGGCTGGATATTCTACCCTTTGTCTTTGTCAGTAATACTCATAAAAACACCCAAACTACACATGCTGACACCTTTATTTTTGTAAAGTTATGTTGGATTTTTTTTGTATTTTTTTTTGTATTTGTATTTGCATTTAGCTTTTTTGTTTGTCTTTTTATTTTTTTATTTTTTTTATTTTTTTTTGGTGGGGGGGGGTGGTAATACCCTGTGTAGTATACCTTGATGATGGACTGACTTAAAGGACCAGTGTGTAGGATTTTATGACACCTAGTGGTGGCGCTGCAAATTGCAACTATATAATTACACTTCCCTTTCCATTACCCCTCCCTTTCTAATCATGTAAGCCCCTAAAAAGGTAACACATCTACCATCTTGTTTTAGTCTTCGCTTATTAGGAAAGAAAAACGGCATCAGGCAGTTCTTTTGCTGTCATGGTAACAAATTCTGATTAACAATGGCTGTGTAAACATTGACCAAAACATATTTTAAGCTCATCAGGTACACATCACTTTCACTTTCACTCATCAATTTTATAAATCTGCACATTGCTATTGGATATGAAGCTAACATAAGGACAACTACCCATAATTACAGGTGTTATTATACGCACGTGATTTCTGCCAAAAGATCCTCGTGCACATGCAGTTCAGGTTTTTTAATGGATTAAGCAGAAAGTTTGTGGTATTTTTATTACAGAGATGGAGGTAGCGGTCGGCTGAAGGTTTCCTCTGACTTGCAGTCAACAGGCTGTGCACTGTCAGTGTACACCTTTCCTATGTGTCTCCTATTCACAGTAAAAAAAAAAAACGTACAGTGTGGCAGTAATGTGAAACAGAACACAAAAACTATTTAGAAATGAAAACCGAAATTTGAATCCATCATTCAGCCCACATCTGTTTGGCTGTCAGAGTACATGGTATCCGGGGACAACACTTTATCTGATTTTGGTCTTTCAATGCACGAAAAAAAAATCTCTTCACAGCAACATGTTACTTCTGTCCTCATTCTGTCTCATCGTTTGTGTGCATCTCCTCCTCGGTATGATATGTTTGTCTCCCCTCTGTGTCTGTGTCCACTAACACCATGTCTTTGTGAATGTTCTTCTATTGTGTAAAGAGAAGAGAATGTATTGCATGTTTGACAGCATGTAATGAATTGGACAAAGAATCCCAAACTAATTAGGATCCATCTGTCATCAATTTTATTTTTTTGGCAAATCAATTCAACAAATGAAACATTTGTGTTTGAAAAGTTATGACAATTGGCTGAGATATGTTGCATGTAAGGAGTTAGGCCGGGAGCGGGATGTTGTGGACATGTGAGAATTATTATTCTTATTAGAAAAGCAGTTTTTAGCGAACGTTTTGAGGGCGTAGGCCCTTTTTCTCTGGTGTTGTGCTATCATGTACACATTTTTGTATAATTAAATCAGTGTGTGAGCAGTGTAAAGAAACAATTATGTAAAAAAAAATGCTATCTTACAGAGTAAAGAGAGAGAAACATGGCCTGCAGAGACAATCCACTACTCCACCAATAATAAGAAGTATAGCATGAGTAAAGGCTGTTATATACTCCACGAGAACAGAGAAATCCGCTCTCGCTCCCTGGTTTGGGAGTTCTCGCAGCTCGTTCTCGTGCCCGAGAACTATTGTGTGATTGGTCCAAATATTGGAGTAAGCATTATGAATGCAGTAAAGCAGAGGAGTTTCCCCACTAGCGCAGAATCTACACATTGCAGAGGTCAAACAATACTACTGTTCAATCTATTATCATGCTATGAGCACGCACACACCCACCTCTCTGAACGTTATCCCTATATTATAATCCCTCATTCAGGTAAACAGATATTTGGTCAAGCAAGAAAAACTAGTAGCAACAAATCTTCCTCCTCCTCCGCTTCAGACATGTTGGCCTCCTCCTCCTTTATTAACGCAGAAACTGCCATTTCTGCCATTGTTCACCAAATCTGGTGCAGGTAGGGCCCTATGAGGACAAACGTTTCTCATGACGCATGAAAAGTCTTGGCCGAAACCAAATTTGTTGTGGTTCTTGCCACCTCGAGAATATGAATATGAAAATGAAAATCTTGTGGATTATGTACCCAGCTTAAATGTGAATGCATGCAGCGGTCAGCTGCATTCAGTTTCCAAAAAACAACACATCAACTTAGTACTTACACACAGATCAGTATGATTACTAGCCAAGCAGCCATGAACGATTTCTGGAAACTCTGAGGAGTAGTTTTAGGTTTTAGTTGGGTCCACTAGCATGGGGGAGGCAGGGTTTATGACTGTTACAGGAGACAGCCACTAGGGGGGAATTGAGATGTTTTGGCCTTATGTTTGGGGTAGGTGTCATGTCTTCCATCTTTATTAAGCATGTGCATGTTCTTCGTTGCTTATTGGACTGAAATACACCAGACTGACACACTATTCCACCTTGTGGTGCACATTCTGCATCACAGTTCACTGATGTCTTTGTCATGACTGTTTTTATCTTGTTTTCCAATCTTGTGCCCCTTTAATTTGACAAAATATATGCTGAAAAAAGTGCGTTTTTGGACATCAATGGACCTCAGTGGCATAGAGCAGCGCGTGTTATATGATGCAATGATTGTTCTCTTGCTGGGATTTGTTGACAGTCTCTGACTGCCACTGTAAAAACATGTTGTGACAGTAATTATGCAAGTTTAACAAGACGTGCAGTAATCGTTTTTGATCAGCCTGTGTGTCTAAATCAATCCATGTGTTCAATTGTTGCACATCATCTGAAGAGGACACACAGGGAATAAGACTTCCCATCACAGATTTAGCAAATTTAGCGTCTTTCATTCATCCGTGTCTTTCAAGGAGTATCCAGCTTTAACTGGCCACACACACGCTCGGTAGACATACAGCCCATGGAGTCGCTCTCTGCGTGTAGGATCTGGGTGGTGCACTTTATTAACTAGAGCTTGGTGCCAGTTTGCTGTCAAGAGACTGACGAGGAGGCCAAGGCAAAGCTCTGAGTCCACTATGGCTGTCTGCCTCGTTGTTTGAACATCAGCCTCTCGGTTTACACAGAGCCATCCAAAAGCCCTGAGAGACACCGAACCCGTCTGTAAATCGTACAGAAACTTGGCTTCTCTGCGGCTATAAATCAAATTAAATGCAAAGTTGATGACCTGCTCACGGTTCACGGGGAACGGGTCGGCATTGTCTGGGAAAAGCTTCTTTATTATGGAAAGAAATCAACACAACACATGACCCTTCAGGACGCGTGTGTGATGTCACTGCAGAGACGGTTTTCCCGTCTGTGTTTCACAACAGATAACATCGTGATGAATGAATGTGCTGAGCTGCCTTTGCCAAGCATAAGGATCAGTTTTGCATGATGCATATATATTGGTTCATTATCACTAAGTCACCTGTGCTCTGTATTAGCTCTCGCACCCTATTATCTTAAAGAACATTGGATTCTGAAATTGAACAATATATAGATGATCCCATAGTTTCCCCCAATAAGACTATAGTAGTGGTTCTTGATACAAAGATCAGCATTTCCCAGGCTCTCCTCATCCTGCTGTGATTATTTCCGGCCATTCATCCTCTTCAAAGATACTGCTTCCACCTTTGGCCTTTCATTGAGTCGCTGACATTACCATTCGTCATTATCTGATCATATTATGATGCAGCATATTAGCCATGCAGTGTTTGCGTTGCAAATGAAAAAAGTTGTCAAAGTTGGTAGGAGATGAAAGTGCTTCATTTATCAACTCATCTTTTATCTGTTCACAGTCAAAGCCCAGCTTCCATGGGGCAGTGGCAAATGAAGGCGCAATAAGGCTCAGTCCGAGAAGACATTACCGTGTTTTCATTTGGAACTGTTTGATGTTCCAGCCTCTGGTGATTTGGACATTATTTCATGTCCATCATCAAAAAGACATCAAACAAGATGCTGCATTCAAAATCAGATCACAGAGCCTGCACCAAAATCTGCCGTGTGTGTGCTGAATGCTGCATGTTGCCTATATATATATATAGTCTCACACACACACATATTTAAATATATTTGTGTGTGTGTATATATATATATATATATATATGTGTGTGTGTGTGTGTGTGTGTAGCTACTATACTTAGATGGTATTCAGTTTTTTTTCTCCCAGTGATGTTACTCTACACTGAAACATTATGTTTACAGAACGATCTATTTGCCCACAGAATAATTGCATTATTATCAGAATTAACAGTGTTCTTGCAGGAAGTGTTTACATTCTTATATAGCACAGAAACTCTGCATAATTGCATTATCACAACCACAATGCAGTAGGAGTATTATATTTCCTCGGGGCCTCTGTAAATGTACAGCTCACATTCTTCTACATTTCAGTCTGCAGCATGAAGATAAAGAACATCTGAATCGCTGCTGCCACCAGTCCCAACAAACAACACTGTGCTAGCTTGGCTAACTCTCTCACCATTTCTCTATGTGCATTTTTAAAAAAAAAAAAAAAAAACAGCTCCAGTAAAGACCCAGAACCGCTGCCTGCAAAAACACGTTTCCTCTCACATTTTTATAGCTGTGGCACAGAGTGGGTATAGTGCTTATAGCTGTGTTTTATGTAGGGTGGATGTAAATGTGAAGAAGAACTGCAAAAAAAGTCACCCTGGAAATACTGCAGTGCTTTGGGTTTTTTTGGTATCAGTTTCTTTTAAATTGTAGCCTCTTCTTGTTAAAGCTTGTTAGTAGTATATCACCACAACTAACCCCAGCTTAAAAAGAAATATGGGCTTCTTTTTCAACTTTCACAAAGAAGCCTATTATGAGAGATTAACACTTTAGGCTTCCAATATACTCCAGAGTCCTTTCTGAGTCCGGCTGAGAAAGGGCAGATATAATTTCTTGCCTCTGTGCATGTGTGTGTGTGAGTGAGAGAGGAGGAGGAGGAGGAGGAGGAAATGAAAGAAAGAAAAAGAGAGTGTTTCAGATTTGTAGAGGCCGAAGTGGAGGGAAAGGGGAGACAGACGGCGAGCAGCAACAGCAGTCTGACATGTCAGAAACAATCCGAGTCTGAGCCCCGCAGTTGTAAAGCTGTCATACCTCGTAGGAAACACCAGGCAGTGACCTCAGAATTGGGCTAAGGTAGCCTGTCACACCCACTATACAGTAAACACTCCACAGAGCCCTGTGTTTTTGTTGGGTTGTCTCTGTTAAAATACTAGCAATACATTCCCCAGGAGACACAAACACAGCATATGACTGCTATTAGTCAAAAAAGGGCTCAAGAGGAGAATTTTCCCATATTTAAGCACAGTTTTTGGCAATTTAATACAAAAACTTAATGATTGTATTTTTATTTTTTTTTCCCTGAAAGACTGGGAACATAAACTCCAGTTCCTCATATCTGACTGGACTTCAAAACACACTGGAAAATAAAATATAGTCTTTTTTTTAACTTCAAAGTGCCGTTTGATATGTCAATTCACAGAAACAGTATTGTCAAGAAGCAGAAACATCTTTGATAAATAAGATATAGCATAGCAGAGAATATAAATGTTTTCCTTTTATTCAGAATAATAATTACAGATCATTCACGCACATGTTTTCCATACATCTGTGTAGCCATTATTTACATGGAAATCCCAGCGCCGCACAAAGACATCTGTGCCTATTTTTCATTTGAAAAAAAAAAAAACTCAGTGCTGCTTTTGTTCTTTTTTGTTGTTGTAAAAAAAAGAGAGAGAATAGTTTGGTTTCTAAAGTAGAGTGCATTAGTCATTTTTAGAACCGACAGAGTGCACTGCTTTTGTTGCCACCAACTTCACTGTTGGATTGCCGAGACAATTTATAGCATTAAACTGCAGGGTGCCTTTGACTAATGCTTTATTTAAAAGGCTTTTATTCACAGCTAATTTACTTACAGTTGCTATAATCACTCACCCAGGATGTTCCCCTGGACTGAATGTGAAATACAGTGGTACAGTAACATGTGGAGATAATTATGAAGCTAAGATAATCAATGTCATGCTTGAAGTTGCATTCAAAAGATGCCAAAAGCTACGTTTTCCTGGTCTGTTGGTCTGAAAATCAAAGTGACGGGTTCAAACAAAAAAAAAAGAAAGAGAGAGAGAAAGGTTGAATAAAGGTTGACTTTAAAAGTCTGTAAAGAACATAGCAACTACAAGTGGTGGCATGTTTTATTGTTGCTTTCTTGTAGCCACTAAATGACCTTTTACTGTTCTTCACATCAACAGAAGTTCGTGTTTCATCACAATATTTAGGTTAGCAGTTAAGACGGACACACATACTCTGAACCACCCACAAACAAAAGGATGGAGAAAAACGTGAAATGTTTCATGGTGACATTTGTAAGGAAAATATGTTGTTACTTCCTGACAGTTTATGTGTGTGTGTGTACTTTCATACTCTGGGAAAAGTCTTGACACTTTTCTGGAGATGAAGATCAAATGTCAGATGCTGCTCAGTAGTTTCAGCTTCCTGTGCTACCAATGTGCCCGGAGGCAAGGCAGCTTTAGAGAAGGTAGGTCCAAGGACACACATATGGGAGCATCTTTGAACCAGTCAGAAGAGACTGTGTGACTTTGTTCTTATGAGCTAGTGAAAAAAAAAGAGAAGAAGCTGCTATTTTTATGGTTAATTTAACACCTATTCAGTCAGGTGGGTAAAAGCATCTGCTGTGTTTATCTTTGTAAATGTATTTCTATCTATAATTAAAGACCATTTAAACAGATTTTTACAGCTTATTTGTGCAAACAAAATTACTTGCAAATTGTCTCTTTGTATGTCCAGCATAAAAAATTAGAGGGACGACCTCATAATCTCAAGCGCTGAATGATTTTTCTTCAATTTTCAAGGAAAATATGGTCTAAAAATTGCATTAATTCCTCACACACCCACTAAGGCTGAAAAACAAAAATGACAGACAGAATAACTTCAGTGCTGTTGAAGTTATCGTGTCAGGCTTCCTTTCTCTCAGTTATTTACTTGGCATCATGAAAGAAGAGTGAGAGAGAGAGCCAGAAATTCAGGTCAGCTAACCAGCAAAGTTAAAGAATTTGACTTTTTAACATTTTCTTCCTACGAAGATCATGAAAATATTTTTTTACCGTGGAATCCTGAAGTTTTGTGTGAAAACATAAAACAATTTAAAATGTGAAAAGTGAGAGAAGAAGTAACGGGGCAGGAGAAAGAAGGGGAAGGACTTGTCATTGTGCTAATTTCTGCCAAATTTGTGGTTAATCAAATTATGCAGACCCTAATTAAATGGAGTAAATCAAGCTTCAGGCCCCCTGGGCAGCTGCCCGCTTTGCCTGGTTGGTAACACACAGGCGTGATTCCAGAAGATATTAGAATCAAGTCACGCATGTTTTTTTTATGTGACAAACATACTGTAAATGTTATAGCTTCTCCAACACACTCATATCATCTGTCATGATGTAAAAAAACCACTCTCCTGCACAACTGAGCTATAACTTCACATCCAGCATGCACGCTGAAGCCTCCTCTGGTGTCTGAATGCAACCTAGAGCTTTTTTTTTTTCTTTCTTAAAAAGAAATTATTTAAAAATGTAAGAAAGATAATGATGCAAAAATAAATAATAAATAGGAGGGGAAATATCTTATCTCTTGTTCTGAAGCTTCCTTTTATGTTTCTGTATTTTTCTTTTTTTCATTTATGCAATTCAAGACGTTCAGAACGTCGGCAGCAGAAAAACCATTATGGAAAGTCAGTCTGAGCCACAGCTCTCTGTTCTGTGAAAGATCAGACTCAAAAAAGCTCCAGGCGGCCCAGGAAAATCTCCAGGTTTTCTACCCCTTACCTCCAAAAATGTCTTTCACATTTCAGTCTGCCGAGGGAGAACACTTGTCCACCGCCTCGGTCACATTGCCCTTTTTTTTTTCTTCCCCTTTACCCATAAATAAACTTCATGAAGAGCTACCTTTTAAATGATAAGCTGCATTACAGGAACTCACATCCTCCACTTCAGCAAAAAGCAAAAAGGGCAAGAAAGTTCTTTTCAGTGAACACATAAAGGAAAAATCCCCCACAGTGCTCAGGGCCTAAAGTGTAGCCTGTGTTCATTTCCTTATCACTTCGCTGTTTCTACACCGAGAAAAGGTCTTGACTCAAATCTGCTGTAAGAAAGCTGAGAATGTGAATGCTCTGCACAGTGACACTGAGAGGATGAAACACTGGAGAAGAAACATGTAGTAATGGAGAGACAAATATGTGGCCTTGAAAGTGAGTTGTTCTCTCAGAGCTCTATTCTACCAGTTACAAATCAAATTCTGGCTTTCCTCCTAATGTAGCAGAGGAAAAAAAAGAAAATATTATACATGAAGGCGTTTTTACTTTATGACTGTAGAAATGGTAATGTGGGTGCAGACTGAAAACTCTCAACAGCTATTAAATGTTGTCTAAATTCTACTCCCCAGAGGATGAACCCTGCTGACTTTGGCGATGGTCTAACTTTTCTCTCTAACGCCTCAATGTGGTCAGACTTTGAGCTTTTATAGAGAAGTATTCTACCATCATCTACACATTTTCATTTTGGTGACAATTAAATTATCCTAATCTTAATCTTAATCTCAATCTTAATATTAATCTTAATCTTAATCTTAAATACATTTAAATATGAATATAAAAGATACCACTTACTCTGTTAATCCAGCCTTGTGTGTTTAAGAGTGCATTCATATTTTCAATGACTAGCTAATGACTTGACTTTGATGCAAGATGTGGACTGAACAGGCTCAGTTGATACCGTCTACAAAGGAAAGAAGAGACAGCTATGGACGCCACAGAGGTGTCTGCATGTTCACATAATCTGACAGACACACTACACCGTCCTCATAGTCTGGTCCATCTCCCTGCATGTGCTTTTTTATATATATATTCTTTTAAAGAGTGTACAGATGACCTCTTCACGCAGCCTTTCCTGGCACTCAGCGGTTGTTTTGAGTTTTCCGGCACAAGCTGGTGCAGTGAGCGGACAAGTCCAAAAATCAATTGGTGGGTATTGTACAGAGGTTCTTTCCCTGTGATGATACATCACACCTTGCAGATACAGAAAATATAAATTAGGCTTAACAGTGTGTGAGCAGCACACCCAGTTATGTCATAGCTTAACTGCAAGTGGAAATAAAGTGATACGATGGGTTAATGAACTTACCAGTGACAGCAAGACAGCATTTACTGCACAGTCTCTATTCTGGAGTTGGTTGGTCTTCAAGTCTGTAGGATTTTTGTAATATTGGTTTGTTATTGTTTGCCTTCGTAATTGAAAAGATCCCTCATGGTGTAAAGTGACACAAATGTCTGTCAGAGTCCTGCTGACTGATCGTTTTTTTTTCCCATCTAAAGTGGCCTCCGAGAGGTATATCTGTTTTTTCTCTTTGCACATCCATGGTGCCAAAGGATTGTACTTGACCCTCCCTTGATTTTCAGACGGCATTTCTTGTTTTCCCTGGTGAGTATTCGGGGGTTAACTGTCGTTTAATGCACCGTTAAAAGGCTGCAGCTGGAAAAGTGAACAGGAACATTTTTTAACAGCCTCACAAAGCCCCTAAAGCCTAAAACCCAGAGCTGTCTCTGGCCACCTCACGCAGAAAGGGGAAGTAGTCTCTCAAGCCGTCGGACTCCAAATGCTGCATGTCAATCTACTATGTCGGAACAGAGGCGGCAGCGGCCATCTCGTGTTTATTTTCCTGACAGAGCTGATCAAGTTTTCATTTTGAAAGAGTCTCCTATACTGGGATAAGTTGTACTCACGTAACTCAGTGTACCAGATATAGTGGAGACCTTGAAGCTATCCAGGAGAAATAGGGAGGACAGGACTTGTGTTTTAGTTTATTTCCAGTGGGATGCGGAAAAAGAAGGGGGGGGGGGGATCTGTCCTGGATGTTCTGAGCCTACGTTTCCTAGAGGAACTGCAAATCTTTAAGAAGAAGTCCGTCAGAAAAGATAAATTTCATCACAAAGAGAATATATAGCCACGGTGCATTCTTTAGTTGTACTGAAAACGTATACATCTGAAAAAAATCTCTTCGCTCTGGGAGAAAGCATGATTTCTATAAGGTGTCCTTGAGTATGACAGCACATGCGGTATGAAATGTTTCTTGGACATCAGTCCATAGAACCGCAAAGAAACACTGAATGTCTTGAACATCACACGCAAACTGAAAAAGAAGAAGAACAGTGCGGATGTGAGTCATCACGAGAAGACAAGTGGGTAAACGGCACAACAAGGGGTGCCAGCGTTCATATTAGATCCAGGGCCCTGGGGTATCATTGTGTGTTATGAGTTCAGCATTAATTGCCGCCTTTGGGAACGTTTGTTCTTGACGTAATTACTTGTCAGAGGGAACCCTGATTCCCAACGAAGCATGAGGAGCAGAAGAACATGTTTCGTGACACATAATTCTGGGGTTTTTCAAAGAGATGTGGCCAATTCCCAGCACTATGAAGAGCTGCTCTTCTAAGCGGTGCTTATAGCAACTGCAGATCCCCGAAGTGCTGAAACAATTAGCCACAGAGTTAATCAATCCACTGTTTTTCATGTATAAATGTTTTTCTTACCCTTATTTATACTTTCTTAGGAGTCAATTCAGGTTTTAATGCAACACATATTCCAAATAATGAATTGATTAATGTAGGTCACAGGTCATGATCTGCATATTTAATGCATCACTGTCTGAAACAAAGGTAAAATTGAACATAAACAATTTTTTGATCTCAGATTTCAGTGTCACGTTTCACATTTATTGCTCTGCTTGACCGTTTGACATGCATGCACGCACCCTGGAAGAGCCACTCATGCACATGCGCCCACCACACACACACACACACATACACAAATGCACTCAGGCACACATGCCCTGTTGGACTAAGAAGCATTGCGACCGTCATGTCCATCTTTTCAAACACTGTCCAGACAGGAGAAAAACCTTGGCCATCAGCTCTCCTCTCTGAACCTGTCCATCACTGTCACTCTGGATCAGTGATGCAGAACTCATCCTTCCTCTCCCGCTGGTCCCCGCCGGACTGGACTCGCTCAGTCTAGCCCCTCATATCACTGTCAGGAGTCCCAACTGACAGCCTGCTGCTGCAGCTGATTCCAGTTTGTTGGCCCTGCTATGGGCAGATGCCAGCAATCTGTGCTTTGGCAGTGGGTGGCCGTCTGGTAAGAAAAAAGCTTTGGATAGGTACAATGATAGAGTTATTCATATGGGCACCTTAACACCCCAAAAGCGCTATCATATGCATGAAATAGCAGCGTGTTGGAATGGCAATCCCTGACTTTGACGTGAGAATGCTCAAATCCTGCAGTTCACAGGGAGAGGTGGCGATATGGGTAAAAACACGCACACATGCTGCAGCGTCTCAACTGCTCTACCAGACCGGATATCACACCAGTCCTTCGTCTGTGTATGAGCACAGACTTTTTTCTTTTTCTCACTCTCTCTCTGCACCACATGTGTGAATTCTATCGTAATGGCTGGGGTTTCCAGAGAACTCTGGATCTTTCAAACAAACCACAACAGGCGGTAAAACCCAGCTTCTCAGCCTCCCACAGAGACGGGGACAGTCAGTGGAGAAGTGAGAGTGGGGATTGGAATTTAATTACAGCCTTAAAGCCCTCAGAGTCCAATATGAGAGAGAGGGATGAGACATAAATCTACAGGGGTGCCTTTGTTTGTACGGTGGCTACAACAAGAAAATCATTCAAAACCCACTGCGGAGAGACACTGAAGTCTGTAGAGCAGTGGTTCAAAGTTTGACGAATGAACAACTGGGCTTTCAAACTCTGACGTTCACTCATTCATCCCAGCTTTCTTTAATTAAAGTGTCCGTTCTTGTTCTGTTATGGAAAACCGTGCAATAATAACAGACCAGAAGTAACAAAGACAAATATAGATTTGATTGCACTCTCTGGGCCACGAGCCAACTAGTGTATTTGACAGTATATTACATTTATGGTAAAATTTCAACAACTGACAAAAAAATGAGAATTATTTTTAAGAGCTTTCCAGCAAGAGAAACACCGGGGACATCTCTGATTAACTATTGAAAAGGTTTACTAAACCATCACTGTCCTGCAATGCATCACTTTTGGAGCAGAGATTCATGACTAAAATCAATCTGTCTTTTTCCACATTGCTTAGCATAAACGCAATTCCCCTGTGTCTAAGTGAGGGAACATGGATGTACTATTACAAGGGAACCTATGCCCTTATGATTGGATTCAAAGCTGCTTTGGCCGGCACATCAAGGGACTTCTCTGGGCTGCAGATTGGCCAGACTGGCGGCAGAGCATTGAATCTGCAGAGTGAGTTAAAAGTCACAGGCCTGCTCCCAATCCATTGTACTTCAGCCAGGGTGGGGCACCGAGGATGAAAACCAGATTGGGTGTTCCACATACTCCTTCACATACTGCGTGGAGATTTCTCCGACTTATTATCCTACTATTTGTAACAGAGAAATCATCAGAGAGAATAAGAGTTGTTTTAGGACCTAACTGGACCCTGCTGCAATAATTAAGACACAGAACATCGGAGGTTTACATTCACAGCCGTGCTGCTTACAGAAGAACTTGGAGAAAGAGAGAAAAATCTGGCTTGTGGCTCTGAGAGAGGCAGTCAGGAGGGGGTGGGGCACCCTCTAGTGCAGAAATCCAGATGTAGGTCACTGCCAAAAAATTCCAAAATCCTGATGTTCTGGCCAACAGGGAGGCTACAAAACCTTCTCCATGTAAATAACGTCAGCAAATCACCCCCTACAATCCGTTCCATAAAAAAATCTGGAGACATTTAAGCTGAGACAGCCATGAGAATACAAACCGCATGTCTTCTTCTGTTAGGCTTTCTTAAATCACCTCAGCTCTGTTAAAACAAAATATCAGGGTACAAGTTGACAGGGACAGATCAGGCAGTAGGCGTGGGGGTATGACGTTTTATAAGAGAAGAAGCTGGGATATTCTACATGTCAGCCATGATTGTTTCTGGCATTAATATCACGCTAATATATCTTTTCAAACTGACTAGGTTTGCTTTACAAATTGCTACTAAACATTGCTGTCGGTTTGTTCGTCTGGACAAAAGTCTTCAGAGTAACTGAGCAGGGGCTGAACTTTCCACTGATACAACTGGACCAGTTCCAGAAGTCTCAGTCCTCAGCGTCTGAACAGAGAGGATGAGCCCAATGCCATGGATGTGTGCAAGGGCAAGGCAAAAATGGAGGCTCTGCAGCGGTAGATAGTTGAGGAAAGGGTCTGAAAAGAAATTAACACTAGTAAAATGTTGAGCGCATGCCGATTCCACCTGTTTTCTATTCTTATTCGTAATCGCTGCCATGAATGTGTCATCGTTCCCTCATTTCAGTTCAAACTTTATATCCATTTCTCTGACACATGCGATCTCTTTCAACAGACGTGATGACTTTTTTTGTCTTTCTCCAGAAGCCGCGAGGTGTTACCAACCAGATGTTTCATTCTCAGTTCATTCTCTCCACGCTGACATCAGAACATCAAGATCTATTTGAAACGCAGTGTGCGATGGTGGTGAAAAATATGGAAATGTTCAAAAGCGGCAGAGTGATCCACATAAATGTTTATGTCCCACTGTAGACTTAATAGTTACTTTGGGCCTGCCACCTCCCTAGCTTGACATTTTCATTCCATAAAATCAGAGCAGAGTGACATCTGGACTTCATGCAGCCAACCACTTTAACACATCAAACACCAGGATGCTGTTCACTTACCTATCTGCATTAAAACTGCTCTTAAGACACCTCAGAAATAAAGTGTCAATAATAAAGTGTAAATAAAGTGTAAATTGTCAAATCACAGCTGTTTTTATTATTTGCTGAATGTGTCACGAATTAATAATAAAAAACAATCCATCAAAATGTAGAAGAGCCCACATCAATATGAAATAGATAGACAAATATAGAATTGATCAACTGACAGCTAATTACTAGTAAATATGAATGAGAAATGTATAAAATCACAATTTTCTTTGGAGTGTAGTAAATAATTCCAAACCTGAGCAACTAACATATTATGTATAGTTATCAAAAATGAACAAAAAATACTCAACCAATCTACTCCAATCTACCATTACACTCTACTTAAGTTAATTATGAATAGAGACTTTAAAAATGTTTGCATAACATCACAGCCAGGCACCATATTCCCCTTCTTGATGAAAATACCCCATGAGCTCAACTCTAAACAAACTGTAAAGGCTGGCAGCGCGGGCATCACATGTATGAACTCTGACACGTCAACATGACTGCTTGCATTTATCCCCGCACAGGTTACAACTGACCAACCAAGGCAGGAGCGCTGCACCAGTCACCGAGGTTAATTAACTATCTGGAAACTATTTAGGCCCTGCCAAGTTTGTGTCACTTTAGGTATGTCTCCATTTAACGTCTTCCGCTCTAAGTATACGTGGCTGGCACCGGCTCAGAGTGCTTTTCCGTTGTGTGGAATTATAATGACAGCACAGAGAATGCAATAACATGGGCACAGACTCAAAAAGGTTTCACTCAAAGAATCCTGTGTTTTTGCCAGAAAAACATAGTAACGTAAAAATAAGGACTCTTATCTCTTTTGCATTAGTGTTTGAATTCTGCACAGGGCATCATCTATATTTGGTCAGCCTGTAGTTTCTGACATCTGCTTTATATATATAAAATCAGATAGAAACATGTATTATTGTGTAAACCAAAACTTTATTTAAATCAGAGTTGTGACCAAAATTAAGTTTGAATGAGTTAATAGGCTCAACTGAGCCTATATTGTGTTTGTGTGTGTGTGTTTACAGGAGACAGATTGTGTATTGAATGAGGATGTTGATGAATTGTCTGTGCTTTTTGTCTTGTCTTATGTATTGTCAGGTTATTTGTCGCCATATTTGTTACATCCAAAGGAAGCAGAAGTCACTATCACTATCACTGCAGCTTGCAGACTGTCCCAAAGTGAAAGAACAGACATATTAAAGTGCTCTTTGGTGTCTATATTCATGCCTGGGATTATTTGTTTGCTGCATTAGCATACTCAAATATTGCATGAAGCACAGTTGTCATATTGTTGCGTTGCTTGTACCTGCAATGTGTTGATATTATCTCTTCCGTTATTGCGGCATAATTCACCGGGGGATATCAAAGCCTCTGTTTTCTATGTAGAACAGCAAAAAGCTCTCGACGGCTGCGTATCATCTGTAGCTCAGTCAATTGCCACTTCAGGATGGATCTGGGATATCTGCCACACGACACAAATGTATGAACATGACATATTGTCAAATTTCTGCGCAGATACAGAGATGCTCAGTTAACATGATTGAAAACATGATGAAATGTAGCATAATACAGTTACATGAAATGAAAAGAAATGCATTCTGAAAAGAGCTTTTATTAACGACCTTCAGTGTGAACATGTGTGTGTGTGTGTGTGTTTCTATACATTGTAATGCTACATAGAGAATTTCTTATTGACAGCATTTACTATTCACTCTTTGCATGTATCGCATGAAACATTCAAAGCGAAAGACAGTGTGTGTTCTCTGTGAATTCAGCGCAGGTTTATACGATCTTTAGAGGATTGGTGGAAGAAACAGCCTAACCAACTATGTTTATGCAGTGCTGCAGTAAAAGTCCCATCACTCTGTCTGTGTGTTTCCAACACATCCAGAAATAACTGGGGCCACAGTGAGATTAAAATCAGAGAGACAGCACAATTTTGTTTTGCCTTCTGTGAAATAATTTAATGTTTAACATTCAAGTGTGAAGTGTGTGTGTGTGTGTGTGTGATCAGAATGAGGAGGCCAGATAAATTCGGGTACATGGGTGGAACTGGATTATTGCCAGTAAGTTCAAATTGAAGACTATTTTTGCATTGTTCACAGTGAGTGATCGCTGAGTGTAAGGCATTAGTTATGCTGACTGCAGGGCCATAAATAATATTTTACTGTGGTGCGGATGTGTGTGTGTGTCTGTTAGCATGACATCTGGGTTTTAATTCTCAGAGAAAAAGAAAAAAAAAATCCCAGATCTGCATGATCCTACGAACACAAGCCATCTGAAGAGAATACAGATGAGAAATGGTCCCTCTATTCTCCCACAGCCTCCTTCAACAACAGTGCATTGCAACACACACAGTGACCTTGGCTGATTAAACATTCCACTCTGGTCTGTATTCTGAAAACCAAGCCTTCACTATACTGCCTATGTACCGAGCACCTACAAAGGTGCTGAACTGTGAAAAGGGATTTGAAATGAAATATTTTAATAGTGGAGTGGTTTTGAGCTGCTACTGCGGCAGCTTGTTTTGTCGTTTGATGTGTGTGCGTATGATGGTAGTCGGGGAGGGGAGAGTGGGGTGGGTTGATATGTGCAGATCAATGTGATTTCGTTACATGTGGCCAGTGGGATTTATTATCATCACTCATTTTAATGAGGTAGCAAGTGATAGGGCAACAAGATCACTAAGAGTAATGTTCCACTGGGAGAGTGCAAAGACCGCCACCAGATGGTGTGGTTGGGAATGACCAGAATACCAAACAGGCTTTACAAACAGAATCTTTTCACTCGCTGGGTTAGGTAGCATAATTTCTGCCATGTTTACAGAAATAGACTTGAAACAGCCTATTAGAGGGTTTGAGCCAAAAAAAAAAGGAAAGTAACACGGATGATGTAGCACACTCCAGTTCATGCCACATCCTCTGGAAATACATTATGATTCATATACAGTGTGAATGGACATAACTCTCTCACATGAATGCTCGGTGGACTAATATCCACAAGAAAATAATGTTGTTTAGGAGGTCTGTTGAGGGCACTGTAAATGTCTGCATCATAACATTTCACATTGCTCCACTGAAGATATACAGTATCGTGTGGGCCAGACTGATCCCTGGTTTAATTTCATAGCAAATTGTTGGCTCTTTGAAGCCCTCAGTTACCACATGGTGACCCTGGAAATGGTCTATTTAATACCTGTTATATTGTCACTAGCCCCACCATCCTTCAGCTGCCTCAAGCCCTCTGTGAGATTGGAAAGGAACAAAGGGAATATGAATTAAGTCTGTAACTGAGCTGGCCCCTGGCATACGTCTGAATTCTGTGGTGCTTTATGAGCCTTTCATCAGATTCCGGTCTGATAATTCTTGCTCTTAATTACAATGGTAGGAGTCAGACCTTGGCTAGAAAAAGATGTTGAACACAGGAGGCAGAGCTATCAAGGGAGTTAAAAAAAACTGAGATGAGCTAAGAATACCACACCCACATTCTTGATTTATAAAGGAAAAAAGTTGGAGTCAAGTCAGAAAGATCAGGAAATACACCAAGAAACCGCCGCGTCTTGAGCAGATCTGATTTTTTTTTAGCTATTTAAACAACATATTCCCTGCTGAACACTGATACCACAGGCCAAAAACCACCTCTCACATCCAAGGCAAAATTTAGAGCGATTTGAAAAGTGGAATAATGTGAGTGGCGTTTAAATCCAGAAAGAGTCACATCTTATTAAAGCAGACACAGAGCATGAACTGCATGTTTGCAATGGCTAAATATTTAGAGCAGAGGCAGCAGTCGTTTTATTTGCTCGAAACACACAATGATGCCAAAAAGTAATTTAGTGAGTGCTTAGGAAACTAAGGAGTGGAAAAATAGAACAATATGCAAGTTATAAACCGAGCTGTCACAACCGTAGAAGTTTTATTGATAAGAAAAATACTATAAAAAAAAGTACACGGCTGACAATAAAAACAAGCAGCAGCTGGCTGACAGGGACACCAGAGTAAATACAGAGCTAAGGTCAGGTTTAAAACCTTCCCATGATGCATCTGATAAGACTTCATGTCATATATCTATGTCATTTTCAATTTGACCCTACAGCCAATGAACCACTCAACCTGTTGCCTGCATGGTCTAATTCCATCGTACATTAAGATGCCATAGAATTTCTTGCAGCAACATGAAGAGCTGCCAGAGCTTGTTTGAGAGGAGAAATTGTCCATGGACAGTAAAATAATGCTACAGTGTGAGTCACAGACGATGAAGGCTTTTTCAAACCAAGCAAAAAAACTGATTAATGAAAGATCATCAAAAATAGAGTTCTCCATTCAGCCTGCTCACACAGACATTTACAGGCACTCCGAAAGATTCTGTCTGTGGAACTGATAGGCAGGGTCACGCTGGGTGTTTGATCTCCTTCATAATCATTAAGATACTCCTAATTGATACAAGTTTGTCTCCTACTGAGGCAGGTCCAGAAGTAAACCTATAACTGCAGGGAGGGTGTCTCCGTGCACCTTTCACCTCAGTCCCTGAGGCGAAATTAAACATCAGTGATTGCAGGGTCCCTCTCTGCGTCAACATTTACTATGAACTGCAGAATATTTCAGGCTCCTTCCAACGACAGTAATATACAGCAGCTCATTAATTGGACTGAAGTTTTTTTCATTCCTTCCAGAGAGCTGCTGTTTACCGCTCAGTGCCAGTTTAGCTTGAAAATCAACCAAAGAGATTTGCTTCACAAACCTAATGTATTACAGCAAATATTCTTAGACGTTATTTATGAATTATTGAGCATCATAAAATAGGGATTGCTGAATTATATTGTGTGTGCAAGCCAAGAAAGATCTGATCCTATCCCTGGGTGTAAGTCAGTGTCTATGACAAATATTGATTTTACGTACAAACATCATGTGGATGTTTTAGCGTTTTGAAACACATCAATCTGCAGGAAATGCTGATGTGATGGGCATGATAACCTCAAACCACCAGCTTCACCTTCATCATTGTGCACATGTAACCACAGCCAGACAAAGTAAGCTGCAGTCAGCTCGTTAGGCCAGAAAGATTACTTCAGGGTCTCTTATCTAATCTGGTAATTTGTGAGACAGTGACCAAAAAAATAAATAAGGATTGAGCTGGAAATTCAGGTGAGCCACCACTGTTTAAATTACAGATTCTACAGCTATCATGGTAACACTCCTATTGTGGTGTTTTTGGCCACAACAGTAAAAAAAAATCAGAGCAAAGCATTTTCATAATCAGGCTTTCAGCTGCTTACAAACAAAAATAAATATCCATTTTGATGGATTACCTTTTCTGGAGCAAGTCTCTGAAGTTGATTTTCATACCATACCGAAATAAACTGAAACCAGTAGCTGTCTGGGAGGTCGAAAAAATGCATCCATCATTCTAAAACCATATGGGCAAAAGTGGAGGAGGTCAAATGTCAAAGGCTGAAAAGTCAAAGAGGTTTGACTGTAGAGAAGTATGGTGAGCTGTCAATGGATGTCTATACCTGCTGTTATATACTGCAGTCTAATCCAGTGGAAAAGTGGGTCACAATAACTCAATATGACCGTACAGCAAAAAAAACCAACCTTTTATGTAAAAACCATACATGAGTCATGATAAATCGTTTGTCATACAGCCTAAACCATGCACCATAAATGATTATGACCAGTGTCATTTCTTATCAGTACTGGCATTACACAGGCTTTACAGCACGGCGGCTCAGGTTTAATATTATCATAGGTCATTTACTGTGCTGTTTGCATTGCTTTGAAGGATTTATGTCCGGCATATACTCACTGTCCAGTCTGCAGGCAAAAAGGGCTTAGTCCAGCCCCAGAAGTGGAAAGACTGCGGATGGAAACAGGGTAACACACACTGATCAGTCTGAGCGGGGGAGGCAGACATTTAAAAGAGCTTACTGCTGTAGCTTTCACTCTGGCTTTGATTGTCTTTGCTTTGATCTGGTTTGGGGCGGCCATGTTGTGCAGTGTTATCCTCCCATAATCTCTGCCATCTCTGAAACACTGCAGTGGAAAGGACACCGAGTTTCTCTGTCTCTGCACTGGATAATATTTCCACCACTCACAAACACTGCTGGGAAGTAACAAAAGAACAGTATAAAGTTAGGTTTTATTTGTATTTAGTTGTTTTACTTTAGCTATTTGAATTAGGAGGTCAGCACAGATTAATCCAAAAAACGTAAATGTAACAAGGTCAGAATTATGAGCCGACCTGATAATAATAGTCGATGGAGTCCCTCTGTGGATCTTTTAACGAGTTCGAGGAGAATCACTCAAGCTCCTCCTGATTTGATGGTCTCCTGGCATGGACCCTGGTCTTAGTACACTTCACAGATTTTCAATCAAATTCAAGTCAGGGCTTTGTGCATTTGTCTCTCTTGGAGGGAGTTCTTTACTAGAAGAGGTTTATGATTCGGGTTGTTGTCATGTTGTCAAGAGAAAACAACAATTTTTCTGCCGACTGCTTTAGGTTTTCTCTCAAGATATTCAGATAATGGTTTCTTCCACCCTGAGAAGATATCCTGTTCCAGAAGTACTGAAGCATCCCCACAGCATTATACTGCCACCACCATGCTTGACTGTGGGAACTTTGTTCTTTGGGTTCTATACCAACTGTAGTTCACTTTAACACTTGTAGGTCATCCTAACTGTTGAGCCTGTTTAACATTAACACAGTGTCTAGCTTGCACTACTGTGTAATATATTATCTGTGTTCGTGCAAACTGCTGAGCGACAGTGATACATCTAAAAAAAACTGCACACGGTTGTGACTTTTGATTAATAAATACTGAATTCTTTGAAATAATAAACAAGTTTAACTCTATCAAGGTGACCCAGCGCATTCTTGCCACTGTGTGCACTTTCTCGTGCATGCCCTGCTTTGTTAATGAATCAGCTTTCCACTTAATCAAAAGCAACAGTACCTTCCCTTCAGCAGCTAAAACAGTATACTACAGAGGAGCCGTTTTCTGGGGTGCTAGCACTAAAGCAGAACTTCAAAGGGATATTGTGCTATCTATCCCAAATTAGCTGCCTGTGCAACTGTCTGAGCACTTTGAGACCATCCTCTGTTGGTAAGAATATTATCTCGTGGTTGTGAAACCTGCATTCATGTTGTAGAGCACTGTTGAGCCAGACAAAGCACAAAAAAATTCCCCTCACGAACCCACAAAGGAGACCTGGTACAGTGAGGAAAGAACAGAATTGAGACGAGCCCTTATGGTTTTCAGATCAACATTCCCAGACAGAAGTGCTGTAAATATGTGATACCTCACGATGCCCAGTGCTCACCCTGCTTGGAGCGAACAGGAAGAATGGTGCCAAGCTGCAAATACAAGCATCAATACTTGATGGCTGTAAAACCAAAAAAACAGAAAGGCGTGTTCTGTATGCTCATAGCTCTCTGTGTTTTTCTTTTTCTTTTTTTTACCCTTAAGTTTTAAACATCTCAATAAAAGCTAATAAAAAATTAACTACACGTTAGTTAAAAAATCAAACTTGGGGTCTTTGCAACAGATCATTTGAGCCTCTTGTCTGGGGTCCAAAGTACATACTCAACAAAAATACATTCACCGGGAGAGCTGTCACGCGTGTTGACACACACTTGGAAGACCTTCGGCAGTTTGCACATGATTTGTATCACCTGCATGTCATTAAACTGTGCTAGCAATGTGAGCTATAACAAAGACAGGACCTACATCATGCTGAAATATCTGATCGGAAGGCAGCTGCGGACAATGCTGCACAGTCTTCGGTGCTGCTTTTTTTTTGCGTTAATTACATAAACAAATGCATGATTAAAAGTTTTACTGAAGCTCTACGCCAGCTGTTTGAGGCAGCCTGACACAGCTGTATACATGTGTCTTTGCACACTAAATCAAATGTCCCATTGTGCTCATCTGGAGTGAATTAGAGAGAGGGCGTGAGGGGAGGGGGGGGGGCCTAGAGGCTTTGATATACAGAGGAGGAAATGGGTAATGTCCTGGAACCACATGCAACATCCTAATAGGAGCTGGTGACTGATAAGGAAGGATAACCAGAACATCGCTGTCTGTCTGCAACCTGTAATCTTTTCTGTCTCTGTTAATATTATGCAGATATTACCACATTAAAGGCACACACAAAATCAATTTGCTATTAACAACCACTCATGGTACCTGCATAGATTTTTTTTTTCAATTGTTTTTTCCAGGTTTTAGTAATCCTAAAACGATTCCAGTCAACAATCTATTGCCGTGTTGTTTGTTTGAATCTCAGCAAGAGAGAGAGAAATGAAATTATGGATTCAGTGACAACCAGAAGCTAGAGAGCTGCAAATATCACACACCCCACTCTCTATAAATTCAGCTGATGTGCTGTGGAGGAAGGCACTCAAGCCTCAACCACTGGAGTAGAGTTGGTCGGTAGCCAACAGAGGAAATCTGTGGTTGTACAAGGCAGCTCCTGTGTGAATGTGAAGCAGGGCGTGTCTGAAATACAGCCACTCTAGCCGATATTTCAATTGCCTGGACAAATAAAGGCTTAAAATAGTTATAATATGTTTTACACCAAATCAAACACATCTATGTTTGTGGTTATGGAAGGAAATTATAATAATTATGCTGTTGTGTGATTAAAAGTAGATGAATGATGCGGCACATTCTGCAGCTCTAAACAGAGCAAAATGTAAAAACAGGAAAGATGTGGCTTTTCATTCATTCATTTAAAGGCATAAATCATTCCCTTTGAAGTGAAGCCGAGCCTGTTTGCAAGAAACATAAGAAAGCCAATATGGAGAGCAGCTGGTCAGTTGGGATGAACATGACCTGCTGTTTGCTGAGAAGAAAACAGAAAGAAAAGGAGAAATGAGGAGATAAAAGAGTGAAAACAGATGAGCGAACCATTCAATAACCAAAAATATCTTTCCATGGGCATGCACGCATTTTCTACGAAAAACTAAATGAAGCGCTTGATTTTCAGGCAGGTACAAAAAAAAACTTAAAGAAACACAGCTAGAGACACACTGTCACATATTTGCTGCTGCAAAAAAAAATCAAGTTATTTACAAGAGAGAGGCTTGTTTGTGGCCTAAATCTGAAATTCACACAGCAGACAACCAGCAGACTTACATCAGCCAAATGCAATATAATTAGAAGCACTGAACACAGTTTGCAAAAGTGACCGCAAGTGAACTCAAATCAAGAAATTGAATCAATTCTCTGTGACTGTGGCTGAGGGAAAAACATCAGTACACATTGGATTGGCACAGGTTTTCATCACAGATTGTGTAACAGAGATCTGCTGCCCTCTTGTGTAGTAATGTATAACTACAGCACACTATCTCACCACTGCAGTAATCATGTATCAGGTATTGAAAAACATACATCTTATGTTAGTCACTATTTTTTCTGTCTTTCTGAAGTGTCTGTTGCTATACTGTTGAAATGTATTCATATTTGCATCTTGTAAAAACTAACTCATGTCCATGCTGAGACATCACAGTGTGGTCTCATCACTGCCTTATTTTATACTGTAACAAGCTGAGAAGGTCAGTATATTATCTGTCAGTGTGCTAATCTGGATTTAATTTGACAAAGATGATGTTTTCTTGTGAACATAAAGAAGGATGTTCATAATCTGGTGGTAAAGACTAGTGTAGAATATTTAAAGGCATCATAATGTGTTATATAGATAAGAGTTGTAATCCAAATGTTTAAGGGGTTAATGCACATGAACTTAACCGTGGATCAGTGTGGTCAACAGACAGCATATCAGGTTACTGTAGGTTTGCACACACACACTACAGGAAACACCAACCATCAGACACCTTATCAAAGTAAGACAGCTGGCTAAGCCCGTCAGCCAAGATGGAACCTCCCATCCCAAATGCTGATGATAATTAGACCCATGATATCAGCAGTGAGGTTCTGCCACAGTCTTCATCACCCTGTGTCTGCAGGCTTTAGCTCATAATCCAGGTGTTTTTAAACCCTCTGTTGGTCCCAGTGACAACATAGTCAATGGCATCTGATCACTGTTAAACAGTAATCAATACTGCAGTAGCAGACTACAGCACTTTAAAAAAATGCGCTGACTTACGTTAGTAAGTCACAGTTAATCATTAGAAAGTGTGCTTAGCCAATGAAACCCTTACAAAAAAATTACATTTCTATTAATGATGCCATGACAGGTAAATGTGGGGAAGGTAAAATTCAATATAAACACCATCTAGTTAGAAATTAAGCTTTCAAAGTTTAAATCTAATAAAAGCTTTGATTAAAATGACACACTACTGTGTCACTCTCATCCTATTATGAATCATCTGTAAACTGATTAACTGTTTATGTATCCCTCTGTTGTTGTTGATCTCATGTGTTTTTTTTGTTGATTTAGTCACGTTATGGTCCAGTACAGTGTTTATTTGCCCTTTATTTTCAGTCTTTTTTTCAACCTTGGTAGAAGGATAAGTGGGGTTTTCATTGATCTGATGAAGAGTGCACAAACAAGCTATCCTTGACCTTTTCTCTCAGATCACTCTTTTAACCCTGTATTCCCTGCTAAAGACAGACAATCAGATCTATACGCTGATCCCTGCTTCATAACATCTGTCTAATTTTTGTATTACTCTTGTGAAAGGTGCCCAGAGTGTGTCCTAGAATGCAGGGTGGTTGACCCTCCTATAAGTGGCCAAATCCTGGATGTTTGGCATCCTCACCGGAGCCCCTCTTAAGGTTCCTATCAAAACATGGAGGATGTGGGGGACCTATAGTCTCGATGAAGCCGACAGGAGGACAGAGTATGTGAAAAGACCTGTCAGTCAGTTGTTGGAGAGAGCATCCATCCCCAGAGGAGCACTGGCCTCTGCCAGAGAAAACTACACCACACAATCAGTTGTGTGTGGAGCAGCAGTGACCTGAGCTTTCCATAACAAACCCAAATCATTTGTTGTGCAGCTTCCGTTCCCCCCAGAGGGCTGCCTCTGGTGTGAAAATAATAATGTTTGCCCAACCACGGACAGCCTGGTGGAAGTGGTCTGTTGTGAAAAAAAAGAATCTTCGATTCACAGACCTATCTCGTCCCTTCATGTCAGTGAGGAAGACGATGGTTGTTCTATATTGTGCATCCTATAGGAGGAAGGGGTGCAGATAAGCCAGTTGTTCAAAGGAGGAAGAATCTTTCTGCCTCTAAGGCACAATTATGTCAGGGCTCACCTCACACATCTAGTAAAGATGCAAGCTGCCAGAGACATGCTGAAGGAGAGTGACGTGATTTTCTTGCCCTTGAAATGTACAGCAGAGATATTTCCTGTGCTGGTGGATGAATACAAACATGGAAGAAAGCATCTTTGAAATCTGCAGAGGGAGACAGACCGCCTGAAGAAAGATAATTGATCATAGCATCCAAAAAAAATGACTCTTGGGTATAGTTGTTCAGTATTCTCAGATCAATCAGAGAAAAAAAAAGCAAATTGCTTTTTCAGTATCTGGCTCAATGAAGCCTCCACTGTGTCAAACAGCATTAGTGGCTGGGATAAAGCCACACATGGTGTCACATGACAGCATGGGAGGACATCAAACTACCCAGTGCAGTAGTCATTAATCTAAAAGGATGGAGTACAGCATCACTGACAATTATTGAGTTGTAACATCCAAGACTCAGCAAGCGAAGAAGACACAAAGTAAATTATCCAGGCAGCGGAAGACAAACAGTTACCAAAGACTGAGGCCGGCAACAAAAGGTGTTCCTGAGAAGCAACACGCTGATCAGACCGAACTGAACATGACTAAGAAATGTGATGCTATCTACCGTGTCATTATAGCGGATCAAATCAATAATGGCTTCAGGTGACAATATACTAGGATATGGTAGCAACTGGGGGAAGCAGGGACATCCAGATCGTCCTGTCTCCAGCAGCTCCTTCAGGGAGATCCAGGAATCTGCATTAGGAACATCGGCCAGTTTGCTGCACCTGGTAAACCTCTAAATGGAGGTACGCACTCATCAGGTGTGTTTTTTTGTGTTTGTTGTTGGAGTTATAGTATATAGTATTTATAGTATATAAATCACCTGTTACATAGGGAGAGGAGGAGTGTGTATTGTTTACTTTATGTGAAGGCCTGCCTAGGTACTAGTGAACTAGTACTTTAAATTGCATGAGTAAATATGGAAGAATTTAAGACACACAGGCAGTAAAAAAAACAACCTCAGGACATGTACCAGAATTTATAGGTGAACACAGACAAGTGGTAACATGATCCATCTAATCCAAGTTGGCTCTACAGGCTGAAGGGCATGTGTAGAAAGTACCTAGGTTGTAACCCAGAACTTGATTTGCCCTTCCAGCAATGCTTTTAGAAGCTATAAAAATCCCAAATACTGACCCCGAAAATATTTTTAGCATAGTTTAAATCATTTGAATGAGTTTTATACTGTTCATTAAAGCCGTTGTGTCTCTAAAAGTTGGACTTCAAGTCTCCTATGTCATAAAATACTCTGTAAACAGAGACGATGCATTCCTGAAAGTCGGACAAGTGAAATGTCATCCCGTATCTGGGAGTGAAATCGTGATGCTTCAAAAACGCGGAAGCGATCCTGTGCGGTATCTTTTCCGAGCCATCTCTGGCCAATCCGCTCTCTCAGCGCACCGTGAAGGCAGCTGAGGGGAGGGGAGCAGAGGAGGGGAGGGGGATAGCTTAGTCAGGAACAGAAGTGACCGCTAGCTTCATGTCAACCTACAGACATCAGTGAATTAGCAGGAGCGGAAATCTTTCGGAGGGGAAGAAGGGAAGGGGAGACAGAGGGACAGTGAGGGGGTTGTCGGAAGGGATACGCGAATTTATTTTCCTCTCGTTTGAACCGAGCAAACACTTATATATCGATTTAACTGCAATAAGGAGCTCGAAAACATCAGCTGGAAGGTTAGCTAGCCGCCGCCGCCGCCGCCGCCGCCGCCATCTCTTCTCAGTCGGAGCGACCGCCGTGTTCTTCCACACCATGGGGAACGCTGCCACCGCCAAGAAGGGCAACGAGCTAGAGAGTGGTGAGTTCTAACTGCCCTCAGTTGTGGGTTTTCGTGCTGTATTAAGCCTCCATCATTTAGCACGCTATCTTGTTATAACACTGATATGGTCTTAACTGACTGTCACAGTGGAGCAGGGGAGGGCCGTCCGTCATCTTCTCCCCCCTCCACACACACACGCACACATACACACTCCTATATATCCCACCAGGGTTGCAAACACTAGCCATGCAGTCGATCAGAAACATCATAACATATGGATGCTATCGGGATTTTTTGCACGTTAAATTATGGGCTAGGGTCGCTCGCAGGAAGAACATCCAGGGAATGTTGTGGTTTTCTTACCCAGGATTCAGGGGGTGGGGAAGGGGAGCACTGACAGTGTAAACAGGCGTTCAGAACCTCTCAAGGATCCGTACAAGCAGTGCATTCTCATAAATTCCTAATAATGCTAATTGACTTGTGTTAAAAGTTCTGTTGGAATCGAAGGATCAAGCTTGAAGACCAGCTAGCCTGCTAACTTTAGCTATGAGGAGGGGGGATTAGCCCTCACAAGGCCCCTGTCATTTCACATTGCCTCTTGATGGTGGTAGCCGTTCAGGCCTGTACACACACTGTTAGCCGTGGCGTGCAGTGGATTCCTATCAAAATGCTTCAATAGTGGCTTAATATCTTATTTCTAAGCATCATCTCCCTGCCTCTTGTGTGATATCATCTTACAAAAATAAGGATCTTACAACATGTTTAGCTGCAGCCTCTTCTCAGCAAAGCTAGCTCTGTCTGACAGAAAGTTTGCACCGGTGATGTTAAATCTGCAGCAATAAACCACGGACCCATGAGCAATTCTTATAAATAGGCGGTAAATCTTATTTGAAGGCTGTGTGGGACTGTTTCTGCCTCAGGACTCACTGCCACATTTTATTCTTGGCTGCATAAACAAAGCTTTCCTTCTGTACAGCACTGTTACCAAATATGGTGAAGAAATGACAAATGCCCCGTTTCCATTCATAAAACTGGGACCTACTACTGTCTTCCATGCAGATGCACTTTTGCATTCTCACAAAAAAAATACACACGCACACATTTTAAGAGTCATATCACTTGTGTTTGTTTAGAGCCCCTTCGCTAATCATGCTGTGGTACACGTCCACGAGGGCTCACTTCCCACACTCAGCTTGTCATTGAGTGTAGCAGCTTGTCATCAGACCTTCGTCAGAGGATAAGGGGTATTACAAGCTTTGAAACGTTTGACGTAACTCGGCCTAGGCCAATGTTACTTTACACCTATATACTTTGATGTGTGCAGCTGGTCATCAGTGAGCAACTCCTGTAGTAAATCATGAACGTTTCCCCATGCCTGGTTGTAAACATAAAAGTGTCTTGCCAAATCACCTGTAATTGATAAATTGAAATTGGTAATAACATGAGAACTTTGCATTTTCATGCAAACAAACAAACAAAACATCTGTGTGCAGTTGTGCACCTAATTTGTGCAGTGGGTCTGTATAAAGTAAATCCCTTTATGATGCAGTGAATGCATTCCTCAGAGATTTATTGACTCGTTGATAGACACCAGGCAGACTCAGTGAACAGTGCCAGCCAGAGACACTCAAGCAGACAGAGATGATCAGATCAGCAGCAATAGTATCTATACTGCCAAGTATTTCTGTTGAATGCAGCTATGATCCTTAGATCCTCAGCTAACGGTAAACCCATTTAAGCTGACACTCTGCCCTGAGCTGCAGATTTGTCTGGAGTGTAGCTGCTCTGACAGGACGACCTGGTTACCTACAGTCCTATATGTTACCTGTGCTTGCTGTATATAGATGCCACGAGCTGGACAGGGTGGAAGAACACCAACCAAGTCACACTTGGACGAGGAGGATTAAACACTTGCCATCATGACACCTATTTTATTTCACAGTGTCTATGTGCTGTGTTTCACACTGTAGTGTAATAGGATAGGCCCACATAACTCAACCATGTTGTGCTTGTCCGGAGTCTGGCATTGATCTCAGAAAGGGCTGGCAAGTGGTGCTGACTTTGGGGCTTTGAATCTTTCCCTCTAGATATAAAAGGCTACACAGAAAGTTTGTGCTTATTTAGAAGTTTTAGATTTGGTTAAAGGCTATTCAAATAGTGGGAAATGTAGGCTATAAGCTGTTATTTGCCAGTGACAGATTATTCTCATATATGACCATAAAATAAATAGATGATTTTGGGCATATTTGCTTGAAAATGACTCACTGGAAAAGCTGCTACTGTTTTTTTATCCACTTTTTTTAACCAATATTTGTTTTGGCACCAAATGAAATTTCTAAAAGATCATTTAGGTAAGGAAAAAAGGAAAAAGCAGTCATAGTCAGAGGATTAATAAACATCCTCGCAGTGTACTGTAGATTTCAAATGTTTCAGTCTCGGCTGTAAAGTGTTATCTTGTCAATCGGACCTCATATGCATGATTGAATTTCTTACACATGGCATTTTGTTACACCTGTTCTTCAAAAACCACTGTAGACACTCAGTCTCTCACTTAAATTCCACAGGTGATTGTCAGCTTTGTTTTCATTCCTGTGTTGCTTTTTATTCACTACATATGCTTTGGTTGTTGATGTGTTATACTTGTTATGTACATGAACTCTGTATTTCTCTCTGTCTTCTCTTTCGTATCATCCCATCCATGTGGGTGATTGTACCTGCAAAACGTTGGTGATCTATAGAGACTTTTGGTACGCCGATTCCTCCAAAAGATGACCAGAATGACAGAACGGCATTGGTCACATTGTGAAAACTTGCTGGATGTGCTTGCTAATGTTGTGTGCTTTGATAATAAGTCAGTGTTTTTTGTTGTCCTCATTCTCTCAATCTGGATATCTGCTGTCTGCCGTGTTTCCCATACATTGGTTTGTCTTTGCTTACCATTTTATGCTATGTTTGTTAGACTTTCCATATGTTGTATTACTTGATGCACAAGATGCTCAGAGAAACCGCCACTGTAATTTCTGAGTGTTGTTTTTCCCTTTTCCCCATTTGGCTAAACTAAATAACAGAAAACATTCTGAGTCTCTTGGCATGCATCACTAGTGTGCCTGTTGTGGATGTGGTTGTCTTGTGTTTGTGTTTTGCCCTCTTATTAGTTTAAAGTAATGTGATATGTTGAACGTGCATTTAATTCATATCCAGATGAGAGGTGACTTTGCCCGTATTCTTCTCCACTGACTTACAGTTTGATTTCCCTTTTGTACACCCCCCACCCTCTTCCTCTTCCCTTTATACAATAACATTTAAGCAGTTTAAACCCACGTGCATATTTTTGTAAAAACAACCCAACAAATTATTTATCTAAGAGGATACATAACTGTGTCTGTCTGTGTTTTCAGTGAAAGAGTTTCTAGCAAAAGCCAAAGAAGATTTCTTACGGAAATGGGAATGCCCGCCACAGGTTAGAAGGATGATGATGAAGCTGAACTTTGAACTGAATAATTACAGCCTTTGTACACCATGTGGACTACTTTAATGTTGTTTCTGCAGAGCACAACGTGCCTAGATGACTTTGAGAGATTAAAGACGCTGGGTACTGGCTCATTTGGGAGAGTCATGCTGGTGAAACACAAAGGAACCGAGCAATACTTTGCCATGAAAATACTGGACAAGCAGAAGGTCAGTGGCAGCATTTATCAGGCCTCAGGGGACGTTTTCATACACAGAACAGCGTTGACACACATAAACAGAATGTGCAGGGACATTAAAAGTTAGGTAGCACATAATTCATCAAATGAATGCCTGCTTATCTTTTTAAAAACATGACATTATAACCCCTCCTGTTGTATTACAGGGTTACTAAGGGACACGCTTGAAAATAAATAATTAAAAACTAAAAGCTCCCTCTGCTTTCAGTGTGCAGCTATCTCTGTTGCTAATGTAAGTGAATTTTACCCAGAGGTCATCTTATCTCTTTTCATCTGCCAGGTGGTAAAACTCAAGCAAATAGAACACACGTTAAATGAGAAGAGGATATTACAAGCAGTGAGCTTCCCCTTTCTCGTCAAACTTGAGTACGCATTTAAGGTACAGTGTCCTTTTTTTTAACATTTATTACATTAAAGTAACTTCATTGTGTTATCAGCAAAATGTGTTTCTTCATTATTTTTTTTATTTTTTTTTTTTAGGACAACTCCAATTTGTACATGGTAATGGAGTATGTTCCAGGAGGAGAGATGTTCTCGCACCTAAGACGAATTGGAAGGTTTAGGTCTGTTCTAATTATAGTCAGTGTCGGCTTCACCAGCTTGTACATGTTACTGTGCAATGCTTGTTGTTTTGATGTGTCCTATAGAATAATTGTTTCTGAAACGATGTTTTTTCTTTCTCCCTTCCAGTGAACCACATGCAAGATTTTATGCCGCCCAGATAGTGCTGACATTCGAATACCTCCATTCACTAGATCTCATATACAGAGATCTGAAACCTGAGAATCTTCTCATTGACCACCATGGCTACATCCAGGTGAGCCACAAGGCAACAAAATAATACATAATGCTGCAATGTCTTATGTGCCCATACTTGTCAATGTATAGTGTTTACTGTAAGATTCTGACTTGCAGGTGACAGACTTTGGATTTGCCAAACGGGTAAAAGGCAGGACCTGGACGTTGTGTGGGACACCAGAGTACCTGGCACCCGAAATCATTCTCAGCAAAGTAGGGACATGTTTTACTGATCATTTTATTTAAAAAAAAAAAAACTCTTTCTGCACGCTCCTAAAATTCCTAAAAATGTTTTTTTACATCTGATTTTGTCAGCACCATCACACAAAATTTAAGCAAAGGAATTTTTATATAACTTTTATATGAATATGAAGAAATCCACACAGTGTATCTGAGACATTAAAAAAGAGTTCTATCCCAAAATTAAAGCATACATTTTTTATTGTGTGTCTGATAAGAGAAACAGACATACTTTTAAATATTCTGAAAGAAAAATATCTTGAGGAGGTTGTGCACAAATCCACTTTTGGTAAAAAAATGTGGTGCATGTAAATGGAAACATTTGTGGAATATTCAGCAACTTTTATTTTTCAGAACTAGAGAAAAAACTGGTAAATTAGCCTGAGCTACATCAAAATAAAGAGAAACTACATGGTCTGTTGTAGTGATGTATTGTTTTCTTGTCTTCTTTCAGGGCTATAACAAAGCTGTAGATTGGTGGGCACTTGGAGTCCTCATTTATGAAATGGCAGCTGGCTACCCTCCTTTCTTTGCAGATCAGCCCATTCAGATCTATGAGAAAATAGTGTCAGGAAAGGTAAGAATTGAAACCTGATGGCCTGACTAGCACCAGACATGTCAAATGAGTTAAGTTGGTCGTGTTGTATTATATATTGTAGATCTGAAAAGAAAATTATTTTTTTTAGCTGTTGAGAAGAAATTAAAATACCACACTTCTCCTTTAGGTACGATTCCCCTCCCACTTCAGCTCAGATTTGAAGGACCTGTTGCGAAACCTGCTGCAGGTGGATCTGACCAAACGTTATGGTAACCTGAAGAACGGAGTCAATGACATCAAGGGGCACAAATGGTTCGCCACGACAGACTGGATCGCAATCTATGAGAGAAAGGCAAGACAAACACACTTTACAGTGACACCCAACAGTGTGAGCCCTCTGAAAACCAAGTTAATTACATATTGATTTGTTCAGATTGATTTTCTTTTTTTTGTTTGTTGTAAAATTTCCAGCTATGATGTTGCAACAGTGTTATTGTAAACTATTTTGTTTGTGGAAAGTTGTCTGAGGACTGTTAATGAGTGTAGTTTTCTTCTGTGTGTTGTGATTCTGACTTGCAGCACATTCTTTCAGAGCTGGGAAATCCACCAGCTGCACTGCGGGCAGTGAGGTGTCAGTGTCACATGCCGTTTTGCAGGGATGACAGAGATAATGGAGTGTTTCGATTAATCAAAGTAGTTACTTAGCTCAGCATTGATCTGTTGATTTTTGATTAGATTTTGCTGGGATGTGTCACATGATCATCTGGAACATACAGGTCTGACTTGCCAGATGTAGAAAAAAAACACTTAACATGAGCCTCTGTGATAAGTTTGCATGACCCACATACAGCAAGAATATGTGTAATTTAGGTGTTAATGTAAATTGTTTCAATAATAGGACTTATCAGATGTTTGTCTCATATAATCCTGTATGTAACTTGTATGAAAGTGCACCAATGTTGCACATTGGACTTTGCACAATTGTTATTGTTTAAAAGAAGTACAAAGAAGACGTGGTGTTTTTTCTACTATAGTAGAATGATAACACGTTCAGCCAGACGTTTCTGCAGCACTGAAAAAGTTATTTGTTAGTTTGTTGAGAGGTTCAGCTGGCTTGGTTTGCACACAAATTTCTTGCCAGTGCCATTTGTTTGCGTATCAATGTCTTGTCCAACACACTACATGTTTAGTAAATACAGAGCTGAGGGTGGTGGACTGACAACTTTCATGAAACACATTTGTGTCACGTTGTAGTCTCAAAAAAGTCCACAGTGTGCATGTTTGTGCAGCTGGATAAACAGATTTTTTGAGTCTTTGTAATCAAAGTATGAAAAAATCAAAGTAAGCTTAAACATGAAAGAAAAATCCACACATCATAAGGTATAAGGTGGATAAAGGCAAAAGCGTCAGATGCTTAAAGGCTCAAAGAGCTGTTTTGATAATCATTGTTAACATGGGTAATAAGACACATACGCTACACATGTATAGAAGGAGGATGAAGCTGCATTCTGCTTCTGACAGACAGGCGTAAATATTACCCTGCTTAGTAAAACGTGTCTTTTCTTGTTCTTGCAGGTCGAGGCTCCATTCATACCAAAGTGCAGAGGCCCCGGGGACACCAGCAACTTCGACGACTACGAGGAGGAGGAAATCCGTGTTTCTTTAACAGAAAAATGTGCAAAGGAGTTTGCAGAGTTTTAGGACACGAGAACATGGATATATCAGGGAAAACAAGGGGATCTTTGCACTCTTCTAAAAGACTTGGGATGGAGCAGAGACCCATCTTTTTTTCAGATCTACTACATAGTCCCTTCATTCCACAAGGCTGAATGAGGTCGCCATGATCCTTGGGTGCCGATAACCTGTCACTGTCACATACACCACCTGCGTATAAAAGCAGACACATCACTTTTCTCTCTTTTTTGTTTTGTTTTGTACCTACCCACTTTTTTTTTACTTTGAAGCAGTTAGTCTTGGATGTTGTTATCCCCATTTGAAATGTGATATTTTTCAGGCTATGAGGAAAAACAAGGCAGTGGCCAATAAGTAGTCCACGCACTATACCTGACATGTCTGTGGCCATTTGTCACAGCTGTATGGTATTCCCACTAGATGTCAGCAGTTCACATGGGCTACTGTAAAATTCTGGCCAGCGTAATGAGGTAGATTTTGTCTTATGTGCATATCTGTTGGTTTTGTTTGACATTTGAACACCGCTAGTGTTTAAAAGCATGACCAAATAGAAAACATCGGGTGACACAAGAAGAGAGGGTCCTTTCCTTTCTTTGCTTTTTTTTGCCTTAGAGAGCCAAGTCCTCCCCTCACAAAGCATCCATTCACTGTCTTCTTGGTATTCTGACCAAGGCACAGCAAGCCTTTGACAAACCTTGTTACATTAGTAAAAAAGCAAATCCACGTGTTTGATTGATCCGTTCGGGTCTGTTAGTTACATGTAAAAAATTTTGTCATTTGCTATCTTACTATTTTTTTGTCGCTGTGTCTAACATTAGTCATATTGTCCCTAGATTTCAGATCTGCTTTGTTACAAGTCTATGGAACAATGTGACCTGAGTACAACAGGAAAAAGTGTGAAATCCTTTGTAGGGTTTATATCAAGTGTAACGTAAATTTAAAGAAGGTCAGTGTGAATAGTGTTGGGGCTTTGCGCCTCAACATTGTTAGAGAAACAAAATAAAATGTAATTAAATGAAAGATGTTTTAAAATCTTAAGAAATGGAAATGCAAAGCTGTATATTCTCCCCGTCTCCACTCCCCCGAAACAGATTTCTTTTGTTTCATTCTTGTCAAAGAATGTAGATTTTTTTGCAACTTATAGGTATGCATAATTTGAAAGCTTGATTTTCAAAGTACAGTTTCCTCACAAAACACTGGCTAAAATAAAGACTGCTCCTTTGTATCACATGTAATCCTGTTATTGTTAAGCTCATTACATTATACGTATATGCATTGTTTCATATATGTTTTTATTTATACACATTAGAGATGCTAATAAATTTTATTTTTAAAAGTGTCCACGTTTTCCATTGTTACTTTAACCACTTGTGCAAAGATTGTATCATTTTTCATTGTGGATCCGGATATTGGTACAAAAGTAGTAGTTTAGGGTCTACATCATAATAATATAGTATTATATCATATTAACATATATATATACATACATATCATATATAAAGAACATTCAGTTCTTGTTAAAAATGTTAATGATTTTACATGTATAAGTTTTCATATAACAAATGTACATATTCAAAGATCAAAATAATTGCAGATCTAGGTATCCAAGTAATCTGTTTAAAATGAAATAGATTTGTGTTTTGTATTTTAATTAATAGAAAACTTGAAACAAGAGCTACAAAACCAGAAATCAGGGATATAATTTAAACGATACATAACAGTACACTTGTGCATATTGCAGTAGATAATCAGAATAATTTAAGATAAACGTATGAGAGCTTTTACGCAGGTTTATTTGGAAAGAAAGTTTATTACTAACGACGTAAGGACTTACAACGAAGAAAATACAACGACGTAAAAACGAATTGGCCATTTGTTGTTGCCGTAGCCCTCCTGACCAGTGGGTTTATGGGTAATGTAGTACAGGAAGAGGCACGTGGGTCGTTGCGCTGCCTCTGTTCATCACTGAAGTTTGCGGAAACATGGCGGGCCTGGAGCTGCTGTCTGATCAAGGATACCGTTTGGATGGAAGGAAAGCCACCGAGCTGCGGAAGGTTCAGGCCCGTATGGGTGTGTTCGCTCAGGCGGACGGTTCTGCGTATTTAGAGCAGGGCAACACGAAAGCGCTAGCTGTGGTGTATGGACCGCACGAAGTGAGTAACAGCCCTCCAGCAACGGGTAGCATGTGAATAAAGTGTAAACACTGTGCTAGCTGAACGCTTATTACTTCACTTGGAACAGTTTGTCCACAATATATATTAAGCAGCTTTACAGTAGCATCACTGACGTCACTCTTGGTTCTTAGTTTTGGATATTTTGTAATTTACTAAAAAAAATACAAAAATAAATACCAGAATTTTTGAGTACTGAATGTTTATATGTCATAACACTATGTTATATGGATCTCTACACCAAATCTTTATATCTGCTTTAGCAGCAGCTTTGAATTGATTCTAAGGTGTGTGTCTTTGTCATCCCTCAGATGCGAGGCTCACGCAGCCGGACTCTACACGACAGAGCAGTCATCAACTGTCAGTACAGTATGGCCACATTCAGTACAGCAGAGAGGAAGAGGAGGCCGCACGGAGACCGCAAGTCCACTGAGATGAGCCTGCACCTGAAGCAGACGTTTGAAGCAGCTGTGATGACCCAGCTCTACCCACGCTCTCAAATAGACATCTATGTCAAGGTTAGTATTACACTGGGAGCCATAGGTTCATGTCACCATTCTGGTAAAAAGTCCAGAAACATTCTTTCTATGTTACTTTAACAGATTTTGCAGTCAGATGGAGGGAATTACAGCGTTTGTGTGAATGCCGCCACCCTGGCTGTGATTGACGCTGGCATTCCCATGCGGGACTACGTGTGTGCCTGCACTGTAGGATTTGTGGATGAGACGCCCCTCGCTGACCTTTGCTTTGCTGAGGAAAGTGGAGGGGTGAGTTCTTTAGCTTTAGCGCTGCTGCCTCGGGGCGGGCAGATTGCTCTGCTGCAGATGGATGCCAGACTGCATCAGGATCACCTGGAGACTCTGATTGAAGCTGCAATGACTGCATGCAAAGGTGTGAGCAAGGTTCTGGATGAGGTAGTGAGGCAGCATCTTCAAGAACGCTCAGTTCTTAGTGGAGAGTGACGTGGGACGACAGGAGGGGGCATCTGGACTGCAGAGCTATTCAGCCTGAAAGTATTTTTGGACTTCAAATGGAGAAGTGTAATGGATAATTAAGTTTTTCATTCATTTATAGTCATTCCTGTATACTTTGTATATACGTGTCAGACTTAACAATAAATGTTAAAAGAAAAATATGTGAATCCTTCATCTTTTCTTTGTTGCCTGTGTGTGGAACTGTTGACAGTAAGTAAGTTTATAAAATTTAATTTCAAAAACTTTCATTTAGTTATTTTGTATTATATATTTATTGCTGGTTACTTGGGCGAAAAGTCCTTTTCGTGTTGTTAGTTAAAATAATTAAATATATCTTTATTTTTCTGTTATTTGACTGCCGGTTGCTTTGGCGGAAGTTAGTCCTCCTCGATAATGGTCCCTCTAGGAACAAGGAAGTTGAAAACGTTTAGCAGCGGCTACCGTGCTCAAGTCCCTCCTCTGCAGGTGGATGTGGTCATTGGTTAGAGGTACGTTTATATTTATATATATATGTGTTTTGTAAAATAACACAAAAATTAGGTCGTTTTGACAGAGTCCATACGTTTAAAATATGTTCTGTCTAGTCAAAGAAGAAGCCAGCTAATTAGCTAGCAGCAAGCTAACCGCAGCTGTCAATGGATGCTATGACAGTGGGTTGAAAGGAACAATTCTCCTCGAGCTCTATGGGGCGTTTTTGTGATGTTCTGCGTATTAATTTAGGATCATTTGACGATGATACAACACCGTGTACGATATAATACCGCGTTCTACAACTGATAGTAGCAGTGTGTGTTTTCTGCA
This sequence comes from Parambassis ranga, assembly GCF_900634625.1. NCBI lineage: Eukaryota > Metazoa > Chordata > Actinopteri > Ambassidae > Parambassis > Parambassis ranga. The sequence continues at coordinate 7,501,639 of NC_041037.1, read as the reverse complement.
TCCAGGGTCCGGTGTAATTTAGGTTTGAAGATACGGCTACAAAGGGCGACATGGGACTGCTGTCCGACCCAAACAGAAGACGGGCTTTGATCAGCATGCTGACCCGTCTCAATGCTCCAATCTGGTAAGGATATATTCAAATTCATTCATTCTTTATGACAGGACCTAAAGTGCTCCTTCATTATGCAATTCGCCTCACTGACATTTTCTTTACGCTCTTAAAAGCTGCAGATTATTATGCAGACACACCTGCACAGTCTCTAAAAAAATTACAGTGTATTAATTTATTCTTTGTATTAACTGAGGTGTCTTATTTTAAATGCTTCTATAGTTGTGTTTCTTTCTGTCAGTACTTGTTTTTTTATAATCTAATGTTTTAGATTTTTTTGTTTTTTTGTCTCCATGCACCTGATTTCAGTTCAAATTCCTTGTATGTATAAACATGTTAATGTCACTAAATCTGATTCTGATTTGCATTAGTGTGGTCTGCTACATGGCGGGTGTGGCTTGGTTCATGGGGTTAGCATTTGAGCCCTTTACTCTGCGTACGTACATGTCAGAGAATGCCATGGGTTCCACCATGGTGGAGGAACGTTTCCCATCAGGGGAGAGGGCTCTGGCCACAGCCAGAGAGTTTGCGGCTCATAAGAAGAAAGTCGGGTAAGGTGGTGTTAGCTGGTTTACAACAAAACCTTTCCCACTCACTTAAATTTCTTCCACCAACTTTCCATTTTCTTCCCTGCAGTGGGATGCCAGTGGATTGGTTGGTGAAAACCATGGAGGCTCGAGGACTGGAGGTGTTCACCCAGCGCTTCTCTCGTACATTACCCTTTCCTGATGAAAACAAAGAGAGATATGTGAGTTAATACTAGATTAAAATTTAGCAGTTTTACCTCTTTCTTTTCTCTGTTTTTATGTTCATTTCTTTGCATGTTTACATAGCCCTTTGTCATCTCACTCCACTCCTTCTTCTCTGCAGATGGTGAAAGGCACAAATGTGTATGGGATCCTTCGAGCACCCAGAGCCCCGCGAACTGAAGCCCTCGTGCTGACTGCTCCCTGTAGTCCGGATGATAGCAACAACCAGGCTGTGGGACTGCTGCTTGGCCTGGCTCATTACTTCCGGAGTAAGTCCAGCATCTGCCGCCCTCTCCATGTGTAATGATGTTGCAGCTGCATTTCTTTGATTTAATGAATTCTGTTTCTTCAATAGATCAGATTTACTGGGCAAAGGACATCATCTTCCTTGTGAATGATCATGATCTGATTGGTATGCAAGCCTGGCTGGAGGGCTACCACCACACCAACACTACAGGTAAATACATAGTGCATGACATTGTTCAAACAGCTTCTAATCAGAGAAAGGAAATTATTTTTGCTCCCTCTGAAATGTTTATTTAGGTATGGACTGGTCTCCTTTACAAGGACGTGGAGGTTCTATCCAGGCAGCCCTGACCTTGGAGCTGAGCAGTGACGTAGTCACCAGTTTGGACCTTGTCCTGGAAGGCCTCAATGGCCAGTTACCCAACCTGGATTTAGCAAATCTCTTCTATGCCTTCTGTCAGAAGATAGGAGTCCTTTGCACAATTCAGGGCAAGGTAAACTGATGTTTTGTCCCCTTTTTCTCCCCCTTGGTGGCATGTGTGTAGTCAAACCATCTGAGGGTGTCTGTTTCCTTGTTTTCTGTGGATGTTTCTGTAGCTGCAGAGAAATGACTGGGACAGTGTGTCAGGCTACAGCCATGCAGTCCAGACCATGATGCTGATGGTAATGAAACAGGCCAGCGGGCGGCCTTGGGGAGACCATGGTCTTTTCCTGCGCTACCACATTGAGGCTGCCACCATCAAGGGCATCAACAGTTTCCGCCAGTTCAAGACTGATGCCACCACCATTGGCAGGTGGGTGCAAGTGAATTCTGAGATTTTGTTTAAGAACTGCTTTTTTTTATTACTAGCTTTAATGTTTTTTTCCCTCAATGAACATCTTCTAGGCTGCTGGAGGGAATGTACCGTAAGCTGAATAATCTCCTGGAACGCCTACACCAGTCCTACTTCTTCTACCTCATGCCGTCACTCTCTCACTTTGTCTCGATTGGATACTACATGCCAGCTTTTGGCCTTCTTGCTGTGATCCTGCTGCTTCGTGTATCCTCACAGCAGAACTTTACATATATATGAAGCAGATCTAAAACAAAATGGCAAGTATAGTTCAGTAAATGTTAGCTCTGTAAGTTTCCCTCCTTGACTATGATTCAGGCTTTAGACCTGTGGGTTCAACTTGCAAGTCCACCACCAAGATCAGAGGATGGAATGACTGACGTCGAGGAGGTTAGAACACAGTTTGAAATCAACTGAACGTGAGGCTAAATTTAAAATAAAACATTTGCTTTCTCCTCTCAGTCCAGTCCAGGACTGCTGTCGGTGTTGACTCCTCTGGTGATCAGCCACCTGACTGGAGCTGCTCTGTACCTGCTGCCAATCCATTTTCAGGAGATGGCCGTGGAACACTTTCCAGTGTCTGAGACTGAGGCTGTGGTCCTGACAGCTATTGCTGTTTATACAGCTGGCCTGGCTTTGCCTCATAACACACACCGGTTGGTACTGATAGAGCTCTATAATGATATGTATATATCTCTTTTCTTCATTTTGTTAATACAGTATTCTCACAGTAAGCTCACTTAGCTGTGTCATTTGTTGCAGATTTGTGTCAGGTGAAGGGACGGAGCAGGGCTGGAGAGTGCTGAAGCTCGTGGCGCTACTCTACCTGGCTGTACTCCTAGGTTGCACTGCCCTCATTAATTTCTCCCTGGGCTTTATTTTGGCTCTCACCCTGGTGCCTTTGGCTGCCTTCATCACACCCCACGTGCCCAAGTAAATACACCTTCACAGACTGCAATGTTCCAGCTGTATTTGAATAAATTCTTAAACTCCTCTGCCTTTCTCCTCAGGGTTCTGTCAGCTTTCATCTTGGTCATCCTCAGCCCAGCCTGCACACTGCTCTTTTCAGTCTTTTTTTTCCAAGAGCTACAGGAAATGCCTGTTAGCTTTCAAGATGGTTGGGTGCTGTACCTGTCAGTCATTTCGCAGGGCATTCTGGACCACTCCCTCTATGGATCTCTTGTTTACCCACTCATATCCCTGCTGGTCTATCCATGTTGGCTGCTTTTCTGGAACATTCTCTTCTGGAAGTAGCCTGCACTCCCACTGAAGGCTTTCATGTGTATGGCCACTGTGTGTGCATTCTCAGGTTTGTTTTTAGGGAGAGAATGTGAAGAATTAAATCCACTCACAAGATTGGAATGAGGGATATCTATTATTGCCTTTGGGAAGAACCCAGCGACTCTCCTTTGACAGTTTGTTTGTGTTATAATGCTCACTCCAAGTATTCCGTTTTTTCAAACATTGGAGGCATTTCTGGGGCAACAAAACTATTTTAGACTAAGCAGAAAAAAACTGATTTGTCATTATTGGATGAAAGCAGATTTTCTTCTTTCTAAGATCTTTGTTTGCAGAAAAATACCGCACTGTTACTTTTTTTTAAATATCCATGAGGATGGCAGTGATGGAAGATATCAGCACTAACATGTAAACAGTGGTGTAATGTGGGAGAAATCTCTGTTGAACAAGCCATCGCTCAGAATCGCATTTTTATGTGTTTTGAGTACCTTATTTTGTAATGTGTTTATTTCATATTTATGATGCCAAATTAAAGACTACTGTAACTACATTCATCATCTTGGGGAAATCTTGATGTTAAAAACTTCTAGTATGTTTTTCTAAAAATCAGAGTTAATTCTGAATAAGAATATACCATACACTGTATTGGCATCGCTCATCTGCCTTTACACATCTGTATTTACGTGACATCCCATTCTTAATCAATAGAGTTTAATATGACGTCCACTCTTTGCAATTTATAACAGCTTTAAGTCGTCTGGAAAGGCTTTCTGTGAGGTTTAGGAGGAGAATTGCATTTGTGAGGTCAGACACAAGTTGGACGAGAAGTAAAGTTGATTGCTAGCTGGAAGTTAATATGTGAGGTAATTAAAAGCTCCAGCTTTGAAGGAGTTTGCTGGTGCCCTTGGCTGCTAGTCAACAAATGTTAAAACAGTTGTAGCATGTTCAGACTACCTAGTATTTCAGTACTGTAGAAAAAAAATATTTGCCACTCAAAACCTCATGTCATGTAGCCAAATCAGCTTTGAGTGTGTACTGATTATTATGTCCACCTTAGAAGAACACAACCAGGTTTAGTTTAATTGCATTTTGTTTATTCAGCTTTTACAGTATTATGTACTGAAAACGGATCATTCCATTGCTGTCACAGCTCTGAGGGAATCAAGTGAGAGTAAATCAGTTGCTAAAATGTACAATTACTCAATGCATCCTGGTAAAAATAAAACAATACAATGTTGTAAAAAAAAAAATACAAGCACTTGACATCCCTGTAAACAACACATTCTTCTCTTCATTATTTTTCCCTCCAAATAGAATTTTGGCACCAAGAGATGACACACTAAACAGACCAGGGTATTGCACAAGGCTTAAACTTTCTTCCACTTCACAGTTGGCAGAACGTTTGACATCCCCTCATAGTTGGCTGCAATCAAATGGAAAGGAATGACATCCATTCGCTCTTCCTTGAAATAAATATTAGGCCGCCTGTGTTTTTTTTATTTATTTTTTTGCACCACACACACCCTTTATAATAAATAGCAAAGAGGTTTAGCCAAATGCAAGATGTATGTCATGGTCATGTTAAACCATCAAAGCTCTCCGTCAGCAGTTCATTGCCTGAGCCTGGACCAGTGCAGCTCTGTTATGCTACAGCACCCCAGTCTTCAGCAGCCAGCCAGTTGTCATAGGACTCTCAGTGCACTTGACAATCTTTACGTGAGTAATATGTCAACATGTATGTGGCAGATCAGCCTTGTGTGTGTGTGCCGGTGAAATGAAAACCAGACAGTGACGATGAGCAGTCAGCTACTGCTTAGAGCCGACTCTCCCCGATCCTCTCTCCTTCCTTTTTCCTATGAGAGCAGTGGAAAAATGGGTCAGTGAGGGGAAACATTAAAAAGATAAATACACTTTAATTGATTGCTACACATCTTGTATTACCTGCTGGATAGAGCTCTGTGTGTCTGGCCTGGCTGTAGCGCAAATCTCACAGCCGGGACGTGATGGCTTGTTGAGAAAAGTGCACGAGGGACAGGCCCATACTGTCTGCTGTGCAAACATGAGTTGACAAAATTAATTTTCTATTCATTGTTCCTGCTTCAGTGCATTTTTATATGTATAGTGTCTTTTACACTCAAAACTGTCTCTAGGCGCTTTACAGAGACCTAGAGCCTGAACCCCGAGGCTTAAAGAGGCAGCTGTAAAGCCACACATTCTCCGTGGTAAAGTATTTTGTTATCAAATAAATGAAAATATTATTATCTTAAATGAATTAGTGTAGTATTCCAGGGCACAATTCCAGGGCTGACAATTTAAATATTTTTATTGAAATGATTGCTCACAAACCTGTGATTTACTGGCTTTGTGTGTGTGATCATTCAGCTGCAGCTTCTCAATGTCAAGGACATCTTTGATGTCACTTGGTCGATCACCTCCTCCACCTGTACCTGTTGAAATATGAATCCATCAAAGTTAGAGGGAGTGGATTTGCATCTGGCTCATATATATATATGCAGACAATTTTTCATAAATTCAAAAAAGAAAGGCTGTTTAATCCATAATGTACTTTCACAATGTTCAGTGTAGTGTTAGGAAGGTCTGGTCGACAACAACACATAGATTTTATAGATATTTAAAAGCTATATATATTTATAGATATTATAGCTTTTCTGTATAGGTCACCATGTAATTTATGACAACAAACTGTGTTGTACAGTATGTGTTGTTGTCAACAGTAGTGTCGAAGAAGTAAAACTAAATACTGACATTGAAATGACTCCATAGTGTAATCATCCTTGGGGACATTTGAACTCACCCTGGTTGTTGTGTGGAAGCCTTGAGGGTAGGGTGCTGTAGCCCCTCCAGTCTTGGGACGTGGGGCCATTTCCTGGAGGGAGAGGGGGGGCAAGGAGGGCACTCTCCAGGTCCTGCTGGAACAGCTGGCGGGTAATACGAGCTTGTCGTGCAGAGATCAGGTAGAGGTATGCCGTATCACCATCCTTTTGCACTCCGTACGATGCTAATGACCTCGGCTCTGTGCACAGACACTGGCCGATTACCCAGCGCTGCACCCGAGGATGGAAGCCATACTCGAGAAACACCTGAAGAGAAGAGAGACGGGAGTTAATGTAAGACAACCCACTACACGCTGTATTTTGATTACATTAACAGTTTCCTGGCCTGTTGTTTGAGTGCAGCTACAGTCATGTAGGGAAAGACTTTGACTGTAACACAACATGATGAGGACACGTCCTCCACCACCACAGATAAACTGCAACGAAGATAAGACACCGTTAACCTTGTTGCCATCATCGGTCACAGCGACTATAAACAAACGGTTTCATTTCTCACCTGATTTCTCCGTCTGCGTAGTTTTTTTCTGACAGTTGTATCGTCAGCACTGCCTTCTGCCGTGCCAGAGCAGATGCGTGCTGTGAAGCAGCTTGAGTGTCACCTGCTTCGATTGCCCTGGCCAGCTCCAAGCACAGCTCCTCTGAAAAGAAAGGGGACAGCAATCAAAAGTGACATTTCTGGAGCATGTCGTGAGAAGAGAAGAAAAAAAATCCAGAGAGGCACTGACCACTGAGCGGCAGTGAGGCTGAGCTCCACTGCTCCAGCGCAGCTGCTGCTGCTGCTGTGCTGTTCTGTTTGCCATCTGATTCATATGAGTTTATGTTTGCAACTGTCAGGAGAGAAGAGGAGGTGCGTTACTAATGTAGTTAAAACATTAGTTAATGAATGATAATGATAAATCAAAAGTAAATGTCATCAAAGTCTTTTTTAAAGCTTAAACGACATGGATCTTAATTTCAATGTATGATCCAACAGATTATCGCCTTGGAAAAACATAAAAGATGTCAAACTGACCTCTATGTGCCTCTCTTAGTGATGACATCACCACGGTGGCCCACTCCTCGGCCTCTCGGTCACAGCGAAAGTTGAAGCGGATACAGTCGTGGGGCGGAGCAGCAAGGCGCATCTCATGGCAGCGAGAGGATTTGACTTCGTACTGCACGGAGCGTAAGTCAAACTCTGCAATAAACTGAGGATAACGACAACATTTTAAATAAGCTAAAGTTTAAACCAATTAAATCCCAAACTTTACATTTTCCTTAAGCCATGTCAAGGAGAGCATAAGAAACTGCCACTAATTTTCTAATCTAAAAATCCCCTAAACATTTAAACTTTACTCTGTGTATTCAAGGTGTAACTTTGAACGGAACATGAACTTTAAAATAATTAGGCAAGAATTCAGATACAATACACTTCTAGGAGAAAAGGAAATAGTGCCCTAAAATATGGCAGCAAGTGTGAGAACTCATCATTTTAACATGTCATCAGTGAGTGAACTTGGCAGCACAGAGATTATGTGGCAACAGAGGGCATGTACAGTGCAAAGACGTCTGTTGTGTGGGGAAACAAAGGCTGCAGAGGGGGATTTGCCTCCTGCCTGAAAAGAGAGTAAACGAATCCTCAGGTGACTGTGTAGAAAAAGTCTTAGAGCTCAGACGGATGAGTTAAAAAAAAAGCTATGATCAAAGTAAAACCATGCAAATGAAGACGGAGCGCCTCAATTGTCTGGGGGAAATATGTCTGACTTGAGATGAAAAGTGAATTGTGTGCTTGTCATATTTTAGGAAGACAGTACAGAGTGATCCTGACAAAGAATAGACAGATTTTAAAGTTAAGATGGGAGGTAAAGAAGAGGCAGGCAGAGTGCAATGCTAGGTCATCTTTAAGCATGATCAAGCTCAAAGGTCTACACTCTAAACTCATCTTACAATGTCTGGTAGCACATGAGGACAGTGCCCATAAATCACCTGAGATAGCATTGATTGATGGATTTTTTGATCTATAAAATGTCAGAAAAAGACACAAGTGTCGAAAGCTCAATTTAATAACTATGAAACAAATGCAATCCTCTCTTGCTCCTTGCTTTGAAAGATAGATTTACTGATAAAAGCTCCAACCTGACAGCAGAAATTAATCTGTTTACAGGGGCAACCACATGTTTTCAGGCTTCCAGTACAGCCATCACAGTGGCTATTCAGGCCATAGTTGTCCCTTATGTGTTCTGGTTGTTGTTTACAATTAGATTTGAAGCTGAGAGAAATTAATTGATAGTGAGTTGTGTAAAGTGCCATCGGTTCCTGTTAAGCCCACTAATGCTCTTGCTGTTATGACACAGGATGCCTATATTACCACCATATAAAGAAGTCATGGCTGAAAAAAGAATTAAAATATCAAACATTTTCATGGTCTGACCTCAGCCTGACAAAAGACAATAAATGGCATGATAGGGTTGTCATGCTAGTCATCATTGTTTGTAGAGTTAAAAGAAAGAGAGCTGGAGTTCCCATCTGCCCTGACACCGGAAGTGTCTGTTATAACTGCTGTAATAAACACGGAAGAATTTCCTCATGATGCTCTCATGATACGTAAAGGCTGAAAATGAAAGTGAAACTCAAACCGTATTTTTATTTATACTACAAACTAATTGAAGTTCATTAAGACATAATAGATTTAGATTTACTTTTTAATCCTTGCACTAAAGTTTGTAAAGTAATACATTTTGAGATATTGTGAAACTTAATGTCTGGCATATGAATTCTGAGAAGTCTTAACTCAGGTTCCAGATGATGGCTGTGCAATGATAATAAGGAGTATTATGTGATATGCATGACCAAATCTGATCTGCGCAAATGCACGCATCTGGCTGACTAAGATGGCGTTTACAGGCCTATAGTCATACATATGATTCACTGCTTTAGAAACGTATGGAAGCGTATACCAACAGCACTTCTCCTACATATACAGGTATACGTGCAAATTCTCACCACACTGCGGTTTCCGCTTGTGTCTCTCAGCGCCAGGCGGAACTCTCCGGCCCGGCTCGGGTCCATGCTGAGCTGTAATCGCAGAGCCTCGCTACCTGCTCCGGGCAGGCACAGGGGTCGGATCCCAGAATGACATACGGAAACACGGACTGACATTAAAACAGTACTGCAACAAGCGGTCTGCGCAGGGCCGCCACAAGCAGCCTGTTGAGACGAGGCAGGGACCGGGGCTGGAGGAGCCCAGCCGCCCGAGCTGAGTGCCATGTCGCGGACACTAGAGGCGCAGAGAGGGTCGTTAGTGCCGCCGGCTTCTTCAGTTGGGTTTATTCGGTCCCTAGGTGTTCACAGCAAGTGCGTTTTTTCACGGACAGGCTGTGGTTGTTTCCTCGCCTCGCAAATTCTTCCATATCTACCCGAGCCGAGCAGACACGGAGCGAAAGAAAAACAAAACAGGAAGTAGAGGAGTACGTCTGTTATTTATTTCCGTAGAGAAACACGGACATGAAACATCCGACCTCATCATAATTGACCACACAAATTACATAATGTGTTTACGCTTTATTTCATTCTTTAAAAAAACCCAGCTGATGTAAACATTATAAACTTTTTAAACAATTACAAACGCTCTACAATTTATTAGCGTTTATATTGTGAAGAATATTCTATGACAGGTGCTTCTGTTTAATGATTTGAAGAAAACAGTAAATTCCAGGCGGTCAGATCACTTTATCTTAAAAAGTACTATAAAATAATAAAGATTAGATTAAATCATACAACAAACAACGTACAGTACATACAATAAAATAGTATTTAGGTATTGAATTTCACCTGGATAGATTCATTATGCTGTTATGCTGAGAGAGGGAAGAATAAAAAATACTATGTCAGTACCTTGTTGGTCTCTATTTAAGGTTACGGATTACAACATACCATAATCACACAACGGGTATAGATTGCTTTGGCAGCATATTATCAGGGATTCAAGAGTTTAGGATTCAGGATCCATATATTTGTACCATTCAGGGTTTTCCAGCAGCCAGTATAGCTTTAAGTACAGGAACTGAAGTGACCTTTTGTGCCAGTTAAAATTTCAGACCCCATGGCTGTAACTGATTTACAGAGTTTTTTTGTGTTGTTGTTAATACCTGGGTGCAAAGATTACAGCAGTTTTGATCCTGGTGTAAAGGGAGCAGTAAAACATAAACAGTGTAAGTCATTTTTATTTAACTAAACAATTAACAAGGTCAAATTATCACAAGGACGCTGCTTTTAGTACTTGTGTTGGCATTACTGGTGTTTCCCAGAGGGGACAGAGCCACCTCTAATTTTGGACCTCAGATTTGTCATTCACGATGAGAAATAAAAGTTTCAATTTTAATGGAATGGAATTAATTGTTAAACACTGAGTTTGTGAAAGGAGGAGGAGAAGAGTAACACACAGTTACATATTTAACGGCACATATTTCCCCAGGCTGTTAATAAAGCACTGATTTCTTCACTGATTACCACATTTTTTAGCATATTTAAGTAGAGCACCTGTGTATTTTAGTTCACTAGCACCGAGCTGATAGACAAGAAACTTCCAGCTTAGCTCACCTCAATACATCTTCTGTTCCAAAGACAAATTGCACTGATGTCTGTCCTGCAGAAGATCAATCCAGATGTGAAGCTCATGAAGCAGTTAGAGTACGCATTTATGGCCAAACTAGCAATCCACATAAAGGAACAGCTGAGAAAGGTAAAGGCACGACGTTACTCTCACAGGTCTGCAGTGTATGTGATTCTGTGTCGTAATATCTGTGAGTGAGATTTCTGTCTCCACAGGGAGTGAAAAAGCCCTACAAAACCATCATAGATGTCTCCTTTGGTGACCCACACAAAGCAGGTGTGAAGCCTCTGACTTTTGCCAGACAGGTAACGTGTCACAAGTTAAGTCAAGTTTGTTAATTTGCTTGTGACTAAACACTTCTGTCTCACTCTGTTTTACAGGTTATCGCAGCATGTACCTACCCCAAGCTTATGAACAGTGATAAACTGCCACTGGATGCCAAGCAGAGAGCTCAGTGGCTGCTTGACAGATGCCCAGGACAAAGTGTAGGTAAGTGTAGATAATTTTAACTATTTTATTTTTTTACTTTTTAACTCTTGATGTCTGATAAATACTCAGTGGCAGGAATGTAAACAACACATATTCCAAAGCCTGGGAAGATAACATATTAACAATTTACAGTATTTATTTTCATTGTGTTATATATCCCTGGTGTGTAAGACCCACAACATATCTCCAGCATGTATGTGGTCAGTGGTCCTGTCATTTTTTTCAGGTTCATACACAGCCACAGCTGGTATACCAGAAACAGTCCACAAAATTTCTGCGTTCATAACGAGACGAGACGGTGGGGCTCCATCTGACCCTAAAAACATTTTCATCACCGCCGGCTCACAGTGGGCGCTCATGGTAACATCATTGTTATTGCACATATATGCTCTTTCTACCCTCAAAGATGTCACTATTATTTTTTTTTAATTTTGTCTGCCTACTAGAACATTCTCAACGTTTTGGTGAACAAGCAGGCTTCACCCAGAACAGGCGTGTTAACTCCAGCACCCGGCCATGATAAAGCCGTGCTATCCATAGTGGGGATGGGAGGAGAGACCATCCCTTACTACCTCACTGAGGAACAGGGCTGGGCGCTGCAGGTGGAGGAGCTACAGCGGGCGCTGGATTCTGCACAGGGAGTCTGTAAGCCTGTTGCTCTGTATGTCATCAACCCTGGAAACCCAGCAGGTAGCATAATCCAGTCGCCATTTATTTATTTATTTTTTTCATTTTATTACCAAAGTCACATCATAGTTACATGCTGCATCACCTGTAGGTCATGTTCAAAGCAGAAAATCCATACAAGAGGTGATCCGATTTGTTTCTGAGAAGAGGCTTTTCCTTCTGGCTGATGAGGTGAGAGAATGATTTTTTTATTTAAGCATGATAATAAATGGGATAATGAATGCACATATCCATGTGTTCTTCCTCAGGTCTATCAGGACTGTGTTCAAGGGGAAAACACTGAGTTTGTCTCTTACAAAAGGGTTCTGAATGAGATGGGACCTCCTTTTTCAGAAACAGTGGAGCTGGCTTCCTTCCACTCAGTATCCAAAAGCGTCATGGGGGAGTATGTTTCCAACCCTCAGATGTGCATCAGCCGCTTGTGGTTTCGAAATAACAGTACTCTCTCCCATCAGGTGTGGTCTGCGTTGTGGGTATGTTGAGCTGGTTAATGTGGATCCTGCTGTTATGAAACACATCTTCACACTATTCTCCAAAGGCTCCTGCTCACCCGTGCTGGGTCAGATTGCCCTGGATGTGATGATTAACCCTCCACAGCCAGGCGATCCCTCATACACCCTGTATAATCAGGTAGTTAGTAGTATTTGCTAAAGATTAATTTTGTTGTGGGACATGTGAAACACACGGATCCTTGCAGGAAACACAACACATCAGGGACATGCTGATTCAAAATGCGAAGAGAGTCTATGAGGTTGTCAACAGCCTGCCAGGTTTAAGCTGCCAGCCAGTGGACGGAGGAGCTTTTGCCTTCCCCAGAGTGTTTCTCCCACCTAAAGCCATAAAAAAAGCCAAGGTAACAAAACTGTTTAGACAATTTCAATGGGATAGTTATTTCGAAAAAAACGTTTTTATATATTTGGATTGTACATTTTATTTAGGATCTAGGAATGGAGCCCGATACATTCTACAGTGTCAGACTGCTGGAAGAGGCTGGCGTGTTTGTCCGACCTGGCTGCGGGTACAAACAAAAGAAGGACACCTATCACATCAGGTATAATAACCCAACACGCCCTGAACGATTGATACGTTTGTGACCTGATGTAGAGGGTGATGAGTTTTACAGCTGTTGTTACATGCATACAACTCATTTTTTTTGTTTTGTCAATTGCACATCTGACAAAATTCACATCTGCCTGTGTGCAGTCATCTCAAATGATTCTATTCCAAAAAGCTCCACAAAGACATGGACTAGTTGAGGGTGCTCCTCCTTGCAGAATAGTTTTTGGCAGATTGAGCCCTAAAGACAAGTCACCATCACCACACAGGAGACCCTGGGCGAGCTGTACATTGCCAGAGAGTTAGGCATCTTTGTTGCTGTTGACTAAATGGATACACTCTAAAGTACAATAGACCAAGGAGTAAGTTTGGTCTGGGAAAATGCCAAAAAAATTGAAGTAATATTTAACATGAGGGCCGACCAGAAGGGGTCGACGTTTTCTAAAAACCAGCTCCTCTGCCAGGCCACACGTTATCAATCACAATTACAAGTACAAGTGCAACTTCACTTAAATAGCTTTTAACCCTCTTGTCTTGCAGATTTTGCATTATGACCCCTCGGGACATGATGGACGAATTACTGGGACGTCTGACCAGCTTTCACAGAAAGTTTATGATGGATTTTGCTTAAACAAAAAAAGAAACGTCTGTGTTCTGTTATACTCATTTTACTCACATTATTACAATAAATACCATTTTCCGCATACAGTATGTAATTATATGTATTGACCTTTGGCCAATAATCATTTCTCTATACTCATTAGAGTAACATCCAACCTTTGCTTTTCAAAAAGCAAAGTAACAGAATGCAAAGTCCAAAATTCAAATGAACTTCCTCATAAGTTTATCATTTACCTATAATAACAGTTAGCAAACAGCAGTCCACTGCGGATCCCAAAATCCTAATAGAGTTATTCAAATACAAGAAGTCCTTATTCTCTTTTGGTACCAGCCAGCAGATACATCCATGTGTAGTAGCTCATCAGTCCACCTCGCTGTCACTGATGTGATTCTGAGTAACAGGGTTTGGCTCTGTGTTGTTGAGCAGATTGACGAGTAAGGAGATGAGTTTCCCATCTTGAGAAGTGTTCGCATTATCAGGGTCGTTGAGGTTTCGGTATAGCATAGTCTGGATGGAAGTGCGTAGCTCCCACAACACCTCCCATGTCTCTGCAGACAGCTCGCAGTGCATCAGAGAGCGCCCAGGAAATGACACCTCCACTCTGTCTCCGTTCACTGGGACACGAGAGAAAAGAGAATGGTTCTATTTTTGGTGCTTGGGAAAAGCATGTCAAAAGACCATCAGGCTCAACGCCGGGTTATTATGCCATTTTTTAGGTTCCTACCTCTCTCTGTGATATCGCAGTCTGTGAGCAGCAACAGTGCAAGTGGATGCACAGCAGAGGAGTCTCTGACAAAAACCTGCCCACTGGACTTGACTGCGCTGAAAAACGTAAGCCAGCGACTCGGGAAATAATCTTCTCCTCTACAACAGAAAGAAGTATGCACTGTTTATATACACATAGGAATGTAATGTTTCCCCTTCGAAATAATAAAGTATTTCTGATTGTGAATCTATCTGTAGTTTAATTACTGAGCCTGCTCAAACCTGTTCACAGAGGAACGATGAAGCAGCACCGACCCACTGGCTATGCGGAAACACATATCGTTGGGACGAAAGCGTCCATTTTTGGTCACAGTACCTTTCTTCACCTAAAACGAAGCAGTAACTTGATAAGTGCCAGCTCAATGAGGAAGCAGATTAGTAAATAAGCTAAACTAGGCCATTTAGAGCCACTCACCTGAATGAGGTTGGGATAGAGTCCAGCCAGTAGGACAGCTTTAAGGAGCTCATCCTGGTCACTGTGCTCGTTGTAGAGAGAGGAATTATTCTGGCACGCCTTGGCATGAGAAACCAGGCCTGCCTCTTCCAGGTTCTCACTAAACTGAGAGATGAGACCTGTAAAAGGAGGAATCTGTTTGTGAACAGGAGTTTCCCCACAAAGAAAATACTTAAATGACTGTGTGCGACTCAAACTGACCGTTAATGAACCGAAGACCGGCTCTGGACAGAATGTGTTTGTCCAGATATTCATCTCTGTCCTCTCTGTCACCTTCCTGCTGAACTTTCCTCCAGCCCAGAACAACTCGACTGAACACCAAATAGTCACTGTAGCTAGAGCTGCTGAGGGCTTCTTTGACCTGGAAAAACAGATACATTAAATAACATTTTAAACCACATACAGACGTGTTATACTATGCATAAAAATAAAAAAAGAAATCTAACCTTGTTGATGAGTGCTCTGTTCTGCAGGCTGTTACAGAAAGGGTCTCTGGTGAGACAGGCGGCTACAGACAACATGGGCAGAACACATCTGAACATGGAGCTCAAAACCAGCACTTTGCCCAGCCGTGGGTCACAGGACATACAGGCAACACGCTCTCCTAAAGGGGTCAGGGTTTCTGTTTTATCCAGAACTCCTGCCAAAAAGAAAGCACTGACATCAATTCAATTATGCACATGATAGTTTACCACACGATGTTAGCACAGAACAGATGTCGTTATGAGTTACCAATTTCCTGCAGATTACGGACAGCATCTCTCACAGCCTCTTTCTCTGGACTGTCCAACACTTGGGATAAGAAATCTACAGCCTCCACAGAAGAAACAACATTTAAAATGACAGCACATTAAAATTATGTCAAAGATTGCATGTAAAAAAATGGTTCAGTACCTTGCAGTTAGGGCTGTGGATTTTGGCCTGCACTACCAAACTCTCAAGTGGGGTTCGTAGTATCTCAGGGATGGGGAAGGAACTCATTGACTCCAACTGTACTCTTGGGAATAGATGGTAGGACTGTCCTGGCTGACATCGACCCGCCCTCCCCTTTCTTTGTGTGACATTAGAACGGGATATCCAAACTGTGTCCAGGCAGGAAACCTGAAAAAACAGAAAGAAATGAATGATACTAATCACTGGTTTGTCACCATTTTGCCACAAATTACATCTTGAAATGTATCAACAAATACAGGTTAAATATAGATACTAGCCTTAGTCCGTGGGTCATAATTCTGTTCTTTGTGAGTTCCTGTATCTACCACATGAACAACATCATCTATTGTAATTGAAGTTTCAGCAATGTTGGTGGTGAGGACAATCTTCCTCTGGGCCACTTGGGGGCGCTGGAACACAGCCTGCTGGTCAGCCACAGACAAACTTGAATGCACTGAGAGACAAAAAAAAAAAAACAAAAACAGAAGAATGCGTATTAGTCATAGCTGGGGAGAGGCATTCTTCTGCTCCAAGACAAAAGCAGGTCTTTGCAGTTCTGTTCCTTACGTGGCAGGATCATCTGTGAGCCGTAGGAAAAGTGTGGCTTTGCCTGGAGTTTCTCTTGAACTTGCCTAATGTCCTGCCATCCAGGGAGGAAACACAGCACAGCACCTGAAAAATGAGGGGCGGGAGTTTCAAAAGTGTACAAAAAATTTCAGTACTACATTAAGGAAGGGATGGTGTATTAGTTACCTGGTGTTCCATGTTTGTCAATGTGCTCTATAACGTCAGCTACTAAATCTAAATCTGGTGCGACCTCGTCCATTCCTCCCTTAAACTAGACAGGATGCAAAATTGTGAGACTCAGGATGAATATAGTAAAGCTTCATGTATTTATGAGTACAGTAAAGTGCAATAAATCTGCATTTCACCTGCTTGTGAGTCTTCACTTTCTCTTGAACTGGCAGCCGGCGTCCCATCTCTCGCAGTACGTCCTCCAGGTATCTGTCTCTTACTGGGTGCATAAAACCTGGCACCTTCACAATAGGGCAGCCTCCGAAGTACTGAGCCAGCCTCTGGTTGTCCCCTGTAGCGCTCATGAGTATGATATGTAGGTCTGGGTTCTCGTTCAAGCTTGTGCGCAGCAAGGCCAGCAGCAGGTCTGTGTTTATGTCTCGTTCATGCACCTCATCCACCACCACATGGCTGATTCCCTTTAGGGTTGGGTTTGATTGCAGCTTCTTCAGTAGGACGCCCACCGTGAGAAAGAGCATGGCTCCTCCACTCTGCTCTGGAGGTCGGCTCTCAAGTCTCACCTAGAACAGGAATCATTGTTGGAAAAATAACTAGATATCCTAAAATAAAGAAGTAGTTATAGCTCTCACAGAACACATCCTGATTCTACCTGATATCCCACACAGTGCTTAAGAGCTGGGCCCATCTCATCAGCAACCCGATGAGCAACTGATACAGCACTGATCCGGCGAGGTTGGGTCACCAGGATGTTGCAGTTGGCACCGTCGCCACCCCTCACATGGTCCTCCAGCAGGAAGCGAGGGATCCGTGTCGTTTTGCCACATCCAGTTTCACCAGCAATGACAACCACCCTGGAGGACCGCACAGCCGAGACCACACGCTGACTGTGGGCATCAACAGGCAGCTTCACATTGAGTCCAGGGTTTGCACTTTCCCATTTGTTCTGCAGCTGGAGGCTGAGGTATCGAGCCCCGACATCAGACAGAGGCCTATACGGCCTGCCTGTAATGGCATCTGTTACAAAGTCCTCCTCGTCCTCCTCATTCTCTTGGTTTACCGTCTCCTGCCCTCTTGCCTCCTCCTCCTCCCACAGTTTCTGGACTTCTGTTGCCACTGGGTGCTGTTAGAAATATGAGGCATTAGTTCTGACCTGCTAAAATATCCCATGAGCAGCCTAAAAACAAAGATACACAAATACAGTCCCCAAAATCTTTGGCTGGTGAAAATTCTGACTATAAATGACTATTTAAAACTACACACCCTCCTCCCGTGAAGTAAGAACATACCTGTGTGAGATACTCTTTTATGTCTCGCTCCAGGTATTCTGGGATTTCCAGTGGGATGGGACGTCTCTCCCTCTCTCCAGCCTCCTTCACCTTCTCTTGATGATACTTGGCATGGGTTAGTGGGTTGTTGCCTTTATCCAGCAATCCTAGCTCCTAAATCAGTTGGCATGATTTTAGGCACAATTTACACACATACTTAAAAGATGTAGCAGCCGTCCAAAACTGCAGCATCCTCACCTTTAGCTTCATGCAGGCTAGTGCAGCAGCATTTCTTTCTGCAGTCATTCGGCTGCCTGCCATAGCTGTGAATTTCATCTCATCAGGCCAGAGGAGTCTCAACTCACATTTCTTTAGCTTCCCTCCAGTTGTTCTGAAGTGAAGTAGCTCCTGTTAAAATACATTAGAGAGTAGGTTACAACATACTGTCCAATAATTAAATGATTAGGTAAAGTTAAAGAGCTACCAACCCTGATTCTGTTGGAAGATGTGGCCACCTGGATGACTCTGGTCAGAAGAGATTTAGGTTGTGGAAACAGGGAAAGCGCTTCAGAGACACCAGAGGAGTCTACTTTTGGATGTGATAATTCATCTGCTGAGGCTCTGGATGAGTGGAAATTACTTGACAAATGTTCTTCTTTGTCATCATAGAGGGTTAAATGTAGACCCCCTCTTACACGACCAGCTCTTCTCCTGGGCAACTGGTTGTTTGGACCAATCACACCCATTTGCTGTGACCAATAACAAAATTAGGCAAGGAAGACATGTTAACACTTTTAGGCAATACAAAATATGTGTGTAATCTGCTGAGCTCACCCTGAGCTTGAGACATGCGGCGGCTGCTGCAAATCGTTCTGCATCGATCTTCTTGGACGCATAACCTTCCTCCTCTATCTTGCAGGGCCACTGCAGTGTGACTGTGGCTTTCTGCACAACGTTAAAAAAAGCTCAATGTAGCAGTGAGGACATTAACATCCAACGGTACGGTTATGATGACTGCTGTTCTGACCTTGACACCTGAATGTTCGGTGCAGCTGTACTGGATGAGCTGGGACAAGTCGCTGACTCCCAGTGACCGAGAGACAGTGTTGTACAAGAGGCCTTTAGGATCAGGAAACTCCTTCAGGAGGTTTGAGTTAACGTTGTCTAGACAGTGAAACAGAAGGCCAACCACGGCTGAGTCAGTGGTAATAAGGCAGCCCTAAACTCTAAGCACAAAGATGCTTTGATATGCAATACATGCCCTTGACGTTAGCCCGGTTGGCTAACTGCTACATTCACTCACCTTTGTTACTCTGGGAATATAATGCTGCGTGTTCCTGGAGGTTTCGGGGTTTTGTCCCATACCACCGCATTTCTCTGCTCCAGTTAGACGCTGTTTTTCCGCCGGTTTTAATACATTTAGCAACATTACAGAGCGCTTTCAAACGCACGAGTAAAACACCGGGTAGCGCCATCTTTAAACTAAAAGTTCTTCTTCTGCTGCTTTGTTCTGAAGTTAACAACCGTGGTCACAGCGCCACCATAAGGCGAGGAGGATACATGAAATTTGGCCACGAAAGCATCAGCTTAGTTAAAATAAACTAGAAATTCCTTTAACATATTAAGACCAAATATATTAATAGAAGGCAAAAAAACTTCATACAATGCTTTAGTTTTAGAAGCCTTTAATTAACCTGTTATGGGTAAATTTTTAGTAATCTAAGAGTTTCTCAAAGGAATGTTTACATTTACATAAAAATGCACAATTGAACAAATGGAATAGACACAACTGTTGATTCCCCTATTTTTTTAACTACAACTTTTTATTAAAATATTTTTAAGTTCTTGAGGGCCAAATTTCAAAAGCTCTTACCTAACAAGCAGGTGTAGGTTTTTTAGGTGTAAATAATTCAAATTTCTTAGTATACGCTTGACAAATCTTTGAATATATTGAGTAGAAAAGCTCTATAGAGTTTGTACATTATCTGACCTCGGTGGACCATCTGGAATAAAAAAGGAAAACTCCCAGGCTGCATGTGAGCCTGTCTGCACTGATTCCCATAAATACTGTAGCGCTTCTTGATAAGTCACTTGCTTTGCACAACCAAGAGATGGAATTGGCACTTCTCCTCCTGCTGGTTGTTAAAACAGGTAAGTTAATTAAATCACAACAGCTGATGGATGACTATCTAAAAGCAGTTAAGGCATCAACTCCATTGGACAGAGGACTTTATATATTTTGAGCACCCTCTCATGCTTACTCAGCTTGTCCTTGTTCTGTGTCTCACTGTGGTAAAGTGTCTGGGTGTGGTGTGCCAACTTACCAGCCCAACACCAGCCGTGTGGTGAATGGAGAAGAAGCCAGACCATACAGCTGGCCGTGGCAGGTGAGCTGTGGTTTTAGAACAGATCCATTCTCTCATCAGGCATGCCTGTGGTCAAAGTAGAGCTAACTTTCTCTATGTTTCTGCAGCATACAACTGATGATCTGTTTCACACACAGGTTTCTTTGGAGTCTTTCTTCCCCACCTGTGGAGGAACACTCATTGCTCCAAACTGGGTCCTAACTGCTGCACACTGCATCACGTAAGAACATGTGTCATTGTGGCCTCTTAGATATAAGCTGCTGTATTCATTATTTTTATACTCTCAAATTCAGATTCCACACATACAGGGTGGTGCTTGCCGAGCACGATATGAACAAGGAAGAGGGGCCTGAACAGTCCATTATGGTGGAAAAAATGTTCATCCATCCCAAATGGAACGACAACTGTGTCTCTTGTGGGTAGGGAGACTAACCATGTTGAACAGCAGCTGAGCAAATACTCTTATAGACTCATTCTATACATGCAATATTGTGTTTTGTCTTGTTATGCAGGAATGATATTGCCCTGCTAAAACTGGAGAAAAGTGCTGTTCTCAATGACAAGGTACAGCTGGCCTGCCTGCCACAGGATGGTGCACCTCTTGCCCACAACCAACCCTGTTTTGTCACAGGCTGGGGTCGTCTCTACTGTAAGACCGGCGTTTGTCACATCTACAATGACCTATAGAGATGCTCTAAATATCATTCACATACTCACTTCACTACTACATCTTCTCTTCAGCTGGTGGCCCCCAGGCTACTACACTACAGCAGGCGCTGCTTCCTGTTGTGGCACACAATGTCTGCAGTCAAAGTGACTGGTGGGGTAGCTCAGCTAAAACGACAATGGTCTGTGCAGGAGGAGACAGCAAGTCAGCGTGCCATGTGAGTGAAAACTCCAGAAGCTATTATCATATGTATGTAAAACAGGCTTATGATGCTGCTGAATACTACATTATCTACCTGCTGCAAACTTACAGGGTGACTCTGGTGGCCCTCTGAACTGTAAAGGCAGAGATGGGAAATGGTACATTGAAGGAGTGACAAGTTTTGTGGACGGACGTGGGTGTAACACCCCACAAAAACCCACAGTATTTACCCGCGTGGCTTCTTTCATCCCCTGGATCAGTGAGGTGAGAACTTTCAAAATCAACCACTGTACATTAAGATCTTCTCAAATGTGCATGTTTAAACTTGTATATTTTCTTGCAGATAATTGCCCAAAACTGATGAAGTAACTAAACAATAAACTGAATACAATGAAAAATGTTTATAGATTTATTACAATATATTTACAGGGTGTCAAAGAAATCAACAACAAAAAAAAAATCATAGAACAAATCTCGAGCTGGTTATCTCTAACAAAAGAAACAGAACTTTGATTGTAGACTTTACATTATGTAGTGTCACTGGATCACAGAGAATACTTATGGATCTGAGGGTGTCCAGGTGAAGAAGTCAATTCCCCGGAGCTCCTCAGGTAAGTACTCCTGCTCCACGGGACTGCTGAAGGCTGGGTTGTACTTGTAGCCTTTGGCGTAGCCCAGTTGTTTCATCAGCCTGGTGGGGGCATTGCGGAGGTGCAAAGGGACGGGTGGCAGAGGACCTTTGTGGTTCCTCAAACAGGCCTTGACATTGTTGTAGGCCTTATAGATCTCCACAGACTTAGGGGCTCGTGCCAGGTAAACCACACACTGAGCCAGGATTACCTGTGGGCCAGGCCAAAGACAGAAGAGGGGAAAGGGACTAAAAATCATGTTTTAAGACTCAAAACAACCACTGATTGGTCAAGTGAGCCTACCTCACATTCAGGCATCCCAATGAAGTGACAGGCTTGGAAGGCTGACACAGCTTGAGGAAGAGCCTCGGGATCTGCCATACCTGCCATAAAAGACACATGCAGTCACACTAGAAGAAACATTTTTTCTGTACATTTTAGTTCTATCAGAAAATAATCATTTAAAAGAAAAAATTGGATATTTAAAATGTACTTACCCACATCCTCACTGGCAAAGCGGACCAGTCTGCGGGCCACGTACAGTGGATCCTCACCCCCCTCCAGCATGCGGCCCAGCCAGTACAGAGAAGCATTCTCATTGGAGCCTCTCATAGACTTATGCAACGCTGAGATACAGTTGTAATGCTCTTCACCTTTGAATGTCACGAACATGGTAATACAGTCATACATGTAGCAAGGCGAGAAGATCATCACAAAGAATTCACAGCACAGGGGTAAATACTGTCATCTCTGTTAGTCAAGCCGAGAGACATTTTCATCACCCTGTCAAGGGTACAGCACATCTTGGGGACAGCTGGGTGTTGTGTAACATGACTAGTGGACTAATAAGCCTTATGATGGGAGTTATGGATGTTTAGTAAATGCATAGATGATTGGAGAAGCTAAAACCTGCAGACTTATGCCATCTATAAATAAACAGTGTGGATAGTGCCGAAAGCGGTTGTAACTAGGAGAAGAAAGCAAACAATGACTTTCTGCATTGTTGTCATAGTTATGAAAATTACAGCAGTTCCTGGGCATCATTTCATGCATTCACGTAAAAGAATTATACAAATCAATGTTCATACTTATTCTTGCTGCATGGGATCCCTGGTATTTTAATAGCAACACTAAAAGTCAGGGTATGTATGTGTTTTACAGGATTTTCCAACAAATGCAAAAATATATGAGCTGAAATTTCTATCCACGCCTAACTGCACAAAGTGACATATCAAAGCCTCCAGAGAACAACGTGAACAGAAATTAGGCTTACAGGAGACACCTGTATCCGAGCTCACCTGCTTTATCATAGAGAATATGGGACCTCTGCAGACCCTCCTTGATGTGCTCCTCTGTCACCAGTATATCTTGAGGAGAACCATGTTGTGCCAGTTGGTTTGGTCGGCTCACGCCCATCTGAGCCTTGACAGCCAGCTGCAGGCTATTGAGTCCAGTTCTTGCATCACCATCACAGAGGTACGCTATCGTGTCCAGGGCTTTTTGTTCAATGTATGTCTTTGGCCTACAAACAACAGAAAGTGTTTTAGTATCACTACATTAAATGAAGGATTTATTACTTATGAACGGAATATTTAGTGTAAGATGGCTACAGTGGAACACCAACCCCTGTTCATCGGTCTGGTCTTGATCTTTGGGAGTTGCGGGCTCTTGACCATGGATTCTGATCCCCAGTGTGGCCACGGCCCTGTTCAGGATGGAGCTCATCGCCTCCACAGATAGCTTCTCCAGAACCAGCACCCTGCACCTACTCAGCAGGGCAGCATTCACCTGAAAGGACGGATTCTCTGTGGTGGCTCCGATCAGGGTCACCGTCCCACACTCCACATGAGGAAGGAAGGTGTCCTACAGATACACGCATATACTGAGTAAAGTCATATACATACAAACATATAGTGAGGATGTGAACTGGTTTTAGGTGCTACCTATCATGCAGAAAGGACACAGAATCCTGGACTTTTCAAGTTAAAAGTATAACTAAATTATGCATGTTGAACCTGCTGGGACTTGTTGAAGCGATGGATTTCATCAATGAACAGGATGGTCTTCCTCTTGCACAGCCGGAGCTCGTTCTGAGCCTGCTTGATCACCTCTCGGACATCGTTGGTGGACGCGCTGGTGGCAGACAGGGTGACAAAACGGGCAGCGCCGCTCTTTTTGCTTTTGCTGGCAATTATGTGGGCTAGAGTGGTCTGAAGACAAACAAACCAGACACAAAGTAACATGATCAATTGGATAATCGACTTTGATTTGAGTGTGCAGTAAATCTCTTTACTGTAACCACCAGTTCTAAAAATAACAATTGAATGGAGAAAGTTCAATGCTGTAAGACAACTGACAGGAGGAGTTAAAGAGGTAAATAAAGCATGTTGACGATGTCTAAGAATGGAGGGCTGCTGAACAATCCATGCTAGTGACTTAGCATACTCAAGGAGTCACTGACATGCTGTATTCATGTCTGATAAAGAGAACAGTGACAAGTGCTAACTTGAAGCAATAGATGGCACAAGTGACTGTTAACACAGTGTCCATGTTTTATATTGTTGTCTACTAATTTATCATGATCAGTAGTGTAAGTTAAACTGCTAATAGGCCTATATATATATATAAAAGCATTGATCATAAAATAAAATATATGTGTAGCTGCTTAATGTAAATAAAGCTTAGTGACATTTGGGTTGTATGTTTGAATCAGCATAAATCAAATACTGACAGTTTATTCAGTGTGTTTTCCGATTCTGTACAGAGTATTTAATACTGCATATTAGCTCCGCACCTTCCCGCAGCCCGGAGGTCCCCACAGGATCAGAGATGGCACTTCCTGTGAGTCGAGCAGAGACCGGAGGAGTGTTTGCTGGCCTACAACTTTATTTTGACCGAAGTATTCCTCCAGCGTGTTCGGCCTCAGAATCTCCGCCAGAGGCTTGTCTAAAGTAAACAGTGTCTGCAGTGATAACCTGTTTGCTGCCTTCACTGTGTGTCCATCAGACACATCTGTGGGCTGGGCGCTCCGCTCTCCCTCTGCTGCCTCGGTCAGTGAACGTTTCACCCCTTTGTTGACAGCACGGATAGGACTTTGTTTACCGGTTAACAAACCGTTCCGCTCACCCTGAGCTGATACTTTCCCCTTGTTGGACTGAAACAGAGAAAACATCGCTGAGGACTGCGTCCCACTCATGGAGGAGGAAGAGGAAGAGGAGGAGGAGGAGGAATTGACAGCCTCCGCAGCATTAATCCGGGATTTCTTCACAGGAGGTTCGTTGTCGTCTGTTGTGGACGGTGTGTTGCCTTCGGGGCCTTTCAGTAGACACACGTCGAGGTGTGTGTTAATTGTAACGGGTGTAAAGTCTTTAAAACAAACTGGACATTGCACCGAGTCCGGAGGTGGTGCTGTCATCTCGGTCGCCATGTTAACTCCCGCGAAACTTTTAACCTTTGTCACGTGATCAAACACAGTTTTCATAATAATATATGGAAAGTTGTTTTCTGTGAGCTGTTACACCCAGATGTGACTTCAGGTTTTAACCAGATAGATAAATATGGTGTGCATATATACACATATATATTTTCGGTAATGTTAAGAGTTTTGTTTAGCAGGAGGCTACCCCAAATCCTTCCGGTGTGCGTTTACGTGTGAATGAGACGGTCGGACATCTGAGTTTCCTAATCTGACAAATGCTCTAAACTAATGATGGCAGGAAACATACCTTTTCTTTCTCTGGTCATTTACATTTGCAGTCACTTATGCCTTTCTTTCTTTCTTTTTATGACAATATATAAAATTCCCAAATGCAACTTTAGTGACAAATTTGCTGTAATACAGCGGGGAGCTGTAATACGTAACCAAAGTCTTCTTACATGTTATCATATATATTTTTTGTGTATTTCTTCAGGCTGTAAATTAAAACTGAGCCTTGTGTTTATAGCTTCACAACTAATTATTTTGAACATTAAACACTTTCCTTGGTTTTTATTTTCTAAGATAGAGCCTTGCCAAGAGATGCCCCTGCCAGAGGCCAGCGAGGCCTGGAAGATGAAAGGAAAACAAGGAAAGGAAAGGAAGTGGCTGGCAGCCCGATGAACTCCCCAGAGAGGTAGCTTGTGATAGTGCCAAAAATAAGTAGTGTTGAATTCAATTAGTCACATGTTGCAATTGAAACATAAGTCTACTACTACAGAGCATACTGAGACATCCAGGTTTTTTCATGTCAGCCAGTATAGTTTCATTTTGTGCGGTAAGAGCACAGCTCTCATCCAAAAGTGAGCTCATTATTGTCCTTGGCAGAGCTGCTGGTGAAGCCAGAAGAGGCCTCAGACATGCTGCACATAGTTGTAATTGGCAACCATTGGCCAGTGGAGGCATTCTTAGCATTGTGGCTATGTGTGTTTCACACCCAGGGTGTCTTTTAGGTGTGAAATCCCGAGGAATGCCATCTGTTTGCTGTTCCTTATTAGTTCTTTGGCAGTAAATGGCAATAGCTGCACATTGTTTAGATGTGGTGTGTGTAGCATGCAAAGCTTTATATAAAATTGCTTCAGTTGAGACTGCTGGGCATAGGCTCTCATGTGATGATCAGTGTGACATTTGCAGCAGTAATTCAATAGCACAGGCTATTTATTTTCCCCACCTCCAAGTGTCTGTGTTGACAGGGAGACTGGACCCCCGTATCACAATTCTCTCAGTTTTCACTGTGCTGAAGTTTCATTTTGATTTTGGACTGTGGTTCAAATGAGAGCGGAAGGGACATAAAATGAATGGATGGCTTTCTAGTGAAAACAGAGTAACTGGATAGAGTGGAAGACAGCTTGTCACTCAGACAGTCCTTGCTGGCACCTGTTACACTTTTGTCATGAGGACACACTGTCCGTCCTTTGGCTGCAAGTGCTGATTTGAGAAGGGGGGGTTGACTGAATCAACAGAGCTGTGTGGATGATAGCATAATGTTTTGGGCGGTCCTTACAATGAGAAGGTGCTGCTGTCATCTGTTCCACTAGAGACACTTTTTCCTAAGCTCCAAGAAGCCCTTTGTAGTTATAGATAGGTAAAGCAAGGCTGTCAAGGAAAGATGAAGAGCAAAGTGAAAGCCATGGAGAATTTTGTCACAGTGTGGGATATTTGGCTAGTCAACAGCATGTGTCAAGCTGTTTCCTATCTCTGGCGCAGGCTGTGTGATGTACTCTGCAGGAGGAGGCATAGAACATCTGCCATTCAGGTACGAAGTTGGTTGACTTGTGGAATCAATTAGTTAGGGACCATAACACATTTTTTATGTGTTAGTATATTAACCCCACAAAAATACTGTTAACTGCAGTTGCTATCATTTTTCATTTTCAATATTTAAAGCTTATCCTATGAGAGTTCTGCTTTCATATTGCCAGGTTTACTGTGTGGAGAGTGTGAAGGTGTTAATGTTTCAATGAACTGCTAGATGGGTTAAAGACCATTTTTTAACTTTTGAGGGCAATAATGTTGCTGAAAGTCCACATTTTGTTGTCCTTATGAGCCCATTCTCATTGACTCAAGGTATTGTTTTACCCCAGTAAGCCTCAGGTACCTTTAGGATGCTAAGCTAAGCTGTAGCAATGCTGCTAAAGACATCAAGGAAACATCTTTAGCTTACAGCTATGAGCAAATCACTATTATATGTATCTAAGTAACATCATATTCTAGGTTTATTTATTCCTGCATGTGTATTTAGAGCTCTCTTTCTTTTGAGAAAGTAGTGTAGTTCTGTTGGTGTTTTATTGGTGTTGGTTTATTGCTGGCTATCAAATAGAATGCCAAACAACCCAAACACTGAGCTGTCTTTAGAGATGGAAGGCAGTTGGAGCAACAACAGAGACGGTTCAGAAACAAGATGGTGCACTAAAAGTTATTTCCTGTTTCAGTGTCATGAGACTGCACTGTCCCTTTAAGAGACAAATGGCTGGTCCTCTCACACTAATGATAAAAGTGTATGTGAGCACAGATTCTGATCAATCTCTTTGTTCCATGGTCAGGAAACAAAATGCTGGGCCCCTCTTTGCAGGCCACATACTGTATTTCAACAGTCTGTGTCTAAGCAGGACAGCCTTATGAGATCTGGCAACCTGTGTGCAGACAGCTAAAGATGCATTACACAACCCCAATCCCACATACCTTTGCCTGTGGAGACAACAACAATATACAACTCACACAATCTGCTTTCACTTCCAGCTTGCCCACTTAGGAGACTGGATTTGTAGACTATTTCATGCCATTAATTCAGCTGGTAATGCATAATCTCTTATGTTAGAACATCTTTGCTGAATATTTACCACTTTGCACAGCCCCTCAAAGTTCAAACGATTTCAGCTTTGACATTTGAAATCACAACAACAGTTGAGATAATGGCACTAAGAAATCTATATATGACAATCAGAGAGGGTGTTAAACTTAAAATGGAGCCAAAGTTGGAAACTTTAGGAAATTTATGTTGTACAAGACAGCCACATGCCTATCAGCAGCAACCTGCAGGACCTGCAGACCCCTTACTTTTGGTATCTTGTAAATGCCACATTTAATTGAATTAGTCATCTCAACATATGGCAGATAATCCTTTCAGCAGTAATGTGAGTCTTAGTCATGTCTTCATGATACATGAGCCTTGTAGCTATGATGCATGTGTGTTTTGCTATGTTACAGATAGGTGAAGGAGAGATAAAACATGAGCTAGATTCTGGGTGGTGTTTATGAGAGCAGAGTTTAGTAAATCTCCTGCAAAGGCACAGTGAACCCTAGTGGTAAAATGCAACAGGCACAGTGTAGTTTCTGAGTGATGAAACACAAGGTCCTGGTTGTGCTGCCATCTAGTTGCTGCTGGGACATGGCGTGGCTTCATGAGTACAAGGTAACATCGCTGCAGAATCAACAGAAAGGAATATTTATGCCGTATATAATCATATAATATTACCTTTTAACCTCCACACTTTGCCTGTTATAAACATTCCTCCAGCTGTTGTCCCACTGTCACTTCATCAAATGCTTTTTCACATTATACTGAGTGATATCTGCCTGGAAATCAAACATATACACCACTGATTATAAATACATTCTGTAGTTATCAGTAATGCAGCACACCTCAGAGACAAGCTGAAGCCCTCGCGCCCTCTCTTGTTTCCATTCCTCTCTTGGTATTTAGGAGATCCACACTGACATTTACAGTAGGAGATCCACACATGTGTGACTAAGCTTTCTTTGCAGTCTGTCAGTAACTTTAATATCCTGTATGTCACCTTCAATGTAAAGCCCTTCTTACATTTCCATGTAAGATAATAATAGTGCTTGTAAAATTATCTGTGCGTGAGTTGACTTATGATTGCTCGAAACAAAACAAGAATAAACAATTTCTGCTTCATTCTTATTGCTTCTAAACACAAAGGGAGTATTTTTAAATCTGCATTGGATCCACAAATTTCAATTTAACTGTAGATACGTTGCTGGCCAAGTTGCTTGGCTAACAGCTACGCTAAATTGCTAACAAACAGCCTCTTAGCATTGTTAGGTTAGATGCTAGGTCAAAGAAAAAATGGTAAAACATCACCATGAGAGTGCCCTTCTGGGTTCAGACTATTTTAGGTAACATTAATGTCACATTCATTCACACTGTTATACCATAATGTTGTAACATATTGTTAAAGTTATTTAGTTTAAGTAATCTTACAGAATATATTACAAATGACATTTCAGAAATGACCTGTAACAATGAAGTCGTTTTTTCACTGCTCCATCGTACATTATATAGGCAAATGCTGCCACCTAGTGTTTAAATGAAAATACATTGTAAGCTGTAGTGAGATCCCTATAGCGCAGTTTAATATAGTTCATTACAAGGAAAAGGTTCCAAAACTGGGAAGAGACAGGAACAAATAACGATTTGTGTAATTTAGTAGAAGGCAAACTGTGCATATGTTGTGAAATTTCACAGTTCTTGGATTTCTCAGCCACATTTGCATATTTGCATGTGCATGTGTGGGCAGACAATCAGCATGAAATATTTTTCTAACATTATGTAAATAAAACCAAAACCTCTGTCAAAGTGCTGCAGCGCAATGTGCTTGCATGCCAAGAGAAAACCTGAGATGACAGGGAAAGAACAGAAGAGAGTCCTCAGACATTAGCACAAGGAGTTGAGTTTCACTGCTGCCGTACACATTTAAGCCTGCAAGTTTCCAAGAGAAAGTGTAGCCAGAGCTGGCAGGCAGGGCGATGTGTGAGTGGAGACGGGAGAGGTGACTGGACAGTGGCCACAGCACACCACCGCAGGGCTTCCCAGGACATTGTGTTCTCAGTAAAGGGATGTGGCGCTCCATTTTTAACAGTTCACCTTGTCTCCGTGCCAAATAAACACCTTAATACAGAGTATCATATAAGTCACGATATTTCTGCCCATACAATACGCAGTTCTGATGTTTTAAGATGAACACAATGCTGATAGTATTTTTTTATTGAAATCATTGATTATTCTACATTATCATAATAATAGGAACATGCCACTTTTCTATGTGATTAAATATTTTGATGTCATAGTTGTTATGTGTGCAAAAGAAAACACAGTGACCTTAAAAGTTCAAAGTTTTACTATTTAAAGGATCTGTCCCCTGTGTCGTATATCAATTTACCTTTAAATTTTTTCCACTCTTCAGTTCAAGCAGCAATAAGGTTAATCAGGACACACACACACACACACTCACACACACACCTTCGGAGCATTTGTGCAGATTTGACAATGTGTCCAAACATCTTGATAATTTTGCTGTCACATTAACTAAACAACATTTAATCATGCACCAGTAGTCCAGGCAGAGAGTCCTCAGCTTCCACCTTGTGTGTACAAATACTTTCTCTTGGCTGAGAAGGTGAGAGAGGACCAGTCATGATGCTGTTACTTTCTTTGGATGCAGATTCACTGTAAAGTGTAATTGATATAAACTTGATATTTGCTTTGTTATATGTTATATGTTATATGCAAGGTCTGTTTTTATCCTCCTGTGGGGACCTACGACCTCTAAATGCGTTTTTAACAATGCTTATTTAAATTAATATTGAAAGTTTCTTGCTGCTTGCTGCCGTCTGTCTGTTGCATGCACACCTCTGTAGAGGAAAGCTGACTGCCTTTGGCCCCCAAATTGACACAACATGCTGCGAATGACCTACGTTGTCTGTCATCTGTTGGCATTCAGAGACAGGTGTTGGCGTCCGTGTCTCTGTCTGAGTGATTGATGGCTGGTTCCACTCCCATCTGTTTCTGCCTCGTCAGATGTTGCCTGTTCTTTCTGCTGCAGTAGCCATTGCTCTCAAGTGAACCCAGGACAAAATACAGAGGGAACGCAATGCTCAGTGTTGTAGCAACATTTCTGTCTTGTCATGTAATGTGAGCTGACAGGTAAACTCCTTCCCTTCCCTCATCTTACCCCACTTGACTTCCCCTCTCAATCTGCCAAGTTCACATCCTTCCATGGTCCGTGAACCCATGAGCACAGATTTTGGCTTATGTCACTGGAGCGAGGCAGGATTGGCTGGTGTCACGGTGGCTCAGTTTGCAGCCTGAACTCTGTTGTCAAACGTATTTCATGGTGGCTTGAGCATAGCTGGATTCCTCCTTGGTTCTATCATCTGTGAATTTATTGGGGTGAAACGTGTTTGCAAAGTTTGTAAAGGCAAACTTGTCATGGAATGGCTTGATTAACCAGCAGGTTATTTACCATTAAATCACAATTTGCCCTGGAATTTACTATCAGTTCACACATGTGTGTGAGTTGACACAAATACATGTCTGTTGTAAGAACAAATAACAAAACATATTTGATTTCGTTTAGAACATGGATGATGATTATATTACAAGAGGTCAGTTAAAATGGATCGCTTATTCTCTCTTAGGGGGATTTATCAGTGGATGTTTTTGTCAGCGAGTAAGCAACAAATCATCCGTGTCAACCATCTCCTCTTTCAGCTCGAGGGCTGAACGTCTTACTGTAGGTTTGCCGCAGCCAGGAGACACAGGCATGCTTCATGTTTCCCCCTGACACTGAGTGCAAGTTACAGGCGTTCTAGAGATAAGAAGGGAATTTGCATTGCAACATGGTTCTCATTCACAATAGTACACAGACAGGACCACATGCAGCGGCGCCAAATAACTAGCAGCCATGTCCTTTTACACTTAATGCTATGAAAACTGTACAAAATACAACGCTAACATAGTTTGAAAATAACCTCAAATGATCCCTTCTGTTGCTTTAAAAAACCTCCACCTGTGAGCTCCATGTTTAGCCTCTTTGGACACCTGTGCGGTTCATTCAAATATCACAAGTGTCCGTCTGTTACAATGAGTGCCACTGTCAAAGTACAATGAATAAGAGAAATTGCACAAATCAGAGAACATCGTCCTGCTTGTCTTTCACACAGATGAAGAGCTGTGCACACTGACCATTTTGACACCTCGCAGGCGAGTGACGGTGGTGGGCTTAACACTTAAAGGCTCTCAAATGTCTCATAGCCCACGCATTGCCAAGCCCCCACCCCAAACACTTGACCCCTGCTGACGTAGGCTGTCCATTTACATTTAGGGACACCAGCTCACTCCATTCTTAATACCATTTGTAAAGGAGAGGAGCAGGCACCAGGAAAAGGGAAACAGGACTCTGACTTTAATAACAATAAGAGCTCTGTTTAGTTATATATTATTTGATCTCCCATGTGTTAACTTGGGATTCTTCAAGAGTCTTCTCTGGATTTTTATTTTTGTTTTACTTACCATAGAGCTGGCTACAAGTGATTTTGTCTGTTTTACGGACATTATCCATACTATTTTTTATGGTATCTTAGCACAATTTATAAAAAGCATTTCACCGTAAACCATGAGCTCTTTGGTAATAAACACAATGGGAGATGGGAACGGTGCAGGTTTTGATCTTATCCAATATCGCATTGAGTCTCTGAGCAGCAAGATGGACAAGCTCATCAACATCCAAGAGAAAGTCCTCAACCGACTGGATGGGATGTCACAGGACATTGACGGCATTGAAAAGGATATGGAGAATTTGAAAGTTGACAAGGAGGAGATCCATCTCCCACCCAGGGTGATGAACCAGACCCAAGTGATGGGGCATGAGGTGAGGGAGATTTGCCAGGAGATGAGCACCATAATGTCGGTGGTGAACCAGCGGTCCGAGCAGCAGGCTCAGAAGCTGGAGGGGATGGAGAAACTGGTCCTCAGCATGCAGCAGATGATCAGCTTCATTGGGGAGACGGTGAAGAGTTCGAGGGTTATGGAGCTGATGTTCAAAGGCCCAGCAGCTCGAAAGGTCTCCAAACAAAAAGACAATAAGGGAAAGCAATCTAATAAGAGGAAATCATCTTCAGACACAATAACGAAGAAGCTTGACAAGGTGAGACGAACTGAAATAACATGATTAAAATATCCATGTGCATCTACTGTACCAGCCTTCACAGCCCATCCATCACTGTAGGATTTGTGTTCCTGTCTGTGTTGGAGACGGCATTTATTACTTTTCCTTGCTGACTTTGATTTCATAGATCTTAGTAGGATCTTGTTGTTCTTGGCAGAACATGTGAAAATGATCATAGCACCGAAGTTGACCACTCCAACAGTTCTGTTGCCATTGAATGTGACTTGGCTGGTGTTTTAAATTCTCTATATGATGGGGCCAGGGGAGAAGGTAGTGAAAAACAAATAAGTGTTGATTGAGGGTAAAGTAATTAAGGATTTTTATCATGTTGAAGAAGATGCTGCAGAATGACTAAGTCACTCGTAGCTGATACACTGTATCTAGTGTCTGTTTAACTCTCATGTATAGTTGCTGGATCTCTACCTGTACAACATGGCCTGCTTGGCATGAGGCTCACTGTGGGACCACCGGCAGGGCACGAGAGGGCCAGTATGAGGCCAGGGGTGAAATGTGAGTCGCCATGTTTAGAACTGCTGTTTTTGGATTAAGGCTTCAGTGTTTGTGGTCCAGAAGGGCTTTACCACTTCAGCTCACCAGAGGAGTCAGGTGTCAACAAATTGTGATGAGTTAGCTTTTCTTCCCTTTTTGCTGTCTGTTTCTGTCTTAGTTAACACTGAGGGCATACATTGTTTTGTATCCATTGACAGTCATTTAGTAGTGTGCAATGACTGCACCATATGATTTGCAAAAACATGCTGCAGTGCAGAATAGCGCTTTGTCTAACTTTATTAGGCGTTGTGATCTGATCATGCTGTCAAGCTAATTTTGATTTAGGGCTTCCAGGAGTCAGTCTGTATTTAACATAGCATGTGGTGTTGCAAAGGTACTGCTGCAGTATCAGAAAAGTAAATATATACTCCCATGAATATATAGTCCCAGAGCCAGGATGCTAAATTTACACGTCTCAGAGTTTCAGAATGCCCATATTGTATAAAATGCTGCAGGCCTGACACTGACCTCCACATCAAACCTGAGGTCTTTATTATACAATCACTAGACTGCCCCTGTCTCCATAAAGGTCACTAAGTGCTACTTGGCATCAGAAGCATGAGTTGCACTTACAGGCTTCATCACACTCCTATCACTTGCTGCAGAGTTTGTGTCAAAGAACAATCCCTGTGCCTGCAGAGACGGTGCTGACGTCATATAACGATGCTATCACACAGTTATGTCACTGGTTATGTCACTGGACATGGTGTACAATGATACATTAGTTTTTTGTGTCAAATTAAATGATAGAAAACCAATGAAAGGTTTTTATGATAATAATTTTATTTCCAGATTACACCCTGGTGATTAACGTCCACGTCTGTCCGAAGGCTTCAGTATGACTCACATTTCAGAGTATTTCTGTTGTCGTCAAAGCTCTTGTCAGGTGGTTGTTCCATCTTCTTCCACCTCCAGAGGTGTGAGATGTTTTAGTGTTACTATGGCCTCTGCATGCAACCCCCTTCTTCTGATCTCTCCAATCAGACATTTGAACCACTGTCACTGGGGGAAAACCGCACTTGAAATATCCCCCCTGCTGTTTACCTCACGACAGGGTTTAGAAAACAAATGTGAAACAGCCGCAGCTTCAAGACAGGCTTTTCCATACTAACCTGACCAGAGAGTGTTTAGTGTGTCTCCACTGCTGAGAAATTTGAACAACAGCCTACGCTTGTCGCTTGTAATATTTTCCACTGAGGGTCAGCATTGCATTCCACTGCTGAGTGCGACAAGTGATAAGCTATAAATTCACTGCCCTGCTGCCATCTATCCAACCGCCATGAATAATAAGAGGCATGCCACTAGGCAAGCCCTGCTGATGTGCAATCAATGTGTATGCTGGAAACAGACAGATTGTTTACTTGTTTACTATTTTGTTTTGTGTCTCTTTATCCATTCCTGTTTGATTCTTCTGTTCTGTGTTTATCCTGTGCTGTCTGTACTTTATGTGACTCAACCTTTTTTTTTTTACATTCATACCTACAATGTGACTTTTCCTCCATTCCATGAGCTTTTATATAACCCCTACTAAGCACTGTCATCTTGTCTTTTTACTAGAAAACTACCTCTAATAAAGCCAGTAAAGGGAAACAAGAGATAATTCCTGCATGCCAGCCTACTACACTGCACAAGATAAAGCTCCATGGACCAAAGCATTTCCTCGCCTGTCGCAAATGTGGACACTTTGTAGGTTTTTTTAATGCTTACAGATTGGGTTTATACAAGAATAAGTCTTTTTATGTATACAGTATATGTGCTTTTGCATTTCTGCCTTCAGACTTTTGCCTTGTGCTTCATGTTTTGTCTTTACACTGTAAAAAGAGTGAGGTTCTTCATTGGAAAAAAAAAGAATAATATGAGGAGAAGGAATAATCCCAGTGTGACTAAGGTCAATTGTTGACAGTAATTACATATTAAAGTTCTGTGAAGAATAATATATAATGTTTCAAAAAATTCTCCTTCATTTAATTTTGACAATTTGTCCAGGTTTCTTTTTTCACTTTTATTTTTCATTTTACAGCTGAAAGAACACAAAGGCAGAGATGGAACAGATAAACCCAGTTTGAGCCTGAAGAGTCTGAAAACTCAAAGGAAGACGAAGCCTCCAGATGCAGCAGGTGCTGAGATTCACACATGATTTACTCCTAGCGAATGTTCTCATAGTGCAGTGTCTAGTCAAAGGCCTCAGTCTCCAGCCTGGTGCAGGCTCAGTGGCAGTACTGTTGCTGCTTGGTGGTTTCAGTTCATTGATTGTTGGATGAAGATTATAGCTAAAATTTAAAATAAGTCCTTCAGAGGCAGAGTGGAGTATACATTTCACACACACACACACAAGCATTTAGTGTCTTGTACGAAAGCTGTGGTTGTGAGACACTAAATTAACACGCTGTTTGGACTTCTTATAGAAAACATATCCTTGAAGAAGCAAGCTCTGCTTTTAGCAGAGGTGCAGAAACTCAACAGGGAGAATGCAGAGAAATCAGCTCACCTGCTCACCTCAGGTTATCTGGATCTGGAGGCCGGAGTGTCCCCTAAAGTTCAACAACCTGACACACCCGCCTGTAGTTTGGTGGACTACCTGCGTGAAGACTCCAAGGTGGCTGCAGCTGAGAAACATGAAGAGGCAGTGCATGAGGAGGAAGACAAAAGGGAAGCTGAAGTTACAGAGGAGGAACCCAAACTTGATGTGGAAGATGTGAGGACAGACAAAGATGAAGAAAAGCTTTCAGAAGAGAATCAGCAAGAGCCTGCTGCGGATGTAGCTGAAGTCCCAGAGCCCCCTGCCTCCCATGAAGAAAAAGAAGCTACAAGGTAATGTATTAGGAGCTGCATTAGTAATTGTATTGTAGTCAGCACAGAATTAGCAATGCTCACATATATGTCCTAAAAAACAACACACTATTTTTGCAGTGATGACCATGAAGATGCTTTGCCATCTCTGGAGGCTGAACAAGACCAAAATAATGAGAACACAAAAAGCCAAGTGGTGCAGGAAAATGAGGAAGAGGAGAAAGAAGATGAAAAGGATGAAGAGAATCTTGAATCTGAGGGCTGGGCTATCTTCAGGGCAGATGGAATTGAAGTCAAGATTGACCTGAAGCAAAGGGTAGAGAGGGAGAGAAAGGAGCAGGATGCAGGCGAGGATGTAGACAACGATGATGATGCTGAGCGGTACTTTATTGGTGAGTCACAACTTCATATGCTTATGTAACATATACATCTGTATGTACTCATACATTATGTGTACTTGTGTAAGTGCCACATACATTTGTGGAGTTACATGCAATAATGTAAAACACCACTAGGAGGCAGAGTAGGCTAAAGGTGTTTGCAGTAAAATAAAATTCCTCTGATATCAAAGACCACAGTTGTGCCTGTAGTTGATGTTCAGGTTATCACGTTAGTACACAATGTGCTAGTCTGATCATGCCAGCCAGTGTGCCCTTTCAGAAGCCTCTGCAGTTGATTATCAGTGAAGCTGGTGTGTTCTTACATTCCTCATAACTTATTAAAACAGATTATATCTTATCTCTTGTATCACCCATCCCACTTTAGACACCACTCCTCCTCCGGCGGCTCCTTTTAATCACCGAATTGTGTCAGCCAAGCCCAACCAGATCAGGAACTTCTATACCATCAACTGGCAAGAGGTTCTAGGCGGGTGAGTTTTGGCCTTGTTCTCGAATTTCTCTGCAAATGGTAACCAGTTAATCTTTCACAGATAAAAGATTCTTAATTCTTCAGAAAAGCTTTCCACCCCCCCCCCCCATCCCGCCCCCCACCTTTTCCTCTCTTCACTAACTTCAGTGTCACTGCAGTTATTTTTACTTCAGGACTGACTGGTATGTGAAACTGTACCCCTGGTGCCAGCTGGTAGCTAATCACTAAGTGTTAATCCATGTCTTCAAAGAGGAGACACAGCCTAGCTCAGATTTAATAAAATAACAGATTAGGCACGACACTCTTCCAAAACATACCTGTTTTAAGGACCAGTTTTTATGAATCGTCACAGGAAAACATTCTAGCTGCAAAAATCACATTTCTGTCTGTTCTCTGTTTAAGGGGGCGTTTCGGCCAGGTGCACAAATGTGTTGAGAACTCATCAGGTCTCACTTTGGCAGCGAAGGTCATCAAAGCCAGGAGTCAGAAAGAAAAGGTACAACAAACACTGCTAGGGTAATGAATTGCTCCTATTCTGATAGCAGCTACACCACATGATATATAAAGCAAGGGGCCCAGTTACAATTTTTAGTGTTTACTAGTCCGTGACAAGGCCGCACTTGGAACAGAAGCAGAGAGAATACTTCTCACCAAGGTGAGAAATATTTAACCTAGAAGAGAAGATGCATTGTCTCTCATAGCAGAGAACAGCTGACACCTCTCATGGTGTGTGCGTGTGCGCGCTGACTTGTCTGTGTATCTGTGTTTGTGTGTCCTGCATCTGTGTGTGTTGGTCTGCTACTGCATCTGTTTGCGCCTGTGTTTTTGGTAGGACGTGGTGAAGAATGAGATCCAGGTCATGAATAATCTGGACCATGCCAGCCTGATCCAACTCTATGCAGCTTATGAGTCAAGGAATGACATCATCCTTGTACTTGAATAGTATGCACCTTCTTCTACATTTTATTCTTAAAAACAGATATACAGCAACATAGATATATGATATAGCAAGATTTTGTCCTTAGATACACACTTTTAATTATACATTTTATAATACATTTATTATATATAATATAATTGTTTTCTTATGATTGTCTAAATACCTTTTGAATTAATTATAATGAATGAATTAATTCTATTTGTTATTGGTAATTTATAGTTTTCATTTAATTTCTTTCTTTAGATTGAAACTTTAAAGATTGTGCGTGTTTAATTTGGTGTATGAATTTGTCTTTATGACTAGTGTTGGAGGAGGGGAGCTGTTTGACAGGATCATTGATGAAAACCACACTTTAATGGAGCTGGATGCTTTGGTGTTCATCAGGCAGATCTGCGAGGGCCTCCAGCACATGCACAAAATGTCCATCTTACATCTCGATTTAAAGGTAATAGAAGTCACCTTATTTGTTGTGTCACCACCAAAAACTACATTGTTATGTGTTAACTTGACCTTTTTTTTAACTTTAAATTTAAGCCAGAAAACATTCTCTGTGTGAGCAGAGTCACAAACAAGATCAAGATCATCGACTTTGGTCTCGCCAGGGTGTAAGTGCTCTTATCCGTGTTACAGCTTTAATAACAGACAACTTTTTATAGTGTCATCAATAACATCAATTTCAATCAAATCCCCAACCAGCTACAAACCCAGGGAGAAACTGCGAGTGAACTTTGGCACTCCGGAGTTTCTTGCACCTGAGGTCATCAACTACGATTTTGTGTCGTTTAACACTGACATGTGGAGCCTCGGAGTCATCACCTACATGCTGTTAGTGAACACACACATTCACACATGAACACATTTTGAAACATCACAATTATCAGTAGTGATGTTAATGATTGTCTCTCTTTTTCTGTTAGTCTGAGTGGTCTCTGTCCCTTCCTCGGAGATGACGACAACCAGACTCTGAATAACATCTTGTCCTGTAAGTGGAACTTTGATGAACCTGAGTTCCTGGATACATCAGAAGAGGCCAAAGACTTCATCACCAGGCTCCTCATTATAAATAAAAGGTACACATATCCCTGCAGGTCTTCCCTAAGCTGATATTAATACAGTATATAGTGAGATATTTGTGTTATTGTGTCATTAGTTGGAGGATGGGG
The DNA here is from genome assembly GCF_900634625.1 of Parambassis ranga. Taxonomy (NCBI): domain Eukaryota; kingdom Metazoa; phylum Chordata; class Actinopteri; family Ambassidae; genus Parambassis; species Parambassis ranga. Next base: position 7,462,370 of record NC_041037.1, on the reverse strand, counting down.
GCGTGTGAGTCCTTGAGGCATCCTTGGCTTTCTGATTCTGTCCTCCATCATCGTCTTTTTACAAAGGTAAATCAAGTTGTTACCTGAAACCTTTATATTTTATTAGGATTTAGATGAGTTACATATTGTTTTCCCTTTCACAGAAAACTATGTGCAGATCACGGCGATCATCGTGTGTGCCTCCGACTGACAGTTGAGGTGGGTCAAGTACTTTTGTCTTGAATTGAACCCTCAGAGGAAATTATTTTCACATCCTCCACAAGGGGGAAGCACGTCTCAAATTATGTGCATGCAGTAGCAGAAAGGAAGCAGAAGATTGAGCCGGTTTCTTACAGATAATGACAGTGAAGTATATCAATGTTTGTGTTTTTTCTTTAGAGTTCGGCACTGATGTGACAGCTCCAGCTGTGGCCACTTGGACCAACACTTCTGTCCGTGTAAATTACCCAAATTCTAGTCCATGCACCTGAGATGTGGACTGAAATTCTGGCTACCCCTTGAACCTCTTCCTGACATGTGTGATCCACTCTGCTGTATGAGCAATATATCTGTGAAATATACAAAGGAAACATTTTTGAATTAGTCACCCTATGCATTATGATCTTTCAAGGATTATGACTGAACAAAACAAAACAAACAAAAACAAAACAAAGTAAACAAAGAGGATGGGAGGTCCCTGTACTGAGAACAGGCTTGTTGTTGTCATTAAAGCCTATGGTTATTTTGAGAGGGTTGTCTGAAGTGGCCTTCTGGTGCAACTGTAGCCAAAATGGATGTTGAGCCTCATTTCTGACAGAACTGAATGTTTTTAAAGCAGATTAGCTGGTACGCGACTACTCTCTGTTTTATTTCCTAAATAAATAATGTGAAAAAATGTTTCTTTAGATCCCAAAAAACTATTAGATTTAAAAGAAAAAAATGGTACTGTTACAAAACAGTGCTGACACTGTAGTAATATTATCACATACTTGAGATTGCCTGTCACCTTTGCCTTGAAAGTTAAAGACGCACATTATACTCTCTATTTTCCAATGCTCACTCCAAATCACCCTCTTTTATCTCCCATCAAAAACACTGTGTTGTTGTCATTTTGCTCCTGATAGATCACTATTTTATTTACTTAGAAAAATATACCTCATCTGCTCCCTGTGATGCATTTCTCCCCTCGCTCTCAGTATATTGTGTAATATTCTCAATAGGCTGTAAATAGATGCTGATAAAGAGCGTTTGGACAGAATGAAATCTGCATAGTTGGCGTCATAAGCTGTAGTACTGTATGTGCACTTTATAATATTATTTATTTTAACAAAAAAAAAAACAACACACACAATCCTACTGCGGCTTCACTGGATGTAATTGTATGGTAAGATCTCCTGCATCTGTTTATAAAGACAACACATCTCACCTTAAAACAAACACTTCAGCAATGCAGTTAATGTCTTATCGGCAGAGTTGCATGTCTTTATGTCTGATCACCACAAAGCTTAAACTTGACACGCTGAGAATCATTTTTTTAAAGATTTGCTTTTTTTTAAACTGTACTGTATACGCCTGAGCTGTCATACGAGGCTGCGTATTCACGGCACTGTAGATGCTTGTTTTCCCTCCGATATCTTTGAAACGCCTTCTGTGAAGGTTGAATATCTGAAAGTAAACACACTACCTACCTACTGCTGCCTAATGTTTGAACCACACATGTGAATCACGATGAATGTTATGTTGTTTGTTGGTACACCGAGTGCTTGTAGAAGTGTTCAGCATGTATTTGTGAAGTGTGTACACACCCATTAAAGTGTCTTATCTAAGGAGTTATTTTCTTTTTTCTTATTTTGAGGTGGAAAATCTTGATTTATTAAGATAATGTTACGCAAATCAACCCAGTTTTAAATGATTCTTTATCTTAGGGATAGAGATAATATAAATGGTGGTTAGAAACAAATAAACACGCCTTCTTTACTCAGGATGAAAGTAGATCTGATTCCTAATAAAGAGCATCTGAGGGAGCCGGTATGAGCAATACTGTCACCTGAGAAAATAAACTGAGTACGTGCGTGGGATGATGGCGGAGATGATGGTGTTGTCGGAGGGGGAATGACTCAGACTGATTGGAGATAAAATCAAAAAATTTTAAAGAAGACAAAAGAAAGAGAGTGATTCTTAAAGAGAGTTTAAGACTATATTTCCACAAAACAGCCTGCTCTGTCCTTTAAAAGTCTTATTTTAAAGAACCCACAGGGTTAAGTCAGGGATAAGTGCAGACTTTATGGAGGAATACCATGGGAAACATGTATTTAATTGTACAGGAATACCAGAAAAGCAAACTGTCCCACCAAAAAGCTAAAGGAACCTGGTAGTTGAGCCAGTCGTAGCTATAAAAATGTAAGGGTTGAGAAAAATAATTCACAGTTTTGATTTACAGTATTGCAATTTTGATTTATTTAGCTTGACAGCAACATAATATGAGAGATGGATGAGAGGCACACAACTGTCTTCCATCCCCATAAAAAACCCAAAATAGAGTATGAGATCCAGTTGTGGAAACAGAAAATCACCTCAGACAGCCCAAATCAAACTGAAATATGATGTATAAATGATCAGAAATAACAACCAACAAGCAGCAGTTATCAAGTGTTCAACTATGCTTGATCAACCACAGAGCGAACAATGCAGGTTTAAAAGGTTACCTCTTGATGTATTCAATAAAAATACGTTCTGATTGTCACTTATCTAACGTGTACCAACAGTGTCTGAAGGTTCCAGGTTTGCTTCATAAAACCCGACTCCCACCACTGTACAGGCCCATGCAAATTTTTTGCATATTCTGGTTGGCTTTTGTGTGCTTTTTGGTCAAGAATGTGCTGCGGCGAGGCTTTCAGGCATGAAATCTTTGCTTATTTAGTGTTATTTTTATGATGCTTTTGTTCATGCCTTCAGCAGGTCCTCCTGGAGGTCTTTGGCAGCTGTTGGGATGTTGCTGTAACAGGGGTTAAAAACTTGTACATAATGCTGCCAACTGTGTCTCTTGGAAGACTTTATTCTCTTTAATACAATGGTTTCTTCATTTATGGAGACAGGTCCTGTTTTCAACAACATATCCAGCTACCTGGATGTTGCTATAGTTCCAGCTATATTATGTTAGCTACTGTATCAACCCTCTTGTTGAAGTGTACACATATTAAAAACAAACATTTAATGTATGGCCAAAAACATGGATACATTTCAAATACATTCTTAATGATTTCCTACCTTGGCCTGGCAGATTTGTTTAGTCTACTGTTTGTTTATTTTCACACATCATTTCATCAGACACAAAAGATTTCATGTTAGCAATGGTTCAGCGAGAGTTCAGACATTCCTGCATTACAAACGCAAGTGGAGAGAATCTGAGTCGGTTAATAGCCATTTACTCCGAACATGCGAGTCGTTTGGCTAAACAGGTGATACTGATTTTTCTCCAAGGCCCCCCCCCCCCACCTCGCTTTCTTACTGTGTTTTTTTTGCGTAGCTTTTCAGGAGCCTTAGGGTTGGAAGCCAAATGCAAGCTCTCGCTCTATCCCTGGTCCAAGGCCCAGGTTGGAATGGTGAGAAATTCAATTTAAGAGGAGAAAAAAAAGGCTGGGAGAGCTGCCCCTCCACTACCCCACCTCACCCCCTCTATCCACATCTCCAGGGGCGATCTTGAGGAGCCAAACTAAAACCAGATGGACTTATTGGACCTAAAGATAACAAATAGTGCCTGAGTTCCTGTCAGTTAGAGACCACCAGAGCAAAGAAGCTGAGAGTGGAAAAAGCTTATTGATATGTAACTCTTTGTCTTACCATATAAAATACTATTAATATTGACAAGTATTACAAAATAGTATATATGAACAAGAAAGTTTGACAGAAGTTGCTTCTGTGGATGGATTTCTGCTAGAAACATGAGCTGTTTTGGTGTTTGGGGGTTGCTTTCAGAGACGTGGTGCCATCTTGGCTTTGAGAATGTATGCTGTCAGCACTGACCCGAATCTCCAGGTGGCATGCTCTCCAGTTTGTCATTTGAAACATGTACCACCCACACACAATATGTAAGAAAGGACAGTTAGAGAAAAAGGGAGAGGGCGACCCCAGAACTCCTCACAGACTCCCTCCAGATCGACTAAGAAAGTGTCCTTTGTAACAGGAGTTTCCTGTATGTAATTAAAAAATATTGGGTCCTGCTCTGAAGGGAGGAGAGGAGGCTCAGGGTTGAAGGAGGCTATGTGAAGGGTAAGATTCCCTTCTCCAATCTTCGTTTCATGTAAGAGCCCCTGGAGCTGGCCCTGACGTTTGTCCAAACAAGAGGTGCTCTCTCTCTCTCTCTCAAAGGAGGTCCGGAGAGAGAACCAGCCAGTTCTCAGGGCCTGAGGGCAGGTGGTTCTGATTTGAGCAAAGGGGGGGAACAGACCACGTTTATGTTCAGTTAATAGCAGTACACGTGTCGTCACGTCCAGTGGTGGGAACATGCTGGGTGAGTGATCTGTTTTTTACACCACTGAGGTCCGCCACCAATAAGAATGCAATGTCCAATTATCCCTTCGCAGTTTTCCCCCTTGAGTATGTTACGGCTCTTCTATTAAAGCAAGACGTAACCTTCTTACTAATGAAACATTGAATTTATAAGCAATAAAATGCACCCTAGCTAAATTTAATACACTCAGTGGTTTCTCTACTTTATGTTAGTCTGGTAGCTTGATGGAAACTTTTCTGTAAAACCGACAAAACTTGAGTTAGTTTTGTATTTTCTCTTCTAATTATTTCCACGTTTTAGCACTCACTAATAATCTATCTGGTCTTTCTTTGTTTTATACTGCAAAACATGGTTGTTTTGTAGCAATTGGCTACATTCATGTAAAATTCATACTCAAAGATTCAACTAGGATATGCACCAGTGCCTTATTTACACAGGGCAAGCAGCAGTGTCCCAGTTGAGGGCCTACTTTCTTCAAATCTACACAGGCATAGCCCTTAAGGTTGCACCAGCTGGTACAGACAGTGGAAGACTTTCTGTTCATCATGATTTGATTTGCTCCTGTCACCTATGTGGAGTCCAGCAGCATTCGCCAGCATGCAATAAAACCTGGGATATAAGGGATCCACCGTCATTAACAGGAAAAAGATGGACTTGAGGATTGGTCGTCCAAATTGAAGGCGCCTTAAAGTTCGACAACCTTGTTCAAAATTGTTCAGCGCATACCTCCTTCAAGGCATGCAGTCCCACAGCGGGGACACAGCGTATTCGTGTTTGCATTGTCTTACTTTAGGCTCAATAAGTTCCTGTTTTGGTAACAGACCCAGCTAGCAGGCAAGGTACAGAAATACATGTACACTGTTAGCATCTTGCTATTTGCTCATGGCAATTACTTAGAAGATGAATCACTAAAAAGCATTGTTTCCATCAGGAATTGTTGAAGAACCCAAACAGTGTTAGCAGAAAGTAAATTACTCTGTTCTTGAGGATCATGAAAAATGAGTAAAATGTAAAAGTTCACATATGAGTCCTAATTTTTCCATGAAGCCTTTTTTTCCAGTAACTTTACAACATCTTGAAATGAAAATAGCTCCCACCCACACACGGATTGATTTCCAGAATAGGGAGAAACACAGCAGCTTGCTGTGTCCAGTGTTTACAGTCAGTGGTTTCAGCTCTGATCAAATGGCCATGCTGAAGCCTTTAATGATCTTGGAGGTTCCCTGCTGCTGGGTCATCTGCTTGGCTCCATATCATCTCCAGGTTTAGGCCCTACTGCTGGTCAGGCGGTCCCACAATGGGGCCCTTTCCATCAGATTTGTATTTACACATCCCTCTGGCTCACCCCTCGGCCTGCACGGGGTCTCTGTTCATTCTGCCAGCCCTGCTGAGAGGCCTCTGTGGCCTGAAGAGCCACAATCCATCAGAGCCTTTGTGTGTGTACGTGCTTTGCTCTTTTATGCCTTCGCTCTCGCTGAGGAGTCTTTGCTGAAGGAACTAAATGGAGCCAAGCGCCTTGTTCAAACACAGTGAAGGAGCATGTTCTCTGTGTCTGAGGGTAGTGTGTTAACACAAGGGGGCTGCTTGTGTGCATGTTTTATCCCGCCAGACCTTTCCAGCCAGACAAATGAACTCTTTCTTGACCCCTTAACCATGCAAACATCTACTTATCCTGCCCACAACATACCGCTGTCATGTTTTATTGGATCCTCTTTATCTAGTCCTACAAACTGTGTGTGAGACGTGCCCACACACACACACAGATGCTTGCATAACTTTCATTTGTTACAGGATACATAAGCTGCTTGCGTATCCATACTGTACATGTCTCACTTATGTTCTTCCATCCCACCCACAGAGCGTGTCCTCCCTCCTGGCGCACAGTGATCGATGAGCTGAGCCCCAGTCTCTCTGCAGCAGGGACTGTACAGAGGGGAAAAGACCCTTTAGCCTGTTCTCTGTCTGACTCCTAAAAACAGCCATCATGGCCAACAAAAACACATCGCAAGGCAACCAAATGGCAACCCTTACGGCTGCTGCTATTGTAGTGTGAAATGTTTCCCACGACGGAGCTCAAGACAGGATAGGAGGATTAGATGGATGACACAGTCCTGAAATTGAGAGACAAGGGTCAAACCGAGGTGAAGCCGAAGATGTAATGATTTAATGGGTGTAGGCTCAATTTGTATCTTGTTGAAACATTAAGTACAGAATTTGCAACACTGCATATTTTAAGTAATATTACACGTCTATAACAGCCAGATAGATTCATTTACATTGCTCAGCAGCATTAACTTTATTTAAAAAGCATAACATCCATTGATCGCCGAGCGTCGCTCGCTGTTGGGGGATCTCGGATACCTGACCTAAGCTAAAAATTCCTCATCGGTTTGTTCTTGGTTTGGCATTTCGAGGCCTGCCTTCATTTCAGGCCAGTCTGCTTTTAGACAGGGGAAACAGGAAAGGAGTCACAGCACTGCGGTTCATTCTTTGGGCCATATTCACTTGACCACACAAAGAGCCCATTTTGAGGGAGCGATTTTATGTGTTGTGTGGCAGGGAGCGCAAGCAGAGAAGATTTACTGTGTCTGTGTCTATTCACAGGCATTTTGGATGATGTTCATGGTCTTACTGGTAGGGGCTGGGGAATCTATTGCTGCTGGGAAATATTATCAGGTAGATGTTTCCATGACAACAGTTATGCTATATTATCAATGTCTATTATTTTCATAAATAAATAAAATCCATATTTTAGAAAGAAAACAAGTACCTCTTACATTGTTATATTATTATTATTTACAAATTAGACAGATGTGAAGTTTGAAATATAAAATAGAATACTTGTATATTTATTATTTTCTGAGGCAATTACAAGAAAATTGTGTTATTAGATTAATTCAGAAATGTAATTGTTATAGTCTAGATAATTTCAATGAAAGCAGTTACAAAAAATATTTATTTATTTAGGACAGAAATGTGGAAAATTGTAATTGATTAGTGTGTGTGGGCTTCTGTATGTAAATGTGTGTGTGTGTGTGTGTGGTGGGAGAGGAGGAAGCTGTAGCACTGAGGTAGCCCTTGGGGTGACTAACAATGGCCCACACATATCCTGTGGCTGTCAAAATCTTGAAGACCCTACACAAACACTTTGGCCCACAATTCCCCAGTTTTTCCCTCAGTGTTCCAGCTTTTGTTTCAGTTTGAGTGAAAGCTGCATTTTTCCCTTTTTTGCCAACTGTTGTGTGTTTCCTACTATCAAAATCTGAAAGCGTCTTTATTTGAGTAATTCATTGATTCATTTTTATGCAGGTGGAAATGAGTTCTGGGTGTTACAGCGACCAAGCTTTGCCTTTTTTTTTTAATTTGTCTAATCACTGACCTGTCCAAACCTCACTCTTTCTCTTCCTGTGCTGTCTCAGCAGACCCCCTCTCTCTCTCCAGTCTGAGAGGGTGAGGCCATCTGAACACGCAGCCCCACAGAGCTCACATCAGCACACATCAGCATGGGGAAAACACGCTGCTGATTGCCTCAGGATGGGAACCCACTTTCCAGAAACTCAGCAGAAAATAAGTGCAGAATGGTTTGGTGTTGAGGTGAAAACGCACACACACACACACACACCTGTATCCCTCGCCTGCTTCCTTCTACGCTTTTTTTCCCCCCAGCAGTCTGTCTTTATCCTACTTAATGTCTTTGAGACCCTTGAACACCTCATCCAAAACAGCAATCAGCATCTCCTTAGCTCCCTTATCATTACACATTGGCCAACTTCATGCAGAGAGTACAATGTCCTGCCAGTGAGAGTGTGTGCTGCTTGGCTGTAGCTGTTTGCCTTAATGGGTCGCTGACAGACTGACCTAAGCAGCCTCTTTTTTTGGATTAGTACAGTTTGTAATAGCTTGCTGTCACTGAGTTCAACATTTTAAAGAGGACCACCCATGCAAAAACAAATGTCATGATGGAGCTTGCAGCGGTTGCTTTTGTGGTGTAGCTTGTAGATCTGTGCAAACCCACTGCATTAGTGCTGACAGGGGAAAGGAGAACAGTGTGGCCTGTGACCAGCAGAGGGCGACCCTTGCTCTAGTAACAAATATCCCACTCAGGGGCATTACTTAGGCCGACATCATGAGCTCCCTCCCGTTTTCTCAGAGTGTCAAAAATAACATCTTCTATTACTTTCATGGCTATAGAGGAAATTTAAGAAGGATGGTATGAAAGCCTCCTGCCAGCCACAGCTGAGGTAAAATGTAATGCTAGAATCTGTGAGAAGGAATTGTTCTTACTGGAACCTGCATCATGTTCTTCAGTTTTCTCACTGTAATACCCCATTTACTTTCATAATGGCTCTAAAATGACCATCAAGTACTGTGCAGCATAAAGAAATCCAGCCCATTACAAGAGGTCACCTGCCCACAAACTACAGCAACATACCTATATATTCTGAATGTCAAGGACTGGCCATGTTTAATCATATCTTCACCCTCCATGGCATAAAAACTCCCTACCACTAAACCACTGCGCGCACCACTCCCCCACCCACTGTATCACATCTCCCCGTTGTTCCCATGGTGAGGGCTGTCACCGACCAATCCAAGCCGGCCGCCAGGACCTTGGTGGTCTGGAGAGTCTCCGAGGTGGCACGGCCGCAGGGCTGTAGAGAGTAAACAGGACACTGGGGGATGGAGGGATGGAGGAAAAGGGATAGAGGGATGAGAATGTGGAGTCAGCAGCCTCTCCACCCTGCTTGGGGAAGAGGAAAGCCCGTAAAGCCGGCAGATTCAGAGCTCACACAAACAGTGGACTGCACTGAGACTCAGCTTAGTGGATAAGGCTTTGGCCAGAGAAAGGGTGCAGTCAAATAACTGTTGAATTAATATTCCTGAGAGCACAGATTTTCCACTGGAAGCATATTAATTAGTTCAGATTGTTTTTTCAAACTCTGGTTGGACACTGGCATTTAAAAAAGTACATTTCTACATTTCTTTACTGTATTTAAGTACAATTTGAATGACATTGGAATGCTTGTCCCTGTGTCAGTGCACTTAGAAACCTAAAATATGATAATTAAGTCAAAACAATCTACTTCAGCTCTTATATTATTATTTGCCACCATTTTTAAAATAGATGTGTCGATTGCAAACACACTGTCTTTTATATAAAATACAAACACCGATGAGCAAACTCTAATGTGCAGGTGCAGAGTGTCTCATCAGTCATCACCTCCACACATCAAGCTGGAAAGTCAGAAGTGCATTACTGCCAGCTATGAAGCAAAATAAACAGAAATTCAATAGGAGACCTAGTGTCATTTACACAGCATTGTCATGTGTGTTATTAAAACACTTTTTTACGTTTAAATATCACAGATATAACACCTATATTTTGCCATGAATTATAATTTTAACACATAATACATTTTAGGTATAAATTTGCTTTAAAACACATCAGTATTTTTAATTTTGCTTATTAAATTACAGATTATATAAGCTGCAGATTAAGTTTATTCATGAAGTTGTGAGCTATCAAATAATTGACAGTGGAATATAAAACAGACATCAAAGTGTTTGCCAAAATGAGGTTTGAAGATAATTCACAAAGAAGTGTGGAATTCACCGGTGCCCAAGTCTTAAGGGACCATGAAATGAGTAGCCAATATCCACATGTTATACACACCGCCTGTTTCCAATAATATTACCCTTGCGGGTGATGACAGGTTGAAAAGTGATTTACCTGAGCAGGCTTTTATTACAAATCTTTCTTGCACCATTCCCTCTGCTACTTAAGGAATCAGACTGGCCTCATTGGTGGAACTGAAAACCGGTACTAAATAGCATAGATGGTTTCCAACTGTTTCTGACTCTCGTGATAAAGATAGATGAGGTGAAAGGGCACACAGGATTTGCAACTTGCACTGTCACAGAAAAAAATGATGTACTTTGAAGGAAAAATGTTAAGTGTCCACAAAACAAGATTTTTTCATCAGTAAAGGCCAGAAAGAGCTGCATGGGCTAACCGTGACAGCAAACTGTGTCTTCTCAATAGAATTGTCCTCTGAGAAGCCATTTTTTTTCCACCCGTGGCTTTTTCATTATTTTCTTTTAGAATCCACATCCAAAGCAGTGTACTTAGTTGATGTTTTCATAGATTCAGAACCAGTCATCTGGGTTTTGTCTCTCTATTTAATGTGCCAAAAGGGAAGGCAGAGATGGAGGCTGCACTACCAGGAAATATAGGTATCTAATAGATCTACTCCCCACTCACATTTTGACAGCAATGGCAGGTCTGGTGGACTAATGGCATGCTTCTCTTTCTGCCAGGGGGGAGAAATACACCGCCACAGGGGAAGCCACAATCCTAATAGGCAGCTGGAAAAAGAAAGGCAGACATAAACTACTGCACTGGCTGCCCCCGGGAAGAAAAGGAAGAAGAAGAAGAAGAGGACAAAGAAGAAGAAGATGCTCCACGTAACAAATAACATACAAGGAATTAGGACAGACTTTTATATGATTCATTTTATGTGAGAGGTTAAAATGGGGCAAAATCCACAGATATTATCCACAGATAATCTAAATTCGATCGTATTTCACCGAGACATGTGCTTCCCCTTTCCTGGATTGCTGAGGCATGTAATAAAACCCACACTGTTTGACTTGCTTCCTCTGAACCCTAGAGCACAGAGAAATGGTGTTTAAGGTGAGGTGAACGCTTATGAATTTCATATTTGAGAAAGAAAGCGAAAAGCCAAAGCGGACCAGAGGAGGATTACAGACTGTTTCTAGCCGCCCTGTTGATAAAATAAAGAATTAATATGTTTCATGACACCATTATGATTACATCAGGTAAACAATTAATGACTTATAATGGCTCAATTTAAATGCAAGCCTCTCTATAAAATTACATTTGATGAATGGTGACCTGATTATGAACTAATCACAGGAAGTGACAGTGACTTTGTTAGTCAGTGAGCAACAGGAAGTCATTCTGTTATTCTTGAGTTAAACATTATTTATGCATGCCTGGATTATTGGTGTTACAGTTAATTTAAGGGGTAATTTCAGCCATACAAGCCGAGGTAGGTCAATCTCACCAATAAAGTGGGCTTAGGAAGTAAAAGGAAGTATCTGGAAAGTTGTTCTGCATAGCTCCCAATCAAAAGTACAGTCAATATAAAGTAGACTATAATAAACACAACAGAAGCAATCATTAGAAGCAAGATTGAGATGATTCATTTGATGAAACACAGCAGTGGCGTGCAGCCAGAGGTTTGAAAGCATTAGAAGGGTTACTGCTGGGTGACTCAGATTTGAAATAGAGTCCAATGATTTATCAGTAAAACACAGGAGTTACCTTTGAGATCTTAATTATTTAACATGTAAGCAGTGCTATATGCACATGGGTAATTTAAGCATATTGTATGCTAACGTAGTTTGTGATAATTAATAGTCACTGCGGTGTTTTGGGAGGTGAGAGAGAGAGCACACAAAGAAGAAGAAGAAAAACAGCTGTGTTTTATAAGAGAAAGACCAGAATTTAAAGCATGCTTGATTTGAGAGACGATGAATTACTGTTTAAGTGCATGTGTGTGTATGTGTGTGTGTGTGTGGCCTCCATGCCGGCTTTTCGTGTGCTTAAGAGCAGAGCATGAAATAGCTCTAGATTGGCTATGTTTGCCCTCAGAGGAGCGCTCTTTTGAGATCATATCCTAATCCCTCAGAGAGGCAGTCCACAGGGTCGCTGCTTATTCAATTAGTCTGAATCCATGGCTCTAAACATGGTAGGGCAACAAAGAGTGTGAGAAAGTGTACGGATAGAAGGTGGTGGTCTCTGCATGTGTAATGTTGTGGTGCAGTTGTGAAAGTTTCATCCCAAATCTTCTCTGATCTCTCTCTGATTGTGTGTCTTTTATTACATAAGACAGAAGAAAGCAGGAGGCGGGAAAGAAGGCTGAAAATATTTGCTGATATTAAATTGATGCTTAAGCGTAGATGAGGGTTCCTGCCAGCGGGTGGCGCCTACATGACATCTCATAAGTAGGTGTAAATGCATTAGGCAGCTTCATAAATGGGGACATGAGAGGCTGTGGGGTCATTGAAAAAAACCTGAAAACTTTGTTAAATCGCACATAAAAGCTGCTTTATTACGTTTCCCCAGTGTTAGGATGGCCGTGTAGCAGCTCGACTTCAAAAGCAGGAGGCTTGAGACAGAGGTGGATGTAGAGACCATACAGGTATTTATTTTAACACGTACAGAATAAACATCAGTGAATTCAACTGCATGCTGTGGACCACAAGCAGCACGTGGTACTGACATCAACCACCGGTTCTATAAAATGGCAGCCTTATATAGCTGCCACACACCTGGAGTTCACTCCAATCACCAAAAAGGGTGATCTCCTTCCCCCTCTATCTTAAAAGTTACACCAAATACAATACAACACATGTGTAGAATAAATAAATTGAACACTGTTTATTAGGTTAAAAATCTAAAATAAAACTCACAACCATCTAACCAATATACTCCCCCCTGCACCTATTTTCCTGAATGGTCTGACCTGGAACTTTAAAATATCTGCTGCTTCCAGTGGGACTCTTTTGACTGTTACACCTGGATACACCTGGCCACAACAAAAGGTAAGTGCTCAAACAAGTTGCACGCTCTACCACATCAATTCCTGTATCAAATAAATCAGCACACAGTATAATCATTATGCTATGGTACAAAAGTTAATTTATCAAGCTGTTGTTTGTTGTCTGTACATTTATTTACAAGTTGTTGCTCTTGTGTGTGTTGGCTGAATGGTTCAGATGTCATGTTAACTGACTTCTCTGGAAATAATATACAGAAACTCTGAATGTTTGCACTTTGACTTCTTTGCTGTATGTATTGCTGTTCCATGCCCATGCACTCACAGTGATGTTGTTGCATTAATTTATCTCAATGGTGATGCAGAATACATCAGGAGGACTAATAAAAATGTCTGAGGCTTATTTGCCATCTGAGCATGTACTGGACTGAGGATGATGAAAAAGCAAAATCAAAGCAATGAAATGTCTGGGAAACTGAACACCTGTGAATTTTGAATTGTGTCGCTGAACACACAACTACTCTGAAGCTGTAAAGATAACAGCGTTTGAGAGGGACACCGGCCAAACAGGGCAACATGTCCTCCAAACTAAACAGCCGGTAAATTATGTGTCACTACGCTCTGATGCGAGCCAAAAGCCGGCGATATGGTGCCACAGATAAGCTGTTAAAATGTTGGCTGTCGGCTTGAAGCAAACAACAAATTAAAGTCCCATGTGAGTTTAAGCTGACTTTCTTCTTTGCTTCTGTCGTTTGATTAAAAACATGTGTAGATGGGTTGTTTCCTGAAGCGACTAGTGTCTGAGAATTATTTTACACACTATATTCTGTTGTTACAAACATTAAAGCTACAGTCCAGGACATTTGTCTCCCCCTTGTGGCAGTGAGAGTAACTCCACATATACTGTCATCTTTGGCTAAACGCTAAGCTAACTCAGCTTGCAGAATTGCCCATGTTGATTATGCATGAGTCTGCATCCCAGGATAGGCGCTGGAATTGGGAGACTGACAAACGACAAAACTACACAGGTTAGGTTGCTAACATGGAATACTGGAGCTTGAAAAAAAAAAAAACATTGTCCTCACACACAACGTGAGGACAATACGTGTGTGTGTTTTTTTTTACTATAATACTTAGCATCATCCAGAGGATCCTTTTCATTGATGATTCCCGGGTTTTTTCCTCCAGAAACTCCACTTTGTGTTCACTCAATGACTCGATGAAAGGCTTGATACAGTGCAAATACAATGAAAAGTTTTACCTAAAATGATCATAAATGCACTTATCTCTAAATCCATACATCTCTCTGATAACTTCTGGATGTGATTTTCACAGTGCTGTCTCCTCCCTTGTCTGCAGGGAAAAGTAGGAATATTTCTGTGTTACGGTGAGCTGATAGACAGTGACACTTAGACTAAACAAGATGAAGGTGATGACAGGAGCTGTGGAATCCGTGTGTGGAAAGCCAGCACTGGTTGTCACTCTGGAGGTTTACTGGCTGTGACAGTATAGGTGCCACGTGTAGCGTTGCTTTCTTGACTGACCTACTCATATTGCATCATTAGGGTTTTTGTTTATTATTATTATTTTGGATATCTAACTTCATTGTCCGACATTTTAAGCTGTCTCATTTTATTTTATGTTTCTTTTGCTAACACAGAATAACTAAGTATTAACCTGACTTGAGGGTTGGGCCCTGTACTTACTTTGGCAAATCACTGCAGTAGGCACATTTTTTTTTCACCCAGCTGAATAAAAGATGAAAACCACATTCAGATGAGGTACAAATGAGTGTGGCACAACAGAGCCAATTGAGACTGCTCCGTGCTCTGCGGTGGGGGCCGACCTGCTGCCAACAGTATTTCAGCAAGCCAGCCTCTGTCAGACCAGGCAGCCCAGAGTACATAGCTTACCGGAAACCAGGGCAGTTTGATTGAGTTCCTGTTATTGACTGCTTTTTTTGTGGAGTGCAGGCTTCTGCCAGGTTATTTTTTTTCATCTGCCAGCTGTCAGAACACAGACTGTACAGAGCCACACACACATAAGCACTCAAAAACCCCATGGCTTTCAACTCCAAATAGCCATTAGTCATCTGATTGCAAGCATACTGTACAATATTTGATAAGCAAGGGAACGTCTGAATGCTCCCCTTTTTGTTCATTTTTGAAGATATTTGTCTACATGCTGTGTTCTCCTACCGCGGCTTCTGTGTACTCTGGAGCAGGAAGCCCGGAGCATCCCTCTCAGACAGTAAATCAACCCAAGGATTGGGATGCTCCTGTTCAGAGGAGGGCTAACTATGTGGGATGGAAGCAGTGGAGGTTAGGCGGTGAGAGGTAATGCATTGTTTGGCCCTTGTCCCAGTCCATATTGAGGCCGGTGCTGGCTGGAAAGCCTGAAAGATGTGTTTGTTGTACAATAAGTTGTAGCACCATTGCCATCTGGGTATAGACCTTCGGTCAGTGCTGCACAGACGTGTGTGTGGTTCCCTGTGCCAGAAATAATAATAATAAAACAAAGAGGCCCATTCATTCTCCCTCCCCCAAGATGAATTTACCGCAGTAATGATATTAGAGATTCAGAGAGGATTAGCAAAGTAGCAGACTCTTTTCTTTTTTTTTCTTTTAATGTCACTGCTGAGGGCATCCAACATCCTTAAATCCACTCAAAAAGACACCCAGTGGATAGAAATGAAACATGCATCATATGTTTAACAGCTGCTTGAGCGGAGCCGCCTGTATAGAGAGTCAATCTTCCTGCGGTATCAAACCCTGAAAATGGAAACGTGGTCCTGTCATCTTAGCAGATGGAAAAGAAATTAAAAGGTCAAATGAGGTAGTCGGAGTAGTTAACAAACACCTCTATGCGTTTACATGTGCCTATTTGTGGTATTCCTAGTATAATGTATATGTCTAGACCAACACCCTCCCTTCAGAGTGCACCTCTTCCACTCTCTCCCTCCACCCATTTCCACATCCTCTTCCTGGTTACCTTCTTTAGTGTAGTGAGGCATGATATGAAATTTACTAGAAACTACCAAGACCTCGGTCTCTGTCATGATTTGTGTTCCACATTTTGACCAACAACATTGTAAGCATGACAAACCTCAGTAAACAGAGGGGAATAAAAAGGCTCTACAGCATGAAGCTAAAAATATCCCAGAATACTTCACCTGTTCCTGGGCTCACACGTGTAAATTAGAGTTGTGCAATGCATTGCTAGTTAGTGGTGACGCACAACGTTGATGATTAATAAGTTCATGAAATGCATACACAGCCAATATCCTGCTGTTCTACGCAGCTTCTGGACATTAATTCACTGGACATTTATACATTCTGAAAAAAAACATAAAATGTGTTTCTGGGAATTACAGTTCTACACATTCTAAGACAAATGACCCCCGGCTATAATATTATTTTATTTACCCATTGCTGGTACAGGAAATGTTCATTAGAGAGTAGTAAGTTTTTAAAAAAGCCACATGAAGACAGTATGTATTACATGGATTATGTGTCTGATTTTTAGCAGAGGCTTTATCACTTCTGCAAAATAATTTATAATTTCAGTATAAATGGTTGGAATACTCGGCCAGAGGCAAGGCAGGTCTGTCGGTTTATTTGGATGTCTAGTTATAAAACAAATATTAAAATCACCTTCAGATTTTGTACAATTTTGGTTTTACTTGGAATAAAGGATGGACTGATTAGATCTTTGTCACACAATACATTCATTTTAGTTAAACAAATATGCAAATTTATACACTAATTATTAAAAGAACTTTACATCAAATTATTCCATTTTACATATAAAAAGAAAAAGGTAGGTCATAGTAAAATCCTCACATATATTTACAGACAACCATGTGTGTTAACCATAGCTTTACTGTAACAATGCAGTATATGTAATTGCGGTACTAAAATTACTAAAAGATTTTTTTTTTACAGTTTATTAAAAAATAAATATATGATTTGCTAATTCTTTAAAGAACTGCAATAAGCCATACATTAGAACAAAGAATAACAGTTATCAGTTTGTGTTTTTATGCCAGTTTTCTATTTGCACAGTTCTCCATCTAAAAACAGTGAAGGATTATGGGAATTTGAATCTACAATGACCACACGTCTGCACTTTAAGTCCAACAAACCTGGTGATTTTGCTGTGTTTAGTTTCATAATTTGAGATGTTTATGATGGCTTATTAGGAAGTGAAAGACTCATTATTGTGACATTTAAAAAAAACTAATTGATGGATTATCAGACAATTTTTGTTAAATAAGGTTGTAAGACTAACTTATCTAGGGATTATGTTTTATGTTTTTTAAGATGAGTCATTTTGACAGATTTTTGGCAGTGTTGGGTAAATTGATATCAAGTATAAGCAGAACTATGACATTAAGATGTGATGTGGCAAAAAACATGCAAATTTGTTGTATGAGCTACATTTATTGCATTATCACATAACAGGAGTGGCTTTTACTGATGCCATATTGATTTGGAGGCGCTACCAAACCACCTGTCAGCAAACACAGCAATCCATTAAGAGCTACCCAGTGGTGCTGATTGCTTTGCCCCTGACCCCGGCTGCTTGTTTACTCAGGGCATGGTTGCCAGTGGGGGGACGTGAGGGTGGAAAGGAATAATTAGAATTCCATAGAGTGGGGTTGTGGTGAAGGGTGAAGCCTCCACCTAAACTCACACAAACACCCAGTCAGTCTCTGTGTGATGGGCTGAAGCCAGGCTCCTGACACGCCGCCGGCCCACTGCCTGCCTGCGCGGGTAGAGCGGGGATGTGTTGATACAGCTGGGGGAGGCAGAGGTGCCGAGAAGTCAAGTGACTTGACCGGGGTCAAAGCACCTCTCTCAGCTACACACACACACACACAATTCAGATACACACATTGTCATCTTTTTTAGCCTGGACTGCTTCAAACATTGCCCCAAATTTATTGTCCACTCTGCTCCGGGAATGTGTTTATGAAACACCCTCGGATTGCCTGTTCTTCCTTCCTCTTGTGGATCATACCAACCTTTCAACATAGGCACACTTTTAAGTCTACCTCAGGTCTCACCTTTCGTGTTTCTGTAGCTGACTTTACGTGAGCCAAGAACAGCGAAAGAAGGCAAACAGCCCAGGAAGCTAATATCCTTCCAACTGCTGGGACTTTCAATGTTTGGCTTCAGTATTCAACCAGTAGGAGGTGCTTTGCATTGTAGGTCACAGGCCTATCGTTTATAAGCGTCAGTTTCGGATTATTACTCCCTTCTAGCTCTGATCTTTTCAAACAGATATATTATTGGTTTGAATGAAAAGGTTCCTCTTGTCTGTCTTTGTCCAGGGATAATATTTCAGACTGCTTCTTTACCACGCTCAGGTCTCCATTTTCTATCTGTGTGAGGTTATGTTAGACTGACCAGTCCTTGCAGTTCTGACAGGGTAGGAACGTGTTTCCTCCTCATGAGTCAGCCTGGCCAGGCCCAGGTGTTTTTAATCCAAACCCCGAACAGTCCCTGAAGAAGATTGATGAGCCTTGTTATATGTGTCCAGACAAATAGTAACAGCGACTACACTCGGCTGTGCCAGACGGCACACACGCACTCTCCTTCTTTCTCTCTATAGGTGTGTTCTTGAGTGAATTATTGTGTGAATGAGTGAGGGGTTGTATGTAAACTTGTAGTTGCCAGAAGATTTGGAGGGTGTGTGCTTGTATACGTAGGTTCAAATGTCTTCATCAAAAACTGCTAAAATGAGCATGTATGGTTTTTATACGCTGCCTCGTTGTTTTCCTACGTTACAAGTCTGAGGTTTGATCACAAATCTAATTTGCTTTAGCCTTTGGTTAAACATCAGCTACAGGGGTTAAAAGGACCATACTACCATGTCAACGAGCACTATTGTCTCATAGTTTATACTCTTTTTTTGAAACAGGCGTGCTGTTTTTGATCACCTATACCATCTGTGACACAACACGACTGACTTTGTAAGAGAGGGAAGTGCTGGCACCAGCCGCTGGGCACTGAGGGGGCCTCTGGTCTTATCAGCAGCCAGGTCATAAGGCAGACTGACGGTGCGTATAGGCAGGGACAAGAGAAGGCAGACACAGTGGGGCAGAGGAGGGAGGGGGGGGGGGGGGGGGACTGTGGGACCTCTCCATACCCTCTGGTGTGGGTTTGTTCTCCCGGGGGATCCTGCTGTGCTGAACAGGCATGCAGAGGGCAGATAACCATGATAGAGGATGAATAGATGTGAGAGGGAAAAAAAGCTGAGGGGAGAACAACAATACGTTGCAGTCATACCTACCCAACATGGTGAGAAAAATGACTCTCATTGTGTGTTTTTTTTGGGCAATGTTTTTCGATGACCACACCTCATTCAAAACATGTTCTACGGACTGATGTTTGAAAGCTGAGAACACATTTCAAAACACAAAAAGAAATATGTAGTGAAAAGAAATCGATAAACATAATATTTAGGACTTAAACTGCACAGGAACATTAGAAAAATGCCCTGAATTTGTGTGTATATCACTTTACTCTTGGGTGTTTGCAGTGTACATATTTTACTGGCACAGCCTGGTTCTCTTCTGGTCTCACTCTTTATTTTCCAGCCTTTTCTTCGAGTGCCTGCAATTCCTCAGGTTGCTGCTAGAGTGGGGGACAGGCCCGCAGGGAGTCACCACTGTAATGCTAAACTGAGCCGTTTACCACTGCGTGTCTGGTGCCAGTCGGCCTGGTCCACACACGCACACACACACTCCAAGATATCCTTTCCAGAGTCTGGTTGAATGCGCTGCTTAAATGCACCAGCCACCTTATTCAATTAGAGCTTCGTTAGAAGTCATTTGAGCAGCAATTAGCTTGATTGTCTGAATTGTGATTTATGGAGCCGGGAGTAGGATTTTTCCTCCGCTAGCTCTCCTGCATGTCTGGTGGATATCTGCAAGTATTTGGTATATGATTTACATTCAGAGTCATGACAAGCAGGTGTGGAAAATAGGTGATGTGGATAGCGGGAAGGAAGGAGAGGTTGATGAAAATGATGGAAAAAGAGACACAGTTTGTAGAAAAAACAGACAATGGAGGGAGAAAAAAAGCAGGCAGGCTACAGAGATACAATTACAGCGAGATATCTACATGACAGACAGCACGTACAGATCATGATATTAGGCTGAGGTCAATAAAAAAATGAATAGGAGAAAAAGCCAGAGTGAGAGAGAGAGAAAGCGGAAGGGAAAGTGTTAATAAGCATTGATCCTGGCTCACTTCGATGACCCGTTGGAGGAGCTCGTCTCTGAGGGATCACAGCAGAGGGGCCAGAGCAGCACAGCTTCCTCCTCAGGATGTCAGTAAGGAAGGGCCACGCCATGTTTGTCTGGGCTGCTGCCTACTTCTTATCACAATTGCTTTCTTTTCCTCTCTCTTCCTCTGGCTCAATATCATATTACTATATGCTTACTATATGCTTTCTATCTGCCTGAAATCTTGAAGCAATGTTATTCCTTCCCAGAAACAAGTTGCAGCACTTGTCAATGAGTTTTTTTTCTTTAATAAGACACATTCACAAAATACATACCTTCTACAAAATGTGTGACATGTAAAGAATTCGCAGACAAAACTGTAACCAGGGAAAGACTTGTTACTAAAACTTTCTAGTGCAATCGCAATCTAAAGAAGTGATGGATAAGGCATTGTTACACAAGTTTTGATGTGAGCTACATTTACTTTGGACACATATCTCCTTAATGTTTTATACTATCTAAATACTTCCATTCCATTTTGACAATAGAGCCTCATCTTGATCACCCTTGGGGTGAGAATGTATGTATAGATAGGATGTATAGATTATTAATTTCTAAAGTTAGAGAAGCAATAGGTAGATAAAAAATATTTAAAAAGTCTTATGAACACTATAATACACTGTCTCTCTGGGATGTGCACCCCTGCAGAGGTCTGTGATTAGGAAACAATCCAGTCAAGTGCAGTCAAGTGGCAGAAGTGTCCTTGGTAATGAATCACCCTGTATGGACATGTGCAGGCACCCGGATATTGGTCTAAACAGCCTGTCAGTTTAGGGATTAAGGTCAAGAGATAGCAGCACATTGCGCCCTCTTTGATTTCACCTGTAAATTGAAAAAGTGGACCTGAGCATATTTTAATTTTTTTTTTTGCAATGCACTGAAAGCTGTGCATTGTCAGATTACACCAAATATTCCTCAGACCATCTAATACTCCCTCCCTGTGTGTCTCTATCAATCGGCAAACAAGTGAACCAAGTGTCTGCCCCTTCGTTCTATGGAATTCCAGCCATTCCCCCTGCGTCCCATTTTCCTGCCTGCTAATGTAATCGGAGGGAAACAGAGTCAGCTTCCCAATGCCACAACCTCCAGATAAGAGCCATTTATCACATCTCACTCCTCTGTGGCTCACTGCACTCTAGCCTGACCAGATTGAGTCCCAGACCCTGTCAAATCACTGAGCCAGTCACCAGAGGAATAAGGTGTCTGGTTTTTTTGGCTGATATAATGCAGATAGAATGATAGCAGGACACGTCTCAGTTTAGGAGTTTATACACAGCTGGCACGTAGCTCTGTAAGAGACATTTTATAGTGGTGCAGAAGGTAACGCTGGATTTTAAACACTTTTCAGTGGGTCATTTTTTTTTAAGTGTCCAGACATTAAGTAAGTGCTTCACTGAAAGGACCAGTGTCTCACCTTTAATCTCGTCAGAGGTGCATGTTGATTACCAGCGATGGGATTTTCCTGTGAATTTGTCAAATCTGTCAGGGGAAAACATGATGAAATTTACTTCAAGATCAATCTGTCTTCTCGGTTTGCTAATAGTATGGCAAGATGCCAGGAGCCTTTCACTCAGCAGACACGCAAACACAGACACTTACAGAAGCCTGTACACATCAGCTCAAGTGCAGATCGCATGGCAGGGTCAAAAACAGGAGGCTTAGGTCAGAGTTGTCTGTGCCTGCTTTTTACCACGCGTGATTGAATCAAACAAGGTTCAGTGTCGTTAAATGTTGTGGCAAGCCCTAATCCTCTCACCTTTTTTGGTTCCAAGACAGGAGAGCTTTATTCTGCTTGCTGTCTGTGGAGGCAGACTACATTAGTGCCGGTCTTGGCTGAAAAGACTGCTTGTGTTTCAGGAGTCAGGCCTGGGTCTTTTTCCTGAATGCATGGAAATTCTTAAAACACTGGCATGACTTCAGGAAAACATTACCTGTGGCAGTGTTTGCGGTGAAGAGGGCACTGTGTGCCAGGCTTCGATGGCCGCTGGGCCTGCAGGGAAGCCTGACAGAGTTACCTACTTAGGCTTTCCATGTGCGCCCACACCAAGCGCAATGCTTTGGCCATCAGGAGATCCAAATTGCCAGTGGCGGTTCTGCTGGAAATAGAATCCACAGTCCTGAAGTCTTCTGAAATACCTGTCATGTCTACAAAGACCAGAACGCAACCCCTGGATGGAATAATAACCACACATGTGACACTAAACATGTCAATCATCAGGGTCTGTGACTCCAGCAGGATTGTTTTGGCATTGTCTGTTCCAGACAGGATTTAGACTCAGGTACTGCTGCAAGGTTCAGTGAAAGTGTGTTCATAAGTAAGGTTGACTATACACTGCAAACATTCAGCATCATAAACAACTGTGTGTCTATGTTTTAAGGAAAATTACGGTTATGTTTTTTTGTTCGGGCCATCTGTTCTACTAGTTAACTCTTTCCCAGCACAGCTTATTTGTATTTATGTTGTCTGCACGCAATTTTTTTTAATCTGCAGAACTGTCTTCTAACCTGACCTAATCTGCATATGCATCAAATTTTTATTGATTGTGTTATTTTATATTTAAAAATAATACACACACTGTGTGCAACAGCCACTTTGCAATCCAGCCAAATGTACTCCTGTGATGTTAAAGGTCGAAGAAACCACCTAGTCCATGATTTAATTGTCTGCATCATCCTCAAGACAGGACAAGGGTGGAGGCAACAACGGACTATCTGCCTGATGAGTTTAACTGTGATTTGGCTCTGCAGTCCAGGAAGTGTCCCTACTCTTTTACCGTTGACCAACTGACCTTCATCAGACAGTAGAAAGCAGGATATTTACTTCTATTCTCAGATTTGTACTCCTCACACACATGAGTGATAATGACTATGTAGCATGTATAGCAGTATGAAAAGGGGGTGGGGGGAGTGGTGTCACAGCATGACACGCTGCAGTAGCCTGATGTGGCTTGGCCTGAGGTATCCGGGTGGAGTGCAGTGGCAAGTTGTGTATAGAGAGGTCTGCGATTCATCTCTGAGACAGAAAGAATAAGAGCAGGAGAAAGAAAAGACGGAGATAGACACTAGTGGAGAAAGGGAGTTAGAGCGAGAGAGGCCAGGGAGGTGAGGGAGCACAGCTGACAGGAGCTTCCTCTGGGTCCGGTGCCTGTTTTCCAAAGGAAGTGCAGGAGGCCTAATCTGTGGCCCCCAGAGGAGGGGGGACCTGGTGGCCCCCGCTTATTGTCCACTTTATCATCTCCTGCTTTTGATGGGCTTTTCTCCATATGGACGGGGACATGAAAAAAGAGCCAAAGGAGACAAAGACGTGAATTGCAAGTAAGCTAGCACGTATCCTCAAAATGGAATCCTGCAAACACCTTAGGTTGACACAGGTTAAAAAACAAACTGTGCACTCACATGATGAGTACAAATCGATACATTATTTAATGTAGTTAAAACAACAAATTGATGTCAAGATCAGTGATGTAAATTCTCCCCAGAAAGCGTCACACACTTGCATACTTTTTTCCCATCTTGTGTGGCATGTAAGAGCTCAAGTCAATCAGGGAAATCGCTGTGGCTTGTGGGGTCAGGAAGTTGATGCAACCACTACAGCCACAGTTTGTCAGGCTGTCACTTCATAATGAACAGCTGAGGAAGTCACCACACACACACACACACACACACAGAATGGTGTTTCCATCACTTCAGAGGACATTACATTGACTTACATCCATTTCTAGGAGTTGTTTTACATTAAAGTGACTCTTTAATAAATATGTATTGTAGATGTGGACATATACAATGCAGACATTTCCTCCCTTTCTGCTCTCCTGTACTATTTTGGTTTCCTAAAGCATTTGCTTGACATATATTAACTCAGTGTGTTGTTTTTTTAAGTTGACTTTAGTCAATACTAAAACATGCACTGTGAAGCATTGCATCAGATTCCCTACATCCTTCCACTCCTCCTACTCCTCGTGCTATTTTGGAGCTGTTACACGCCCTCCCCCTTTTGTTCCCACTGATTAGGGGGTCTGCTGCAGGGAGTGGGCCCTCCAGCAGGGATGTCCGATGACCGGGACTCTTCCTCTCAGGCCTGCCAAGACACTCAGGTGTTTGCATGGACACACACACATATACAGATTTCCTCCTCCCTGGATCCCCACCTGCAGCTGTAGTCATTATCTGCTGCTCAGGCTATTATTGTCATCGTCTTCAGCATCATGACTATTATGACTAATGCTGAACTAACCACCATATGTTGGCTGCTGTCAACACTGTAGCATGGGCTTGGCAAGCTTGCTTCATTTGTTTTCAAGTTCTTCCCAAAGAAATGATTTTTAAGGAATGAAAAGACAACTGTTCCTCCTATTACTCAAATGCGGTTAAACTCTGGAAGCAGAAACTGTGTGGATAGATTTTAGTATTCTGTCAAACTGCGTGTCATATATTTTCTGTTGCAAACTTAAACTCTTTCTCCAAGTACGGGTCATGTGCAGTTTTTCCACTTTTTTTTTTTTAAGCATTGTTGATATTTCTGTAATTATCACTATCAACTGGGTGGTGCTAGGGATGGAGCCTCTCTCAGGTTTATAAGCAAATCCTAGCAGCTTGACCATCCCACCATATCTTAGCCTGTTTTGTGATGTAGCCTATTTTGGAAAAGACACAACCACTACTGAACAGAGAGAGACAAAATGTATTTAGTTTGGGGTAGTTAGCCAACAACTCGATAGCTCTATGTCAGCCCGTTCTGACCTTTTTTTATGGGGTCTGTGTGTCTATCATCCATAGACTGTAAACAATCCACTCAAAGAGTGTGAGTCCTGGAAAATAGGCAGCTGTAAATGTGCAAATTTTTAAGATTTTAAGGTTTTAAGATATTTAAAATAAGCTTATATAACAGAACCGTCATCTTAAAGGAGAGAAACTTATCAACAGAGCCCAGACCTGTCTTGTACTAAGGTGGAAACATTAGACATTTAACATGGGAGTCTATGGGGGATTGCAGAGACTGCAAAGGGAACTGTAGCTTCTGACGCCTCTGGATGGACTCAATTGAAGGTTGCTGCTTGATCTTGTGCATATCTAAGAATCATTATAAGCTTCTAATTTAAAAGCAAACTTTATGGCTACAGCTAATAAAACTTGATAACAGTCATCATTTCAGAGAAAATTAAAGCCTTTAATAGTGTGTGAAATTCTGCTCAACAATAACCTGTGTAAGTACCCTCAAGGCCTCACACACTCTCCTCTACATGAACTTGTAGTGTGCCTTTCTCCCTCTCCCTGCCTCTTTCTCTCTTTCTCGCACACACATTCCTACAATTAATGTCAGGCCTTTTTCTTGCTCTGTGGAGTTATGCATCAGGCAGAATAGAGAGCTGACCTCAGCCCCTTTTTAAAAGGAGCCTCTAATCCAGCATTCTTAACTCGATTACAGAGTGTCAGATGGATCAGAGAGACTCTCTCACCTGTCATCTATCACATTGAGGAGACACAACTCTGAGCCGTGAAATGCTGCTGGCCACAATTGGGGGTGGGAGGAACGGCAAAAGGGAGTTACATTTAAGGTAGTGTTAGGTTCATACCTTTCTCTGTGAGTGAGCAGTTACATATGGTCAAACTCTACAGCGTATTGTGTTTCCTCATTTTCTTAGTCAAACTTACTGTTCTGTAAGACTTTATAAATACTTTGAACTAAATGAGGATTAAAACAGGGATTATAAACAGTATCTCAGTACAATATAGTGGGGGGTAATTACTAATAAAACTTTTTATTAACCTGTTCAATACTGCTTCAATATTTTGGCCTTTGTACAATGTACATCTTCCTTTACAGTCTATGGTAAATAGTCTCACTGCCAGAGCAGTTAAACCAAATTATTTATATGTAAGATAAAGAGGACTTTTCCCAGCACATTGTATACACTCAGGGTGGGATTCCCTCCTCATGACCTTACGGTGTCATTTTAGTCGTCATGGTAACTTAATGGATGGTTGTGTTTCCTTGCAGACGAGAGCCAGTGGCCACCGGTGGAGCCTGTGATGTTGATGTGTTAACTCTCTCTCTCTTCCTTTCACTCGCTCTGGCCTGGCATGCTGTGCAAAGGCAGGAAGAAGCAGGATTCACCAGTGGCTCATGAAAAGCCATTAAGGAGCGGTGCACAGACAGGATGCGAGCAGTGAATAGAGGAAAGCAGGGCAGGGCTGAGGACACTGTTACTCTCTCTACCCACTGCCCCTCCGCCTCCTCTCCATCACACACATTCACATTCACACACTGTTATCTTCTCCACACAGCACTTCCTATGGCCCCACACATATTCCAGCTAGCCCCTGCTCGTAGCTCTGCCAGCTCATGTCTCACACCCCTCTGACCTGAGTGTGTGATGAACAGGTCCAGCGATAACACATTTTTCACTTTGCTGCTCTCACTATCTCTTTGTCTGACATCTTATCTCTCGTTCGTTCCTTTTGTTTTTTTACATCTCTTTGCCCTTCTCACCTCAGACTCTATGCCTCTTTTGATAATAGCCATCTTTTTTGGCACAATGCGTACAGTGATGGACCGGAAAAGAAATCCATAAAAGCAGAGCAGCCCAGTACACAGCCTGGCGTACTGTCTGGGGCCTCTGGGTCAAAGAGTTAGTGAGAAAAAAAGTTGAGATCGTGGCCCTGTGGCGTCAAACAGAAGCTCCACCTGAGTGTGACCTGAGGGGCCTGGGACTGCCATTATCAGTATAGTGTGTCCTGACTGGGAATGATGGATAAATCAGGATTGTTCTCTGTGTGATGTGTGATGAAATGTGTTGATGCTTCAGTTATTTTCCAGGGAACTAACACGTTTTTCTTCATGTTTTCATTTTTTCCTAACTGCCAGTTGCTCATGGAAACAAGGATTAAAACTAAAAAACTAAACAATAAAACAAAATGCCATGGCATTAAAGGACAAAACCTTCAGCTTAAATAACAATGAAATAAAATGGAATGATGATAATGACTGTAAATATAAAAACACTGTTCTTGTGTGTGTGTGCTCGCATCTCAGAATCCTCCTCAAAAAAAGGCAGAATGTGACAGAACATGTTGCACTGGACCTGCTTCTCATCAGGTGCAGGATCTGGTGATCATTTAGTGTTTGCTGTAGATGTTTACAGTGATTTTCAGCCAATGCATATTTCATGTGATTGATGTTATCATTGCTGATTGGCTTATCTTCCAGAAACTCTGCCACATTTGAATTCAGCAGCCCTTTTTGTTTGTTTGTTTGTTTGTTTGGGTCCTCATGGACATCCATAGGTGATAAGCCTTTAGGACTGTGATGTGATAGCATTGAATTACAATCATGCATGGAGTAATCACAGTTAAATGTGCGTAATGAACCACTTTCTATTGTCTTCTTTGTGCGTTATTGCAGTGACTCACTGACATGCTGTAGTTCTAAACCCCTCCTTCATGTAATATTATACTCTCTTGACACAATTGACCCCGTTGTATTTTGAAACTCGTCTGTTTCACTTCACTCTAGAGTCCCACTGGCTTACTAAAAAAAAAAAAGCTGTGGTTAGGAGTAGAATGGCTGAGGTGTCCCTTGCCAAAGACAAATATAAATATAGCAGTGTCATTATCTGCAGCAGTTAACCAGGATCATTTTCCCTCTCCTGCTCACACGTGCTGCTTGCAGGTGTTGCCATAGCGAGTAATCCTGTTTTCTCAACTGCTCTGCTCTCGCTGACAGAAGTTCCACATTGGAGTTTGCAGGGTTTAGGAAAATCAAATGGAGGGCAATCACTCTGCTTTGACAAGCCAAACTCTGCAAACCTTGTTGCAGATTGGCCAGATCTAATTAGCATGTGTTCACGGGTACTTATTTGGGCAGGTGTTTGGAGTATAACATGAAATTCTTAGTTGCCGAAATTAAAATAAAATGTTGAGTATATTCAAATTTATTTAAATATTTAACGCAGCAAATAATGCTCAATGATATGTTGAGATCAGAGCTGACCAGTTCTCACGTTATAAACACGTGGACAAGCACCAGATGCTCGAGCATTGTAATAAAAGGGATGACTGCAACAGGATTTTAGCATGGGGAGTCAATAAAATCATCCCCGCAGTCACCACAATCACCATATGTGATAAGTTTGTCTCCTGTCACTGTCTCATTTCCTGCACTTGAAATAAGAACGCGTGTTTCCTTTTATCCACTACTTATATGGCAACGGCTGGACAACGATACTCATTCCAGAGCTATTTGTCAAAATGACTAAATCAATGCAACATGTTGGCTTCTTTTCAATGTTTAGTGGTCTGGGAAATGTTGTCACATGCTCGACAACATTCTTAGCTACTACTGTCAGTGTTCACTGGTATAAAGGCTTAGAGTTGTGCAAACTGCCTTTTGTTGATGGGCAGTGTGGTTTTTAGATATTTTGTCCCTTCATCTTCTGTGCAGATGATGACCCGAGAGCAATACAATCCCTCAGTCTGTTTGTGGTTTGCAGCTGGATACAGGTGATGGAGCTCTGTTTGTAAGCCTGACAGCCAGACAGCTGTGTGAGTAGGGCTGCAGTGCACATGAGACCAACAGGGACTATTCAAACGCAAAGCAAAGAAGTGCTAACAATACAACAAGAAGAGACAGTCGGGTAAAGATTACAAAAGATGTTGTACAAAATGACCTCAGATATGTGGTGCCTTCAAATCTCTTCAATGTAAATACATTTTAAGTGACTACAAATCAAAAAGCTGTAAATTGCCACAAGTTCCTAAGTTATGAAAAACAAACTGTGTTCTGCTTGTAAGCTGCTTCCTGAGCTGCTTTGATTTGGTCTGCACATTTGAAAGGAAATCCATTTGCTAATTGATTGGTGCATATTTTGAAACAACACTGCTTTTTGGTTTACTCATGGCCTGATTACTATTTATGTTGGAGTTCCAATGGCTTCCTGTTGGGCTATCAAATCATGCAAAGCAGCGGTTTGCTCTGCAAACAGAATGTTTGCCGAGCACAGGAATGAGACAATTTTACTGCTCCCCTCTGGAGAACTGATTCAGTTTTTTTCTCCAGTAATCCCTTTGAATCAACTTAATTATTTATTATATGTATTTTTAGCCATGCATAATAATACATGAAAATGTTCACAAACTTCAGAATGTAAAAGTCAAAGTAGTTACAGTAGGAGCAAGATGGCAAGCAGTGGGACAACTGAAACACTGATTTAAGGACAGAACAGCTTTACTGTGATCTCTTCACATTACTCAGCACATTCTGCAGAGCGGCAGCTCTTCATTATTCTCCCAGCAAAGCAGACAGGTGGCAGCAGAGAGCCACGAGGTCACAACAGCAACAGCAGCAGCAGGCCCAGGGACCCCAGCAACACAATTAAAATGTATGTGTCTTTTATTCCATGCCAGCTCCATCTTAGTGTCACTCCTCAGGACGGTCCAGAAGGTAGAAAAGCTCCTGGACACAGCGGAGGAAAGAGACGAGGTGAGCAAAGGATGAGGGAGGCACTCACATGTTGGTGATGGGAAGCAGGCCCCTGGACGATACTGTAAGTAATTAGATCATGTTTTATAGTGTCTGCAGTTTATTATGTGGAAAGTTGACTCAAGTATGAATCTGTGTGATGATACCGGAGCATGACAAAGTCAAGTAAACTGAAGAAATGTTGCTTCTTTTTCTACCTAGTGGCGACAATCTAAAGGTTTTTATCAGGATTCTCAGGGTGGTGTCAGCATTTTGGCACGGAGGAGTGATTTAAGGAGACATGGTGTGCTTGTCATGTCCCACCCTCACCCCTCCACCCCCGCATCCTCCACCCATGCCTGACTGCTCCAGTCTGCCCTCAGAGTGTATGCAAACAAATAAAACGCCACAGCCCTTTTAATTAGCCGCAGGGCAGAGACTGACAGCTCGTACTGGTGAAGATAGCACAGTAACCAGCTATTACTCTAAATATTTTGCTGCGTTGCACAGTTGAGACCATAAGTGAGGTCTGGAGGTCTTGGCAGAAGGTTTCAGTTCAATGGTACCTTAAAATAATAATTTATGAGGAGGCCAGATCAGTTGATGAGTAGTCAATTTAACGAGTTTCAGATTGCTTTACGGTGTCAGAGCATGCATTCTGCTACACTGAGACACCTTGAAACAATGTTGATGTTGACCTTAAAGGGTGTAGAGCTCGACCTAAATCACTAAAGCTCATCTGGGGCCTATTCAGTCTGTTTGAGTGATTTATTCATTAGAAATCTCACTTATTAATAATGATAAATAATAGTCAGACAATAAGACACAAAACATGCCACCTAATAAAATAACACTTGAAAATAAATGAGTTATTTATACTGAGGAGAGCCTCGCTTTTGATCCCAAAATCGCTCACAATAATTGTTTGTCATTGAATCAGTATAATACCCGCTAATGCACATCTCCATGGAAGTTTATTGCAGTGACGGGTTTGGCACGGCATCAGAGGCGAGCCGAGGCAGATGAAGAATAGAAATTCCATCACATGTGTTAGATATCACATTTCAGTTGGATGGAAATCCTTCAGACTTCTCTGTGAACAGCACATTACTCTCTCACTCTCCGATTAATGCTGTGTTTTCTCTTGTTTAATCCAAAGGTCACCTCATGTGTCATAGGAAGGCTACTGCCAGCATTCACACTCTACTGATGTTGTGTGTTGTTTGACTTGACGTGTAGTGACACGCTTGCTTCCTGATCTTAACGCTGAATCAAAATGGCATCTTTTATCCATCATATCAGACTCAGAGACTGATCTTGAGTGAATACACTGGAGTGATGATACGTCACATTCTTTGCTGCTTTAATAATTAACCCACATTTAATATATCAGCTTTCAAATAGCTTGACTGTTCTTCACGTACCCTGATCATGACCCCGGATTTTTGTGCTCACAGCCATGAAAGTCATTATTTACAGTGCGACTGCGTGAGGGCATATCTGACTCTGATGGGGCTTGTGTTTATTTAATGCTGGCTAAATGACGGGGTTCAGGCCTACAGCTTCCTCCGCTCTTAAAATGTAATTATAGGGGGATTCCTCTTTCCTGCAAAAGGCATTTGACAACTTTGTTGATCTATGCATGAAACACTGATACAGCATGCTTTACTAAAATGTGAAAGTTAAACCTAATATTTTCCCTTGCAGTTGTTGTTTTTTAATTTTCATGTTTCTGTAATTTGAAACATTTAACAGTACAGCAAAACTATTTACATATTTAAAGTATGTAGCTGTTTAAATATTTACTATAAATTATTTTTAATTATCAAATTATGGAAACAAGCCAACAAAGACTCAGCATGCACTGAGACATCCTGAACAAAACGTCCTGTAACCTAAAGAGTTAGGTGTGTGTGTGTGCTTGAGGGTGGGGGGGATTTAATTCATTGCACAGGAACAAAATGAACCAATTTCCTTCTATCTGACCACAGTATTATTAAAGAGGGGTTATGAGCATTAAAGCAAAAACAACCTTTTATTTACAAAAACATATTATTTATTAGATTTAGCTACCCCCCCCCCCCCCCCCGATTTGATATCATCACGGAAACGCATATAGTCCCAATGAAAAATAGTTTTTTTAATAGTTCGCTCGTGCGTCTCTCTCTCTCTCTCTCTCTCTTTCTTTGTGTGTGTGTGTATGTGTGTGTGTGTGTGTCTTAGAGGAAGCTGATCCATAACAGTCCATCGGGATTTTATTTGAGCTCTAAATCGATCCTTACGTCCACTCCCTGCTGACAGTTCCACACAGGATCAAGATGCGCAACTCAGCGTGCAGACAGAAAGCGTGACGTATATGCGTCACAACGCATACGAAGTAATATTAGCTGTTTATTAAATAAACCTTTGGAAAATGAATAATCTGGAAATCAGCGGCTAAACAGCAAAGCTAAATCCATAATTGTTTTATTAATCAAAAATAAATCCGCAATAAGTAATCAGTGGTAGAGGCGTTTAGTTGAATCTATTTATAGACGTAGAAAAATGTAGCTTTCTGGCTAAAAAAAAAACACATAATGTCACTTTGTCCATTCAAACGTTTAACGTCTGTTGGGCATGTGAAGTATTTGAAATAGGAATTCATGTTAAAAATAAATAAACAAATGTAAGGCAGTAATGCAAATTGAAACAACTATGATATCTATAAAAATATACTACAGAGCAAAATATGAGGAGACTTTCAGAGTTCAAGTATGTGATATTGCTGCTTTCAGTGAGTTTATTTAGTCTGCTGTTCCCTTGTATGTTCTGCAATGCATGGCTGAGAAAGTCAAACACAGAAGGAGGAAAAAAAAACATCTTCTCATACTTTTAATTGTTTTCTGCTTATTTGTTGGTTGATTCGAAAAAATTGCAGGCATGCAAAAATAATGAAGCGTGTAAATATTTCACATAGCTCACCCTATATTATACAGTAATTATTTCATATAATATATTACAAAGTCCAGGTGACATTTTGTAAGCAATAATCTGTCGTGAAAGAGTTAATGAATGATATTCATACATAAAATATGATTTTGTGTTTTTGATAAACTGTAATTTGTGAAATGCAACATTTAAAAAAAAAATCACATTTGGAGTGGAGAGTAGGAGGTAAATAAAGGTGTTGACACAGCCCCCGCTGTTTACTTGTGTGTAAATGTGTGTGTGGGTGTGTGTTTCCAAGCATGTCAGAAAGAATTAGAGAAATAGAGAGTGAGAGGTCGGACTGGGAGTGTCAGCACGGCTGAATTTATGAGTGTGTAATGAAGCATCTCTGACGCAGACAGACTAAACAGAGACTAAACACACACACAGCACACACACACACACACACACACAGTACACACACACACACACCACCTCAGGTCTGCCCTCTCCACTGTCCTGGCCTTCACATGACTGTCCAAAAGAACAACAATACAAAGGCCATACCAGTATCCTGCCATAAATTACACCTTACTCATCATCTAGATTTTTAAGTGCATAAATCTCCACATTATCTTTAAAAAATAGAACAATGTTTTTGAGAAAATTAAAAGTTAAAAGTAAAAGTATTTGCATTAAACTGTCACTTCTCTTGTTCTTTTCTGACAGAGAGGATTGGCATCTGTTCATTAAGACCTCTACCAACCTCTATTGTCAAAAGTCAGGTGAGTCGGGGGACATGTATTGTATTCGGTGATATGGAAGACTGGGCTTGGATGATGTTCTTCTCTCCCCCTCCTCTTCAGCTATGTTTTGACTAGCATGCCAGCTCTCTGACTACCAGTGAAGCGCCGACACCCCTGGAGTGGATTCTGAGCATACCAAGGAGGAGATGCCTTTGAAAAGGACAGATGTTCCCGGGCTTAACCTTCCTCCAACCCAAACCACTACTCTCCTTCCATTGTATATTTGTTCTCGCTCTATAAATAACTGACTGGTATAAGTCACAGAAAAATGTAACTGATGCGCTGCTGACCTCCAGGCCTCTCATCTTTAAAGAGTGAGAGAAGCTGAGTGATACAGACATGGTGAATGGATTTGGGCAAAGGGGACACGGTGAGGACACACCCATTTTTTTTGTCCACATAAGGACTAGTCCCGATGTCTGGACTGGATCAGCTGTCTTATGTAACAGCAGTGTGTAGTCCTGGCAGATGAGGCGCGATGGGCTCCAGCCAGTTCAGCCACATAATCCAAAAATATACTGGCCTTATTCACGGGATAATATAAACATATTTGGTTTGTAAAATTTCAAACTTAAATTTGCTTTGCTTAAGGAAAACTTGTGTTACCTTTCACCTACTAATTGTAAAATATTAAGAATATTTAAAGTCCTTTTAAAAACCATGCAGCACTTAAAGTATCATATATGAATGCATTTAAAAGTCTTTTTGTGAGATTTGTGAGGCTGCAGAGTGTTTGCCCCTATGCTGTGGCTGCAGGGATGAATGGGTGATTGTTCGTTGGCCCTTGTGACGACTCTCCTGGGGCCCATCAATTCACCGAGGCTCCTGGAACATCAGGTCATGGCTAACCAGGCTCTGAAGCTGGAGCCTGGCCTCACTGTGCTGATTTTGTCCCAGTTAGAGCTCAGGACCTCCAGGGCGCACAGCTGGGCCTCTTAAAAAAGAGCCCAGCCGAATGGTTTTTAGAAACACTGCAGCTCCTCTTACCCTGCACTCACACTCGATTCGAGAACTGCTCCGATATCAGATACTGTGTTTTTTACTTGATATGTTCATCTTTGCTTGCCAAAGCCCCTGGAAACCATATTAAAGTCTGTGTTCCAGATTTTTAACCAACAAACCTCTTCAGCTGAATAATTTGTCCAAAATTTCCACCATCCCCTTCTCTCCTCCTTGTTTCTCTTCTCACACAGCTCTACATTTCCCTCCATGTCTTCCCCACATGCTCACACACGTCTTCATTTTCCCTTTTTCCCCTCCAGGGCTGCTATTGTGTTGTATCAATTACAGCTGACCACCACCAGTCAGGTGGGTCTGCGGGACGTTTTAGATCACCGAAGGGCAAGCCAGCGCACTCTGTGCCTCCAGCCTGCTCTCAGACTCCAGTCCCAGGCCCCGCTGAGGCCTTGTCCCGGGCAGCATGGAGAGACACCTGGCCAAACCGCAGAAACACTTCCAGCTGCAGACTGCCTGATGTTCACCACGGAGAGAATTCAGGCCAAAGGTGGAGGAGCTCACCAACTGCACTGCCAGAAAAGTTTCTCTCCATTTCGTGTGTGTTTTAATCACACTATAGCAGCGATCATAGGAGTAGTTTTTGTAAGTGTCACAACAAGTGTCCTCACAACAAAAGTGTCTTAAAAGTGAAAGTGGGAGAACACGAGGGGTGGACAAAAAAAAAGGCGAACAGAGAGAACAACAGCTCCCTTTTCTCAGCGACCAGTTGACATGAAAGACCACATTATGTCTGAGATTAGAAGCAATTACACTGGGAGTGCGCTTTAAGACCTTTGTTTGCCAACATGACAGGAGGGAGCAGGGCTGTAATTTGATGAGGGGGCTGCCTGAGTGAGAAACTCTGCATGGCAAGCTCCTGGCGGACAGAGGCAAAGAGGAGCCTTTGTCTGCAGAGTGGACACGGCAGCTGGCTGAAGAGTGAATATTTGGAGAAAGATGAATTAATCTGAGATTAATTGATTAGCAGAGTTGACTTTATCCCCATCATCAGATTTATGGTACAGCAGCTACTTGAAGCTAAAAAGTGGAAAAGGAAACACTTTCATCTCTGCCTTTTGTTCCAGATGACAGTTCAAAGCTCCTATCTATTGTTTCTGCATTTATACTAATCTGAATGCCACAATTGTGTCGGTTCATTCAAATGTCACAAATACTGTAAACATATGATTCAGCCTGAACTTGCGGTCAAACAAAAGCACCACAACAGATCTTCAAGACGTGACATCTCCTTTATTCTGGCCCGGAGCATTGTTCGAGCATACAGAGAGTTTTCAGGACAGGAAACGAGCAGCTTGTTCCAGACCGACCGGCAGAATGGAACACGTCTTTATTTGAGGGAAGTCATTCCGTTGATATATAAAACACCAAAGCAAGGTTTCCTTCCCCCCTCACTTTCCTGGTGTTATCCCCTTCAAAAGGACACGGTCCTTTATACTGGGCTCACATACACACATGGGACCAGAAGAAAAACAAACAGAGGCCATTTAAATATCAACCGACCTGCCTTCTGTTTGAATGAAGGAGCTACTGCACGGCTCGGCCTGAGCTCGTATACAGCATGCGGCTGGCGTTCAGCCTTCTGAAACATGGGAAGCAAACGGTGAAACAACAACAAAACAAAGCATTGTGGCGAACATTCCTGTAGGTATGTTGCAAGATTAAAGGGGCAGTCCACACCAAAATAAGATTTTTTTTTTCTAGCTATTTGTCCATCTAAGATGTTTTAACGTGCTCAACTCAAAGCACCGGAAGTAGTAAAATAAAATAAAACAATATAAACACTTTGTATGAATCTTAGCAGGATCAATGACCCGGTTACTCAAGCAAATCCACAAACCTTGTAATAAACAGTTTAAAGTAGGCAGACAGAAGAAAGCATACAACAGGCTTGTTGGATGTAAGCACTAAGTGTCCTTGGATGAGCTGTAACATTAGATTATGGGTTGAACTATCCCTTTAAATATACTATATGTGGTAATATATGCCCGAAACAAAACCTAAAATCCAAATAATAAGCGCTAAAAACTGAATATTGACATTTAAGGCTAATATTAAATGCAATGCATAATTTATTGTTATTCTATTGCTGATTTGTTCCTTTCCCCCCCATAGGAGTATGTGAAAGTAAGAAGAGGACCACCTATTAAAGTGAAATCTTAGGAGTGATGGATGGGAGCTTGTTGAGGGGGAGCAGAGCAGCTAGCATGCACCCCAGGGGAGGGGGATGATGAACAAGGGCGGGTGAGTGGTGGTTGCAAACTCACACCTCTCTCTGTGGGTGGAGGGGATGGAGACCTCCCATGCTGTCTTGACTGAGAAATTAGATTGACTTCATCCTCTGAACTACTTTTGCTTGTTTTTCCTCAAATCCTTTTTTTTTCTTTCATCTCAATTGTTTTGGGTTGAAAAATATGCACTTGCAGTGGAGTTCATAATAAGTAAAATAATGGCTTTGCTTTTGGCACGGTTAATGCACAGCAGTAGCTATTTTAAGTTTTTTTTTCTCCCTTAAATAATTCTTAGATGAAAGCAAGCAGTTCTTCAAAAGAAGTAGCGCTGGGCAGATCAGTCACTGCTCACCTGTGAACCATTCCCACAGTCTTTCCAGTTACATTGTAATATTTTTGCTTAATGTCAAGCCAACTCATATTATTTAAAGGCATTAACCATAATTTATTACAAGCAAACAATGAATTCAGTGTAGGCAGGAAAATACTCAGTGGCTAGGATAATTGACAAACTGGTGTTAGCTTACTTGACCAGCTATCCATGATGTAAATGTATCACAAACTATAATTGTGTACAATGAATTTGATAGTATTGCTTCTCCTTTTGCTTCATGCTAACACCGTAAGTAAGTAGTGCTTAAAGAAAAGCCTGTATATAAGTGTCTTTGTTGTGTGACACAAAGTTTTTCACTTACCTCAGTGTGAGCACATAAGCGGACTTGCTGTAGTTCACTTAATGGCCACAGGTGTCACTATTAACCAAAGTTTTCTGAATCTTTAAGAAAGGTTTCATACAGTTTATTTAAAAAAAATCTAAATTATTACACTATGGTAAAAACGATGTAGCCTTTATGAGCCAAAGATACAAATCAGCAATTATTTCTGAAACAAAATGAAAACTTTGACTATAACCTGTACAACCGATGGTGTGTGGATCATAATGTTGAAGATCATATATCCAACTTGTCAACTTTTCAGAGTGAGTAATTTTAATCCTGTAGTCTCATTTTAGGACAATAAATTTACAAAAAAGGCAAATGGAGAGGTTGCAGCACTTGTGGTTTAATGCCTGGTGTGTGGAGGAATTACTGCTGTAGTAGTTTGCCTTTAACTGTCAGGAAATGACCCATAATCTGCAAGCGTTTGACTGCTGCAGCATTCCTGTGAAATGACACAAGTTGAGGTAGATTAGGGGTTGGGTAATTAGCTCATTAGTCAACATAAACACATGGCAGGGCTCCCCCATTTCTACACACCCCTGCCCTCCCTCCACACCCCCGCTCACTGCCCACAGCTGGTGGCGAAAGCAAATTCTAACCAACACACATGGACATGCACACACACACACACAGACCACTTCATCATTAATCCAGCTCCTTTCTTCTTAACTTTTTTTTCCTGGCCTCATCATCTTTTCTGTTCTGCTCTGCTCCAGACAAGCCACTCTTTTATATTGTAGCCCTGGGGGCTGAGGGCCAGCCACTTTTCACCAGCACCTCACAGCTTATCAGAGCACTTTATCAGCCTCAGGGAAAGAGATGTGGGTTAAAGCTCTTCACTCCTCTGCTCTGCAGCTCAGAAAACCAGCAGGCTGTCAGCAAACAAATATTTGTAAGCCAGGGCTTTGAAACATGTGCCTTCTGACAAAGAGAAAAGCTTTACAGGCTTGAGTTACACTATGTGTGTGTGTGTGTGT
Organism: Parambassis ranga; assembly: GCF_900634625.1. Lineage (NCBI taxonomy): Eukaryota > Metazoa > Chordata > Actinopteri > Ambassidae > Parambassis > Parambassis ranga. The sequence goes on along the minus strand of NC_041037.1, from coordinate 7,423,891 downwards.
GTGCATGTGTGTGAAACACAGGACATCCTTTGTACAACAAGGTAAGCCGGTCCCCACACAGACTCTCAGGCTCTTCACACCTCCTACATGCAGCAGGAGGCCTTAGCTTTCTCCTCCACTTACATTTCGGAGCCACAGTATAACTCTTTCATCAATGCATCACTAATAATGAATGAAATATTTAGCAAACTTTATGAAGAAGGTGTTGAAAACAGAAACATTCCTGAGTTTCAGTTGAGCCGCATTGATAAAAACCTTCTTGCCTTCAACACGTTGGAGCCCCACTTTAACACTTTGAATCTCGGTCACAGGCAACGTTTCATTACAGAACAGGGCTGGGTGTGTTCGCCTTGATGCCAATGGAAACAGAAACCCTGTTTGATGGTGTTTAGCGATCAAACGTATGAATGAACATTTGTGTGACTTTTCACTGTACGGGGCTTGTTGTGAGCCGGGTCGCTCATGGAAGCGGTGCACCGTGGTTGTGCAGTGTTTGGCGGGGGAGGTGGAGCAAGCTGATGACGGAGAACGAAAGGGAAATAGGATGACTGAAGCGAGAGAGAAAATACTGTACGGGAGATCAATCAGCTGTGGTTTGCTACTGAGTCAAATTGAAGTTTAGCTACAGCCACTTAATCAGGAGACAACACGGCTGATGACTCCATCCATCAATGCCTGGGAGACACTAATCGTAGTGATGCACATCATTTTCTGGGTAATTGAGGAGGGAAAACACTCAGATTAGCTACATCCATTTAGACACAGGGATTGGCTTTTGTGTTAGTTTGGTTGTCTGCGTGTGCATTTGACAAATTTTGCTCCAGGTGCAATGATTAGTTTTCAAAAATCCCAGTCATGGGTGGAGATTTAACATGAGGAGACACAATTCATTCCTACAAACCTGTTTTAATCTTAGGAGGATATGAAAAAAAAAGGCCTTCATGATCTTGATGTACATTTTGTTACATTATAACAAAGTACTTGGTGCATGCTTGAATTAAATTTAAAACTATTTAAATCTTATGATAAATACATTTCAAGGCAAAATTTCCCACAACAAACTTCTCTGCCATTTTCTTAGCTGCCATGGCAACAACAACAACATGCCACTGGGTCTATTTGGAACTACTTTTTACTTACAGCCTGAATTCCTAAATAAATAAATAATGCAGACATAAAAAATTACCACTTCATGTACTATTTTGGTGGGGGAAAAAAGTATTTTATTGTAAATGTATTAACACAATATATCAAACGGTGATTATATCAGCATTCCATTACCTTCCTCATCATTGTTATTAATATTATAACTTAGAACAATAAACATGCGGTGAAGGATGCTACCAGTGACAGTGATTGGTGAGGGAAAGTGCCACACCTCGCTTCTTGGCAGCGGGCCATGGCCTTATCAGGCTTGATGGATTACATTGACACCTAAGCTATCTTAATGACTCTATCTATCTACCCATCTACCCTTTTCCTTCCTCTCCCTTTTTCCCAGCCCTTGGCCTTGCTCCCCCATCCTCCCACTATTCAACTATCCAGGGCTGAATTCTCTTATCAAGTGTGTGTATGTGTGTGTGTGTAAGCCACTTTACAAGTTGCAGTGAAGTGTGATTTAAGAGCATGTGAAGATATCTTTTATTGACAGCTGTGGTTGATGACTCACAAAGGGAGGAAAAACAGAAGCTGTGTCATGTTGATGCAAATAAAACACCCCTCAAAACTTGATGGGAACAGACAAGTCAAACACCATTGTCTATGTATCTTAAGAACATCAGCACCTTTGACTAAATGTGGTTTTGGGACTATTGTTGAAATTAGGTGTGGAAGTTTAAAAAAGACACTGCAGAGTGAGCAGGAGCTTGGTCGCTTGGTCGTGAGCAGTTGGCATCCTGGAGTCTCATTTCCTGGTTTTTAAGAGAGCATCCTTCCTTCTTTGACTCCAGCTTCCTCTGCTCTAACACCCACTGTACAAAGAGCTTCTTCTTCACAGGGTCTCTCAGAGTGTATCAGGAGGAGGGGGATGTGGCCCTTGGACTTCTGCTTTAGTTTGCTGACAAATGGCCACTAAATTGCAGTCATTGTCACCACCTGTCCTGTAAGGTAACGCAGTGAGGGTGACAGCGTTGGTCCGACAGTTGTCATTGACCATGGCTTTTAAGAAAGAATCTAAAGTGTACCGTGGTGTCCCTGGTGAGAGCGGTTTGTTGATGTTTATACTCTGTCTTACTGACAGAGGGGCAAGGCTGTTGGATGTCACTATTTTGGTGAAAGTAAATATTATTTCACTGATTGCAGGATGGGTACGTTTATCAATCACATGTTAAAACTGGGACTTTCTCTGGGAAACTGTCTTAAATTAAATCATGATAAAGTATCGAATTATATATACAATTTTAAATTTAGCATGCATGGTTGATAGTCTTCAATCAGTTCATAATAGTGTGGAAAAAACTTCAAACTTTAGCACATATATTTTTTATGTATATAGGGTGGAAACATTATTCGGTTTAGAGTATGCTACATTAAATTTACCTGTTATTTTTACAGTGTAAGGTCTAATAACAGCCTTGTTGCTGTCATTAGCAGAAACCAAGACATATGTTAGAGATGGTTAGGGGAAGGGGGGTGGGTGGGCAGGCTGGGAACTTTGCCCCACTGTTCTAATATTTCTTCCCACAACTGAACCTCAGGCCCAGTTTGCCATTGGCTGTCTCACATGAACACCAATTAGGCGTGATTCAGGACAGAAATAAAGGCCGCTGCACTTTGCAGCGAGGAGCATTTGTTTTTTCTTCTCTCCCAACGTCAAAGTGGGTAACCGGTGTGCGGTCCAAGTATTCTGGTTATAATAGTAGCTCAGTGTTCCGGGAACTCCGGGATAAAAAGTGAAAAAAAAAACACACAAGGCGGTGAGGTTTTCTGGATAATAACTCCATCTTTCTGTATTGCAGAGTAGGACAGAGGAGGAGGAGGAGAAGGAGAGTTTCTCTCTTTCTCTCTCCCTTCTTTTTTTCATATTTTTTTGTTCTGGCAGATTTCATAGCCTTGTCCATGGAAAGCATACTCTGCACATTCTGCAGACAAGGGTCTTCGGGGAGGAAATAGAGAGGAAATTGTGCAGAAAGTGTAAAAAAAATCAAGTCTCTCCTTTTTCATTTTCTGCTTTTCTGTGGCTCACTTCACACAAAGAAAGACTCCTTGTATTCAGTTAACTTCTAATTACTTTAATTTATCCCTCAAGAGGCTAATCAAGCCAAAGAGGCTTGAAAACAGCAAGAAAATAAACACATATATTTTATTTATAATCTACTTTTAAATTGACAACAAAAAATACATACTGTACATTTTTGTTCAGTTCTTAAGAACATACTGAACAATTACCCAGTGTGCATTGGTGCTAAAGCAAATTAAAATGAAAAAGCAAATATAGGACACAGAGCAATGTTGTTTTCCATTTTAATCTTTTTAATCTTCAGTAAGAACAAATATGATGAAGAGGAACAGGAAACCCAAGCAGATTTAATCCCTAATCCTCATTGCTTTATTTTGCTTCATGCTTATTTTTACAATTGTCTTTTGCAATCTAGGTGAGATTTAAAAGTTGAGAATAAGCAAAGGAGTTTGCAGAGAGGGAGTTGCATTAGAGGGGTGTGAGGTTTAAGATGTGGGGGTTTGTAAATCATCTCACGGGTGCTCATTTGTGCCAGGTGGTCGCACTTTTGGAGCTGCTAAGTAACCTCTACCACATGCTGTCACCTGTATGTGAAATTACGATGCGGTTTCATTTACAGGAGCTCCCCCAGCGTCCAATGGGTGGTGCTGTTTTTGAAGGAAAGAGACAACCGTTGCCTAGGTGATGATCAAAACTTACGTATTTGTTTCCTGAACATTGTTGCTGTATGTCTTCCCACATCACTAATAAATGTGTATTTCATCAGCATTCCTCTGTTGCTGCACGCTATGAGTTTGATACAGTAGATGACCCGCTGTCCATGACGAACGGCATTGAAGCAGATGCATCTGCCAATCAGACTAGGCTGAATTTAGGTCACTTCCTTTTCATGCCATGCCAAACTAGAAATAGCACTATGGTCAAACAATCCCCTTGAAATCAAATACTGCTGATGGGATTTCAGAAAAGGCTCTTCATTTTCATTTAATATTGTCTGTCACATGTATGTGTGTCACATGTGTCAGAGCAAACATTTACCATTAGGAAGGAAAGGTGTTCATTGTCATCCCTCAGAGATGACTCCAGTCAGTAGCTCTCTGTCTTTGCAAGACAACTATGAAGTTAAAAATGCTGTCACCTTTGATCCAGGGTTAATAAAGCAAAGAAAGAGGGGAACAACTTCAAAGAAACTTCTAAGTAGATTTGGCAGTGGGGTGCCCTGCCACAAAAGACCATGTTTGGGATTGAATGAAAAGAAGCGTGTCACCGGAGGGAAATGTGGTCAGGCATGTTCAATGTATCAAAAGAAAATAACTGATAAATAAAAGGAGGATGGAAAGGTTGTAAACTTCACAGCCTGAGTCGCGGAGGGAAGAGACCCCCGCAGTTTCTGATTATTTAACCACAAAGCCTTCTCCAGTTTCTGCAGGCTGCATCCGAATAACAAAATAACACAAACACACATTCATGCAGAAACACACAGTGATTGATTCAGCTTAATGTGATTATTACAGGCACACCCAACACAATTTGATCATTAGCGATGCATCATATTTAGTAATATTACCATTTAATACAAACCAGCATACATTTAGCCCAACGACAGTCACCTAATTCATCTTTTTCTTCACTTCACTTTGTTTTTCCATTGCTTGGATTTTAGGGTCTCCAACTACTTAGTTCTGATCTTGTGTTAACTGGAATGGTTTACCATGGAAAATGTGTTTGTTATAAGTTCTTGTATTTTAAGATGATCTGTTACCCTGTTTTTAATGCTTAGCCCTTACTTAATTTTATTTTATGCCAAATTTAACTGCGATTGAAAACTAAAGTAACCGTGGGTAAAAAACAAAACAGCTTCTGGTGTTAGGGGGACTTAAACCCCAGATATCTGCTACAAATAATCAGGTTCATATTAATATATTACTACTGTTTCTTATATAAATGTCTGAGTGGAATAGAAGGAAACTGTATGCATCTGTGCACAAAATGAGGACACACTCATTTAAACTGCTTTACATGTAGCATCCCCTTGCTTAAAAACACACCACAGGGTACCTTTAAAGTTAGCTCTTCATCTTCAAAATGGACATTTTAGATTCTGGCTCATTTACTCTGAGATCAGAGGGGAAAACTTAATTGGACAATGTTCCCTTCAAGGCCCCCCCCCCATTCCCTTCAAACTATTCTGGCCAGACAAAAAATCTCTACACCAAATGTCCTGTAACAGGCAGATGGGGATTAATCTGTGTGTTGTGCCTTGACTTCGTTGGGCCTGACAGCCCTGGTAATGGAGCGTATGAATGGTCCAGATTCCACCTCAGGTAGAGAACCGGAGGGCCGGGAACCTTTCAAGAAACTCAGCTGATTACAAAAAAGGAGAGCACTTCCACTGCTGGCTTGGTAAAATAAACAAATATGGCATGGAAACCTATCAGTTGCAGGAGAGACTCGGAGGGCACTTTATTTTCTCTCTTCAAAGGCACAACAGTGAGCGGGAGTGAGTCTACAGCTCGGGTCGCAAAGATAGAGCTGTTTTCCATGTCGACAGCAGACTTATTCATCTCTCCCTGAAGGTGAGCAGATCTGGGGTCTGTGGTGGTCGAATATTCAGAAAAAAAAAGGAGGAGCTGAGAGCTGTGTTAGAATTTGAGAAGTGTTAATCAGGAGGAGGATGTGTGCCTTCTGGCCTGTACCTGATTACCTCCAAATGGGCCAGCAGGAGCAGCAACAGCTGGGCCCTGCAAGCGTGTGGGGGTAGGACGTAGAAAGGTAATCATTTGAAGACACCACAGACAGGATTGAGGGACAAAAAGAGCAATTACAAGCAGGAAATTTTCCACAATATTTCAGACATAAGAGTCAGGAAGAGCGAGCAGAAGAATTTAGCCTGTTCCTCCAGTATCTCTATGACGTATGATGTGCTCAAGAAAAAAAGGTCAATTGCTAATTGTGCTGATGGGAATTGCAGACTGTTTAACCTCCTGTATTTGGTGAGTGCCATTATCTGTGGTTGCCCCCCTCACAGGTGCCTCTAACTGAGTTTGTCAGTTCATTAATCCCAGCTGCAGCACAAGAATGCTGTTTTTCTCCCCTCGGATGATTGGTCCTGACAGTGAGACGAGTCAGTGACTGTTAAGAGATAATCTAGGACTTTCCTTAGTAGATCGCTCACCACTTGCTGCCAAGTTTAAGAACATGACTCAACATTGTGACATTTCTAATGAATGTCTGTACGTTAGTCTCTGTCTGACTCGCTCGTCTTTTGTCTCCGTCTCCGCTGCTCTTGTCAGTTGTACTCCCTCTGGTTTTTAGATATGTTTTTACACAGTCCTGCAGCACTGCCATTTAAAGGCTAGTGATTTTTACAAGACAATAAAAAAAGAAAACAGGTTCTATTTGGTTTCTCATGTGTGTCTTTAGTCACCTGATGGAGTAGCTGCAGCACATTGCCAGACTCAACAGAGTAATGGTTTGTTCGGGTACTGAGAGTTTGTTTTCCTGTCAATGGATTTTTTCAGCCAAAAACAACCTCCCTGAACTGTGAAGCTGCATCAGTTGATTTCTTTTCACTCGGGGGCACTACAACAAACTGTACTTTTTGGCATATGAATGAATTTACACTTCTAGCATCGAACATTGTTCGGTGTAGTTAATGACATGATTAATGCAGTTGCCAGTCTTGTATTGTCTCTGTTCTGAGCTCCATCAGTAAATCCTGAGAGAATAGCTTTAGCTTTTTAGCTGATAAATGTTCAGAACCAACTCTGATTATGAACATTTTGGTCCAGGTTAATGTTCAGTGGGTTTATCTGAAAATGTCTCTATGGCAGTAGTAAGTAAAACCAACACAATGGGCTGAAAGATCCTAAAATAGTGCTAAGCCAAAGTGGAGTCCAGAGGAGGTCCAACTTGTGCCACCAGAAACATGCTTGAGTGGTTAGATTTTGAACGCAGCTCAGCTAGCACTCTCTTGTGATTAATTATAGTATGTGTAAGACCAGCCAAACTTGACCATGTAATCATGTCTGAACTGTGAGTTATATCTGCCGGCACGCCTCCAGTCATTGGCTGTATCTGTATAGGTTTACTAAGAAGTGCAGCCATAGCAACAATTCTTTTTTGTAATATTACTAACAGCTTGTTTTATTTTAGTTTTTTTTTATTTATAAAAGAAATCTGGTATCAACCACACTAAATACATTATTAATATTTATTATTAATGCCAAATATCTGAAATACTAGTACCATATTCTATATCATAAAGAATATAGAATCTATTCCATTTACTCATGATTTCAGGGTATTTATGTTTCCTGCTCCTGTGATATGTAACATGTAAACATCACTGAAATATAAAAAGACAAGCTTTACTTATTTATAAATGTGGTAATAACAGAATCTACAGGGAGCCCAAAAGACTGTCTGTGACCTCATAAAGATCAATGTGAGGCTTTCACAGCAAGAGAAGGAAATGTAACAATGTAACAATATGATTGTTTTGCACTTCCTCTGACATGAAAGACCCACGGAAAGAGACAAGTCTATTCTGAGCCATAAAAGGCTCATTTTTATGTCTTATTTTAAACCTGTTTATTTATGAGGGGCATATTTGGAATATTTTTAGACTAAATAAAAAGTTTCAGGGGGTGGAAAGAAGGGGATATATTCACACGAGTAGGTGCACACACACACACAAACAGATGTTATAACTGCGTCACGAAAAATCCCCAAAAAACAGACTATATCACAACATCCGGCTTTGCACTTTGCAACCATAAAGCGACCAACAAAACACCTCCACCTGTAAAGTGATCCAGCATGTGATAATAGATCTGAGCGCCCTTCATGTGCTGTGGAACAGAGTGCAGCGGCTCATTCTGTCATGGCTGCCTGAGGCCAGGTGAACGTTTCCTTCCCTCCTTCTTTCCTGTTCTTCTTAAAAGCTGGGCAGGTGAGGCAGGCAAAGCCCACTTAAGATAAGTGGATTACATAGCCTGTATCTTAAGCCTTGCAGTGACCGTATCAGACAGCAGCACAGACACACTGAGCATCTAATTTTTTTTTTTTTTTTGCTGAATTTAAAAAGCTGTGGAGTTGATTATATGAACTTAAATATGTAAGAGTGTTATTTAAGTTACAAGAAATTTCAAATAATTCAACACACTCAATATACCCTAGCAGGTAGGGTTGTTTACAAATGATTATGTAATGAAAAAAACATTTGTAGAAAGTCATATGATACTTATGACCCCTTAGTTACTTTTATCATGATTGGCTGGGCTATGATGTTACCATAGATCAACAATGGCAACTAGTAACTGTTTGATTATATAACATAATATTCAATAGAATGATGACAATGGAGTCAATCACCAACTCAACCAACAATGAAAAATAACCAGAAACAAACACAGTTAATGTAAGCCACCACCACAAGCCTTATTGTAAAGATTTATCCTGTCAGTGCGTTCTGATCTCCCATGACTCCCCCCCCCTGTAAAGTGATAACGCGAGGAAACTAAGAAGTTTGTTGAGTGAAACTACAGAGGGAATAAAGACAAACAATCGCCTCCACACAGTAGAACTGACACAGAACACTGAGCTGCAGTTGTACATTCAAACTTTTTTCACCTTGGAGCTGCTGACTTGCAGTGTTTTTCTTTAAATAAATGAATTTGAACTCAAACACAGCACTGAACAGCCTTGTTGTGTTAAACTGTCCGTTCAATAATTCACTGATGCTTCGTAAATTACTAAGAGCAGCTTATGGTTTTTTTTTTTGCTTTATACAGCTCTCAGTGAGTAATCATTAAATAAAAGCAAAAGCTCCCTTAGTCACAACCTGGGAATTTGGAGATTTTGACTCTGCACAAAGTCACAAGGCAGGCACCAGTTTGACTGAGGCGTGGGCGGACTGAGAATTGTTTGGTCGTGAACTCTTGGTTTATATCAGATTCACTTAGTTTCAGCATAACTTCTATTAGGTACACTTCTGTTAAGTCACATAAGACTACTTTATTATTATTTATTTATTTATATTATTTTAAGACTAACTGACTTCATTTGTAGTGGCATGTGATATTTACCCTGTAGTGTCAGCTGATATATCATATATAACATTGAAAGTAATTTAACATAATCTCGCCATTATGCGAGGATAAACAGAAATAACAACAAGTTTAAGTCTTTGAAGATGACTCCTGTATATTGATATATAAGGATGTAACAGTACTTTTAGTAGGACTCTTGCTTGGTTTTTATACTTGAAAGAAAACCTGTGCAGGTATCACAGGAACTCCAGCACTGCTCTGACAGTGAGCAGTCATTTTAGTCTTTTTAATTACGGATTAAAATGTCTATGCGTGTGTGTGTTTCAAGTGAAAGCGCACTTCTCTATACAAATGTGTCAGCGAGACATTGAAAAACATGTCCCAGACTTCCCTTTTCTAATAAGGGAAAGTATGACAGGCATGCACACTGCCTCCCACACTCTATTTGTTGTCCCTTATTCCCGCGACGCATATAAAAAGGGGGAAAAATGAATGTGATATCTTTTTACATCTCAGTCCTTAATGCTCTCTGGTGGCCGAGGAACCCCCCTTATATTTTCCCCTCCTCCCCCCCTGAAGAAGTTTAAAGCCTCTTGCTCAGCTGGGTTCTCCCTTTGTACAGAGAATGTTCAAAGTATTACACTGTCACTAATCATCCATGTTACAACATCTTGAGCAGCGAGAGCTCTCACTCTGACTCCACCAAACCATTATGGTGCCACGGGGTTGAAGGAATCGTCCACTTTGATCTCCTCAGAGGAGAGCAATGGAGACATCTTTCAGTCTCTCTCTCCACTCCTCTCCTCCTCACCCCAGCTAACTCCTCTCACCCCTTCTGCTCTCCCCCCCCCCCCCCCCCCCCCTCGCTCCCTCTGGTGAGAGACTTTAAACAGTAGGCTGGAGGCTGTTATTTTGGGAGGGCCGTGGGGCGAGGGGGCGAGTGAAGAATAATATCTTGTACTCCAGGGCCCGGACGGCTCCCCCAGCCCATCAAACGAGTAACAAATGCGGTTACAGACCCATAAAAAATAAAAGGGAGGGGAGCGAAGAAGGACGAGGAGGCAACATTTTTCTGACACAGTTTTACAGCTCTGCTTATTACAAGGAGCAGTTTAAGCTCTCCCTCCTCTGCTTGCTCAACTCACCTCCTCCTTTATCAGTCATATCTACACATTCCTTTAAGGACGGAGGGGAGCAGATGGAGACATGAACTGGGTAAAAGAGATGACATGACACTGGGGTGCAAAACATAAATGACAGATATATCTTACCACTCCATTATACAAAACCCCATTTTTAGACATATATTTCACACAGCCTGAATAAATGTCAAAATGAGTGTTTAAAAGTGGTGGAATAGCATAGCTATGTTGATTTAAAATATATCATGTTAGAATGTAAAAAGCCAATTCCACAACTCTACAAAAGGCTGTGTCTTGTTTTATACATGTGAAAATGTATTTTCATGTATTTATAGGGAGTACAGAAAGAGTAACACAAGGAGCGATTTTAGATAACGCTGCACCAGGAGCCTCATACCTGACATCCAAATTAAAATTTGTCTACCACTAAGGCTTCTAGCTGGTGTGTGTAGGAAAGTTACATTCACATAGAACAACTTTTATGTTTTCTTTGCAGATATACAAACAGTGTTAATAAAATATGAAAAAAACAACGAACACTTACACACCTTAGCCACCATCTTTGCAGTGTCTAACTTCATGTAGGTTCTGGCAGCAGTCGTGCAATCGGCAGAACTTTAAGCCTAATATAATTTCAACTGGTAAAGGTATAAAAATGTCACCTCTTTGCCACTTGTATGGTTCTGTATCAACTTAACCTAATCTTAATCATGCACTGTTTTGAATGAACTGGCTCCCTGATTAATTCACATTCTCTGTCACACTCTGATGCTCAGTTCTCCTCCGTAGCAGTTTAAGCTAATGAACTGCAGTTCACTGACCAGAGAGATTCAGATGATTAATTCGGTGCCATATTGGCGACTTTGTCACTCTCCATTTCTCTGAGAAGACGGCTGGACGTCTCTACCCCCACATGCTACCTCCCTTATGGGATCTACTGGACAGCACTAAATCACCAAACTAAAGCTGCAAGAGGTAATTAACCCTACAAGCATTACATTTAGTTTTTTTGTTCATCTATTGAGGGGCCTATGCCTTGTTGCAAAGTCATGTGAGTGACTTAACTGTGAGTTAACTTTCGTGAAACATTAGCTCACTTTCTTTAACACCTCTTTCTGTAAATATGAAGCTAGCAGCTCTCTAGATTAGCTTAGCATAAAGACTTCAAACAAAGGATAATAGTTAGGATGTTTCTGTTAAACAGCCAACACTATAAGGTATTTTATAAAGTGATTTTCAGCATTAGCTTTCAGCCAATAAAATGTTTTTGGTAAGTTCCAGTGAAATTCATACATCATGTTTCTATAGTAAATCAGTGTACATAGTGTGGCTCCTATTGTACATATGTATGCATATCTGAACAGATATTTTTCTGTTTCTTTTGGTTAGCTTAGCATGACTGAATGTCAGAATGGATGTTTAAAGTCTGATGCCTTAAATCAGATTTAGTTTTTCAGGAACTGTGGGAAGCTTTCAGTCTGAAGAGAAGCATATACGTTGTGGAAACTCTGGTCTAACAGTTCTCATGAATGAAGATGTGGTATCAAATATTAAACCTCTGATTCTATAGCCCGCTGTTGTTTTGAGGAGATAAACCAGAGGAGACGATTTGGTTTCATATTCTTTGTTGGCAAAATGCAGCACTAAAGGCCATGCATGACGGCAACACAAGAAGTGTCAGACTACAGTGCAGTGAAGAGCCTGCAGGGGATAACGTTTCCACCCACTGTCACTCATGTCATTACATACATCCATGACTACCTCACTAATTAAATCTGACCTGAAGTGACATTACTTGTCACAGTTTGGGCACTTTGAGGAATTTTGTGGGCGTGAATTGGAGTGAAGATGGAGTCTGTAGGCGTGATAAGAATCTGCTGATGAACCAGGCAGTCATGAGAATAACAGACTCCCTGCTCCTGTGGTATCTCCTCTCAGCCATGAGTGGAGGGGTTGGTCCACTGAGGGCCTGGGACCTCTCACTCATCCCCTGCTCATCCTCTCTGCTAGTGGGTGTTACCGTGATGTGGACATCTCTTTACCTGTGAAATATTATCGCCTGGCTTGTCTCCACATAAGAGCCTTTTTCAGTGAGGCCTGTAGCGCTCTTGTTTCACTCATGGGTGCCACGGCTTGCCTGTTATTTATACTCTATGTCGGTCGGTCTGTCTGTCTCATTTGACTTACATGCATCTGTTTCATAGGCCAGTTACCCACTTGGCTCCCCATTATCCGTCTCCACCTACCCTACAGCTTGTGCATTGGGAAGGGTCTCCCATTTACTGTCAGTAGTCTGATAGTCATTTGTATAGCGGCTGGCAAGCTGCAGGGAGATGAGGAAACCCTAAACCGTTTATTAGAAGCACTTTGCACCCTTCAAGCAGAGTGGAGCCATTGTAAATAATGGCAATAGCAGACCAGCCTGGATCAGGCCAGCCTGATAACTCAGCTCAGTGTGGGATTTCAAGTGGAGTCACGCCTGTACATGTTTTTCAGCATAGACCAGTTCCAGTGTCCGAAAGTCAGAATGTAGAAACTAATGTTGGTTAAAGTAATGCATTCTATTGACTCAAGTTTAATTCCACTTTTTTGGCCATCTTTTCTGTGGCTGGCATGGCAATGACAAAATCCACAGCAGCAAGAAAAACAGTTTAGCCAGAATGTCTGAACCACTTTATTTATGGGTCGAACCAGAAAGTTGGGGATCCACAATCCAAAAGTAGGGCTTATTTAGTCTACAAAGGGCGATCAGTATTTAAATTATTATTTTATTCCTAACCTCTGTGCTCTTTCCCATCACACGTTTAACAAGATTATACAATATTTATTTATTAATACTCAGAATAAAAGGACCATTACATGCTTCTACTGAGGCTATACGGCCACACTAATTCTGGGCATGCAGAATCCCATTTTAGTGTTTAATCCTGATTTCACATTCAGAACACAAGAGACATGATTATTTATACCCCCATGTATACATTCCTGATGTGGTAATTTGTGATTGATTTGTATTTTGTTTGTGTTTTTTATTGACCTTTTACATTTCCACCATGTTTTTTTAATAATAGGAAATACGCCGAGATAAGGTGTTTACACTCAACAGTATGTCAGTTTATACTGCAGACCTCTCAGCACCATATATAAACCAGTAAACTAGTTTAGTTGTGTCTGTGTGGCCAGCAGTGTTTTATAAAAACCACAGTGTGTGTGTGTGTGTGGATTTATTCACATTAATACCAAGTCGCACCTTAAACTTTGAGTACCTTTTATTATTATGAGCTGCAATTAGAGCTGACAAACAGACAGCATGTGACAGCATGATTAAGAGACACAGTATAGCACCAGTTCAACTTTAAGCACATAATTGTCTCAATCTGAGAAATACAAGTCTTGAGGGAAAGTATTTATGAAAAGTCAGGATATTATTACAGCCCAGCTGGGGCCACTAGTGATGCTAAGAGTCACCTGCTTGTGGCCTCCCCGGTACTTTACAGCACTTAGCGTGTAGGGCTGAGGTAAGAGCTATGACATCATTGTCTCCAAGAAATGCTGGGGAGGTATACAGTGCCACACAGTTGCCAGACTTCATAGCCCACATGAGTAGGAAATTACTTCATCTTCTCGGTTTTCACACTGGGCCTGTTTACCAGCTTTACCCGTGGGAGGTGGTCAGTGAGGGGCTGGCACATTCAATCCCAGCTCAGAGTGAGGGACGTTTTCTGAGCTCTCCCAGGTCTTCTCACCTGTATTTTTTTATTACGACACCAGGTTGCCATGGTAACTTAGAGGGTGTTGTGCATTATAGCGAGATGCAAATGTTTGCATTTTAGCAAATCAGTCAACACTTTGTGTCCCTCCTGCTTTTGCCTTAACATGACGTACAACACTTCAACATTTTAAATCATCATTGCTGGCTGTTTATATGTATGTCTACAGTTCAACACATTGGCTTGTCCATATACAGGCGTTATTACAGCCACCAGCTGAGAGCTATAAAGGAAATAATTTAGCACCACTAGCTAAAGAGCTAAAGGTTAGGAGGGCAATATTTCATTGCATGCAACAATGCTAAAACAATATATATATATTTTGTTTTTAAGATTTTGATTTTTGTTTTAGATACAGTATATGCAGCACATTTACACTGGAACCGTGAGAGATTAAAACATGTTCAACTGAGACTGAAATCAAAGAAAGTGTTGGCTCTGGCAGAGTAAAAGGAGTAAATGAGCCGTGTCTTCTTTCTAATGTCTGTGATATCTATAGCTCGAATCACCAACCGTGACATTTTCAGTATTTCTTTTTATTCCAAGGCTCATGTACACCGTTACATGGTGGATATAGGCTACAGACTTGGAAGAGCATGTGTCTGGATATCAATCTCATAAACTGCAAATATATATAAATATATAAGTAAGTATGAATACTTAAAAATGATGGAAATGCAAATGTAAAAGTGATCAGATAAGCTACATATTATCTCTGTTGAGCTTGTATAGCCTATTTTAATAGAGTATATCATAATAATACAAGTCTTACAACACATGTACAAAAAGAAACACAGAGGGTAGTTTTAAAACAAAACATGGATATTTGGAATAAAATAAACTCAATATAAATATACTTAAACCATAGAAATTAAGTAAATTAGGCAAATAAAACAAAAACAAATGAAATACTTGTAATTATTGTTAGCATATTTAATTAAATAAAGTGTGTGATCACGTCAAAATATAGATATGAAAACACATGAAGTATTATTTACAGCATTGACCAAACTAAGAGTATTAGCTACAAATAATTTACTTAAACAGCAACCTGTGTCAATATATGAAAGGCTGTGTGTGTGTTTTGACTTTACATACAATGCATCACAAGATAAATAAAATTGTAATCATTACCAATAAATTCTACAGTATAATAATAAAAAAAATCTAAAATACCTTAGATGGAGTATCATGAGTGTCTTCTGATCCGAGTGTGCAGATCAGGCTGTTTAATTGTCTGGTTTTGTGGGCTGTCTGTGGACGTTTTGGATTTTTTGTGGTGTGAGGAATAGGAGAGTTCAGCAGTTGTGCGGGCGGCTGGGTTGTTTTCTGGCCTATGGGCAGGCTTTAGGAGCTTAAAACCGGGGTGGTCTCACAGGCCTACAGCAATATAGCCTCTGATTTACTAACCACCCAACAAATGCCTCACAAAGCCATTTGTGTAACTTTGTACATTTTCCGTTGATAAACTTAGATTCCTTTAGATTGACTTTGGCCCAGTTCCCAAACACTGATATATTCACCTTATAAATATGCGTTGATAGTTGGCTGACAATAGAAAGTGTAGCCTTAACTTTGCACGATGAGGCTTCTGGACTTTGTCTCACAGCTGGAACAGTTAATGTGTGGCTTTTTTTAATCTCTTGATTTCATTCCTTCTGAAATATTTTCATTTTCAGCTGCAGAAAATGAGCAAGTGTTTGGGTCCATTTAATCAAGAAAATAATCACAGCACAAGAGATAAATCTTTTGGAAGAGTATCTGAAATACGCAGGATCTGACGCTCTCTGAGTCACTGCAGTCACAAGCTATAGACAAATAAAGCCTTACACTGAGCAGCTCATAAACACACACGCACACACACAACCCCATCCTTTACAAGTGCACACACTGTCCACGCCCACTTTTAACCACCCAGTGGGAATGTGTTTTTCTAGATCATTTGAAGCCGAAATATTTGAGCTGCGTGAGTCCTCTTATGAAGTTCTGCCAAGAGGGAGTTCAGAACTGCTGAGACCCTCAGACAACAACTTCAAAATTCCCAGAATTCAGCAGGGCCAAAAACACCCACTTTTGTTCCAGATAGTAATGCCGCACAGGAAACAAAAAAAACGATCAACCAAATAGACGGTTTACGTCACAGTGTGGTAAGAATAAAGCCATTATATTAAAGAGCTCTACAGTTATTGCTTTTATTGAATTGCAGTTGGCTGGATCATTTTTGTGCAGCACCATGTGTTCAGATGACTTGTTTTCCTGTTTCTGTTCTTAAAGTGTAAATCTTCAAGGATAAGTCTGGTGGAGACTGTATTCCTTCAAAAACACACCTGCGCTACCGGACATATTCAAGACTATGCAGTGTCATACAATCCATCTTATACAAAAATGAACAAAGAGGTCAGGCAGCACTGTAGCTGGAGACTGGCGGATAAGCAAACTGCAGTTCCATGAATGGCCACTTGAGGCTGGCTTCAAGAGTGAGTCAAAGTGAACTCACCTGTTCAAATAAATGACTATTGGGTATCATCTCATGGCACCAGCTGCCTACCTCTGCTACATACTCTCTCCACTCCAGGGTTAGAATATCACTAACAAGACAGCAGAGAAGAGGTTCAAAACCACTCTTTAGAAAACCAGTGGTTGAACAGGTTCCTCAATGTTTATATCCAGTTTCTGGGTCGACTTTCTTCTGTAGTCAGCCTTATGGGTGGTTTACACTGTGTGATTTTGTGCTGTCCCAGACGAAAGACTGCTTAGGAGAATCGTGGATATATCTTTGGTCGTGGCTGTAAAACGGTGGTCTTACGTCGCACTGCGACCAAAGATAACCCGAGATGAAGTTCTAGCGGTGTCAGAAATTTAGGATGAGCTAACAGTGTGACAACTGCTATGACCTGTCACTCCGCAGCTACATCCTCCTCATCCTCGCATGTTGACGTATGTCGTAACCTGCGATCACATACGAATTAGTGAATGGTTATCATACAATCTGCACACATCAAACTTGACGTCATACCAAAGTTTATTAGATCCACGTCGCATAGTGTGTCATGCAGTGGAAGCGGCCATTTTTGGAGTGCATTTTTTTGTGCTTCTGTTGGCATCATTTGTAGCTGCTGCAGGTTAGCACAGGCATGCTGGAAAAGCTAGAAAAGAGACTGGAGATTATAGCAGAAGATACCTGCACTTTTTCTTTCCCTATTGCTCCACATTTTAGGTTTCTATTAAGTGCATCAGTACTTTATAAAACCCGATCAACTGAAAATCCTAGCAAAACTGCCTGTTTGTTTTTGTTAGTTTTAGCAAACCTCGTCTCACAGGTTTCATGCTAAATAAAAAAAACTATGTCTGTTTTTATGGTGGATGGTCTTTGAGGTCAGCGTTATGGCTGCGGATTTGGATCTTCACGTGGACAAGCATCATTTCATTTCATCTTTCCTCAGTCTCTCATAGAAGACTTGACACTGACCCAACGAGCTCCCCAGATACAACAAACAGTTTGAGCAATAACACCAAACTTTTTTTTCTGTTTCTTAGTGACCAAGTACAATAAAGAAAACATTACGATCATTTAAAAACAGACTTTTTTATTGTCATCTGCAATAGAAATCCCACACCAATATTTGATATTTACAATCAATAAATGAACAGTGTGCTGCCGTGTCACATATACAACAGATGAATGCACCTTTGTTTGAACTGACAGGTTGGGAATTCCTAAACTGTGACTCCCTTAGTAGTTCAGGGTATCATTTTGCTGCTTGTTCCCTTCTGTGCAATTACAGTGCTGAAAGTGATTGAAAAACACTGGTGTAATGTCTCCTTTTTCAGGGCTGCCTTTATGCCGAACAGTAAATCTGTCTCAGCCATAGGTCCATTTAACCAGATAAGGAGTTATTTCAAGCTTCATGCTGGTCTGATGTCAGAGCCACTAATGACTTTGCTGGCTTTCGTTGTTTTCACACAGACATATCGCAGGAAATAAACCGTTAAATGAGCCTGTGAGGGACTGATATTTATAGGCTGGTATATGCTGAAAATATTTGATTTTTATAGCTTGGACATGTGTGAGCTTCCATTTTGGTGCAAGGTGCAAAAGCACTCAGTTCATATATCTTTGAATATGTGAATGACTTTTTCCTGGAGTTTATCCCTTCACATTATTTAGACTTCACTTCGGATGTCCCATAGAAAGTGAACTTTAAAGTCTACGTCAAGTTACATTTTTAAGCAGTAAAAAAAAATCTCTGTATTGACACATTCATGACTGCTGCAATCATCAGTTTATCGTCATTTTCAAGTTAGAGATTTACTTTTTTTAAAGTTGCATGTTGGGTCTCATTTGTTCTCCAGTCAGGACGAGGGGAGGAGGAGAACGGAGAAGCAGTCCTGTGTGAAACCTGAGCTACGTTTAAGCTGTCGAGCAGTAAACCCCGGGCTGTAAAGTGAAAGCCTCCCATGTTGATGGGCAGTTAAACACGTGGGGTCCCAAATCTTTACTGTCAAACTGGCTTTGGTTCCAACTGGGCACCCAGATCACAGCAGAGGAGGACAATCCTATAGATGCTGCTAATTTTAATAAAATAATGAAGGCAGGATTTGCATTTTTTATCCCTCCAATGTTCTTCATATAGTTTGAGCAAAAGTGAGTGATGTGTTGTCATCTGGAAGTAAGCTATGAGAGTGTTTTGGGCTGAAATAGGCCTTGTCATTGTTTTTTTCCAAAGAGGCCTCCTCTCTCTGAAAAGTGCTTTTCTCAGCACCGGCCTGTCTGGCTGCACTTCCTGTCCCTCAGCTCTCCCATTCACGTTGTTATTAGGCCTGCCAAATGGCCCTGGTTCACCGGTGGTCCTCCCCCTAATAATCGCCACTGATGGACAGGTCTCGCTGCTTGTGGCCTTGGGCTTCACAAGACATCCAGCGAGGAGGCCAAACGCATTTCACTGTAACATACACAAGAAAATGCTTAACTGCTGTAACCTGAGAACAGAATGAAATAGATTGTAATGACTTAAAACACATCTAATTAAGAGAAAATATTGTAGGGCCACTAGTTGCTTTGGGATAGCGGGGTTTGTTTCCCCTTAACTGCACTGTTGAGGGACGTCAGGGAAAGAAGGGTAATGCGATCCTCAGAGTTAATCTGGATAAGTAAAGACATGTTTACACCACAAATGAGGTCTGAATATTCTCCAGTGCACTTTGCTGAATTGGACTTTCAGTGGTATAATGAGGTGTATATGCGACTTACACGATTTCTTGAGCATGTAAAAAATGAACTAAACAGAAATATGATCTTGGTAATATTGAAGTTACTGTAATTTGTGTAGCCTGTTACCAAACAGACACCAGATACTATGAGTGTGCTAATGACAAGGGTGATGACAGGGTGGATAACTACAATGATGTTAGGGTCGATGATGAGGATGATTAAGATAACAACAATTTTGCCAGTAACATAATAAAACAGCTTATCCTTCACAAAGCCAAGCCTCTGCCAAGCCTCTCATATAGTCAGTAGGCAATAGTGTTGTTGCCTTGAAGACCAACACCAGCATCAACATAGAGGCAGCACACCATTAAAACATAAAAAATACTCACTGTGTTCACAAATTGTATTTGTATATGTAGCTTATGATAAAACAGTATTTAATCCCATCCTTACTTTGTATAATGTATATTTTATATGAATAAGTAACTAAAATTACCAAATACTATTTTAACCTTGAGAAATTCACAGGCCTGTCAGGCCTATAATTACTGTTGCTAAGCCATGACAGCCAGGACGTTCACTATTTCATGAACAGTCTCTTGATGATTAATGGACTAATGAATAAAAGTTTGTGAGTGCAAGTGGTCTCACGATATGTGCTCCAACACAGCTAAGGTGTCAAGATACATTTTATTGAGTGTCTTTAAATTGGATCTTTAAAAATCCCCCTGAGGATCTCTTAAGTCTAACTTTGCGTCGACATTCACAGTGCGCCTGTCTTCAGTGTCACAAACCACCACAGTCTAAACAAGAATATATGAGCAAAAGATTAAACATCCCTTCTCCTTTTTTTTTTTAGCATATTCTATTTATAAAAAGCACATTCCTTTCAATATTAGCGATTATATGACTATGAAAAGAAGTCTTGCTTAAAAATATATGCTTAGGGGGTGGCAGGCTGAATTCCCCATTCCCCATGGGTGCACTGAAAGTGGCCGTCTCTGGCCTATGTGAGGGAAGGGGATAGGGAGGGAGATATGAGTCTGCGGTACTCAAACGCCCCAGCCACGACCTCACAAACAGCCCAGTCTTGGCAAGAACTTAAACTCTGTTGCTCGGTTTCCCCTCTGGCAACTGTGGAGTGCTGGCGGGAAGATTCGGGACAACATGAACCCTGCTGGCTATTAGACCAAATTCATAAAGCAGCACTTCAGGTTGTGGCCACTGAGTTCTTTCAACTGTGACCTCTTTAGATTCTGACACAGAAAGCAATATCCTTAACATAATCTCTTTATTGTGACAGGAGCTGAAAGATGTTGGCAGTGACGTTTCTGTGTTCTGCAGTAAGGGTATTTCCTGTTTCCCATGAATCCCTAGTTCCTTCTTCCAACCATAGTAGTCTCTGGACAGCTGGCTCTTATGCATGAAACATTCTGCCAAATTTTCCTTTAAAGTGTAGAAGAAATGTATTTTAGAAACATGTTGCTTAATTAAGTCAAGACTCATGTGATTATATGGCTCCATTATTTCTATATATTACATTTCTTATATTGTAGATTATATACTGTAATCTGGTTGTACCATTATAATTTTGTCATTAAATGGGCCTGCTGTATATATGGTAATATATATATATATATATATGGTAATGTATATTTTACCACCTATATATACGGTATATGGTAATATATATATTACCACCTAAATACAAAATATAATTAAAGACTCAGTGGAATGGGGTAACATTCACAATGACAACTCTAAATTTATGAGGAAAAAAAAACATTTTATCTACTGTATTCCCTAAAGGTAAAATACAACTAAAGTTCCTGGAACAAGAAAATTACATTTCCACTTATTGAGTGACCTAACTAAAGAAAAAACACACATGGGGGTTGGGGTCGGGGGGCATCAGTCTTGTAACAACAATGATGTGTCCTCATGCCCCAAGGTATTTTGGGAATTGACGTCTAGACGATAGTGCTAAAAAGGCCCATTAATCACAGCAGACTGCTGGATTCAGAGCTGCTCAGTAACAACAAGGATATTTGAAGACTCTGGGATGTACATTATAATATATATGTAGTATTCCAAACCTCACTTGTCACCTATTGCCATTTCATGTTTTTATAGCTGCATTAATAATAACAAAAAGTTGATGTTTTTTCAGCACAATAGACAACAAACAAATGCATCAAGAGGTTCATGAAGAGGTTCATGACAACATTTTTAATAAACATCAGATGGTGTTAAAGTTGACTCTTATAAAGTTCTAATCAGAGGGACACATGTTGCTGCACATGGCAACAGGGTATCTGTTCCACAACACATGCCACCAGAGTCAGCAATATAACCTCGTTCGCACATAAACACAAAGATATCAAGTTCCACAACACTGCTGCTCATTTGTGGCCAGTAGATGCATGTGTTAGATAATAAAAAAAGAACATCCTTTTTACGTACTCCTTCTGCTGTTCAGCCAAGTGTGCTGAGGGGGTTAAGAGGAGGCGGGGAAGGAGGGATGTGCTTTCCTGTGTTTTGCTGAGTTCAGATGACTGTCATGATTAAGTCAAATGAGCAGAGGATGATTTACATTCCCCTTATGTGGGGAGATAAGGCGAGAGGAGTCACTCTGACTGACAGCACATGCCTGGGAGGGAACATAACCCACCTGATGGAGAGAGGTTTTCAACTTTCATAATCTCCTCCTCTTCCTCCATCACATTCATCATCCTCTCTCTCTCTCTCTCTCTCTCTCTCTCTCTCTCTTTCCCTCAAGTGCTTGACTGCTTACCAACAGTAAAAAGAACCTCTGGCCTCACATAGTCACCACCTCCCCTGTCTTCACTTCTGGCCTATATCAGTCTATTACTCACCTTTCTCACCTTTCTCAGTCATTCAAACTTTCTACTCTCAGTCTAACAGTTCCTTTTTAGTGTCCAACCCCCAGTCCCCTTAAACACACCCCCTCAACTCTCCCCTTCCCTTAGTCTGAAATAAATCAATGCTGGTTGGAGCTCAGTTGTAATAAATCAGGTCCTGTCCTGGACTGGAGCCTGCCCAGTCAGCCTGTCACTGCCTGGCCTTCACTCAGGATTAATTAAAGGGCTGATATAAAGCCCAGATGTGCTGGAGCAAGGGAGCCCTGAACCCTTCTGAGCAGCTTTTGCCTCTCTCTCTCTCTCTCTCTCTCTCTCTCTGCACACACACACACATATGCACTGTATATCAACACATGTGCACACACAAGGAGCCTGCACGCATCTTCCAAGGCACGCTGCCAGCTGCACATACGGACAGCGGGCAACAAAAGTCACCACATGTGTCCATGTCTTTCTTGTAATTGTGATATTGCACTCATCGTGCCCTCTGTCCTTCTCATGTCTTCACTGTCAGAATGTCTGACGTTCTAAGTACAGGCAGGAACAGAGGTGGGACCACAATAAATGTATTTGCAGTATGTTTTCTTCTACTTAAGCTTGTCAAAAGCATCTCAGTGGACAGATGTGGGAGAAGGTAAAAGTTCTCAGGAGAAGGCTGCAGAATTAAACAATGTGTATGTGAGCTAAATGGAAGATTCTTTAATTAAAGAAATATTACAATAGCAATGTGGGAGGACTTTTTTGAAGCACCTATAGTATGCTTTAAATAATAACAATAAATCCATTATAGTAGACACATTTGGACATGTTGCTTGGGGTCTTCCTGCCCACTGTGGAGCTCTCATAAGAATGAGTTCTTTTCAGGTGGAGGACACAGAAGTGACAAACAAAGTATCCAGTCACACAGTGTAAGTTAAATTAACAACTCCTTTGCGTTCACATAATAACAAATAATGCCATGAATCTGTATTCTGGTATACTTTTGCATAGATATAATTAAATAAAACCTTTGGATTGGAACTTTGATTCGTTCTATGCAGCACTCAAAACAAATGGAAAGTTTTTGCCCTCAACTTTTAATAGTTGAATGTCAAACTCTACCTTGGCAATGACACTGCATCCAAAGCTGTTAATTGTGGTTTCAACCTATTCGACTTTTTCTCTTCCTTTATAGGTCCCTTGGTGGGGGTTGACAGGGTGGTGTTGCTAGAGGGTGGGTTGTTCTGGCTTGTGAGGTCAAGGGTTGCGAGGCATACTTTATTGCATGATGACTGAAAGGGGGATTAGATGAGTAAGATATCACTCTGTTTTCTGGTCACGGCTGAGCAAGGTTAACCCACAGTGGCCCTGGGGCCTGAGCTGAGAGGAAAGGAGGAGGGGAGTCGGGGGTTTGAGAGGGTATCGTGAGGGCAGGGGTGGCTTCGGGGACTATTGGGCTGATTCCTGATAGCCGCAGAGCGGTCTGGCCTTCCCGTTCTACGGCAAATGCTCACACAGGAAATTAGAGGTCTGGGCTTCCCTTTTTCACACGAGCTCTTCTTGCACACAGTCTCTTTCTTTTATTCCTGGAGATCAGTCTGACACTATTTTGACAGAATTAGCATACAAGAAAAAAAAATGAATAACTAAAACTTCACGCGTGTGGAGTCACTTTCATTTCACTCAACACAAAAAGCTTTGTGCTCTATAATTCAAACAACAACAGACCCATTTTATTTGTCTTAGCTGTCGGCACCCATCACACATTTATAGTTTAAAGTTCAGGACATAAATGACTATCATCCCTCTTCATATCTCTGCTTGCAGAGAGGCCGGCCTAAAGATGTGGGGCCCATGCAGCCAGAGATCATGGCTTAAACAGATTGAGGCCATTTTCTTGTGTCAGATATGATATAGCCGCTTGGTGCCTAATGGGCCTGGAAAAAGAGGTAAACATGTCCTCGACCCTGTGAATTCCATTACATAAAGAAGTTGATTTGCAACTCTGGGTACACTAACAGCAAAGATGGAACTGAACTTCCCAGATAAGCACTAAAGCCTGCAAAACACCAAGGCCACAGATTTCACTGACACTTGGACAAATAAACAAACAACAGGGACTTTAAATGGTTGCTATAACATAACATGTTTCAGCACATGATCAGATAATCAACAAATGACTCTGCAAAGTGTTCTCACTTAGACCTTAAGATACAATCAACACCCAGGATGAATGTAACTTGGTATCCAGGCGTTAAAGCAGGAAGAAAAATAAACCCAGAGAGTAATTGCTGATATGTTCCTAATGTGCCCCCTCACCCTAACCTCCCCTTCCCTGTACCTCCTGCTGATAGGCCACCCCTGATGGCTGTCACACCTGGTGTTGAAGACGGTAGGGTGTATTTTATCTGCTCAGGGCCCATTGGGGGGCTATTCGTCTTCCTCCAGACTGGTGTTGGGAGGTCAGGGACAATCCCTCTGTTTATCCCCCTGTCCGTCAACGCTGCACACATCCCTGGGGTTTCTTCTGCATCTCCCCCGTGAAAGTGAGGCACACTTGCACTGCTGGGCTGGAATGTTAAAGTAGGGCAATCAAGGTGCTTGTCCCTAAATTCAGCCACTAGGAAACTGTATTTTAACAGGATATTTAATACTCACTCATGACTGAAGCACAACTTGAGAGAAACACACATCTTGAACGATTCTCTGGCTTGTTTTTGTGCATAGACTAAGCCAGCAGAGTAGTTCACTTGGCATTGTTTAGATGTGGAGTGTGCCCAGTGGCCGACAAAAGCACTGTTTATCTACTCTGCATTGCACTACTGCTTCTGCCTGCACACGTGTGTCTGGGATTCTGGGATAGGTCCCCTGGGCCGGCGGACCACACATGTGGAGAATGTGAACTCAGCAGTCAAACCAGTTCCTCCAAGACGAAAAAAGAAAAAAAAAAGAAAAAATAAGAACACTCAAAAACAGTGTAAATGTTAGAAAAAAAGATGATTTTGACAGAAATATGAGCATAAAACTATACTGATGTTTGGGTGAATAAAGTTACTTTGATAGGAGTAATAAGTATATCTTCTGCATTTGAAATTACATCACAGAGAAATGAGGTAATGTCTTGCTTTAGCAGGTTTCAGCTGCATGTCAGGCTATCTCAAGCTGCATATTTCTCTCCCAGTGAACCATTCTCAGCTACACAATATAAATCTAGCAAGTACAGGCTTTACTGCACATTAATTAAACAATGTTTTATTTTTAATAGGAACAAAAGGCATTTCTTTGCATGTTTAAAGTGACAGAGATAGAAAAAAGAGCAGGAGGGATGGAAGGAAATGAGAGAAAATGAGTAAAATAGGGAAGGGAGGAGTGTGTGAGCGTAGAAGCTGAAATTTGACTCACAAGCTTGCACTCTTGCCTCTCTCTCTGGGACTCCTCTACTTGGCTTCGACTTAATTGCGTCCCCGATATAAACAAGGGGGTTAGTGTGAGAGCAGACCAGCAGCTGAGGGGCTCAAGCAAAGGGCCAGACTGGGGATTGAGTTCAGAGGGGAAGGACTTAACGCAGAAACTGATATAAAATATGCAAGAGAGCGAAAAGGAGACAGACATGGACAAAGGATTAAAAGTGCGGGGGAAGAAGTGATAGATCCTTATTGCAGCAGAGATGACAAAAATTAAAGGTCGGGTCAGAAATGTGCCAGCTTCACTATTTCAAATCTCCCTATATTTTGCATCAAAGTCGGTCTGACTGGCGTATCAAGTGGTAATGCTGCTCTGTAATGCCAGAACCGGGGCATCAGACAGTAGCCCTCCTGGCTCCAGCACAGTCAAAGCTGAACATCTGAACATCTCTTTCACAGATATTCCCCGCTGATCGATTAGTTCCAGCCCTCTCGAACAGACAGTCAAAGGGATTGGATTCCATTATAAGTGATCCATGCTCATAGTCTTAAGCCCACCAGTCCCAGGCAGATGCTCCTGAGGTGCACCTCTGGATTAAACTCCCAAACTAACAAAATAACTGAGGTAATGGCCACATCCACTGTACAGTAGCAGCCACAAGGGGTTGGCTCCAAAGAGTCAATCCCCATAGTTAAAATGGCAATATTACAGCAGGAATAAACATTTATTGGTACAAATAACAAATGGATTTGGTCTCTATTGATAAGTTTCAACTGTGTTATGGATGTGACTAATTTGAGTGATAGCTACCGAAAGTGCAAGCCTCCTGCTTTCTGCTCCAGCTCACCTTGTGCTCCACTTCTTTGCCTGTATTAGGAGTTTAGGTGGACTGTGATGCTGGTCACATGGTGACAGTTGGAGCCTCCCGTGGTGCTTCAGAAAGGTGAAATCCAGGCCTATAGTTATATACTGTTTGTTCTCAGTGAGAAAATCTCATAATTTCTGTGTTACAGAAGAATAGACTACTTTTCATTTTAACATATTAAATACATGAAATGATTTCACAGTGATTTGATCTGATCTGTACTTTCATACTCATGGTTCTATACGAAGTGGGATATGAGTTCCCAGGAAATTGGGTATTTTTTGACGTGGTCATGTTGTCCTCTATACTGGGACAAATTGCATCTTGGGCAGCTGCCAGGGTGTAAAATGCCCAATTTCAGTCCCAGCTATTTAGACAGCAATCATCCACAAGGTCAGGCCAGTCTCAGCACTTCATTTCTCATCTATTTTGTTTCAACCCCTGACAGCTAAATGATGGCTGACGTCGACTCCCACGATTTGTACATTGGCCGAAAACATGTGTGAGTGTGTGTGTCCTAAAGCTGTGACCCTTTAGGGAATAAAGGACTGGGTCAAACACACGTAACATCATTCTGAAGTCATGGCCTGTAGCACTGACCAGGCTCATGTGTGTATGTGTGTAAGAGAGAGAGAGAGAGAGAGAGAGAGTGTGTCCTCTGTGTTAAAGATGTAAATGATCAGAATATTTTCCAAGGCATATCTCCTAGTTTAATCAAAGTTCCCATGAACTTTGTTTTCCACATTCATCTGGATGCCATCCTATCGCAAATTAGATAATCTCTCCACTTTTACAGTATGTTCCAGTATGTGTGTGTGTGTTGCCATAACAATACTGCATTTACAAGAACAATCAAGTGGCCCATTAGTGAATCAATGTCAAATCCCTGCAGTCCCTCTACCTTGGCTCTTAAAATATCTCGAAGTTCCAGGAGATCTGAAGTATTTCTCCTGATGTATAACGAGTAAAAAGAAAAAGGTGTTAAGCTGATAGGTCACACAGTTAAGCAGCTAAGATCACAAGATCAAGTACTTTTTTATTTACTGCTTAATATCACAAATCACAGCTTTGCCTTCAGGAGCTTCATAATCTCTACAGCACACAGCTCTGTCATTAGCTAGATGCTCCCCACTGAGAGGAAGATGAAAACAGATGCTTCTTTTTTTCAAAGCATTTAAGCATTCAACTGGAAGTTAATCAAAGGCCTAGCATGTAGATGGAGTAAACAGCTGTATGAAGCAGGGACATGATCACCATCTCACCTCTGCTGGAATCAACTATTTAGGTGTGAAGGCATTAATGCTTGTCAGATGCTGTTAACAACTCTCTGCAACTTCATGGTAATGAGAGCCATTGTATAGAGAAGGACCTCCATATGGTTCTTTCAATCATATGCAAATAAAGGTGTATGTTGACCTCAGCATTAACTCATTAAAGCCTGATGCGATTCTTGTTACGGCAGAATAATTAAATTAAATTTATCTCTTGAAGCCAGATATGTCTAAAGGTGTGTTTTATTTTGGACATGAAACACATTTTTTTATTTATCTGTTCAGCTTTATTCACTATATTACTGCTTCTCTTCAGTTCGAGCACATTTTTTTTCTGCAGTAAAAAATGTTATTTACAAACCTTGTCTGGAGGAATGTTCCTCAAAACTGTGAGCTTTGATTCTCTTCTATAATTGTTACAAGATTTTACAATAAAACGTCCAACATTCTGATTTTAAAAAATGTACCACAGTCACTACTCAAAGTAAAAAAAAGAGTTTTAAATGTTGGTGTGTTTTCTCTGTTTGCATCTGTGCCTCTGTGTGTGGGGTGCTACACACACACACGCACACACACACACACACCACATATGAGCTGGTCTGGTCTTCATTAGTTGAGGAGGGCTAACAAGAGGTCACTCTCTGAACATACTCCAGTCCAACAACACGAAAGCCTGCATGGCTGTACAGCAGGCAGGGAGTGAACCTGTGTTTCACCTGCCTCAAAGTGTCTTGACTCGACTCACTGTTACAGCTTGTACTAAACACAAGGTGCTTATGAGACTTTAATAACTGCTGCTCTATTTGTCATTCATAGAGAGTAGGGTCACTGCTTTTAAGAGGGCGTGAGTCAGGGTATGGACTACTTCCTGGAGACACCCTTAAGATACACACAGAAGCAATGTCTCAAACAAAATGTAAGTGATAGCAAGGTCCCTTTGTATGGTGTTCTATTAAAATATATCTTATGAGATCAGAAAGTTTGTGCTCGATGCTCAGAGGACACTGACAAGGGCAGGAAATAAATACAACCAAAGCATGTGTGTCAGTTCCTTGGAGCGACTGCCACAGATTACAATGACACTTATTTATCCAACACATTGTATCTGATCTATGTCTCAGCCTGCAGATGTTAAATTCTGGACTGAGACTGCAGGTAATCAGATAGCTTTGAGATATCTTTGAGCAGGTGGTGGTTCTGTGAGTTTTTCACCGGCTACAAAATGAGATTCCAAAGCCAAAAACATCAACACCTGGCAAAGTGCTCGATGACTCCCTGTATTGATCTTGTAAAACATCAGCAGGTACTATATAGCGTGGTCATTCAGAGCATGTGGATAATAAAACACACATTAAATCACCGTTTATTAAACAGAGCTGTGACATTTGAGTTACTTCATTAATCACATTTTTGCCAAGATATTAAAGGGTCTACAGTCAGCATGGGTAAATTAAGGAAAGAAAGGCTTTTGTTATGATGTAAAAACCTTCCTTATGTTAGATTTATGGCAGCAAAAATATGCCATGTAGCAGCCTTTGAATCTGAGTTTATCATAACATAAGTAGCTTAGCGTGATGTGGAAACCAAAAGTTTGTTTCTTTCTAGTTTCTAAAGAAAAAAGTCTTGAATCTCTATCACTTCATGCTTTATGAACTCCCAGGCTGTAATGGTTTACCCAGAGCTATTCTCAGGTAACATTCAGTATGACACTGAGCAAGCAGCTACTCATTGGCCATCATGGTCAGACAGTAGCATAAAATCACCCCATTAAAAGAAAGCTAAATATTGACAGAGGGTTTAGGCTTGGCTGACCGAAAGTCAAATTTTAACACATGTGAGCTGCATAAGGAGTTTGTGTTTTCAGCAGTTTTCAAAGCGAGTTTGAATGTTTTTGGAATTCTGTGATTTCGCAACAATCATGCTGTAAAACAAATTAAAAAATAAATAAAGTTGTTCTGCTTTCTCATTCTTTTCTTCTGCTTCTCTAATATCACAGATGACTTAAGAACAGTTGACCCTCTTCTCGGGTTGATTATTTAGCTATGCCTTCCCCTCAACACTCCCCTAACTGACCACCTCCTTTCCCCTAAAGACCACTATTCCTCCAGTCAGATTTACTGCAAAATGTGTGTGTTCCACCATATTTGTGAAATTCCCCATGTGTCAACCTCCAGCTCCCCTACGCAGGGCTTTGAACCTGCCCACCAGCTAGCGAGCGCACATAAATCCAACGCCTTGGATGCAGAGGAGTAGACCTTCTTTACATACGAGTCTAATTGCTGAACTTTGCCACAGCCGAGTTTGCAGAGCTGAATGATTTGTCAAAATTCCTGTCTCTTGGTAATAAATTACCCAGCCAGCTCAGCCTGCCAGGTAACATTTTAAAAATGGTTCTCACTCGGATTCTCCTGGTTGGTAATGTCTCTCTCTCTCTCTCTCTCTCTTTCTGTAACTATAGGCAATGGTTGCTTGACAACAGAGGAATGTTTTGACATTTTTAACCCTCCCCTATTAATATCATAATGAACTGGCAGAGCCGAGCTGTCACGAAATGAAACACTAAATCTATCATTGTCATTCTGTGAAAATATATATATAACATGCATTGCATACATGGCAGGGAAACATTTTCATGAAAAAAAAAAAATAATGACATCTGGAGCATTTAGTTGTGATGAGTTTGTGACCACCTAGTTTGTGTGACTGTGAATTAAGCTGTTCAGGAGAATTGTGGGAAAAAGTGAGCGTGCTGTCCCATCAGAAGCCAAAGCCAGTGTTTGTTTTGACTTGGAGTTTTCCTTGCACTTGGACTGACCCTCCACCAAACTGACTTTGCTCAGTAACAGTGCATTGGCTCACAGTCGCTCTTGTTCTTTTTACTCATTTCCATTTTGTCTGTCCCTACTTAGTCAGCTTTATAAGCCTGTCTATGTATTTTGATATTCCTCTGGTTTACTGCATTGGCTGAGCTCATTCTGTAATCCTGCATTGAAGAGAGTTTCATCTGTATGTTTTGTATTTTATTTTCTTATGTTATTTCTCTGAGTTGATCTGACTCAAGAGAGATGGTCATGACTAGAACAAGGTTATCCGCCATTTTCTTGGTTACCGTAGTGACATATAAACCAAGGCCTATAATTAATTAATAACAGCATTATAAATAGAAGATATTCTGAGCATTAAGTTAATACTCTGGACACTGTTAATGTCCAGATGTTTTTTTTTTTTTTTTGCTGAGGTCACGATATTTTTCCTGCCTTTCAATAAGTTACACATGCAGGGACATAATGAATTGTTAAGTACATATCATCAGTACCTTTCCTACATTTTGATTGTCACCATACTGAGTCTAATGACCAGCAAGTCCCACACACCCTGTAAAAAAACCCTGTAAATTAATTCCTAATAATCCTTATAAATTCATGATTTGTAATTATGAATTTGCACTAAACTCCCCCCCCCCCAATTAACTATAATCTTCAAATAAACAATCTTGTGTTTTAAACTTTCATAATAAAGTCAAAGATATTAATAATGTCACATATCAGTGACACAGACAATGACATTTGTTTTGTTCCCTAATCCCATATGTTCTTGAGCATCTGTGCACCCTGCTGGGCTAATCCGCAGGCCTTCAGGTTTTCCACCCACATCAAACTGGGAGCCAAGATTCCTCACCCCGAGTTCCTCATGAGTGAGGCACTTTGTACTCTGGGCTCAAAATAGCTTGCGGCTCTCAATTATTGGGTAAGAAGCAAATACAGGTGTGGAATCCCAACCCACCGCCGCCGGTGCCCCCTTGCTAAACAGCATAAAGACACTCTTGTCCCAAAGAGCCTGACGAGGAAGGCCAGGTCCATGCCAGGCTTTGAACTGCAGAGACCACTTGGCCTGTTTGGTGCTGTAGCTAAAAGAGACCTTTGAAAGGTGTGGAAATGATTCGTCCCACATCAGTCATGCATTTCCACCTCTGAATAATTCAGCAAGTCACTGCTCTCCCTGTGAGTTTGTATTAAAGTTGTGTCATTGTGTTGTGATGTATTATGAGTGTGTGTTGATGCATTTTTTCATCATTTCATCACTTTAAACTGCAACTTTTAAAAAGAAAAAAAATATATTTCAGTGGAAAAAAATCTTCAAGCTTTTTCTGAGTTGTATGTGTGTATATGAGCAAAGAGCAGGGCTTAGTGATGTCTGCCACAGACAATGAGTGCTCTGTTTGGCCGGCTGTGATTCTGCTGGTGTGGATCAGGTGGCCTGGGTTTACTTCCAGGTTCTTGGCCTCTCTCATGCTGCTCTGCTTTTCTCTTCTCAGCACGTTCTTTACATTTATTGGCAAAGTGGCTCGGTCCTGTGTGGGCTGACCAGGACTGACTGCGCACTGATGAACTGCTGACTAATTGCTTCAAATCAGAATACGTGTGGTCGCTCACTCGTTCACTTTTTATTTACAGGACATTTTAGATAAGTGAAAAAAACAGTCAGAAAAAAGGCTGCACTTACATGTCTCTCTGTTTATGCTATGAAGATCAGTCAACAGTTACTTTTGAGGGGGTCAATATGGATGCATTAGAGAATAAAATGCCCAAAATGACTTAATGAATGCTGACATTGCCTTTAATAACACTGTTGTATAAGTGTGTGTGAAAAAAAAATGTGGTTTTTGCTTCTCTTGCTTGAAGATGGTGAAAAAAACTAAATTCATCAGAAAATTGCTGGGTACAACGGAGCAAGTATTAAGTTAATCCATTAGTTATTTTGTTAACTTTTCATAAGTGGGAGACAAAGCCCTTTGCTGAAATCTATTTTTACAGTGAAAATAATGACGGCGGATTCTGCATCTGAGCTTCAGAGTGCAGTTTGTATCAAGGATATCTGTGCAGTTGTGTGTGGCCCGCACAGGAAATTAAGAAACCTCTGCAGCTTTAAGCATATTTGTGTCTGAATTATCTCGGAACAGAGGACTTAAACAAAAGTGAAATAAGGTTCAGCTTGTGCTCGTTCTGTGCATGTGTGGTCAATAGCAACTTTCTGTTTCACTCTTGTTTTGACAGGTTAAAAGTTCATATGTAAAAATGTTTTTTTTTCTAAAAAAAACTATTTTACTATAAAACTATTTTATCTATAAATCTGTGATAAAGTTTCACAAAATGCACATTTTTGTTTTATTAGTCAATAGGAGTAATTGTTTTTTCAAGTAATATTAAAGTACCATTACATCATGTGTGAGTCAGTGTAAGTGTTTCTGGGTAAAACATGCAACTTTCTTTACTTCCACATGTGAGAATAATCCTCAGTGAGTGTGTGTGTGTGTCTGTGTGGGCGGCAAGGGACCCAACAGCAACAAGACTTATTTATTTTTAGGGAGAAAAAAATATAAAGAAGTAGAATAACGATGAGAGAATTTCCCCCTCTTTTATTTGAAAGTCTTTGAGTTTATCTCCTGGCTGCTGTGCACTGCGGCCAGCCAGTGTCCATCCTCTGTGGGCATAAATTTACACAGATGGTTCTTGTATCACCGGATTTGAGAGCATATTTCCTCAATAAGTGAGAAAACAAAGGCTTTGCTGAATTTATTGTGTCTTAATTGAGGAGACCTACATCAATGTATATTTGTGTGTGAACAAACCTGGGATTTTTTAATTTTCGAATCTTACCAGGGATTTGTTATTAGTGAAGCTTACACTGGGTTAAATTCCTCCGGTAGGTTCTTTACAGGTGAATTATTATGTTAAATTCACTCTATTATATATTTTAATAATTGTAATATATTAAGGTATATGATTCATGGCCATTTGGCATATGACACTGAAAGGGCATAAAAGAAACACAATATGAGGAAATATATATGTTGTGGTGTGTAATGTGATGTTTAACTGTGCAACATTATACCCAATATAGATATAATAATGTAGTTAAATAGCATGATAAACATTGGCTAGCATTGGCCATTACATGTTTATATATTGCATCAGTGCACTGTATGTACTACATATTTACTTTATTGGTTTAATTTAAATGTATCTTTCTTGATTTTCTATTTGTAATTATATTTTTAAAGGTTATTTATTTATACATGTATGTCCCTATGGCCTAGGTGATTTAAAAGTTCAGTGGTTATTATATATTACATTTATATTTACCACAATGGCTGTCTCAGAAAATATTTTTTTTTACCTAAATACATAGAGACTAAAAATAAAATAAATGCAATATATATTTATGTAAGATTAGATAAATCTGTAATATATAAGTGTATATAAGTGTAAACTATCACTCTGCAACAACAAACAACTAAAAACTAAAACAGTTTAAACTGTGTAACTTATGTAAAAAAATAAGCAAATTAAAAAAGAATGTGTGAGAAGTGAAGCTAAACGTGTAGCAGACATTCTTCCATGTGGCAGAGTGTTAAAAGTGGTGGCGTACAGCAGACAGGACTCGCTGTGCCCTCCAAGGTGAGCTCTGTCTCCACCAGGCAAAAGGGGACCATGGGAAAGCTCACATGCCGATTAATCACGGCTAATGAGCTGGAACAGTGTAGCTCGAGCTGCCTTCCATGACCATCTAACCTCAGACACACACACACACATAATGCCAGACAGACAGACGTGTGATGTGCAGAATAACAGACTAAATTTTTATTTTATGTAACATAAGTCTACCATTGCATTTAAATATAAATTTTCATTTTTATTAAATACTTAATTTTCAGGTAAATGAACGCATTATGTTGTTTTATTAGAAAACACATGTGTATAATTAAACATAGATTTAGTATTTACAAGTAATTATCTTAAATATAATTTTAAACCAATTAATAATTGAATCAATACCAGGCAATACATCATCTAAAAGCTAAAAGAAGGAAAAATAAAAGCCTTGTTTCTTTCAGCCAACTTTCTTTCTTCTGTAAGGTTAACAAGAATTTCAGACTTACCATTGTGTATTCACACTTGTTGGCATCAAAGTGACCCCTGTAACCAGTGGGTTGTAATGAACAGAGTTTAAACAAACACCAAAGCAGAGCGATGAATGAGAGCAGGAGCAAAACAGAAATACGTGATGTCATGTAGAAAGTGACGAATGACGAAGTTGATGTTGATAAATACACGACGGGTACTTTTTTGGGTGGTGAAAGGTATGTTAAAATGCATGTATGACTCTTTT
Organism: Parambassis ranga; assembly: GCF_900634625.1. Classification (NCBI taxonomy): domain Eukaryota; kingdom Metazoa; phylum Chordata; class Actinopteri; family Ambassidae; genus Parambassis; species Parambassis ranga. The sequence goes on along the minus strand of NC_041037.1, from coordinate 7,388,964 downwards.
ATATAAAGCACAGCAAATGGAAAAGAAGTACATGTTCACATAATGTGGTTAAATATATTCTTTTATTTTTTATTTTCAGTCTATTCATTCCATAAGAAAATAGGTAAACCACAGTGTTGTAAGCATGAATAAATATATATATATATATATATATATATATATATATATATATATATATATATATATATATAAAAATCATCCCTTGTAAGATCCTACATGGTGCAGCTGTTATTATTTTATGTTACATATGGCAAACCGTACATAATGTGGTTTCTCAACTCCTCTTTTCTGGCTACTGAGGAAGCTACAGCTGTGTGGGCCTCTTACTGTAACTGTAATCCTTGTGGCACATATATCTTAACTGACCCTTGCCAGTGCACATTTCAGTTATCATTCCTGGAGGCGCTTATATCTTTAGACCAGCTTCCGTTGCACCGTCCCCCACCGTCCTTGTACCCCAGCAGGTGATGCAACTGAGAAACCGTGGAAGGTGATTGCCATTTAAATTCTTGTTCAGAAAATAGATCCATTTGTTATGTGATTATTATGGCAGAGAAAGAGAAGGTGTGGCTGTCTTATCGTCACATGTAATCTATTTGACAATTGTAGGGGTGGTGAAGCCAAGGAGGTGACCTTCTGCTACAAAATAATTTTATTACAAATTGCCTCTGTCTGGGATTGCATGTTTAGATTGTAGCCTGATGCCCACATGTTAAATAAGGAATGTGAGCCTGCACACTGCCCTGTGGAATGTATACCTGAGCAGTGTGTCACATACATGCACTAATGGACACACACACACTTCTGCAGATGCTCACTTTTACAGACACACACCTGTCTGTAGTTTAAGAAGCACAGAATGGAAACTTGAGCAAGTGGTCCAGGCCAGAAATGTGTGGTATGGGTTTTTGTGTATGTATGTTATCCAAATGAAAGCAGGTTTAGCCAAATCCACCAACTGCTCATGGCACATATCCCATCTCAAGGCACCCAAGCCACAGACAACCTCCCATCATAACACGCTATAGTTAAGATGTTATTCTGAGTGTAGAGCAGCTCACAGTCTCCAAGGCTTTAATTCCGGTTAAGGGAGTCATTCTTTAATTTGAGGGCAAATATAATGGCTTTGTTCCAAATAGGCATAAACACGTCTCGTTCAAGTGAGCAATGGTGCTAACAACAATGAAGTACATGGACTCAATTTGCCACAAATGTTACTGAAAACATCTCACATCAGGCCATACTGCTCAGTGTGGGAAGAGAGGAGGGTGGGGCGACCTCCTTGGTGTGTTTCTAATATCTCCCCAAAAATCCCTGCGGGCTGGATCATCTTGGGTGTTCTAGGGTGGACTCTGGTGTTGTTATATTTAACGGGTTCGCAGAGCAGAGAGCACGGAGAAGAGGAAGAGAGAGGGAGAAGGAAAGCTGCCTGATGGGAAGCTGAGTGCAGAGTATCAGCTTGACCTGAAGGAAAAAGCTCCCTCTGTGCATGGCTTGGGGTAAGATCTAAGTTTCTCCTACCCTCTCACTCTCCCTTTTTTCTCTTTGTTGGTGGGGAGGAGGGATGTAGGTAATGAAGCTTAAGTGAGCCTGGTGTCTGGTAATGTAATATACACAAAGCCCTTGTCAGGTCTGGATCCAATAATGTGTCATTTACCACGTCTGGAACAGATTGGCCCAGATGATCGGAATGAACCTTTGCCCGGGTGAGGAGCACTCAGCATCCCTCAGCCTCAAGGCCTTACAAGCTGCATCTCACCCGGTCTCCCTTACGCCTTTCACACTCCCACCTCAGCCTCACCCATCCCTTGCTAATGCTTCTGCATACTTCAACTTATTTGTGAACTGATGTCTTATTGTAGCCATATCAGACAGTGGAAGTACTGTCTGATTCAATGCAAGTAACCAAGGGAGCTTTGAGACAATCCTGATTGTAAAATAACATTGAACAACAATTGAATTGAATGTCAGTGAATGCATTTTTTACCACACCATAATATGCACTCAAATTTGGACAAACATTTTAATCAGTATAAGGCAACTACAAACAATCTCTATCGAAAATAGTGTCCATTTATCAAATGTCTGTTTTTATGCAGATGATAAGTTTCTGTATATTCTATATCTATTAATCTCTACACCAGCCATCTGCACTCAGTTTAAAAGCTCTCGGGGTCATAGTGCTCAGATTTAAGGTTGTTACATACTCCACAAGACCAGAGAAACTTGTTCTTGCTGTTAGCACTCTGAAAAGAAAATTATGTCTCTTTCTTCTCGGAGCATTGGTTAGGGAGGTCTCACAGCTTGTCTTCAACACATCGTCTGGGCAGAACTTTTTGGGTTTGTCGTGTCCGAGAACTATTGTGTGATTGGTCGGAATTTCGGAGTGGGCATGGTGGATGAGTGCAGAATCCACTCATTTCAAACAATACTGTCTGCCAGACCTATTCAAACAATTATCTTATCCTACGAGCACATACATATCCCTCTCTCAGATAAACAAACATTTGGCCAAACAAGTAAAACCATGAAATCACAAATAGTAGCAACAAATCTTCCTCCTCACTTCGAACATGTTAACATGCAAAACGTTTACAAACCTGTGTGTGTGCAACATGTGCTGCAGTGGAAGGGCAGGTTAGAGAGTTCCAATATCAATGTCCAGCTAGGTTACAAGCCTTTTTTAAAATGGTGTAAAAACCATTGTTTGGAGTAAGACACCATTTTAAAATGGATATACCCAAATATAAAATACACATAGATACAAATACTATTGCTATCTGTTAATATAGTCAACACAAGATGGGTTAAGATGATCAAGCATATGTTCTTCCCCTACAGATTAAGCTTTGGTGTGCAATGTGTGGAATAAGCAATGTGTATTTAATCAAAAATGTCATTATACAGACTAGTTACCACAGACTTGGGGGGATTAGATTGAACTGTTTTTGATTATCAAACAGTGCAAGTTTAATTACAATTAATTTTCAAACTTTATTAAAAATAAATATTCAGGATGGCTGACAGCATGCTCCCTGAGCATTTTTCAAGCCACCTGGGTGGGCAAAAGGTAGAAGATTATGTTGCTAATGACTGGTAGTAGTGGACTGTGTTTTAGAAAAGCAGCTTATCAGCAATTTGTACCTGAGGGACAGAGCATTTGCTCACAGTGGTAATTACAAACACAGGGGCCAATGGAGTTGCAGGAGAGCAGGAAGCATGGGGCTACTGGGGCATGTGTGTGAATTTACCACTTTGTCCCTGGTTGCCTGGACCCTGGCCTGAGGCCCACACATAGAGAAGGGGGCCCTTGGAGGTCTATAGGTTAAGGTGAGAGGGAAGAAGGAGAGTGGTAGCATGGAAGCATAAGTGGTTCGTCACTGTGGATGCTTTTGGTCCGCTTCATCAGTCTTTTACAAAATAAAAATAAAAGATTCTGGAAAAGGAAACTGCAGCTATTTAAAGTATTCTACCTTCCTCAGTCTCGGAGGAAATTCCTAAAATGAGCAACTTACTATGCTAGAGGAAGAGAAATGAAATAAAAGTAACAGGAGGGAATATAAAAAATATCTGTCTTTAAAACTCCCATTCCTCCTATTACATACTCCAAATGTGCAATGTTGTCCTCGCCCAGGCGGAGTCTTTCTGCAGGTTCCTCTGGAGTATTGAAGCTCCCCTCCGTGGAGCAGTTTCTGATTTAGTACTGTTAATAAACATGATGTAGTGCTTACAGTGATTGCTCAGACAGGAATGTTTCTTTTTTACTTCTCTTTTTCGTGCCTACACACAGCTTCACATGTTTGCATGTGGCGCAGGGAGACAAGAAGAAAATGTGGTCCTGCATGCTTTATTTCAGACTCTTTCTACTGTAATTATTTAAGCAGAGAGGACACACACACAAATTCCTGTGGAGCAGGTTTTAACGCCGTAAAATGCCACCCCATTTTCTTGACTTATTACCGGGGGGCTGTAACTGTGACCTGTTGCTTTCTGAGGCAACTCTATAGCAACTTGTTGGATCAGAACTTTAACATCCGCACATTTTATACCTCATCCTGTGTTTTTATGCAGGAATCTAAAGGTCAGACCAAGTTTAAAATGCTCCTGAGAGTTTTATTTTTTCTTTTAAAGACAATTTTATTTTTCCAAACCTCCTGAAGAAATCAACCGTACCCAACAAGCTGAATTTATGACGTGCCCGCCAGCTCCTTCTTGGTGCAAATCTTCTAGCAACATGCTCCCCGATTGCAGCGCCCACATGACCATCCACAGCTGGCTCTTATTACAAACCCATACAGTAGCCATTCTTTTCCCTCAGCCCTCCACCCCCCCTAGTTTGGTGACGCTTATTAGAAATGTAACATACTGGTCGGGGAGTTTGTTACAGATTTATGTATCACAGGTGCTCCGAGCTAGACCAAGACATTAAAATGTTATGCTTTGTTTGTTATACGTGGGGAAGAAAATAAAAATAAATTGGAACATTGATTGGGGATTTAGCACAAGTTTACTAAATATATACATAAAACAGTATTAATTAGTTAATGAATCAATACTTATGAACTCCATAAAAATTAATAGACAGAAAAATATTTTCGTGATCATTAATTAGTTACATCTTGCATGTGCCTATTAAAAAAAAAATACTATGATACAGAAATATACTTGTCAGTAAAGGCAGTGAAGTATTCATAAAATCTCCATTAAATCCATTCATATACAAGCAGCAAATAAAATCTTCATGTTTCTTTTAGTGAATACTAACATATCTAACGTTCACAAAGCATTGACTCTCCAGGTTTGTCTTTATATGAATGAATTTGCAGAACTGCATGTTGATGGACTTTGACGGGTACCTGATGTGTCTGCTGCCTGTCTGTCAACACCAGATACCCTGAGCATGAGCCTGTGTGCAGGCAGAGCGTCTGACCCGGAGTCAGTGACTGCTGCCAGCACGTACGTGGTGGATCACGCTCCTGCCCAGAACTCTAGAAGCTTAACAGGGTCTTGAAATCACTCCTGACTGACTCTTGGCTTTGAGCATGCACGGACACATTTAAAGAGCAGAAAGCATTCTTCTCCAAGCTACACAACATGTGACCAAAGGTGATGAGTTCATGGGCTAAGCTCTGAGCTGTAAGCCGGGGTTCTGACAGTGTCTGTCTCTTTCCGTCTTTGCCTCTGTATTCAGGTTTCACAGGGCGCTCTCCCTCAGATGTGTCCCTCCCCTTACCCCAGTCTTGACTCCTCACTTTGTCTCCACGCTCAGCTACACCTCTCCAGTTACGTAGCACTGCACCTCCTGGTTGTTATCCCCTCAGCTTCTCTCTCTTTTGACTGTATCCCCGCCCTTTCATGCTGAGGGGTGACACTCAATGCCTTTAATGTGGCCTTGGCCCCATGTTCCTCCTGCCTGTTGGACTGGTCTGGGAACAGCAGATCCAAGCTCCACCCTGGGTGATTGATGGCAAGGATGCCCTCTCCTCTCACCCTCCACGCCCCACCCCCGGCTAGGCAGACAGCATAGCATTTCATGAGCTCATCTGTGTGGCGCCCAGGAGCTGCACCTCAAACGCAGGCACCACTCTTGTCTCGTTTCATACGACTCCCTGGGGGACACAAAGCATGTGTGACCTCCCTTTACCCAGCCCGCAACCTCATCTACACACAACCCTTCAGTACCCTCACTGTATCATCACTGTCTCCACACTCAATCCCTCTGACTGCCAGGCTTCATTAAGCATTACCACTTAACTCTCCATTAAAATCCACTCATTAATACATGCATGCCACAAAATTAGAGGGACATTTCTGATCAGTGGCGGTTCCATTCCATACTAAATGCAGATGTTAGATGCCTTACTAGGAAAACAACAATGCGAAGAGCAACTGAAACAAGTGGTCATTTAAATATGTCAAATCTCAGTCAGGGTTTGCAAGAAGATAGTGGAGAAGTTTGTTTGTATTGAAGCACTTCAAACAAAATGACAGACAATGGACACTTCATTTTCACAATTATGCTTTCCATTACTTTAAACTATCCAGTAACACAAACAACAACAACAACATTGGGGATCTGTACAAATGTCTGAACAATCATGGTCATGATATCGATTTATCGTCCTATGTGCTGTGGATCCTGCACTGCAATGAAAACAGCAACATTTTGAAGAGGCCTATCAGAGGCGGGCGTTTCACCTATACTGCCTGCATTGGAAAAAGTACCAATGAGTCCAGACATGGCCCCCTTGTTACATGTCATGTCAATCCCCAGGATTACTTTATTAGATTTAAGGAGAGATCATAGATAGAGTTAAACATAGAGTTAAAACAGGAACTCTGATAGGAGATAATGCTGTGGTGAGGGATACATTACAGTTCAGGTCAGAATTATTATTTTGTTAAGGGACTGTTGTCGTCATGGTTACAGTAATCAAGATGGGGAATAATTGTGGTCCTGTTGAAATAAAAAAAACTCTGAGCGTCTGATGGAAATAACCGCAGTCTCCAGTGTTTAAGCCTGAGGTTTTGTTGAACCTTCCCTCTATACTGACCTCCTCAAAGCTGTCACCTGACTCTTTTTTTGCTCCTACAGGATTAGAGGGCATTTCAGGTCCATGTAAACATGCTGTCTTTAGTCATTCACTGCCCAACAGAAGAAACAAAATCATTAAATGAAAAATAAAACCCACAACTCTTCCTTAAATTCCAACCCCTTTGTTGATCGACAGTTTCATTAGCAAAAACATCAATCTTGAAAATCTGTTGATAACCATTTATTCCACTGATAATCGTTTACACTCACACTACAGCATGGCATGAAAGGCTGCCGTCAACAACTCAGGGTTCCTCTTTCATCAAGCCTACAACTTTACATTAACATCCTGAGTGAGGCCTGTCCTCCCTCTGCATGTGGGACATTCCAAGTGGGAAGGAATCTGAGGACACCGATCACCTAATCTCTTCAACTGAAGCAGCACCTGTCGGGTTTGCGCTGGACTAGAGGGGAATATCCAGATCAGTGGCAGCTCTGCGTTGACCTGATACACCTCCCTCTGTATCAGCTGGCAGATACTTGACAGCCACTTGTCAAATTACACAGAGAAGATGAATGATGGAAACACTTAAACTTTATGTACAACAATTTATGCAGTAAGTTAATGTGGCATATTGTATGTCCAATTTAAAATAATAAAATGACTATAACACCTTTTAGCCTTTGTCCTACCTTATTTAGCTGTACTCCTTCATCCAAATATGAGACATATTTCTGAATTTTACATCATAATTTCCCGATTCCTGTGACAGCATTGCTGACAGGAGCCATCTGACTGAAATGAAACCAGATCATTCAAGTAAGAATAGAGCGCCAATGAAAGGATATACAATGCAGTCTACCAGTTCAGCCAGTCAAATATCTCAGCCAGCTGTTCACGAGGTGACCATGTGCTGAGGAGGATCCTGAGAGCCTGTGAGCGGGGGCATAAATCACAGAGGAGGACGCTGCAGTCGCTCCCTGTGTCTGCATGTGGTGAAGACATTGAGATTTTTGCCATAGCAACTTTGGATGGCTTGTCATTAGATGTGTTTGTGTTATTATTCTGTTTACACTTGGGTTTTGTAATGTGTCTCTGAGTGATAGACTGCTTGCAGCCTATAAACACTTTCTTAAAGGTAATCCGCCACCATGTCTGTTAAATTAGAGCTGACAAACAAGCAGTTCTATAAAAAGCTTATTACAAGCCTGTTAATTTCCACAAGTGTAATCCTTGATGAACGTTCGCTTCTGTGCTGTAATAATGTGTGATATGAGAGCTCGCCTGGATGCAACACATGTTCTTTGTGTAGACTATAGTGTATGAGTATATTTGGTTCATCTTGATAAATGATCTGGATTGCTCTTGGAGTGAGATTGTTAATGTGGCCAGAGGAGGTCTAGTTTTTCCTCTTGTCCAAGGTTATTTAAACTAAACCAACCATTCCTTTAAATGTCTCAAATCCCTTACAGCATGGGCCACAGCCTTAATGCCTGACAGAGGAACGTTGCTTTGCATGTAGCCTGATTATTATCTGCTACACAAATTGCTAGCAGCTGGCTTGTTCACGGCTGATGGTCCCATAGTTTATATATTGAAACTGTTGGAATGTGGACAATTACCACTTTCACTTTCTCACAAAAACCTTATTACGGTTTACATAAACTATTCTCTTGAAAATCCTTCTTTAAAGGGTTTTATGAGTCTCTTGGGCCGCTTCAAGCAGATAAGGAATTCACTCCTCGAGTTCATACAGGCTATTATTCATGCAAAAATATGACAATTTTGTCACATTTCACTTAAAACCAGACTGGCCTTTTTACATAAGAGAGTTTTAACAATGCTTCATGTAAGTGAAAGATGTCGTACCACCCACCACTAAGGTCCAGCTTAAGGTTAAATTCTACCAGACTCTAAGCTGGACTACTATATCTCTGTTGTGATTTAGGGGTCAAAGAAAGAGGAAACCGCAAAGAGGTTAGTCAGCAAACAGTGGAACTCCCCAAAAAAAGTTCTCCTCATTTTCTTGCCGCTCATCATGCTGATTTGTCACAGTGCAGGCTGCATCGTGGTCGAGCTGTTTTTTTTTTTTTGTTTTTTTTTCTCTGAAAAACAAGACAAAGTCTACAGATCAACACATTATATGTTTTATTTTAGGTATGGTTACACTTGATGAAAAGCAACAAAGCATTCTTATAGAATAAATTACAAACTAAAGTGAATAATTTAATTTTAGTAAAACAACAAAATACCTAAACTTTAACGATCTTGCCCACTGCAATTCATAGTTCTAGTACTGTGAAGGAAGCATGAGTCAGACCAGAAGATTCATAAACTTTGTTTTAATCACCATAAAAATGTATCCAGTATATCCATACAAGTACCAGAAAGGAAAATGGACACCATGTGTAATAATGTTTTTACTGAATTCCATATCTTTGGCTATATTTTAAGCTATATCGTTTCATCCACTCAAACACAAAGCTCTTTTTTCTGTCTGAAGATCTTGTGTGTGTGTGTGATTGTGTGTGTGCAGCTTCACTTGTTATAGACATGCGTGCAAGTCCGTTGTTTTCAGTTCAATTATGCAGCTGTCTGTGGAAACCATGAAATGGCTATGAGTGATATCATTTTTTCCTGTACAGCCACAGATATTTTCAACTATGTGCTACCATGTGTTGTTAAATAATTAAAGTATAATGTTTTAATTCACAGCATTTTATGCATTTCTTTCTTTTTTAAAAAAAACAGAATACACCGTGTGGGTCTGGTTTCTTTAAATAAACACACAAAATCTGTTGGTTGAGTGCTTTTCCAGTCGCTCATGACTGGAGTGTCCCCAGAGGGTTTATAATATGGACAATCTAACAATTTTAATTGTGTCTATATTTCGGGGGGGGGAGGAGTAGTAATATAGAGAGGTGAAACCGACTGAAAGGAGTCAAGTTGTCCTGTTGTCAAAAGCTGCTGAGCACCTTGCGAGTGGTCGAACAGTTTAACCTATAATTACTACAATTAAAATAATACTCATATTAACAAAGAAAAATTGCTTCCAAATGGTCTTTCACATGCGCAAGAAAGGAAAAACAAAAACACATGGCACAATCTGGCTTCAGAATTCTGGCACCAGAGCATGACATGTCAAATGTGAATTAATTTTGCATAGGAATGAGTAACTGTAGCTGGTTTTATGATAATATACACCATGCAGGAACTATTTTTACTGTGTGTGACAGTGTACATTTTACTGCATGACTTACAAGTTCAGTTTCCAGGAGTAGAATTTATTCTTGTTTTGCTGATACATTTAGTTGCAGTGCTCACACAATGCATGGTGGGAAATTCCCGTGCACTTCATTGGGCATGACTACATAAGCTTAAAGGCAGGCAAAACAATTTTAATGTGTCTTAGGGTTCAGAAAGTTGCTTGTAGACCACATAAGTAAAAGATCAAGGAAGGGAGTGGAGGATAGGATGGACCATGAACACAATGTGAAAGGCGTGTGCTGTGAGCGGTAAATGTGTGGATATAAAGAGGTTCCGTGATTGATCATTTCCATCCTAATCTCTACTTAGAGACCTAAGTGGTCTCTCAGGACAAAGAGCAAGATACATGAGGGAAATATGGTAAATATTACACATACCACCCTGATGTGTTGCAACCTTTTTTTTTTTTGCAAGGAAAATTGCAGGGGTTGACATCAAAGTCAAAAGCACACTGCCGAAATCAAAATGTCAGCCGTATGGCCTATAAAAATCACTGGACCTCTCACTCCTGTGATGAAGAGAAACAAAAGAGACTCCAAAGTCAACACAATTTTCTCTCTTTCTCCAGTAAAAAAAATCGGCTTGTAGGTTTTGTCCTCATAGACTGAAGAACACTGTTAAAGAGACCTCCAGTGGTATTAGTGCTTTATGATTTTTTTTTTTTTTTACTTCTGGCAATAACAACCTCATGTCCAGTAAGTGCCCTCCCAGTGAAGAATTGATGTAGAGGCCTGTTTTGCTGAGACGTGTGAGGGAGTGATCAGAGGAGTCCTGTGGATAAAATCGCACTGCTGACCCTGGACATCAATGATTGATGTCAAATGTGACCATGAAACTCAATAGGGGTTGTTGTACTTTTGATTTTATTGGCCACCATGTCAGTCTGCCTACTTTCTGCGGTAAGAAGACCCATATTGCTACAACTTATGTCTTTGTACACGTCTGCTGCTGAGCAAATGCATAATGATACGTTAGGGTTTGGTAATTGGATTCTTTAACTATTTGTAGAGACAACAATAAACAGAGGGATTCCCACATGACCACCGTCTGACCTTGATAATATAGAATATTATACCCTGGGTAATTTTCAGCTATGATAGTGGGGAATAAACCTTGCTGTTGCTGAGATATTAGATTACAATAGTCTTTATAACCTTTATAGTTTTCCTTGTAAAATGTGTGTGATGTTTGCCCTGTTTTTAAATGCCTAATCTTAACCAGTCACTTTTTATGTTAGTCAGCTGCTGTTAAAAAACAAAACTGGAAACTTTGGGAACCCAATCCTCCCACTTGTGGGTGACAGTCTGGCATTTTGTGTCACTTCAGGATGTGGCCCTAAATCAGATGTACAATATGTCCATCTAATGGCTACGGGACTTGGATAAGAATGGTCCTGAGTCCATGCGGCTTTATTCCTAAGCGGGGAGCATTGTCGTCATTGACATGCACCGAGATTTTGGCTTGGAGTCAATGTCTTGTATTGTCTTGTATATATATGTATGTACATTTTTCTTTACACTAGTATACAGTATACAGTACAGTACATGGTATACTAGTATACATATGAAGCGGGTCAAGCTGTTTGCAATTTCCTGAAATGATGTTACACAGTTTGAGTTCAGGTTTAAGTTCATAGATTTACCCCTCACTGACTCGAAGCTGCTTAATGTACAAAACTGATGTTGTTGGCAGCAGGTCATCCTGACCACTGAGTGGGCAACAGCCAAGTGGGTGGTGGACCAACGGGACCAACAAACCTGCGCTTGAACAGGGTGGGTCTTAGACAGATGTTATGCAGGGAAATTGACAAATGTGTTTTGTAGAGGCTGAGTCAAATATGAATCCACACTCATCATCATCCATCTATCCGAATCCAACCAAGTCCACCCGTGTTGAGCCTGTATACACGTACAACCATTTCTGGAGGCATGTATATACACACATATGCACATAAATCCAGTGGGAATTTACTGGTTACACAAATTATCATGACATTCAGACATAAACTTTACAGTATTTGTTCTACAAATTATTATAATTTTAGCTAAGCAGCAGAGGAGGCACTGTAGTTTCCAATCTAAAATGATTGTTATGCAGCAGAACATGTCTCATACGTGTATGTGTGGGATTACTGCAGAGTTGTAGAGAAAACCTCCCCTCTGTGTCCGCAGAGTGCAGTCAGAGCAATAGGGGAGATGTAAAATACTGGCTGCATTTTTCTCCACATTTATGCATACTCAGAGTGGAGAAAAATATAGACCCCTGCTTTTCACTGATTTTTTTCTGGAACATGCATTGAAATGTAAACGAGTACAATAAATTCACTTTTAACTGCCATACTGGGAATTAGCCTCATATAGTCTGGACTTAAGGAACTCACGTACTTTCATTAAAAGCCACATCATGCCTTGTTAAAGTAACAATGTCCATCTCATAGAGGTTGCAGCATGTGTGTAGGGAAACTCTGTGATAACATCTGTGCGAGGAGACGCTGTGGTTTAAAAACCTGGAAGTGTGTTCTGTTTTCACCGCAGTCGCTTCACACTTTACAAAATTGGCCTTTTTTTATTGCTACATTGTTGATTATTTCTCATATGGTTCTTCTTGTTTTTGTAGTGCTGAAGGTCTGCTCAGTGAAAGATGATGACAATGGCTGCACAAAAACCTTTCAGTAATGACATTTTAATATGCATCTCAGGGGGGAGAGTGGGCTGGAGTTCTGTTATGGATGACTGAATTAAACCTGACTTTGGAACAAGGGTTCTTTAGAGCCTGCACATTGTGAGTCAATACGTTTTTGGTCTAAGGTAGTAGAAAACGCTTTTATTAAACCATATTTACAAACTGCATGTATTCATATTTGTAGATGTTGCCTTCCAGTGATGAAATCATCATAACTCACCACCGCTGAGCTCCTCCTTCATCTTTGGGATGAGTTTTTGTCGTCCAAGAGTGCAAATTGAGGTGTGTAGAGAGGGCTTTGGACGAGTTTATCTCCACATTCCTGGATGGCAGCCCGTTGCCACTGTGGACTTAAGGACTCTCAGACAGTGCTGACTTGCAATTCTCAATTACCCGAAACAAAAACACCACAGAAGTTATTGACTTCAAACTTTCTGCATAATCACTCAAAGAGTTGAACTGTATATGCATGTAATGGGAGCTGTGTAACTCATCTCCTCCTACCTTAGGTCATGAACTTATCAATCGGCCTTGGGTAATCAGGAAAGAAGTTTTCCTGTTAAAAAATTTAAAATATGCATGTTCTTCATCATTCATCATAGGTTTTTTTATGTATCTTTTGTAAAGCCAAAGAGGTGAACAATAACAATGTTTGTGCCATTAAAAGCTATTTAAGCTTTTAGTGAATAATATCTTGCAATTCCAAGTGTTTTGCACACATGCCCCTTGAATCATGTTATGATTTGGGTAAAATGAAAACCAAAGTACAAGTGTGCGGTGAGCAATCAGTAAAGTCCTTGATTTAAGAGGAATACTTATTATAAACATGCTTGCCTGTTTATCCCTGAAGGATACAATAAGCTTTTCTATAAAGAATTTATCTTTCACCGCATTTCCTGCGATGTTGATGTATTCCTTTAAACTCCCTGTGTATTTTCTAGCAAAAACATCATCGGTTCTTTGGAACTTGCAGGGCATCAAACGGCAATCTACACTGATAGCAATATTGTGGTCTTTTCAGAAAAAAAACATGGCATGGGAGGCAGCTGTAGCCAACAGGGATGGAGAGAGCAAGAGTGAGAGAGAGAGGGAGAGAGGGTGAGAAAGAAAGCAGGAGAGAGAGTAGCTATGTGCTGGGGAACTGGGGAGGCACTGGGGCATAATTTAAACAGGAGACGGCTGTTGTGCAGACAGGAAATGAGAGGAAGGCTAGTTCCTGGGATGGGACTGAATTGGATGTTTCAGACCCAGGCCGGTATCAGAAAGAGGAGACTTATGTGGTGTTGGTAAGGGTAACAGTAAGGTCATTGAGAGCAGCATTTCCTTTTCTGATCGTTGAGCGAGCTTGTCAGCACCAGTATCTCGGTTCCCACATCCCTCTCAAATCATTTCAATGGGTTGGATTCAAACTCTGAAATTCAGGCCGGAGCTGAATAAGACCTCCTGTTGCTGCGCCTGTTTATAGGCTCGGCTCCGCTCTTATATGCTGACTGCTTTGATTTGAAGTTTTTGGGCAGTTTCATCCGATGGAAGGAAGTCAAGTTGAAAAGGCACAATATTACATCAAAAAAACAGGATAAAAATATGCTTAAGTCTGGTCTGAGAATGCCCAATGAGACTGGGTCTTTTCTGAGTCTGCGGTTTTGATTTAAAACAGACACACAATACCATAGTCAGAACCCCACTCTACCTAACTGTTCTCATGTCAATGTGCTGGAGGAGCAAAAGGACTAAGCTGCTCTGGACTGTGTTACATCTAGCCATCTTGTGAGTTCTCACTGCTCGGCCTCATGATGTGCAGAGTCCAGTGCCAGCCCGCCAGATTACTGCCCCTAATCAATCTGATTAGGCTGAGAGGGTGGACACCTTGGCTCACATCTGGACTGCATGCTCTAACTCCCCACAGTTTAGTCTGACAGCAAGACAAGCCAAAGCATTCAGCTATACAGGAAGCTGATCATTGAACGACAATGGTGGCAAAGGAGTCTTGGTGTGCAGGTCTGCAGGCTCTAAATTGAACCACATTGCTGTGTCAAGCCATTCCTTAATAAATGGAGCGTGGCGGATACATTCATTGGAATTTTGTACATGCATTTATTTCTATAGTTGATATAAGGCCGTATTATGACAGATGACAATTTTCTGACCATGTGGGAAAGCATCTGTATGTGCAGTCCAAACCTAGCTGTTCAAATGCATTAATTTCTATTGGAACATTTTCCCCGTGAGGCCATTTCAACTGTGCTCTAATGACAGTGAAATACTTGGCCACACGTATCAGCCCAGTTCCCCTCACTTTCTCTGCTCACAGGCAAGAATAACAGGCCCATAAGTCATTCCAGGCCTCCTATTTTAAACAGGTGTCACTTCAGTGATAAAAAATGACATCTTAATTCGGAGGCGAGATGCTTTGTCAGAGCGGATTAGCACATCATCAGAAGCGATTTATTTTTATTGTGCCAGCATCATTTGGGTGGAGGTCGAGCATGTCAGTAGTCCTGGCCTCTGCTTCTCCCTGGAGAGCTCCGGAGCGACACGTTCAACCTTGATGTCTGAGAGGAAGAGGAGTCATGTGACAGGAGATGTGTGCGGGAAGGAACAGATGAGAGTGTTTAAGATGTGTTTCAAATTATGCAGCTTAACATTCAGTTTTAACATTGGTGTGTGTGTGTGTGTGTGTGTGTGTGCTTAGGCTGTAGGACAGTTAGAACTGTGTAACATTACTGTCAGCCAGACTGAGCTGGATATTATCACTGTAATTCAATTTGAAGGAAAGAAATCAAGAAAAAGTTGGATGATAATGTTAGAGGAGAATTACAATAGCATGTTTGCTGTTTCGGGTATTAATGAAGGAAATGCTGACACAGACCCAGACAGAATGTCAGACCTGGGCCTGTGTATGTTTTGGTCTTTGACCTAGAAGGAGATTTTTGTTCAAAAAAAGTTCTTTTTATTCACTCTTCCTCACTTTTAAGCATTTTTTTCATATCGGCACGGCTCACTCATATAGTCCATGCTGATTTAGCAAAAGAGTGCAGCAAGAGTATAATTTAGTGATGGGACAAAAGGGCATGCAGCAGGTTAGAATAACATTGCATTTGATTAATCCCCCCCCCCCCCAACACACACACACACACCTCCTGCTTGAGTTTAAAAGCTAGAGAATTTCAATAATTGCTCAATTACAGATTGATTATTTTATGCTTCTCATATTTGGTCTCTGATGTGAATTTGACTGAGCACTGTTTGAGGCCAAGAATAAAACTTTGGTAGGAAAGTCTGTTTAAAAAAAAAAGAGAGAGATTATTTTAATCGATATTCAGCAACTCATCCTAAATTTCCATTTTCAAATATACAGTTCCAGGGTAAGACTACATCATAATAAAAGTGTTGAAAGACCCTATCCTTCATCAGCTAATAGCACAGAGGAACTGCATTGCTGAGGTCTCTGCAGACTTGTGCTTGCTGTGTTTATAGACACACCCGGTACTTACCGTCTGTTTCTTATAAAGGATATCAAACAGGGAGAGCTGCCTGAGCCACAAAGCACCTGTTTCCGACACTTCCACTACACATGTTTGCTGCTGTGTTCAAAGAACTTTCAGAGGATGAAGACACCAGTCTTGCCGCCTTCGGAAACTACTGTACTATCTTACTGTTAATTTCTACAGCCGTGATGTCTCTACCACTTGACCATGGAATTAATAAAAGTTAGACATTTTGTACCTTTGTCTGCTTCCACTGGAGATTAAATATACAACGATACATCAGATAAAAGCACTGACACACACACACACAGCAAGCTTCCCGGTGACAAAATACAGTAGTTTGACAACATAGGTGGTCAATCCTGTCAATATTGTGGTCGTGACAAAGGACGAGCCAGATGTGATAAGGACAGAGGACAAACATTTTCAGGAAGACTGCCAGGCTTTTCTGTCTCAGCTCCTGCTGTATGAATAGATAGTGCCATATATAAACACAAACGTGAAGTGATAAAGCCAAGCCCATAGGAAGAAGAGGAAGCTGTGTTATCACTTTGTTGTTGTTAACTGCAGGGTGACTCAGGTAGGATGTGATTGTTTCTCTGTTTGCACATAAGCTAGTGGTGCTTTTTATATAGGATCTGATACATTATAAAGGCTTTATGATGTATAGCAGTCTGAATTAAAAGCTGCATTGTCATGAAATAATATTTGAATTTCTTCAGACTGTGTTTTTGTAACTTGGAATGAGCCATCATACCTACACAGGGTGCAGGTCCTCTTCCATGGAGTCTACCATGTTTCTACAGTAGCCTAGAAAGGACAAACTTAACTCTAACTGTGCATAAAGTAGAAATGTCAACCACATAACCTCAGCTGTAGGTTGGACGAATCAGCCTTGTGTTACATATGTAGGTTTGTGTACAGTACATACATGTTAGGCCAATCATGCTCACCGCAATGATAATGCGGAATAGTAGAGTTTAAAGAGAAAGCTGTCACAGTAGGAAGAAAGCGGGATGCTTAGTAATGTCACAGCAGCTAACCACAGTTCCTTGGTGACAGAAAGCTCAGCAGTGTGATGTTTGTCATCTGGATGTCATCAGCTCCCTCTTGTCTTTGTCCCTCGCAGACTCTGAACCATCTCACCGCAGGGCTAATAGTACTGCTTCTGTGGACAATTACCCACACCGCACATTTACTGTATACACACACACACAGTCATGTACACAGAATCAGATAAAACATACACATTAAACTGCTACCTCCACTCCTCCTCCTTCCTCTGCTCCCCCCACATCACCCCCACCCCGCCCCACTCCCCACCGCTGACCCTCCAGTAATGAAAGCAAGATGTTTCTTTTGCTCTCCATAGACAGAGGGTAGCAGCAGTGCAACTCAAGTTAGGACTCTCTCTTTCTCCCTTCCTGACTTTGGACGGTGTATAAATACTCAGGATTTTCTAAAAAAAGTGTGACAAAAGCACACAAGGCTGCTGAATATTCAAAAGAGTGTTGTGCAAGGAGAACATCCACCTGCCCGGGAGTGACAGCCGAGCTTTGAGGACCTGAGAACGCTGATGGAGCGAGATGATGTTGAATGAGACATGAAAATGTTTCTGTGCCTGCAGGCGTGCATGCGTGTGTGTGTGTGCTTTAAACACCAGCGTGTGCAGTTTTCACTGAAAGAGGCGAGTATTACTACCAGACTCTGCACCTGACTTTCATTTTTCAATTTGTAAACCAATCTTCTTACAATTGGGCACCAAATTTAAGTATAAACATGTAAGATATTCATCTTGTTTACATCAAAGCCCCTAAACATCAGCATACCCACACCGCTCTGCCTCCATCACCTAAACCCCCCCTCCCCGTTAGTAGCATCCCACCCTGGCTAAATCCTGCCTCCGCCTGCCACTGCTTCTCTTCCTGTAATACATTATTCCTAATCAGGGTCAACCTAGTTATCTCATTTTTCTGTACTGTGTGATGAGGATAGATAGGTCCCGGTGTTTCACCCTGTGAATGTTTTCTAATAACCAGAGGATGTGGCTAGCCTCTTAAATCTGCCAGCCTAACAATAGTTAAGTACTTTAGTGACCACATCGTTTATTTGTCTCCTTTTTTTTTGTCAGTGTGCAGTTTTAAATCTGATTCAGCTTTACACCGTGGTTCAGATTTCATAATACCTGTGCATTACCCCAGTGGCTATTAATATTCATTTAGTATTTAAGAAAAAATAACAGGTGTTCCAAACAAAACTCTTGCTGTTATACTTTTTTTTTAACTTTACACTTAACAAGGAAGCACTGCTTCTTTCATATGATTTTACTTCAGCAGAGGTTTCCTCAGGAGAACCACTACCACCATGTAAGAACACTCTGTGCCTTATGGAGGAAAACCTGGGTTAGTAATTAAAGCCAAAATCTCCGAGTGACAAATGTGTGCCTTCGAAACCACAGTCACACTTTACACTGCTTTACGAAGATATGGACTACAGATGTAATATGTAACTTCCACTTGTGATTAGCACCAGATTTTATTTGAGGTGGCTTTAAACTTTCCTTGGAAGGAGAAGTACTACCTTTGGCACTGCATGCTGCACGAGGTCTAAAATTTGAATGCTGCACTTACAGTTGAACTTAAAAGTCACACAAAACGAAGGCTGTGACACAAAACAATGTTGTGTGCTTACAGATTCTAGCATGAACACATCCTTATGTGATTGCAGTGTTCTACCATCTGCAGCGTTCTTCAGCCCTCACATGGAGACGTCTCGACTTCGACCGGTTGATATTACATGCACTTATTCACATCACCATAGGAGGGTGCGTAGCTGTGTAAACATGGGTCGTTTCTCTTTCCTTAAAATTCAAGATGCTCAGATATGAACTCTTTGCATGCATACATTTTCTAAAGGAATGTGTAACATTTCCTGGGTATGTGTCTGTATGAACAGCACATGTGTAGTCACTTGTTCAGGGAGAGTTATTCCATCAAAATGATAACTTCATTATCCCTGCATGTTCTAGCTGTTTGGAAATGCATGTGTGTGTGTGTGTGTGTACATTCCTGTTTCTCCTGTGTGTGTGCTCTCAAGCCTAAAAGTGTGAATGTGCGTTGTGATTGACACTTGTGTTTAGAAAGCTGTCCATCGACATGCTCGACGGGTTGACTGAGTGTCTCAGGCTGCTTCAGCTTTAAACTTTCAGTGTTTGGGGAACGTCATTGATCTCAATCAACAGTCCATTATCTTTAGCAGGCAGTTATCCACATTGTCACTTTTGCATTTAGCACTGTGACTCCAAGGTCACAGGGGTCTAGTGTAACTTAAACCGTGTGGATGGCTCCCTAGCTTCACATAGTCTTTAGAGTAAAGTACACCCAAGGGGCCTTTCTGCTGAAGCACACAGAAAGGTGCTTATATGTAACTCCTGTTTTGACCAGATAAACTTACAAATGTGAGATAGAGAGTTTTCAAACACTCAAAATAAAATTTTAATGCTGAATAGCTAACATGGTGTTGATGTTTTGCCTCCTTCCAATGGCCGGCATGTGTATGGGAATAAGCAGAACTTTTGATACAGCATTTTAGAATAGAAAAGGCTTTTATTAACATGCCACATGTACAACTAAATTTATTTTTTGGTAGCACTTTATAATAACTGCACACTATGATGCATTAGTTAAGCATCAGTAAATACTTAGTTCATCATCTATAAAGCATCACTCCTACATTATTAGCCATTACCACTTAGATTGTAAAGGTAGTTTTAAAGGCTTCACACATGATTTATAAGCATGTTTTTACGTTTGATTAAGACATGATAAACTGATCATTACTTAAGCGTGAAATAAGAATTAATAACCACATAATAAATATGCTTATAAATCATGTGTGAAGCCTTTAAAACTACCTTTACAATCTAAGTGGTAATGGCTAATAATGTAGGAGTGATGCTTTATAGATGATGAACTAAGTATTTACTGATGCTTAACTAATGCCTCATAGTGTGCAGTTATTATAAAGTGCTACCTATTTTTTTAATGTTGTGTGATTGCATGTAAAGTTTTTCATTTGAGATGAACACAAACACACTGGTGCACTCTCTGTACAATTGTCTAACTATAGTTGTTTTATAGCTAAACACCAGTGCAGCTGGTTTATTGGTTGTAAAAAAAAACAACAGGTCCAATGGTTAAATTTCCCTGAATTTTGTAAAAGGAGACACTACATCACTTCTTCAACCTCAATAAACACATGCAAATGTCCAAGCTATTGTTTAAAATGCCCATTAGTGG
This sequence comes from Parambassis ranga, assembly GCF_900634625.1. Taxonomy (NCBI): domain Eukaryota; kingdom Metazoa; phylum Chordata; class Actinopteri; family Ambassidae; genus Parambassis; species Parambassis ranga. Next base: position 7,368,693 of record NC_041037.1, on the reverse strand, counting down.
ACAACTTCTAATAAAACATATAAGAAGCTTGGGTAGAGTGCAACATCTCATAGATTTAATGCCCAATGTTCCCTTTATTTATTCAAAAAAAGGAACATACAAAGGTGTAATGGGACTGTGTAATAATAGGTAAGGTGTTGAATGATGCCTGCTAATGCAGGATGGTAAGGCAAGATGCTATGCATGCTCAAATCACTGTGGCTATATTTCATTAAAAATTTCAGGGGAATGTTTAAAATGGAGAAATGCGATCCAGCACAAATATGAATGGCTGACTCTAAACACCTTAATGGCCCTCAGACCAGGACTTGGCAGTGACTGGAGTTATGAGTAATATCCGTCTGAAGGCAGCTAGTTCATTTAAGAGACGAGCAATAAATGGCTCAAGTGAGTTGGGGGGGGACAGTGCGGTTTATTTCTAAAAAAGGTATGGACTTGTCCATTTCCTTTGTTTTTCAGGTCCAGAATGGAAATCGTAAATAATAAATAATAGCCAGTGTGATGTGGTTTAATATTTATACGGCACAAAAAGAGTCCACTAACAAATAATGGCATAAAATAACTGCTAACAGCATAACCAAATCCAGATTTTAGGTTAGAAGTTCATAGATGCCTCTTCTTTTTGAAGCTCTGCATTCCAGCTTTGACCTTCTAATTGACCATCTCGCCCCTCAAGCTGTTTAAAAGTCACCATGTCACCGATGCATCTCCTTTTGCAGTGACACATTTTAAACCTTTTTCTGATTTACCCTGTGCAATCCCCATGTTTCCCCCTTTTAAGCCGATCCTCATGTTTTCTTGCACACTGCCTGTCTCAGTCTTGGGAAAAAGCCCATTTCCTCCTGGTTCCAAGTTCTCCCACTGAGGGACGAAGTGTGTCCCTTAGTTCAAGCTGCACCTCAGGCAATAGGACAGGGTGAGGAGAACAAGAGGTGGACCAGTGTTAAAGCCAGGCAATGCTAACCAGTGTGTGGGAGAAAATTGCAGGGTTACTGACCTTGCAGGGAAATAAGTTAGGCTTGAGAAAATACAAGAAAAAAACAGGAGGCAGATCACAATCATCCTAAAGTCATGGTTTTGATAAATATTGTCTGCGTGACATTGGAAAGGTCACAGCGTGGCTTTAGAGGCCAGTGGCTAGAGGATATCAGTGTTATCATTACCATGTCAGGTTGATTGGGACACATATATAATCTAGGTTCAGTGATCACAATTTAAAAATGATCAGCAGCATCAGTCAGTCTTCTGGTGACTAGATGAATTTTCAAAAAAGGTCTATGGGGTCTTATGTAACCAGTTCTGGCTTTGCTGTGATATGACCTACATATAAAATAGCCCTGTGGGTCCTAAACCTGTCTAATCCAGTCAACACAATTCTATGAAATCATGTATTCTATTTAAAATCATACACTTGTTGAACAGTATACTTCCAGTCAGGGCAGCCAGCATGTTACTGAATCACATCACCCCTAGAAGTGCAACATAACACACATTTTAGCATGCTAATATAAGCAGTTGCAATTTTATGTCAGACATCTGTCCATTGTGTTGATAATTTACCGTAAATTCATTTTGAAATTAAATCATGCATTGTGTGGATGGAAAATGCATCTAATCTACCAAAGGAACAATCATGCAATGCATGGATTTGTTAAGTTATCATAATAACTGCACAAAGAAAAATAAAACATCATTATTAGTAAAATAATGTTGTACAGTAACTTAATGTACATGAGTCACCAATTCATATCTCAGCAAATCATTAACGAAACCAAAAACCTTTCCTATCAGGCAAATTGACTGTGTTTCCTCTTCCCTTTAGTTCTTATACAGACCACATACACAATCGCTGGGACTGACCTGTATAGTTGTGATGACATATGAAATGCTCCCCATGGTACCTGCACATACCGAGTACAGAGCTGAACAGCAGTGCTGATGGAAGCACACAGGAGGTCAGCACATCAACTGTAACACATTTCCTATTGTGTTACACAACAGTGCCACAAGTATGTGTTTTCAATGATATTAGTAAAATATCCCAAATTTCACAATATGAATGAGAAAATTTTGATGGCATGACAACCCCAGCAAAAGATTAGCAAGAGAGATTTCATCAGTTTCTGGGCACAGAGTCTGAGTGAGGACGAAAGGAGTTGAAAGACAAGTTTTGCCACGGGCCAAGATTAGACAGTAGTGTGATGGATGTTCTGCTGCTTTTAATGAAGCTTCTGCCTCATATTAGCCCAGGGTGAAGGAAACAAAAAAAGGGAGGGAAGAGTAATATGGGGCCAGGAGGAGAGAGTTATCTCATGCTAACTTAGTTAGCTGATAGGCTCCAGGGATACAGGAGGAGAAGGGTCAAGACCCCTACCAACGTCCCCCAAGGGACCAAGGCACAGAGAAGTCAACATTCCTGAGAAACTCTGAGACCTTCCTCCCCTAGAGAGATGGAAAGATGAGGGAAAGACTGATTGAAGGAGAAGACAGAGCGAGCCTAAGAGAGAAAAAGAATGAGAGAACTTTGCATGTTCTTTCCATTTACCCTCCTAACAGAACAACCAACGTGCAAACAGAGAAAAACACACACAGTTTACAGCATCACATATATTTTCCAGCCATTTTACACTCTCAGGCATTGTTAGTGACTCATAAACTCACATTGACCTATGTACACTCATTCCTGTCATTATTTATAAAAATATTTTTAGGCAAACTCCTAAAATAGTCTTTCTCTCTCCTCTCCTCTCCTCTCTCCTCCCCTTGGTTAAGTCATTTCCAGTCCAGTGGTGGCTGGCGCCTGCAGAAGTCTGAGGAGCTGGAGGAATTCTTACTAGCTTTTTTGGCAGAGAGTCCCGGTTATAACTATATAGCATGTCAGGTTTATCACTCACATGTGTATGCAAAAACAATTTGCATAATCTGTACCTTGTATTTGTTTAAAGACGCTACAGTGTGTGTGCACAGCTGAAGTGTTTGGCAGCAGTGGTGCCAGTTAAGACTGTGACAGATATCATAGGTCGCAGGACACTGATAATCACATTATTCATCAACTCTGTCTTTAATGCTCATTCAGCAGATACTGGAGCTCAACACAGTGCTGAGCGGTGTGTACTGACTGTCTGCACATGAACACCCAGCAGGGATAAGCAGGTAATTATAATAACTATCAGCATCTCTGGTTCTGTTTTTAAAAAAATCATAATGCAATGTTATAAAGGGATTTGTGCAAATTAGTTACAGAAGAAGTTGAAGAAATGACTGCTATGACACGCTGCAAAATAAAAAACTTTATTTAGCTAGAAAGTGCTTAACAACCAGGTAATACCAGAACATACGGAGAGACCCAAATGGGTATAGATGGGTATTGCTGGGTAGGCTAAGGTGCATCTCCTCAGGAAGATTCTTCCAAAGTAAAGTGATGGCAACAGCCTGGTCCCCTTTAGTCCTCAGCCTCAACTTTGGAACAGTCAGAGGGGCCCAGCCAAGGATCTGTGAGGCTGTGGGCTAGCTCGCACAGTGTCAACAACTCTGTTATGTAGCTGGGAGCCGGCCCAAGACTTCAAGTGATCAGTAAAATCTTGAAGAGGCAGCCATTAGAAGGAGACCAGGATTGGGGTGACGTTTAAATAGATCTTCTGAATTTAGCATGCTAACTGACTAGACTTGCAGAGCCCCCCACCTAATACCACTAGGTGGTCTAGAGAGTCAAGGTCATGTCCGGACAACAACAGAAAGACAGACACGTACCACTGCAGTTCAGGTTTATGTATTCACACTGAATGGTGCAAGAACTACCAAGTTTACATACTGCATACAATTGTTTCTTGGATTGATTTAATCTTTATTTGACTCAGAAAAACAAATGTGTGTGCATCACAACAAAAATAATATCTTTTTTTACACAGTTTACAAATTCTTCCTTTAAAGCAATGATTATTAAATGTAGACCAAACAGACAGTTTAATTTGTGGACCAATTACAATGAAGACACAGCACACTGGAGGTCTGATGCACTGTAATGGGACTTTATCTGGCCTCCCAAATCCTCAACACTCCACCTACTGTACAGAAAGCACACAATACCCAAGGGAGTTTCAATATCAGTTTTCAGTGGGTTTGACTAGTGTTGTGCAATCACACTCGAACAGGCAATGCAGTTGTTTGCAAACATTCCCAATGCTACCATATGTGCAGCATCATTTGTTTTCATGACAACAAGCAGCTGTAGGAAGAAAAGCAGATCAGAGAGGCGGTGCACAGTCACAAAGAATATTGTTTTGATTTCCAAGTCATTTCCCAATCCCAGAGTGTGCAAACTACAAAAACAATGGTCCCAGCCTTTTCTGTGCAGCGGACGTTATTTTGTCCCGACTTTAAGCGTCTGTCCTTTCTTCATCAGATGTATTACAGTGAAGCTTTGACAGCCCTCATTCTGTTCTCAATCCCAGCTTGTCATCTGCATCTCACTCTTGACAGCCCCCACTGCAGAACCCCCTCCAAACATTTAGGAATGTATGGGAAATGTAGCTTCTTGGAATGCCACTGGCAATCACTGCCAGCCAACAAAGGAACAGGAAGGCAGTCACAAGTCTTCACAAAGCTCAAGACCAACCTTACAGCATTCTCAATCACTCGTCGATCGTCCCTTTTTTTTCTGTTGCTTTCAACTGTGTGAGTGAGTGGAAGTAAATGTAGCATTGCCAGTAATGGTATAGTGCTGTCTCGCTGCTCTGAATAGGAGCCATGCCCTCTAGGCACCCCCTTTTCTGGGCTGAAACCGTCCACTATCTGGCAGTAGTTGTTGGTGTGCTCAAGCGGTTGAAGGATATTTAAACTTTCATCGTTGGTTAAAAATAGGCCGCCCCTCTCTCGGACCAGAAAAAAATGGGAGCCCTGCTAATAATCACAGCTCTGTACTGACTGTCTGAAGCATCTGGTCTGAGAATGTGTCATTTTTTAGGAGGGGCCTGGGAAACTGTAGACACCACGCATGCTGCCCAGAATAAGAACCATGGGAATGATTGAGGGGGTCTTTTTTTGTGTGTGTGGGCCGCTAAACTACAACTAGTCTGTCTCCAGGACATGAATGCCTTCCTTGCCGCCTCCCGGCTGCCGAGCCAGGCATAACTCACTCAACGGCTGGTTTGCCAGAAACAGATGATTTTATGGTAAATGGCTGGGGACATGACGAGGTCAAGGGGATCACGGACATGGGAGAGATGTCATCTCCTGAAGGTCATAACAGAGATCTCAAACTACTTATGAAGCCAGACAAAGTTTGAGTGGTTTGTGACATGCCTACGCATATAAATATAAAGATCTAAGTATATCAGTGCCAGGTAAACGGTGGGCAATGTTGCATATATCTAAGAATTCTTTTCAGTATATTAAAGAAACTGTTATGGGTCCAAAACAGTGTGATGTGCTTCAAATTCAGTTGGTCCTTTCTCTCTCATCGCTTACTCAGGTTGGTTAAGTTTTTATCCCACAAGCTCTTCCAGGGTCAAACCTTACTCTGTGGCAAGTTCAAAAATCTTGTGCATGGGTGTTGCATACTTACTGTAGCTGCTAGAAGGGGGGGGGTTGCAGGTGTGTAGCTTTAAAGGTTTTTGATGTACTTTAATGGATAATTGAGAAAGTCAATATCAGTCTTATCTGGCTAATCAAGCAGTTGTCCTGCTGGGTTTTTTTAGCATTAAGCAATGAAAAACTGACAGTTGTTGAGCTTTAGTTGAGTTTTTTATGCTAAACTACTTGGCTGCAGTCTGTGTTATCAGTAATTAACTGAGGGGAGTGTAATACACACATGTGCCAACCTCTGCTTGCCAATTACTTCTTCTTTTTTTTTCGTCTTCATTCAGCTACTTTACTGACTAATATATTCATTCGAGCTTTATATGTTTGGTTTATGCATTACACATGTGAATGTGTCAACATGCTTAAGCATTACCACCACACTATTACCATATTTATGTGGAGTGTGACAGGTGCACTGGTGTGAATTGTTTCAAGCAGAAACTGCCATAAATCACTCGGCTGAGGAAGCAAACTTGCTGCTGCTGTTAACTTGGCTAACAATTAGCCTTCATAACAGAGAGAGGTGTTAAAGGGAGACAAACTGGTTAATGAATGCTGTCAGACATCAGCTTGTAGTGAGAACAGCTCCTGAATGTAAACTATGAGAGGCAAAAACCTTTAGAAATTGAAAAGTTTAGAAAGAAAATGTAAACAATATGAAATGTTTCTGGGTGCTATTTGAACCTAGATAAAGATCAACTTCATTACAGGTGTTTGAATACACCACATTTAATTTGTTTTCTGCAAACATTTGTATCCAATCAACATGACTTGTAATGATGCTAATCAGTTATGACCTGCTCTCATAACTTTGGGTTTTCTCTCATTCTGCGGTATAGCGCCACAATGAGTGTGCGACAAACTGTGAATGAGGCGGCTGATTTCTTTTTGGATTATAGCCCTGCTGACAAAAAGCATAAGAAATTAAGAAAAAGACAAATTATAGACACATGAAGCCATAGTCAGCGGATAAATGCAATTCATGTTATATTATTACCATTTTACAAATTCTAGCAGAGATAAAGCACTAAAATGTGAAGATTAAATATCTGATTAATGTATATCAGTGGTTCCAAACATCCATTTGTTATATTTTCTGTTTTTCCCTTCCTTGCTGCCTGTAAATCAAAGAGAAAATGCATTAAAACCTAAAAGGCTGCAGTTATCTCTTAATATTAAAACATGAATTTGCCCAGATTTCTTAACCTCGTAGTCTTTGTCCTGTGATTTGCCTGGTGTTCTGAGATTTGTGCGTCACTCTGACCTTTATTGCAATAGAAATAAATCACATATAAAGTCTAAATGTGTTACTTCATAGTTAGTGTATAACCAGAGACAGAGATTTCATGGGACAGTGAAGGAAGGTGATTTACCATTGATGTTATGCTTTTTGCAGCATTTTTAGGTTCAAATGAAAATTAAAGCATAAATTACATTATAAATTAACTTTATTACATATCTCTAAAAAGAATTTAAACCATTCATTTTAGGTTTATAAACTCATAACCTCTCATTATTTCACTTTAATTTGCCTCTCAGGGTTGTTCTGTAGAGGTCAGACAGATTGCAGTACAGTGCGGGAGCTCTATGTGTGTTTGTAATGTGCATGTATCCACTTACTACCAATCAAAGCTCCATTACTACTGCGTTTTAAGGCATTAGAGATGTCAACATTGTTAAGGCATGTGTATTGTTTTCTCAGTCAAGGAAAATTAGAAAATGAATTCCTCTGGGCTGAAGTGGAGTGTGTTCACAAGGGGGGTAAGTGAGGGCGGTGCTCGTGTGTGTGGGGTCAGAGGCTGGGTGTCTATGTTGAAGGAAGGTGGTGGTGGTGGTGGGTGGGGCAAGCCAAATTGTGCTCAGTCACTGGCAGATTATTTGCACTGAGACATCTGAATTGTGGGAAAAGAGGAAGCATGGTGGCTCTGCCTTACACAAACACACAAACACTCTGTTAGGCTTTACAGTTGATGTGACAGCTTTATAGCAGAATATCGTGGCACGCATTAAAAGTTAAAAAATAGAACATGAATTAAGTGAAAGCTCTTTATCCTTAAAAAAAACATTGCATTAGCTGAGCTTTTTTATGTTCATTACAGTGGTGACTTTTGGCCCTATACAAAGAAACTTCTCTGTCTCTACCTCCCCCCCTGCATCCCCTCCTTTCTCAATCCCTGGCAAGGAAATGGCAGCCCAAGCACAGTTGAGAGCAGTTATGGCATTAGGACAACAGAGGCGTGGCTGCCCTTAAATGAGGGGACAAATTGTAGTTGCAAGAGGGAGGGCCAGCAGCCAGCAGCCAGCAGCAGCACATGGGAGGTGTTCCCCCCTGAGTAAGCTCAGTGGGGTCAAACTGGTCTCCCCACCATGTGAACAGGAAAGGTGTGTGAACTTTTGCCTTGTCCCGCTCAGTCCATCATCCAGCAAATGGAGAACATCAGCCACACTGGGGGAGAGAGCCTAACTGGGGTGGGAGTGGAGGAGTTTGGACGGTGGGGGTAGGTGAACACCTCACACAGACTCCCTTTGTGCTGTGGGCAGGAGCTTGTGGTACATGGGTGAGGTATAATGGAGCAATACAAGGTGACGACCATACTGTTCTGTACTGGGACAACTATTACCTGGTCATTAACATGCTCAAACACATTATCTTCCCATTTAAGGTGGCATAGTCAGAAAAGCTATAATATTCATATGTTGAATTAAACAGGATAAAACTTAATTAAAGGCCTAAGAGGTACGACAAAGGTTTCCCAATTATATTTTTTTGTACACTTTTTTGACCTCTTAAATACAGGTGTCACTGAAGGACATTGAAGATGGATGCATTCTTATTTATTATTCAAACACTAGTTCATACATGATATGTACTCAGCCTCTGCTGCTTAGTATCTGATATGAACGTATTGGTATGGTTTTAAAGAAGGTTATTGATACGACCATAGCTGTTTACATAGCTGTGTGCACTCTTGTGGCCCAGCAAATAAGTAGCAAAGAAAACAGTAGAGAAGCTTGTTGTCAAAGAGACAACTTTGTCATGCAACATGCCTTGGTCTGATTTAACCTGAACCACGATGTTGCACTGTGCTACTGCTGCTATTTAATTTACAGATACTTGCATCCATGCTTATGCCCTTAAATGTACAAATCAGCAATCATGTACTGTTATGTTCCAGTTCCAATATTACTGTGATAGCAGTGTACTCTATTTGGACATTTGAGCAAATATTGGAGGCTGCTGTGTTTCCTCCCAGTGGGATCTGAGTGGGTGTTCAAAAAGTTTCATTTTAAGGCATGTTTTTGATTCCAGAATTGCTAACAAGATATTTCAGTCAATTTCCTCTGGTGTGGCTGTTTACATTTTGGGATGTTCTACTGCCAGCTGTGCATGCTAATGTAAAAAAGGGCGTACATACCATCTATTCTCATCTCTGGAAACAACCGGATAGTAATCTAGAAAGCTGTTTATCTTCATTACAGTCACCACGCAAGGCAACGGTTAAAAATGCATGCTGTAAACTGCATTTATTATGTATTATATTGATTTTTATAATGCAAAAAAATTCATATGAATCTTGTAATTATGGTTTATGCCACCCAGGTCACTGGTTAAAAACATACATGGCTCAGTTACAACACTTGAGTTGTGAAATTGTCATGTAATCTGATTAAGATGTCACTAAGTGGACAGAATATTAAAAGGTGAAAAAACCACAGATTTTGTCGATCTCTGCGATTGATTTAATTAACTGCAAATCTTTTGCTGTGACCCCTGTAATCCTGTTTTTTTGCCTTTTTTCACCCGGTAAAAATTAAAGTTTAACTATAAATAGAGGTGGATAATGCAGTTGACCTGAGGGGTTAATTCTCAGGCTTTTGGATGCTTTCATCCCCTGGAGGCCCTCAGTCTATGCTCTCCTCAGGTTACATTACCATGAACTCGAGAACCACCACAAGGAAATGAGTTCATATGGAGAAATGAAGCCAGGATTTGGACTGCTCAGGCACCTTTGTAGGCGCTCCTAAGATGAGAAGCCGGAACAGGCTGGGCCTAAGTCCCGATTAATGCTCTGATTCCACGCTACGTCATGAGGTCAGTGGGAATTCAAATAAAGAGCGTGAATCACTGAAGGGACTACAAAAGATAGGATCACTTTGTTAGCATGCGTAGTAGCTTGCTTGTTTCAACACCTGTCAGAAACACGGACAAACATAAGCAAGAGAAACTTAAATGAAAAATCACAATTAATACCAGATGAAAGGCTTTGTTGAGTCCAGCCAATGTGAGCTGTGTCAGTGAACGCAGCGCAGCCAGCAGCTTCGCTGACTAATTGCTCCTTTACATAATCCTAAAATGTTTTTACATAATCTCAGATACTGTTTACACATGAAAGCTCCCTTTAGAATTAATGATATAAAATGCTTCACAGTGCCAGGATAAATATACATCGTACGCATGGGAGCAAACCATTTTTTAGCATTTATCTTTCTACATTTGCTCACCTAATCAAAATACAGTTGGATAAATAGATATATATGGCTTGAGTACACACACAGAAGTCAAACAGTGGATGACATGTCCGTCATCCCGCGTCTGTATTTCCAGTATTTATTTGCCCACATTGGTGACACTTAGAACCCAAGGCCATTGGATTAATGTCACACGAATATGATAAATGTATCACGCTTCACACCTTCACACACCGCAGGCTACATAAACTCTCAAACAAACACATACACGTGTGTGTGCACAGCTACAGTCACCCCAAATTAAAATAAAGGGGGAGAAAAAAAAACACTGATTGCCTGAGCAGCTGAGGTCTGGAAGCTCCATTCAAAGTGCTACTGCAGTACCTCCTGGAGAGCTGAGCTCTGGGAAAACAGCCACTGAAGATTTGTTACTGGGAGCATCAAGTGACACAAGACAAGACATTCCAGCTTCTTGGTATAGGTGCGTTTTTATTGAGCAAGATAAAGATAAAAACAAAGTAAAGCATGGTACATGTGTACTGGTAAATTTGCACCAGGGTTCAAGTTGTGATCACCTATTAGACACGTTATGAAGCCTCTACCATTGCAGAACCTCCCTCATCAGTCCCTTACAGTGTGCAGACTTGTTCTGAATCATTTTGACTCCAACAGCACATGCCCCTCAAAGTCCCCCATTGCCTCAGAACCCCTAAACCCCCAGTGCATGCATTAATCTTGTACACCCAGGAGGGGAAAAATCCAGCAGCTGCCAATGCAGTCCCACCCAGCAAGCGGTGTCCCAGGAGTTCTACTAATTCCAAGGTCATCTGGAAGCCTCCACCCCTTTCCTCTCACTCTGTCTGCTTACCTCAGCTGCAACTGGAGGAGAGGAAGTGAGAGAAAATGGTATAGAAGGGGACAGAGAATGCACAGCTTTGTCACACAGGCGTTTGGCTGCGAAGTTCCCTCGTGCAACAAATCTGAGAGCACAGATTACTGAGGTGTGACGGGCCATGTATTTCTGGAGGTGGGAGTACAGGGGAGGCACGGCGCTGTCCTCTGAGTTCTCTCCATCTTTAGTGATTGAATATTTCATTAGTGGCGCCCAGACCAGTACCAGACATTCCTAAATCTCCCTCCTCCTCAGTGACCCCTCTCAGGTGGCTGAACCAAGAGACGTGGCTTCTATTAATCTGATTCCACTGGAGACACAGAGTTTAGATGCAAATCTGCCTGAACTAGCTGTTGTAATTTTTGGTGTTGAGGCCCTTTTATAGCATACTGAAAAAGCCCATAATGATATCAATATCTGCTATCAGTGTTAGGAAGGATACTTCTAAAAGGTATTCAGTTACAGAATACAGATTACATGTCTTAACATGTAATTTGTAGTGTATCCATTACATTACTCAATCTGAGTGATTGAATGCAGCAATCACCCCCTGCTGACTACAAAGGATGGTACAAAACATACAATAAAACATGTCCAGATTGTTACTGCTGACTGTATTTACATCAATGTTAATTTATTTAGAGAAACATAACGTCATGACATCAAAATAATATATTTTTCAAACAATGCAACAAAGATCATTTTACACACAGAAACAATGTCCGTATACGTACATAAAACTGCGGTCCTTCGTGTTACCATGTATAAAACCACCTGACTGCAAGAGACATGTTCGTACTTACAGTAAATTTTAATCAGCCTCAATTTTGGACAGAATTAGTTAGAAGCTAACAGCTAACTAGATCACTCATTCGACAGGGTGCCTGTTGTACAGCCTCAGAAATCCTACAAACAAAAACCTTCCAGCATGACAAATTGCAACCGTTCCTAGACACTGTTGTGACCATGGAGTTAGGAGCAGCTTTAGGGCTCCATGTGTGCTCCCATGACAAAAATCAGTTTTTGGCAGACGATCACTTTCATGATTGAGGATCATTATTTAAGTGCAACGCTTCAGTCTTCATTCTCAGACTCTGAACTGCAGGTTCTTTGTTGCAACAAAGCACAATGATTTTTATGTAACTTGTTTTCTCCAGCAAGGTGAATAAACATGTGAAAAGTACCGCCATGTAATTCACTGATTTCAACATTGTAACTGTCTAATTACCATCTCTTTAGACTGTAACTGTAACAGAATACAGTTACTCATATTTTGTACTCTAATTAGGTAACGTCATGTAATCCATTACTCCCCAACACTGTTTGAATGTCCACTGAAGTTTACAAGGACATACAGGCAATTTGAGCTTACCAAGGCTTTGCACTAAAGCAGGATCAAGTACATTGTCATGTCCTTTTGGGTTGTTTTGGCTCCTCTAGTGCAAGTATAAAAGTGAGTGGCCAGACCTTCAGCTTCAGCTTTGAGATTTTGTGACCTCGGGAAGTGCGAAATCTTCTTTTAAGTTTAACTTGTGTTGACTATTGTGCAGAATCTCTGACCAAACACAAACTTGGGTAAGTCTGCACATTAAAAATAGACTTTGAACAAGGTTCCATGCTTCCTTTTTAACAGGTAGGACCCCCAGTAAAACACATGTTGCCTGTGACTTGCATACTTTGTTCTGCCTGAGTGAAGTCTTTTAGCCCTGTTTTCTCAACACATCTTTTCAGCAGAGGAGACGTGTTGAAAGGATGCCTACTTTCTATTGGTCCTAACTGAGATACTTATTGTAATAAATGGTAACTTCTGTCAACAGCCTGAACTTTCTTGCCATCTTTGAATGTGCAGTGAAACACCAGACTTTGGACAAAGGTCCTTAACTCCCTCTCCCTGTACAGAAAATATTAACATACAATTCTCACATAGCACAGCACAGTGTTCCAAAATACTGAAGCTGAATGACAACAAACAAATCACCTGCTTTAAGTCATGCGTAGGCTAAGAGTGCACTTAGCATGTACTGTGGCTGAGCTTTTGTTTTCCTTAGTAATCAAGTTTTCTTTTTGTCCCTTTGCCAACCCCATGTTTAATTCTAATTCAATCAGCAAGTCCATATGTTGCAGCATTTCTCCACCCCCCACTTTTTCAAGAATGGGGCCTATGAGGCTGCTGCATTAATCATCCCTTTAGGCCAGCTCTCCCACCAATGTCCAACAGAGTCATTAGTTGAATCTGAGATACGGTAGTCATAAATCCTGTCGGGAGTGGGCAATGGTATGTGACAACCATGGGAGAAATTATCAGCCTGATGATCCACAATGTTAGCTATTGCTAAGGGATAGCGTGACATTAATAAGAGATAGAGATAGAAAAAAAAAAGCTTGGTGCCAGCTTCAAGTCCTCAGCCAGGTTGATGTGTAGTGGGACCCTGACAGTGGGAGATGAATGGGAGGGAATTATCTACTCACTCGGCCAGATAATTGCTCCATTTGGCCCTGAGTTAGAGAATAGCTTCTAATTAGCTCCCTGCAGTCCCCTGGACCTTCACTCCTCCCCCAAAAGAAAACACTCTCACACATGTAGGAGGTTTAACCAACTGGGTCACTTTGATGACACCTAAAAAAAGTTGCAAACTCCTCAACCAGTTGGCAGCAGGTCTGATTTGAATGATTTTCCACTTTAAAAGACAGAAAGGTTCATTGTTGTTTAACTGTGATCACCAATTTGGTGCAACTTGGCTTTCACACTGTGCCATGCGAATGAATGATTTGCAGCTCTATGCCAGTGAAAACCTGAAATATTCTTAGTTAGAATAAGGTGTTGTCAGAGCAACAAAAGGCAGAATGTCTTTATGTTTTTAAGTTGAATTTTATGTAATGTGTTTTCTACATTTTGGTTGCATGCAAAGTTATTACCGTCCTGATATACATTAGCTTATATCTCAGTTGCTTAAGTTGTAGTTTTTGGACTTGGCCATCTAGCTACCTCCCCTGTTTTTGCCAGTATCTTGATGTTTAATGTTCCTCTAACATTTCATCTAAATACACAAAAGTGCTTCAAAGACAGTTCACTGCTCTTGGCCTTCGATTTAACAATAACCTACTTAACAACTAATGTCTCTGATTTCCATGCTCTCTTTTTTTCCTGGTGAGCTGAATATTAGGGGGGGTGACATCAAAGTCACCACAGCATATCTGAATGACCTTTTGGGGCTGTTATCACCTTAACACTAATAAAGAGGTGAAGCAGCCTCTCCATTGATTGGCAGTTTTCACCATCAGTGGGAGGCCATTTACAGCTGAGGTTCTCCGATTAGCATTCTGTTTATTTGTTCTCACAGTTCAAGAGCAGCAAACCTCACCCATTTCCTCCAGTTGCTGATAGGATCCATAAAGCCAAAGTCTCATCATTAGTCTGTCCTGGCGATAGCAAGAACTTGCATTGACACTGCAGCCAAGGCTGAGGAATATTTTAATGTCACAGATTCCTCGCTTGGACTTTTGCAAATCTCAGATCTTGATTTAAAATGAATAGATGTAATTAGGACCTCTGTGGAGAAGATAACTTCCAGCACTGGCAGCAGGAGAAGGCGGTGACAGCTTTAGTGCACATGCATATGTCCTTGCGAGTGGACTACTCAGGGACCCCTTACATGTGCAAGCCTGGAGAGAGTGTCCCAACTCTGGGCTGCTGTTAGGGTTGAGTGGGGTTAAAGTGGGTGATGATGGCTGAAAGGATAGAAGAGTCGTAAAGAGTTTAAAGCATTGTGATAACCGCCATGACAACACCTCCTCTTGGCTTCAGATGTGATGAAGACAGCAGGCCGAAGAGGGCATGACACAGTGACACTGCACGAAGTTAAACACTCAGTGGGCAGGCTAAGGCAGAGTAAAACAGCCTGGGTGCAGGAGATGATAGACAGTACTCACTCTCACAATGCATAAAGCTTCCTATCCTCACACAAATTTTTCATGGCAGACTCAATTTCAGGTTCATATTTTCATATTTGTGGAGATCCATCTCATCTGTCAACTGTTTGTTTGAAGTGATTTGAGATATCCCAGTGTAACCACGGGAACTAAGGGCTGCAGAGATTTCATTGGCAAATGGGTGGGGAATAATGGGAAAGGCACCCTGGGAAAATAAACTGCAGCCAGTGATCCCTGTATGCAACACAATCCCTTCTCAAACTCCCTTGTTTATGGATGTTGGGATTTCTTTCTGCAAGTGTGACATATTTCTAACCCAAATCATATGACGGCTCATCAGAATAAAGGAGGGTAATGAGCAACATAACACTTTGCTCATAAAGCTGTTTCATGATTTGCATCAATAATACATGTCAGAGTCCTCAGAGGCAGTATCATTAGGTAATTAAAGGAATTATCACTTTTCCTTTCCTCTTTTTGCTAGATAAAAAATATCCATAGTCATTTTTAAACTCAGATGTTATGAGTATGTGTTCAAGTCAAACCAAAATAGAACTTCAGTTGCATGTAACCATGTGTTGGTGACTTAAATACGTATAAATCACCCTGTAAAGCCGGTATTGGTGAGTTGAGAATGTGTCACACATCACCTCTGGGAGAATGAGTGTAGCAGAGCTCAGCGAAGTGGATGGAGCTGATAAAGCTGGATTGTCTGGCTGTAATCAGAGCCAGATGTGGTCAGGCCCTCGCCACGGTGGTCCGACCACATCTGCTGTGTCAGGGGGAGAGGGGTAAAGGGGGTGGTGGAGGAGGAGTGGGGGGAGGAGGGCACAGCTGGATGACCTCTGACCCAAAGAAGGGAACCACGAGCCAAGGTTGACAGCTGCCATGGACGTGGCAGGCGACCTGCTATCATCTCCTTGCTTCACATGGTTTATGACTCAGCTCAAAAGTTTTCAACAAAGAATTTAACTTTTCATTTTTGTTATCAATATATATATATTTATATTTATGTATGATATTTTTTTCTATTACAACAGATGAGATCAAATCAAGAAATGTTATAAAAAGATAAACATCATATCTGTTATCAGCTATCACTGACAGGGATGAAATATTCAGCACCAAAAATGAACCCGCTTTCAAAAGATGAACTGTTGATTGAATGCGTTTTGCTTGATCGAGTTTTATTTGTGCGTTTGTTGGCACAGTTACAAAATTAGTTGGCATAATATGTAAGCAACTTGTGCAACAGTGTTTCTAAACACTATCAACATACCGTACTTATTCCAACTTATAGGTGTGTTCTTCTTCTTCTTCTCTTATTTATTTATATTTTTCAGTGAAGCTAGGAAAGCTAAACAGGTAAACTCACTGACATTATCTACACATTCACTATCAACCCAGAGGCAGGAACTGTAGCTGGATGATGGACAGTCTTGTGGTGAAGCTCCGCCTGGAGCTATTAGTAGATCATTGGAGTAGTTGCTTCTGCGTTCTCTGCTCTTCACTTGGGTGAAATATATATATATATATATATATATATATATATATATATATATATATATAATATTAATGTGATTCTGCAGTTAAACAGATAATATCGGATAAATATTGAGGTTAGCCATTTATTCCAGCTCCATCTGAAATCCTAAAGAGAACAATTTTTATGCATTTATACAATTTTTTTATTTTCCTGTTCACAAATGATCTGTTTTTTGTATGCATGTTATCAGTTTATTGGCTTTATACTTGGGCAATGGATTCTATTAGACCTTATGAATTATCATTGCTAGACAGTCTTGCCCTTATATAGAAAATATCTGTTAAATATGTGTCATCGGTGGCCCACACCCTGTTTGAGCAAAAAAAAAGATGATACAAAGAGAAGCCTTTCATATTTGGTTTTGATGGATAAGAAGGGCAGGCAGTCAAACATAACTCTCTATACTTGAGGCCTGTGTGGCGCAGCGATAGGGGTGAGTCGTCATTACCATGGCAGCGGGTACTCTATCTCCTGCGCCTGATGATGGAATTGCCATAAAAAAAGAGATTTATCTGTCTTCACAACACCAGAGACGAACGAGGTGCTGCGTGAAGTATCACCACAACGACCTGCCTCCTTAGTTTCACTGCTTCAGGTGCCTCATATTTCCTTCCCTGAACCCCCTCATTTTACTACAGTGAAGGTATGCATTTATCAAGAGGAAGAGACCTAAATCATTTCTCGCACCAGAGCTAGGGGTTGGAATGCCACGGCTGATATGGCTGAACACATTTGTGCTTGAGTGTGCTTGCAAGTGTGTGTGCATGCCCGTGCTTATGTGCAGTAAGTCTTGTTTCTGCGGTGTGGTCTGATGGACATGAGAGATGACTCTGGGTGAATAATGACAGAAAACCCACCCGTTTTTTTGATTTAGAGCCACCTGGCTTTCAATTTTCTGTAACTTGTTTGCCAACTTTAAATACATGTGAGGTTATTTCAGGCAACTTCTTTTGAGTGGCAGTTAGATTGGAAGACGAAAACAGTCCAGCAACATTCCATAAATCTCTCACTTTGGATGGTAACTTCTGAAGCAGGTGAGTTATTACCAACTGTCATTTGGCTCCTTGAATTAAGCCATCATCACCTTATCATACTGTGAATCATTGCCAGGCTTGAAGTACAGGTTTGTTTTTTTTTTATGTGTAGATATACCCATGGTGACACATGTGCCATGTAAATAGATTCAAAACAGTGTTGACTTGAATGTTAATGTACAAATTTGAGCAATTCAACCTCCATACAAGTGTATTTTTCACCTGATAGGTCCAGGTAAGAAGTGTCTCCTACTGAAATTCAAGTTCTTTTATTGGCTATATTAATTGCTGTTTAACTGGTAGAACTAGTCACAGCATTAGCTACCTTCTTTCAGGTTTTAGTGTCTGCCTACACACTTGGGTAGTGTTTGTTTTGGCAACTTTCTCGTGTCATGATAAAAGTAAATGTGCAGAAATCAGAGTAATAGTTGTTCAGGAGGGATGTGTTTTCTTCTGAATCCTGTTATCAGCCTCCAGCACCTCATTACATAACAGCGATAACACCAAGGAGTATGCTAAAAGTAATGGGGGAAAAAAGATAGAAAGCGCAGGCACCTCCTTCAGAGCTCAGGCATTTCCTTCTGGGATATCCCCCTATTATGACCTTCGATAGTAGAAAGAGAGGAAAAAGTGAGTCTAAAACTGGCAGGGTCCATTAGGACGCGTCCTCCTGGGCTTTGGAGGGTAGTAAGCTACACTGACCTTTAATGGATTTGAGTGACAGGCAGTCAGCACTGGATCAGCCGGAGAGGAGTGGCTGGAAAGAGGCCCTTTCTCCATTGTTCTCTCTGTGACGCTCCCTGCCATGCTTCAGCGAGGGCAGGTGCTTTGGGGTGTCAAAATAGGAAGACCCACGGACAGGCTTGGCTGCAGTCCATGCTCCTCTGACATATGACAAAAGCTCCACTCTCACCTCAGTACAAAAGAGAGACCATAAGTGAGAGCAGGCCATTTACAAAGAGCTGCTTGCTTTGCTTTTTAAACGGGAAAGGGGTAACTCACCTTAGGACCAAAATGGGAGTGCTCTGGAAAGGTTCTTTTTTGCCATTTTACATTGTATTTGCCAAACCCTCAATTATTGAGCCAGTGGAAAAAATAACTTTAATTAGTAACTATAAAGCCACATTTAGTCTGTCAGAATGTACAATATATTTATCTGTTTATTGGTTTGCAGCACTATCTTCTGAAGTTAGCATGCTAAACAGCTAGCACCAGTACATAGATTTAGCTGCAGTTAGCCTAGCTTATAAATTCAAAAAAGTCATAGTAAGAAAAAAAAAGAAAGCAGACAACAGTAACCCCCCTCTAAGAAGGCTTGTAATGATCAAAATCTATATGAATATTATGCCAAATTGAATGCATGATTAATGAATCAAAGTCTCAGACAAAGAATGGGACACCATCCAAATGAGGGCCAAAAGAAGGAGCCAAGTTGTTATCAGAGCCTGAGTGATTATTTTCCACAAGATTTTCCTGTCAGGATGTTATGAATGTCTCCATGCTCGGTGCTCAGTGATGAATGGTGTCACTTTTGCTGTGCTGATGTCATATAACAGCCTCAAGGACTGGCTTCCCCTTCAGTAAGTGTGAGCTGAAGGATGCACTCTCTGTGTCCTGTCCAGGACAGATGGCTTATGTGTGTGTGTTGTCTTACTTTCCGTCACAGTAAAAAGTCTTTGGGAGGATTTTTTAGCCATTTCTAACCCACATGATCTCCCCTGTTTAAGTATTAGAAGGCTGAACACATTTCTGTACAGAAGCAATTGGATCTATCATCATTACAGCTGCTCCAGGGGACACTGTTTATACTGTATTATTGATTGTATTTTATCCCCAGTATGTGCAATGTGAGAGTGGAATGTATTTATGTTGGCAGAGAAAAATGCTTCCACCGCAATAATGTATGCCCTGGCATTACATTAACAAGTCTCTATGCTTTGTTTGTTTTCCTAGTATATCTAGCCTTTACTTTGCATTTGTGTAATTGGGGTTAGGTTTCCTGTAGTGTAAAGAAAGCCTTGGAAGGAATGTGTACATTTTCACGGATGCACTGCAGAGGACAGTCGCAACGCTGCCTTAAATGTCTTGAAATCTTCATTTGAACAGTCCATAAAACCAGAGTTGGAGCAAATATGTCCACATGCAGGCGAATAACTTTCTCTCTTTATCGCCTGACTAAGTTTTCCCGATGCCAGGGGGAGTCTGTGGCCATTGTTCTAAGCTCTGACGGCAGCAGAGCTATCGTTGATGGACAACACCACTGATTCGTCTGTGCTTCCTGTTCAGACCCAGACACAGCTCACACAGTTTGCTTGACTGGTCTTATCATGCGTGTCACCATGCCAGGAGAGAGAGAGGGGGAAAAAGAAAGGGAAGTCCGGGGAGTATTAAGAGCAAGTAGAGAGCAAGAGGAGTTTTTTTTTCTGACTTTTGCTTTGATAAAAACACAATTGATAAGCTGCTATTAGTTTCTGTATGTGCAATATAGAGAGGCAGCAGTTACTGCTTTTATTATGATTCTGTTTCTCCCTGTTTGGACACGATGAGATGCCAGATTGTTGCTACTGATAAGATAAGAATGTAGCAGTCGCCTGCTCTGGTTGCTGGTGCAGAAGGAGGAAATTCCTATCTGATGGGATTTTCAAATTGGATTTTGAATGGGTAGACAGGGAAGGAGAAAAAATATTTACACAAGTGACATCTCCATCACTGGGAGCTGTAGGCATGGCGTCTGCGCAGTATTGTAAACAACAGAAACACATAAAAATTAAACAGATGAAGTTTACAAGAGCGTCTAACGTTTGACTCTCAGGGTGATTTGCTGATGTATTTGCTATAGTATCTCTCACTTCTATCCTGATTTTGTGTTTTAAATAACAATCTAAGTCTATCCAAATAAATGTACACATTTTTTAAATTGAAATTCAAAGTAAATTTGTTACATTGACTGCACTGGAAGATATTTGTGTGTGTGTGTTTGCTGTTTTGAATTGGTATTTAAGGCTTCTATTCAAAGATTTTTATGAGCCATCAACTGGGATGGAGCTGCAAGAAAACACATGGCGCCATCACCTTTTTTACTGCCCGCATCAGAAAGGTGAAACCTGTGTATACTCCCACAGTTGTTGGAGATATGGCCCCTGTCTTCCTGGCTTTACTGTCCGCTAAACATGCACCACCTCAAATATTTCTCTTTCTTACTGTCAGAGAAAAGTCACTTGTATGTCCGGATCAGATAAGGATGAGGTTTAATGGTAGAAACACAAGCATATGTGTAGATGAACTTTTTAACAATTGCCCTTTTATGACACACACATTATGACATCATTTAAATCTCTCACATAATGCTTCTTTTGTGCAAGTTCAAGTCCCTCTAAATTGTTTCTCTAAACACCAGAACACCATCAACAGAAGCTGAATGGAAGACGTCTAAAAGTAGACTGACTTAACTGGACTCTTGACCTTACTGTCAAGCTGTTGTCAGACCCCATATGTTTGCCCTCTCGAACGGCGAATGCAAGGCAATTATTGAGAAAGAGGGGTCAATGTGTTTTTCCAGGGGTTAAATCAAGTGTGTAACCTCCACATTGTTAGAATGATGGCTGCCGTGTGACGGCCAATGAAACTCACAGACTGGAAGTTTTGTAAACTTCCCAGAAGCCCCTGGACCTCAGTGTGCCAGGTAGCTGCAGTACAGAGCTGTTTATTTCTGTGAAGCTGCTGGGGACTGCAGTCCTTTCAAACAGCAGGCCCAGAGCTTTCATGTTTCCCCATACGGCATGCCCTATCCAGTCGGCCCGCCTGTTATGAGCATGAAGTAAACAAAACATTAGGTCATCATAAATCACCGGCCAATGACATGTCTGGAACTGAGATTAGACAACCATAGAGTAGTGAGCAGTGGAGCACGAGGGAAGCCAGCCTCTATAGTCCCGCAGCCTGCTCCTCCTCACTCCTTCTCTCCTCCTCAGTCCCAATGTGTAACATCATTATTAAAATTGCAGCTCAATTAAGATAAGGCTAAATTACTTTCTCTGTCTCCCTCTTTGATGTGCCGGGGATTTTTCCTCTTTTCTACAGTTGAAAAGCAGGCGGGTGGTGGTGGTGGTGGTGGGGGGTAGACGATTGCTCTGAGTGTGCTTTGATGTTTGAGTCGTACTGTAGCGTTGCATGGGGTTTGATTGGAAATGTGCACAATTATTTTTTCCCCGACACAAAGCTCCATTTTCAAAAGCGAACGCTACATCTCATTTGCTTCAAGACAATTTAACCATCTGGCAGGACTGTGAGTAAACATGTGCGTGTGTGTGCGTGTGTGTGTGTGTGTGTGTGTGTGTGTGTGTGTATGTGTTTCATTCCACTTTTCTTGAACTCTTCCTTTTGGTTGCCCTAAGCACTCAAGTCAGCCCATGGCTATGCTGAATCAGTGTAATCGAACATGTTTCCTACAGCTTGTAGAGCATGGTGTGCAGTGTGTGTGGAAAAACCTCCAGAGGATTAAATGTCCAAAGACCTAATAGCCACTAGCAAGGGATATAAATACAGGAACATGCAGCAGGCTATCAGTGGAAAAAGAGGAACATTACAACACTATATTTTTTTTTGTTTATGTGTATAATGTTTCTTTGCAACTAATTCAAGCACAAGTCTATTGTTCATCTCTGTTCTCTTTGTCCTAAGGTTCACGTATTTGCCTGACTTCTCACTGTAAACACAAAGGCAGAAACATCAGAGGCCCATGGACTGGGGATGTTTATATGAGCAGAGAGCCTGGAGATGGAACAGAGATATGAGTGCTGATCTGTGAAAGGAACCACCGCTGTATCGCTGCTGCTCGCCATCACACACAAACACCATCTGGCTGCTGCCTCACACCGCACAGAGAAGACCTCACACCTGCACACCTCGCGGAAATTCACGAAGAACTGCTCCTTATGACACTCGGATTTATCACAAATACCATGAGCGTAAAGTCTGAACATTTTCTTTGATTCCTCCATTTTTTTTCTGCACACCCCAGTGTTTGAATTTTAAATTATCTTTACAATACAACCAGCCATGTAAACACAGAAAGGAGAAAATGAGTTAACTGGCTGAAGAGTAAACAATGGCTGCAGAAAAAAGGCCATTGGGAGGAAGGGCTTTCCTCACAGAGGTCAGAGGTCAGTTTATGCGTTGACACAAGCTCAGACAGCTGACATGTTGCAATGTATTTTGAATCACTACTTGTCTGCCTAGCTTGTACAGCATATTTCCGATTTTGTGTTAGTCTTTCATCTTTTAGAGTCCTTATACACTGTTGGTGCTGTTTCAGGTCACAGGAAATGTGTCCATTAAAGGTTATTGCTGCAGGTATAGGATCTACAGTGTTGTTCCAGTTGCTCGGTTGTATTTTAAACAAACTTAAACTTGCGTCTCCTCCTTAACTGTGAAAATTTGTGGCTTAGGTCAGTGTTATTCTTTTTTACCAGCTTGTTTTTCCTTGCCCGTGTTTCACCTCACACCTTATGTGGGTGCTGGTCAAGAGGGCTGCAGGTAAATCTCTTGCTCTTCTGGTTGCAGGACAAATACAACTATACCGCTCTCTCACACACTCACACACACAAATGCACACACACACACAGTTATACTGTCAGCCCCTGTGTTGTAAAAACAACCACAACTGTGACAAATGCTGTCATTGATCTGCGAGGAAACTGATGAGTGAGGTAAAACAAAAATACTATTAAATGCTGGATTATGTTTCAAATGATGTTTAATCATGAGAAAAAACATGACTGTTGATTTACAGGGAATATGGTGATTCCTCCTGAGCTTCATTTACCTAAATAGCACTTACCAAATCTGTCAGCGATATTATAAAGGCAGGAAAGGCTGAGGAGCAGCACTCATAGCATTTCCCGTCATTGCATGTGTTATTGTTGACATTCTGATTAGCTGTAGTATCCCTGAATTGTCAGCACTTTTTAATCAGATAATTTCTTGTGACCTGCTGGCCACCATGTTTGATTGGCAGAGACAGTGTGCAACCACAAATGTGTCTGTCTTATATAGAGATTATGGTGTAAACTCTCAAAAGTGTTGTGTATTTCTGATTGCATAATTTCATTTAAAGGGCCATACTGCAAATTTAGGCGCCAATTAAAAATATAATTTCAACTTCTTGAAACTCATTTTTACTTTAAAAGGATAGAAGCATTTAGTCTGAAGCCTCATTCATCTCTGTCTCTTTGTCTGGTCTGTGTGACACTCTCTTTTTATCCTCAGGGAACTACAGGATTCACATACTGCTTCCAGCACTGTCTCTTTAGCTGATACAAAGTCAAACCAGCCCGTCCTGTGTCTGCTGGCAAAAACGTCTGATTTTTGTGATAGGCTCTAAAAAATTTTATGGATGAATTTAAGGATAATATGACTTATATGTCCTCATAATATATATGTATATATTAATTTGCTGTCTTTTATATTTATTATTAATAAATAAACGGCACCCTGAAGAAAAATCTACGTTTTCTTTCTTATCTTTTCATTGTGTTCAATATTTTTTTGTAGTACAGTGAATAAAAACAACAGATTTTCCTGCAGCTTTAATATTTTTGCATTCCTTCCTGTGAGGAAGAGGCAGTTTACGTCTCGGACCTGCAGCCGTTTAAAGTCTGCTGTTGATGTTTTCATAGCCCAGTGGCCGCCTTGCTCTATAAATGAGATGAGACCCGCGAAAGACACAGACAACTGCTACTGTGGCTCAAATAGCAGAAGCTGGACAGCTCTGAAGTGGCCCTCACATGACACAGAGTTCAAGTTTGTACTCCCTGCTAGCAGCAGTTGACTGGAACTGACTTTGTTCTTGTACATGTTTGTCCATGTATCCGTACTGGGTGTCTGCGCGCATTGTGTTAAACTTCTGTGATGTAATTTGTTTCATTTCGTGAGGCAGCAGCAGGATTTTCCGACCACAACAAAAACCAAAACCTGGAGCCTTTTCTCCTGTCCTGTTGAATTGTTAAACTTAACCTTCAGCTACTTAATTGCGTTTATTTTAAATATGAACAACATGTGTTACCATCGGTTTATTTATTTGGTGCTTCAACAATAATCAGCACAAATGCTGCTGCTACGATTTGATATTTCACTGTATAATAAATAAATGAGTATGAATTACGTTTTGTCACCTCCTCCTGCGCAGGGTGGAGTTTTATTCCTCACGGGCCATCCGCATTAAAAATAGGGTTGTCGTCGACTGTGGGTGCATTAAATGCCTAAATATTAAACTCCTCGTGATAATAAATTACTGTATGCCATGCCATATAACTGGCACATTCAAGTGCTCGGTGCGTAAAATGTTCTATAATTAGAAACCACAGGGCCTGAGCTCCAGAAAAGCAGGTTTTGTCTAAACTTGAAAGAAAGTCTGTTCTTTTCTGAGGGATCTCGCCAAGGCTGCCGGGTTATTCGCAGGTCGGCCGTTTCCCCTCGGTCTGAATTCACAGTGCCCCATTATCCCCAGCATCCCAGTGGCGATGAAGTCTGCATGAGTTCATGTCTTTTGATTCGAAGATGCTGCAAAATATAATCAGAAGCCAGTGGTTACATGTATTTACTCCGCCTGTTTTGACAATCATTCCTTGAGAAATTATCATTTGTCTCTAAAATGGGACATGGCCAATGAGAGGCTGCATGCGGTGGTTATTTATCCTTTAGAGACAAGTGTTGGACCTCCAACCTTTTACTTTGGCCGCAGAGCAGACAGAATTTTACGTCTATGAGCTCCTAATTAGGAACAGATGGCGCTGGGAGCAACCGAGAGCTGAAACACAGCATTTTCCATAGTGAGCTGCGGTCACTCAGCCATACAGGTGCACGTAGTCTGCAGGGGCTCACCGAGACTCCACTTCATTTACTCTTTTTCTGCCCTCCCCCTTTAGACCCTACGGAACATGGGATAACTTACAAGGTCCATATCCGAAATTACGCACGAATATAACTGTTTACAGGTAGCTTCTTAAGGAAAAAAAACTTGGTGCAGATTGCTTTGCTTTGTTGGTGAACATTTAAGACAGCATAAAAAAACTAATAAATGGAATAAAAGACGGTTTCTAGGTTGCCAAAGTTGAGTCTAAGGCTGAGTACGCGGTTCATTTACGTGCGTAAAAACGCCACAGAAAAAAATAAATAAAAAATTACTGCTCCTGTCTGACACACAAAAATACACAATAACTGACACCCTTTTAAGACCAAAACAAACAAAAAAAGTTATTATATTGTTGAATGAAATTCCCGTAAATTTCCTAATTTGTCCTTTGGATGATCACAGTTGCTCAAAAGATAATGTCAAAGCTGGATATTGCAAAGTTGTACCTCTGATCGTATTCATATTGCAGCATTACCTCACATAAATGTTCAAAAATAAGAGAATAATTCAGTTGTAAACTTCAAAATAAAGGGACTACATTTAACATGACACCATAACCACACTAATACAAAATAATATTTTGGTCACTGGATAGGGTTTGTTTATTTCCTAAAGTTTGAGCCTGACCTCCAAATACACAAGCTATTGACAGTCAAGTATATGGAATCATATTCATATAAATACACATTTCTCAGATTATAGTTTTTTCTCTCTCTAAATGCGCCTAAATTATAGTCTCACTTAAATCCAGGTTCGGAAAATATAAGGCAACAGCACATCAATAAAGTGGGACTAATTGCTTTGAACCAAATTATGATCTACATTAAAAGACAATGTGTTTAAATCAAAGATGCAGCTCTGATTACTTGAATATTAAAGGCTGGGCCAACATAGAGGCTTTTGTCTTTGCTAGTTGACCCAAAGCAGTGAGGGAAGTTGTGCATTTTCAGGAATGTAGCGGAACGTTTCAGGAAGAAGCAGAGTGAAGCCTGTACTCAGGCTCAAACTGTGGTCCCCAAATGTGTGCACGTCAAGAGGCCCTAAAAAAGACATCATGCGCCCACTGTTTATGAGACTTAGCCTACAGCAACATCTGATTAAAGAGTGTTTATGTTGTGAGAAATAATGGCCATAATAATCTACTGTAATCAAAAACAAAACAAAAAAACGAAACATTCATTATTATGCTCATTCTTCCGATGAGGGAAATGAAAGTGAAATTAGATTTGTACCTGGATGGTAGAAATTCCCCGGGGCTCACAAACTATTGTGACTCATTTAATTAAAGTATCAGTTCAGAACAAGAAGCACAGTCTCTCATTCACTTATCTCAAAATTCAACAATTTTGAGGATTTTCAAAATAAAATGCACCACACCAGACTATCCTCTGCACTCGCATCGCCCCTCTCTGTCTCTTTGTGCCTGCTATGTCCTGTTATATTGTTGATGGCGCACTGGCGGCCGACATCCTCCTCATTGACCCCCGTCTCCCTCTCTGCTTTTTCCGTCTCATGAAAAACGATTCCAGCTCTCTGATTGAATTTTATTCCTTCCTGACCTGGTCCATTCTGTGAGAGCGCCATCAATCTTTGGACTAACACGACGTTTGTTTATTAGGCCTACACTTGGGAAAGTATCTAATGACTTTTATGAGTCTGATTACGGTGCAAACGGAGAGCTGGGAGGACATGATTTTGTGCTGAAATGAACAATTGATATTTTGGTTCAGAAAATGTTTATATAGTCAGAAATATCTGTTGTGCCATAAGATGTTCTGTTCTTGCAGTTTGCCTCGTCCTGTTGACATGGAGGCCTGACGAAGGACTGACGAATAAACCAACCAAAACCACCTTTCATTTCATGTTGCGTGGTCACATGACTGGATAGTTGGTCGTGAGTGGATTTTGACTTGTCTGTCAAAAGGAAAACCTCAGAACTGTGATAAAGAAATCAGTGAGTCAGAGGATTTAGGCTGAAAATAAAGCAGCTGGTTTAGAAATCAAATACGCAAATTTTACTCTGTTGTTGTATTTGTGGGTATTATTTTTTATTTATTATTTAAAATATGTATGGTATTTGTTTATATTCGTAACTTTATTATTATTATTATTATTATTAGCCATGTTCAATTTTACGCATACACGTTTCACACAAGTCAATTCAAGGCATTTCTGAAATGACGTATATATTATTGATATTTAAAATACTTACGCATAGTAGCTTAAATATTTGAACCAATCAATAAAATTTAAATTAAATTAAATTAAATAATAAACAAGATGTTTGTTTAGATTATAGAGAAAAGGTTACTGTAGCTTATAGAATAAAAGAAAATAAATGCCCCTATTAGCTGAATTTTAAAGTGATTAAAATTCACTTCGTTCTCATTAATCCTGAAGGAAAAATAATAAACTTTTGTAGCCCCTGATGTGTATTTAAAAAAAGCCAAATAAGATCACAATAAACCCTTGCACGCCAATTTGTAATCTATTCATTCTATCCACACACTCTGAAAAAAAGAACAGGGAAAAAAAACTTGAAGATGTTACACATAATAAAAACGTGACGGGCTATTGTCTCCATTCAGGTCAGCGTCATGTCAGACTGCTGAGAATTGAGACATCAAAACTGATGTGACAACGGGACTATCTTTGGCATGTGTGGTATGATATTAAGTAAGCATTTGGTATGCGCCAGTAAACACACAACGCAGTCCAAAACAAAGTGTGTGTGCTGTCCGCTGCCTGTTTCTCAGGTCTGTGGCTCAGGGTCAGCGTGACTACAACGCCTGTACGTCTCCTATGTGATGGTAAAATAGTAACATGTGAAAGAAGCAAAACGAATTTTCTGTGGACACATTCTAATTTACTATTTCACATTTGCTATAATTAAAAAACGTAAGACGGTGACATATAAACATGCTTCTTTGTTTACTTTTAAGGAGCATTATGTGCAAATATCCTTTTTTCAAATTATTCTAAACACTATTAATAAAATGAAAATCTTAAGGCGTCAGATCAGATTAATAACCTCACACAGAAAACTACCATGGACCAGCCTGAGTGTAAACTATCACTACCCTGTATTCAAGTCTGTAAGAAATGAGGCGTTACTTTAACTCACATAAAATGACAATTTATTAAACAAACAAACAAATCCTTCAGAATACTTTTTTTTCAACAAAGGAAGAATCTTTGAAATAGTACGGTGATATACACGTTCCTTTTCCTTTTATAATGGAACAGTTTTTTTTGGACAATTAAGGCAATTCAATTTAGAAACACTTTTTTTGGTGTTTGGTCCATAATATCCGGCTACAGTTTAGAAATAAATTACTATATGCAATTTACACGTCCATGAAAAGTGACATATCTTTTTAACATATCACATAAAAGCCACAAAAGCAAAGAGAGACTTACGTGTTATTTGCAGTAACACTGTTCTTTAGAGAAAAAAAAAGATCAAGTCTTTTTATGCTTTCTGTCTCATATTTGTCCATTTGGTGTGGGCAGGTAAGGAGGGCAAAAAACTGACTGAGAGTTCAAACACCGTGAGGAAAATACTGAGCCTGCTTTTGGTCAGAACTTGCTGCAGTCGTATACGAAAGCTCCCGAAGTGCGATAGATGGATTGGCTCGGTGGGAATGACATCTGACAGCTGTTATTCCCATTCACCGGTGAGTTATTCAAGCCAATTCTTTGGGATTCAAACATCTCTCGGACTGAATGGAAGTTCTGCTGCTGTGCTGGGTAAGCTGCGCCCAGATGGCCCAGGTCTCCGGCCTGGTTGAGGTACCATGAGGTCAGCCTCCCTTGATGGGGATGGTGGCCCTCCTGCCCAGAGTTCAGATTGCCGTGGGTCAGGGAGGATGAGGTGGTTGTGACCGAGTAATCTGGCAACGTTTCGTCCACGGTGGTGCTTGGTGCCAAGTGGCTAGATCTGTCCCCAGCATATAGGCTCATGGCTTGCATGTTACAATGATAGGTTGCGTTGGAGGTAGTGGAGATGGAGTTTTGGTTACAGGGTGAACTATAGACGGATGTCTGACTTGGAGAATAGTTTAAGGACAAAGACGGTGCTATACCTGTCCTAGTGGAGGCGTTGAGGCCGGAGTTGAGCTCAGTGGCTCCTTGTGGAGACCCTCGCACCGAGGTCATGATGTTGTCCACGCTAAAGCCCTGCGTCGAGGCCTGGCTGTGGTGCTGGTGGTGCTCTGAGCTGTCCATACCAATGGACCTGCTGGAGGGGATGCTGTGAGGACTCCCACTGGACATGCTGCTGCTGTCTGGACTCTCGATTTTAGGAACGGTGCTTAAAGAAGGAGACTCAGCCTGTGGCGGTGTGACTGTCCCGTTCTCAGTCTTTATATCCTGGATCCTCACAGGCTGGGAGCCCTGCACCGGTTGTTCCTGCTCCCGGCCCTGCTGCCTCGGCGGCACCTCCTTCTGCATCCGCTCTTCTTTCTCTCTCATTGCGTCCTTCTTTTTGAACCGCCGCCTCCTCCTCAAGAAGCTCCCGTTTTCAAACATATTGTAAGAGTCCGGGTCCAAGGTCCAGTAGCTGCCTTTACCGGGTTTTTTATCATCGCGGGGCACCTTCACAAAACACTCATTCAGCGACAGATTGTGCCTGATGCTGTTCTGCCAGCCCTGTTTGTTGTCTCGATAAAATGGAAACCTCTCCATGATAAACTGGTAAATCCCATTCAGGGTCACCTTCTTGTCAGGCGAGTTTTGGATAGCCATAGTGATGAGCGCAATGTAACTATAGGGTGGTTTTACCATATCCTTGGGCTGAGGTTGAGGTGTGTACGGTCCATACGCGCGGGCCATGCTGGCAGGGTACTGGTCATGAGCAGCATGAGAGTACATATTCATAGGTGCCGGCATCCCCGTGTATCCCCCACCGGCTGCGGCCCGGTAGTAGCTGGGGTCGCTGCTGATGTACGGCACGACGCCCAGAGAGTTGGGACTGGAGACGGAGTAGCGAGCCTGCATGTCTTCACTTTGATCCAGAGGAAATAAAGCTCCAAAATGCGCAGATGTGCGCTCCACTTCTCCCTCCTCCGAAAGCTGAAGTGCTAAAATCACAGTTCCTCACTGCTCAAATTTAAAAAAAGAAAGTCTTAACCACAGTGCAGTGTTTAAGCTGTCCCCATCCTTGTGTCCCTATGAAACGCACACTGAAAAAGTTCTGAACTTTGGACATCCGTCACCACACAGGACTTTTGCGCAGTTAAATTCTTTCCTCCTTTTTGCTGCTAGGGAAGCCCCGCCCCAAAAGAGTGCAAGACTCGTCCAATGGGAAGTCAGGCCGTGCAAAGAGAGCAGAAAGCTGCTGGCCACACTCAGGGCTTTTAGAAGAAAAAAAAACTGAAGGAGGTGTTGGTAACTCCCAGCCCACTCAAGCCAAGACTTCAGACTTGACAGAGCAAATCACATGTATCAGTGTATATTCCCGCACACTTTGTTACTAATAGGCACTAATATCAGACATGCCTCCATACAAGGAGACAGCTGAGATACTTTAATTATCAAAAGGACTCATTATTAATCAGTACATTGTATTGATTTCACCATATTAATATTCATATCATGTAAGCGATTTTACGCACGGCACATTGGTATTTTACTCTACATGACATTACCCTATATTGTTTTTTTTATTATTATTATTAATAAGACGTTAATTCTTTGTGTGTCTTTTTCATTAGAAAAACCTGTTGACACCAGTAAACCAAATGGCGGCTTTTACGCGTTAGTTTAAGGTCTTTAAAGTGTATTTTATTAGTTAAAACACTCAACACCAGCAGCGGATCAGTGTGAGATCAAAGCAGTGAAGAGGCTCGCATCGTTGGCAGTGGGCGGTTAAGTGCGATCTCATTACAACGGGAATTAAAGACAGTTTGGGCTGAGAGTGACCAGAGGTGTGAGAGTTTATTCAAGAGAAACATTTAAAGACGGAGGAGCCAAATGGGACGACCATGACACCTTACATGTGTGGCTTTTTCACCACAATGTTAAAACAGATTGGAGCCCCATGGAGAATTGATTGTCCCAATACACAAAAGTTTAACATATAGAACAAATCTCACAAATAATAAAATATTTGCAGATTAATTTTGATTATAAAAGTTAAACAATCTTTTGATTTTTTAAAAGAAACTTTAAGCTGTATAGCACTCTCCATAATTACACGAAATAAAGTTAAGAATAAAGTTTTTTAACCAAACATTGAAAAAAGGTTCAATAAACCGGCCCCGTGAAGGCCCTGCTGTCAGGGGCGACCGTGCATGAAATTGTTAATGATCATTGTGAGGCAAAGTTACAGTCCCAATATCGCTGTAATCCTCTGCAGGTCGTCTTAATTAAATGTCCGTGCCGTGGCCTGCAGTGCTCCGGTGGTTTCTCCTTACATGGACCCAGGCATGAACTTTTTCCACCGCCCTGGGCTGTTTACACAATTCACGACGGGCCTTTTACTTAATTCCTCGGCCTGCCCACCCAGTCCTCCTTAACTCTTTATCATTATTAAAGTATCCACGACTAAAACACGCTGATAAAAACATGTGTAAGTGTGAAATTGATAAACAAAATAGCGTGCGTAAAATCGCTGGATTGAGCATTTTCAATATCAGAATTGATCAATTAAAATTTTTTGGATTGAATGTTGTAAATACATGTTTAATATAACTTTAATTATTGCATCATTTACGAATTGGTATATTTGTTTTCACTAACATTTTCATTTCAAAAACAAAGGCCGAGATTATAATAATCAAATAATCCGACAAAAAATGCAGTTATATTGTTCTGCATAAAAAAGGATTAGAACTTAAAGTTTTAAACTGTGCTGATCAAATATTCAACATCAAATATTGATGTTTTAACACATGAAAACCAAAACCAAAATAAAAACTAAATTTCTACTGACGTTTTAAAGGGAGGAAGAAGAAAAAAAGAAGGGGGGGGGGGTGATCATCGTCATCATAACTATGGACTTGGCTCCCTCTGGTGTTCATACAGCTCAGCTAAACCATCCATATGGAGCTTTTATTTAAGACTAATACTAGTCGGTGGTCTACATTAGAATTCTACGTATTGCTGAGAGATACACTTCCTGTCTATTATGAGGCTCCTGCAGACCACATTTGGTCTATGCTCTGTTTGTTTTGGTCCACCGTGAGATCTGAGTGATTGACACAAGTGACACAAGCAAAAAGAAAAAAGACTGATTTTATTTTATTTTATTTTATTTTTTCTTAACAAAATATATCTGGGAACATAAAATAAAACCTTTTTTAAAGTATTTGTTTTTGCCTTCCAACCACATTCCTTGTTTTTTCCCTCTGCTGCTAAAGTTGCAGGTCATTTATTAGAAGCTGCTGCCACCTTCTGGTCTTTATAAGTACTACAGTTACTGATAGAGAGTCTAAATGACTGTGTCTGTGTGTACATTTTTACAAAGCACAATCATTGATTTATTTAGTAAGGCATATAGTCAAAACAAAACAAAGTTTACACAAAGCGTGTTTTTATTATGAATTTAAGTAAAATTATACAAACTTTTAATATTCATTATAAATACCTGAAAACTGCTCTGTAGGATCATAATAATCATATTAGCCACTATTCTCGTTTGAAAATATTCTCGTTTGAAAAATATAAAGACAAAAAAGACTAACCCTATATAAGGGTTTATATATAGGTAACTTATATTTAACTGAAATAATACATATATTAAATATAACCATTGGTATCAGCCAGTTACATACACATCCCCCTCTTTATAGGCATGATTTACAGTTTGATAAAGTAAGGCTATTTTTTTCTTTTAAGGCTAAGAGAAAATTAACAACCTTTGACCCATCCTCCTGGAGGTCCCCACAGGCCTTCATTAACTTATATAGATATGATATAGATTAGTTTACAGCATTTCGTTTTCTCATATATAGCGATCTATAGCTGAGAAACATAGTTTCCTTCATCACACCTAAGCGTCTCCTTTCACACCTTTACTTCCTGTGAACAAATCTCTAATTGTTTCATCTGTTCAAATACAAGGATAGATGGGAACTGATGAATGGTTGACTTGGTACACTTCAGCATGTAAAATGTCTTTCCACATTTACTGTGTATGAAACCATTTCAGACTTCATTCATATGACGCCCACGTGAAACCTGATATTAACACAATGATAATGCAAACAATATTGCTTGCTACTGTTACAAAACTGCGATTAGAGTTGATTGTCCCTACAGATAAATAATGTGTTTGATTTATGTTCCTCAGTATCATAGACAGCAGGCACATATAAGCTCTCACTCACATGCCTTCCTTTGTATAACAATAGAAATGTTGAAACCTATATGAAAAATCTTATGTATGTATCTTATTTGACAACAATTAGTTGAATATCAGTGAGCCTGTATCAGTGGACCAGCTGGGCCTTTTAGTGGCTGTTAACAGCTTTGAGATAAAACACCAGCTTTGTCTTGGCAGCTACATCTATTTGTTGGAGCCTTTAAACCTTCAGTCACCACAAGATGGCAGTATACGTCAGGTAAAGATGGCTGGAGAAGAATTAAGGGGACTCAACTAGAAATGTAAAATGTGAAGGTCAAGCAGCTGCTGACAGATCATTTTTATCAGCCATTTAATAGTAAATAAGACTTTTATGTCTGAAACCCAACTTCCTTTTTTTTTTTACATCTTATCTGAATTTGAGTGTAGCTGGTGCTCAGTTTTCACTTTGCTGTGCCTTTTGCCCATACTTTGACCTTTTAGAGGAAAACTATATATATATATATACATATATATGCATATATATGCATGCATATATATGCATATATATATATATATATATATGATAACATTTTAACATGTGGATTTTGTTTAATTATGTAAATTAAACCAGGTATATAACACATAAAATTCACTGTTAAGAAATATATTTCTGAATGACTTCGGTATTGTGTCATTGTGATTGCATAATAATAGAAATGTTAGTTCTTGAAGCAGAAAAAATGAAAGAAACTGTGGTTCTGAAATGTTTTTTCAAGAAATATTTATTTTTTATAACAATTAGCACTTCCAAAGTCTCATTTAAAAATAAATCTCTTTAAGCTGTCAGCAATCATTTCAACAAAACACTAAGTGCATGAATATTTCAGGTACATGTTTATGATTTGAGTTTAATGTGAATACTGCTTATCCATATGTGTAAAATCAGTCACGTAATTAAAATGTGAACGTCATATTCAAAATGTCTTTCACTTAAAAAAAAATATATATTGTCAGAATAATTCCACCAGAATTTAGATTCAAAGAGTAGGATTGAGTTTTATTTCAGAAGCAGGGCCGCCTCTTCTTTGTCACATTACGCACGGCTTTACGTCCTGATAGACGCTTTGGTGATGGTGATGGTGAAGCTGGTGATAATAGGATCCTCCGGTGCTGGGATGGAGCGAAGAGATTCCATTGAGGTTTAAAACGAAGTCCTTCCTGTCGCACACAGGAGCTGAGTGGCTGGAATATCGAGACAGTCCCACTGTAAACAGGACAGGAGGAGGAAGCAGGTCAAGACAATACAAACACAACTAATAGGTTTATTATTTTTTTTCATTTTTCCCCCGGAGGAAACCTGCATTTGTTAATACATTCCAAAGATAAATCTGGCAGATTATTAGCCCTGATATAGCTAAAGATTTTATTAATAACGCATACGTTTATGAATAATTAGCCTACATCATAGTCGAAATCTTACAGATTATGAATGCAACGTTTGTGTTACCAGGTTTAACAATGCAGTTGATTTTAATAATAAAATACTAAATATTTAAATGATAATAAAACGGTTATTATAATTCTACACATTCTGTAGGATGTGGTGATCTTATGCAACTAATTCAAAATTTTCCATGAATATGAAAATAAGACAATAAAATATCATTAAGAAATATAAATCTTTTATCACTTGTATTCATAAAACCCTAATAAGTTGTGTTAAAATATAGAATAATTGTTTGAACGTTCGGGCAAAATTTAGAAGAATAAAATAGACGAATCAATAAAACTGCTTCCATATAAACATGTGGCTCGCTTCAATAAATCTGCAGTGAAAAAATAGCTTGTTTATGAAAATGATGTGACTTATGTCTATAATGTAACTTTCTATTTATTTATTTGTAGTGCTTTATGGAGATAGATATTGTACAGTACAAAGGGAGTATAAATCAAATAGTATGTACGTTTTCAGTTGAACTGCAGGATGAATTTAGGACAAACTGTGTGCAGTTTATACACCACATTTCAATATTTTGAGTTCTGATCAATATTTTAATTTAAGCTGCTGTAGCATTTACTTCTTGTGTTTTGTTAGTAGGTTTGTGGGTTATTTATTCAAAATGGATTTGCATGTTTATGTTCCTCGTACATTTGTTAACATTAGTTACATTTGACGCATCATGGAAAATATGAAAATGAAATTCATAGCTATTTGTTCATTTGAATAACGGTATGATGGTTGTTATGACTAGAAAAAAAGGCAAATCCTGAGCTGCATGTAAGTGTTATTTAATATAGCTCTTGGCGCATATAATCTATCATTAATGCATAAGTGAGTCTGTACCTGATATGTCAGAAGAATCTCGTGCGTTATGGTGCAGATAGCCCTGATCCAGAGGGTAAGATGACACGCCCGTGTGCACGGCAGAGGAGTTGGGACTGCTTGATGCCAGAGACTGCTGTTTGATGTATGAGGACACGCCAGGTGTACTCCAGTGTGAGGCTGCATTTGCATATGGAGACTGACAGTCCAACGTGCCCACCATCGCCGGGGAGGACTGCAGGGGACTGCTGCTGCTGTCCGGACAATAGTCTGCGTTAGAGGCCACCTGACATGTGGCCATATACGATGATCCGGAGCTTGCGGACATATGAGGGACGTGGTGCCCTCCTCCGAGTCCCTCGAACCCACCTGGAACTGTATTACCCATCAAGTCTAAGTTGTAGCTGTTGTGACATACTAATGAGCCTGACGGTGACTGGAAGTCAAAGTTCTGCGGCAGCATGGAAGCACCAAACCCGATACCATTCATCATCCTGTACATTGGTTTCAAAGCTTGGCATTTCCTACGAAACCCACGAGGTCTGCGTCGAAAGGAGCCCTCTTCGAACATAAACTCACTACCCGGGTCGATGGTCCAGTAGTGCCCCTTGCCAGGTCTGCCCAGCCCTTTGGGCAGCTTTATAAAACATTCGTTCAGAGACAGGTTGTGTCTGACGGAGTTTTTCCATCCCTGGTATGACCCCCTGAAGAAAGGGAACCTGGCCTGCAGAAACTGATAGATCTCACTTAAAGTGAGCCTTTTGGTCGGCGAGCTTTGGATTGCCATCACAATCAGAGCGATGTAAGAGTATGGGGGCTTTTCAGGACGCCTCAACCCTGAGTTTCCCTTTTTCCCTTTTGCTGCTGTATTGTGCGCGCTCTCCATCACCGGCTGCGCGCTCAGCAGAGCTGCGCTCACAGCACCGGCCGCTGGACTCGAGCGCAGAGGATTAGATGAAGCTAAATGTTGCTGCGAAATCTCAGTCGTCATGGTTGCGCTCTCTCGTTTTAGATACACACAGTGCGTGGTCTCTGTAACACGTGGGCGACTCACCTTTGTATGTATTTCAAGTGCTATTAAAAGTTTCCTGTTGCAGCATTTAAAGAGGTAAATGTCCTCTTTAAATGCTTAAAGGTTATAAGCGTGAAAATCAAGAAACACCAGGCGCTGTCCCTCCTTCCTCTCTCTGTCCATTGCTGGCAATAATCCCATAAGAGAGGGAAAATAAAGCTCCTCGTTCTTTGCTTGCGCATATCCACCCGGCCAAACACAACTCGACCACCTATCAGTTCTTAAATCTCTCTCTGCCCCTCTGTCCCCCCCTCAGATCCCTCCAAGAAAATCGCCAGGAACTACTCCCTCCCCATCTGGCCAGGATCCAGGCTAGAAGCCGGACACTGCGCAGTGGAGTAAGACAAATCTCCTCCCACGACTCACTTTCTAAAACACCTCTGTTAACAGAGCAATGTTTGGGACGATGACCTGACAAAGCGTGATGTATTAAGTGGTTTGAGCAGAATGATTCCCTTTGACCTCACGTGTACTGCAGACAGTGAACGGTGCCTGCTGGTAGCTTAGGGTTGTAAAGTTGTGCGGGAGAAGTCCTGATTTGTTTGGGGATCTGTTCAGGGTTAGGGCTCTGACATGAGAGGAAGCATGCTTTTTCCATCAGAGCGTGCCAACATACCACACACAGCGCACAAGTGTCGGTTTA
The DNA here is from genome assembly GCF_900634625.1 of Parambassis ranga. Lineage (NCBI taxonomy): Eukaryota > Metazoa > Chordata > Actinopteri > Ambassidae > Parambassis > Parambassis ranga. Next base: position 7,331,004 of record NC_041037.1, on the reverse strand, counting down.
CCTCTCAGAGCCTGGATTACTTCCCCAGAGAAATGCAGTTATTAGAAAATTTAACAAAACTCTCAGAACTATTCTGACAATACAATATTCAAATACACTCTGCAAAGGTTTGTGGGTTATTTATTCAAAATGGATTTGCATGTTTATGTTCCTCGTACATTTGTTAACATGTTACATGTTACATTTGACGCATCATGGAAAATATGAAAATGAAATTCATAGCTATTTGTTCATTTGAATAACGGTATGATGGTTGTTATGACTAGAAAAAAAGGCAAATCCTGAGCTGCATGTAAGTGTTATTTAATATAGCTCTTGGCGCATATAATCTATCATTAATGCATAAGTGAGTCTGTACCTGATATGTCAGAAGAATCTCGTGCGTTATGGTGCAGATAGCCCTGATCCAGAGGGTAAGATGACACGCCCGTGTGCACGGCAGAGGAGTTGGGACTGCTTGAATCTCTCAGAACTATTCTGACAATACAATATTCAAATACACTCTGCAAAGATCATTACTACAAATTGTCATTTTTATTGTGCCAATTTAAAGCAAATAAGCAGACATGAAATAATTTCCCATCAGCCAAACAGAGACTTTCAGCAACATCAAACTTGTAACCCCGCTGCGTCCAGGATGCGCAGCTGCTTTAAAGGAAATTTACTTTCTAGTCTCAGAAGAATAGGCCCAACTTGGTCACAACATTTCTTCCTATTGTGGATTGGAGTTGAATTTTGTTCAGGATGCACCAGTTGTATGAAGCCTTCCTGCGCATGTGTGGTGACTGAGGCGACAGCTATTTGCAGAGCCAGACAAAAAACATAAATATTGAATTCTTCTGTCCACTGGCAGCAAATACTCGTCTGGTCATTTCCTGTCAGTACAACGTATTATTATTAATATTATTATTATTATTATTATTATTATTATTATTATTATTTAGTGCCCATTTCCATTCAGGCTGCATTATTATATAAGAAGGCATGACAGGCCCTTGGTGCGTTTCCAACAGGCCAATCTCTTGTTGCTGCACTTTCTCAGATTTCCTGAGGCGGAGTTACAGGAACACACGCCCCGACAAACATCAGGTGCAGCAGGTGTTAATGCCTCAGACAGGTGTCAGTCCTCATTCGGCGCCAAAACAACCGTCAGCGACTTGTGCGCCATTGAACTTGCAGCAACCAAAAACACGTATCAGCACGTATCAACACTTTTAATTACAAAGCAGAAGAGACGGAGACACAGCAGTCAAAGTGCATATTTTATGTCAAAAATTAAGTAGAAAGTCAGTTTAACTTTTCAGTAACGTTTTACAAACAACACTATTAAATATCATATTTAACAAATGGAATCAATATCAATCAGAGGTACAAACAGTGAAACACCAGCCCACCTAAATAATAGTCCCAGCACATCAGTGTGTTTTTTGTGTGTTTTCTTCCTCCTCTGTTTCCTCCATCAGTGCATGAGACAAAAAAAAAGAAAAAAGATTGAGTTTCTGCACTATGACAGCATCCCATAGGCGTTCGACACCTGCGCTGCAGAGGAGTCCACATGGTAGGGCGCTCTAACGTAAGGAAATGGGGCAGGTGTGTTTGAATGATGCATCATTAGTTCGGTGTAGCACGGCCACGTGAATGCAGGGAGGAGCGGAGGTAAATTTGAGTCTGACTTGAACGGCTTGCTGAGGATGCTTTCGATAGCGAATGAGCTGGTGAATTTAGGGCATGGATCAGTCCTGGTTGTCGGAGCAGACTGGTGAATGTTTTGCGCCTCCTCTGCGCGCTCGGACATCCCTTCTCCCTCCCTGATCTTTCTGTTAATGCGCTTTCTTCTGCGCCGGAACACCCCATCAGCAAATGTGTATTCGCTGTGAGGATTGAGCATCCAGTAATTGTCCTTTCCCCAAGGTCTAGACGGGTCCCGGAGCACCTTGAGAAAACAGTCATTTAAAGACAAGTTGTGCCGAACTGAGTTCCTCCAGCCGGTGTAGCTGCCTCTGAAGAACGGAAACTTCTTCATCAGATAATCGTTTATTTCCGCCAAAGTCAGCCGTCCGGAGGAAGAGTCCCGGATGGCCATGGCGATGAGAGCGATGTATGAAAACGGAGGTTTGGGTCTCCGTGTGTATGGCTTGGACTTGCTGCTGCCGCACGGCGTAACAGGTGGAGGGCTGTGAGCTACGCAGTCCCCATCCGAGCCCAACTCCTCCTCAGCAGAGAGGGGAGATCTCGCGCTTCCCTCTGCATCCCTGGACCTCTCGAAATGTTTCGTGTCATAGTGGCTTCCACACAAAACTTCCAGCTTCATGGTTGCTGGGGCTCTGATCTGTCCAGTATTACACCTCCGTGAGCTCTTTGCGTAAAGTCCAGATCCCCTTTTGTGCGTCAAGACGCAGAGTTCCTTAAACTGTATCCAAAGAAGGGAGTCTCTGTAAGCATACCTGCCAGAGCGCTGAAGCCAGTCTCACCTATGGTCTGTGTGAGGAGCAGTTTATAGCCGGCTCACCTCAGGACCAACCCAATGTAGGCGGGGCTAGATGATCATGAAGAATTAGAACATCTCACAACACCTTCATATTCATAATGATTAAACAGTGATCACTACAAATAGTTCATCAAGGCTGTGTGATGTATTATCCACAAGTTAATAACAGACAGCGTACTCCAGCATCCCATTTCATGTAGTCTGTCTCACCTGTGAAATATGATCTATCAGGCACCTTGGGACTGTTTCACCTGAGACAACCAGGGGGCGTAGAATTCCCTTATAATTCTTCTTCAGGAAACACGCACACACATATACAACTCTTCCTTTCTATACAAATGGAAATCAGTACACTTGACCCTTTAAAACAGTTGGAACATGTTATTTAAACAGCTCACTATAAGAAAAACTGCTCTCAAGATCACATCAAAGCTCTGTAGGTGTGAACTTTAGATGTCCATGCCAACTGCAGCAGCCAAAATAGAAACCAGTGTTATTGTGTCTGGTCCTTCCTGTAAGTTGGTGCCAAGATAGAGGATTCGCCTACTACAAATGTTGTGATTTATGTCCTTCTCTGAATGAACTGCCTAGAGGGTTTGGATCCCTTTATAAGAAGGGGAGTCTTTTGATGTGATGCCAAGAAACGGTTTAGTGCAGTTATGACTACAAGGCCAGCAGGTGAACAGATCAATGATGTCTGCACTCTGGATTGTGCTTTTAATTACTCATTTATTCATCCTCCCAATTCATGGCTTGGGTCTCCCCACACCCTCTCCTCCGGGTTCACCTGGGAGTTATGTTGAACTCAGCAACCCATCTTTGCTTAATTTGTAGTTTTATCTCCTACAAATTACATTAAATCAAAGGTTGCGCTGCAACAAATGGAAAAATAATACCCTTGTGTTACACCTGGAAACCAATGTTGACATCACAGCTCATGCTGCTCTCACTGCGCCAAGCTTGTGTTTGTGCAAAGTGCAGTGTTACACATGTTTGTGCTGGTGTGAATGTTTTGATTTTTCAGGTGTAATCATCTATTTGTGTGGAGCGTGTCACAGAATCGGTGGTGAAGTCACTGTTTTGAATGGTGGCAGGTGAAGGATGGGTTCCTGAAAGCTAACCGCACAATGAAAAGAGCTCAAATACCTGTATTCATCCTGTGCAGTGCTTGTAGCAGCCTGTGTGCATGTGTCAGTGTATATTGTCTCTTATGGCTTTGGGTGGAATGATCCCAGCATGGCTTATATAATGAGTACATTTTGTATATTTCATTGCTAGTTTATGGTACTTTTTGCACTGGAGTGATGCTATATTGAAGATATTAGTATTCAATAATTTAGTATACTGTGTCTGGTGCATAAAGAAAAACCTGCTGGTCTGTTTGTCTCTCTGCTCAGAGCACTATTATGTGATTTATGAGCACATAAGTAACAGAAGAATGTGCTCCCTTTCTGCAGATAATGTCTTTCATTAACAACATTTGTAAAGCACACATAGAAATGTAAATCCACCACAGTCAGACTGTAGTGCCGTCATGGCATTGAGTTATTTGAGCAGTATGGACATGCTTCATCTTTCTTGTTACAGTGACACTCAAATACAGATGAACAGGTTTTGGTGCAGTGTGCTGCAACTATAGCTCCACACGTAGCTCTTATATTGGAATGAAGAACGACTTCAGTGTTTAACAACTCTACGTCTAAACATTCTCAAATCCTATGTCACACCATGCCTTTGAATGCAGCATACTGCAGTTGTCTGCACAGACAGTCAGTTTCCTCTATGGGTTTATCAATTTTATACTCATCATATTCAGTATTTGGAACATGAGTGGACCCAGTAAACTCATGAAATAAACTGTCACAACCCTGTGATTTTTCAATAAGTTCCTTCTGTCTAGTTGTTTGTGCAGGGAAAATACCTTTCCAGTCAGCTTGTTGGAGGGCAAGAAGAAGAAGAATATAAATAGTTTTAGTTGGTTGCAGGTGTAAAAGAACAAAGCTGTTGCTATAAACAGCACAAGAAGGGCAAAGTACAGACAGTGGATTTAAACACAGCCTTTGTTGTTTCTAAGCTCGACTTTGTTTCATTTTTAAGACATCCCAGTATGTGTGTCTGTAATCATTAGCTCACAATCCTGCAATAAGGCAGTGATGTCATGCATTGGTAGCATCTAGTGCTAGCTGGTTAGCATGGCTATACAACTTTTGAAAGGTTTTAACTATACTTTGGTTGAATTTGTTCTGAATTGTGCACTCTTATACTGATTCACATGACATAGTGAATATATATATATTGCAAAACATCTGATCTTTGTGTAAACCCAACACACTATTGGCTTGTTGAGTAATCTACTAAGATGTATTGTTGAGGATTTACAGTACATTTAAAAAATATTTAAACCTTCACAAGCATCTCAGTAATGTAAACTGCTGCAATTGGATTCCACAAGAAGTCTAAAAATAACCCTGAGAATATGTCAACCTGGTAGAAATGTAGTTTGCATAATTACCGCTGCAGGCTTGTGTCTGTCTATGTATGAAAACAAAACAAAAGCATTTGCGTGCAAAGCTGCAGATCATCTGAAATGTTCAGAACTAAACTGTTAGTAAAGGGTATGGCTTATAGCTTAACAGTCAGAGCTGTATGTACAAGTATTCAGTTGTACAAGATGCAAATAGCATTACATGTTGAGGCATTCCTTCATGCTATTTATGGAAGCTGTGTGTTTATTACCATTGTACAATGCGTCCCACCTCAAAATGTGTCGTCAGTCACTAATTATAGTATTTTGACAGCTATGTTTTGAAACCACAGTGCCAGTGTCTCAGTGTTGTGGTTTTGCACAAACATGTGCGTGTTCTTACTCATCATCAGACAGCTTATAGAAACCGTTTCTCCGTGCATATTTGTCTCCACATGTCCCTTCATGCACATCTCCTCCCTTCCTCTGAACGCACACATTCTGTCATTCATACGTTAATTCGTTGCATTTGCAGTTTATCAGGTGATGTGTTAGACACAAATTTAAAAAAATGACAGTAAATAAAATTCATGTTCTCTCATGTATCTTGGCAGTAAAAGTAGACTATGAAAAAAAAGGAACAAAAGCAAGCCCTTACCTGTTGCTGGTTTGGAAAGATTCTATTTTAGTCATGTCACCTTAGAGGTGAAGTGAGTGAGCTGCAGAACAAATGGGGGTAAAAAGAAAGTATTGAAGAAGCAATAAAAATGTAAGCAAGAGAGGTTAGTTTACAGGAAAAATAGAAATAGTCTCCATTGTGGCATGTGACAGATCAAGCAGTGTGCATACCAATAGTATATTTTTTTTAATAAGCTGGCTATCAACAGACTTCAAATGACCAGTTTGCACCAACTGATAAAAAACTATCAACAACACTGGAAACACCCAGAAACTCCAGCTCCATCCATCCATCTTCCATTAACCAGCTTTGTCCTGCAGTGCAGGGTCACAGGGGGCAGCTAACTATGGGACAGGGCAACACACAGACAGACAACCAATCACACTCACACACACATCTACGGGAAATTTAGAGTCACCGATTAACCTAGCACGTCTTTAGAATGTGGGAGGAAGCCAGAGCACCCAGAGAGATCCCACGCAGGCACAGAGAGAACGTGCAAACCCGAAAACTCAAACTCAAATCGAACTGGGAACCTTCTTGCTGTGAGGCGACAGTGCTTACCACTGCACCACCCACTCCCACTCCAGCTCTAAACAAAGCTTGATCATTCAGTGGGCCTCATATTGTATGCCTTCCTGAATATGGCCTTTTATTTTCTTGGATGCAAAAGGAGTGCTGGAAGGAAGATTTCCAGGAAAAAGTCACATCATTACATGGGCTGGGTGCTCTTATGATGACAACTACAGGGAAAAATCAGGTAGCATGTTTAGCAAAAAGCTGATGTGTGTGTGTGTGGGGGGGGTCGATTTGTTCTCTATTTTTGCTCTATGGGGTTCTAGGAAATGAGGTCTGTGCATGTAAGCTGTTATTGACAAGCAGCAGAGCTACCAGGGTGCCAGATTTACTTTAATCATGAACAATATTTCTCTTAAAATTTGAAGTTGTTTTTATCACTAAAGATGCATTATTGTTTCGAAAGATGCATTTGTCCTCTCTGTATATGTTTGCTAGCAAAGACAAATTGCCCCATAAATTTTATCCACAGATTTATCAAGCAGCTGTTAGACATTTATCAGATCTCCTGACTTCACAGTTTCTCTGGTGACCCAGAGAGAAACTGAAACTGAAATACGTGTAATAATATGATTACAGGTCAGGTTTAAATATTGCAGATTTGTACAGTTTTACCATTTATTTTAATTTGTACTGGGGATGTGCTGTATAACGGGTTAATGCTTTTGAGCAATAAAGTGTATTATATTTATATATATAAGTATATATATATATATATATATATAGTATATAAAGTAAATATTTAGTAAAAAAATAATAATTTAATGGAAAAACTTGAAAACAGGTCCCCTACAGTCCACAAACCTCATTATGTGTCCATATAGTCCATGGGCCAGACGAGACGATGGTACCACCTAAGGTGGCAAAGGTTACTTATACTGTTGTCAACATTTTGGTATGCTAACCCCATTGAAGTCACAGCTAAATCATTGTTATTAGGTGTTAAGTGTACAAGAAGGTCATGGAGTTGTGGTTCAATGTTTGATGCATTCGGCTCTCTGAGACCATTACGGAAATGTCTCAATGTAACAGCTGAACATTGTCTCCCTTTGCGCGACTTATGATTATAGCAGAGATATAGCTTCATTTATGAACATACAGTATGTATCATAGTAGTTTTAATATGTTTTTTTTACATGTTGTTTACAGACAAGTCATTATACCAGTATGACCACCAACAAGATATTTTATCTTTTATCTGCAAGGACAACGGGTTGCGTGAGGCCATGCTCTGCTGCCCTGTGCCTAAACATTTAAGGCGGCTTTCGTAAATCAACATGTGGGATCTTGATAGAAGTCATGATAATATCAACATTTTAATCATACTGCATTTGAAGTCTTTGTTTTTCAGTGTTTTTATACACTTACTGCAGGAACAGTTCAGCTTCGGTGACAAAAGGGATGGGGGGGTAAAAACACAGGACAGAGAGGTCAAAGTTTATCTTGGCCTTTTGGCTTCTTCGTAAGTCATGTAAACTAAACAAATGTTTCTGACACTTTGCATGTGTTAACCATGTGGAATGACTTTACAGCAAGCTGTGATAAGAAAAATCGAAAAGCTGTTAGCAGGATTTAGCCTGTCCCAATCATGTTTAATTTGTTTTGGCTGCCTTCAGGCCTACAAGGCTCTTTCGTGCACAAAAAAGGCAAATCAGTGCATTGGGATCCCCTTCAAGTGAAGTATGCTTAGATAATATCACCGTTACTACGTCTACAGGACCTGTTTGGGTTATTTTGAAACGGGGGAAAAGAAGACAGGGAAGGAAAAAAATGCTCACAGCACAGACAACAAAGGGCCATGCGTGCAAATGGGCGGAGGAACTCCCTTTAGGTGAGTGCCTGTAAAATGTTGGCTTTGCACGAAACCAACACAGGTCTACCTGCACACACCTTATTTACACCTACTCACACAGGAGTCAATCAGAGGGCAAATGCCATCCTGTCAAGAAGATTTAATGCACTGAGAATCCAAGGTGTTAATAATCTTTATCATCGTGTTTATTTTTAGTGTTCTGTTGTCACATTTGTTGCTTTTGTTTTCAGGGTTGTCTTTCCTCATTTCATTCATTGTCTTATAATAAATCACAGTATTGCAAAGTAGATCATACATAAAGCTACAAACTAACAACCAGGCGTCTACAGTGTTTTATGTGCTTGTTTACAACAGCAGTTCTTTGTTTGTGATCACAGCATAACTTTGTAATCCTTGTTCTCCAATGGCCAAACTGTATTTTGAAAGTAAATGAATGAGGCTATTTGGGACTTTTGTGGATAAAGTGAAATAAAAGTGACGTCTGTTCCTCGTGCGGTCTCTGCCGGGTTCCATAAACAGATCTCCCAGGTGGTCTGAGTGTACCATGGGTGTGTGTGTGTGTGTGAGAGAGAGAGAGAAAGAGAGAGAGAGAGAGAGAGAGACTGGAAGTTACAGCATGTTAAAGTGCATACATGTGTGTGTTTAGTATGGAAGAAAGAGAGAAAACCAACACTAACATGGAGGACAGCCAAGCTCTTATAGATGGCGGCGCGTTCAGCAAAGCCAAATGCAATCTGACAGTTAAGTTAAATGATATTTATTTCCAAGCAACACGCTTCCAGACCTGCTCTGGATCTGCTCTCTCCACTGGACCCGAGCTCAGTACAATGCCTCCAGCCTGGTGTGAGTTTACTCCTAATGTCTGTGAATGGAGAATGTTTACAAGATGTTTGATGAGTGTGTGTGTGTCTGTATGAACTGCATGTGTGTGGGCGTGCATTGCCATCGGTACGCGCGCTGACTCCTCACACTGTCTCTGAGTGTGTTTATTGCACACTCGCTGACAGCAGCAATGCATCTCTTATGACAGTTTGGATACACACACTATCCTGAAGGTGAATTAGCCTGCTCCTACCTGCCATCCCAAGAAGATTAAACATCTCGGCTGCAGTCCTTCAAGCCCCACCACAGAGCTGCATCGGGTCAGCACTCTGTTCAGTGTTAAAGCAAGATCAGATCAAACCTCATGGCCTGAAGCTGTAACATCCACAGCACTAAAGGGGGCAATGTTGGTTGCTATAGATACTAGATTATGTTGTGTTCATAGATATTTGCCGCACTCTCATAGTTCAAAGCACTGATTCATGCCTATCATATTTATATCTGTGTTTACTTCTACTGAAATGTATCTAAAACTTATATAAAGGATCACTAGCGAGCTATTCAAAGATGGCCCACATTCACTTCAAGGTTTATGGCAGCAACATTTCCTCATTAAATAAGCACACTATCAGTGAAACCAAGGCAATCACAGTTGGTGTCGGCGCATATAAAACAATCACTTGTGGGTGTGTAGTCTTTTTGTAAACCAATCTTCTGTAGATGTAAATTTTAGTTGAGGCTGACCTTTATTTTTATAAAATCAGTATTCATTGTATGGGATGCCACCTTGTGCCACGTTAACAGTTTTTACAGCATTGTTTACATGTGAAGATTTATTACATTTACCAGCTTGACAGAACATCTGTCAATCAGTGAAATCACCTTCTCACACCTTCCGAGTCATCTTTATAATCTTTGAAAAAATCATGTTTGACTGTCGGGCGGCTGATGTCACTGCAGATGTCATTAGAAAGAATGTTACTGGTCCAGGTGTCTCGCCCAATTTTTTAAGCACAGATTTGTGTCATAGGATCTGACAGATTAAAAAGAAACATGTTCAGAATATCAAATAGTAGCAGAATCCAAACAATTAAAATTATTATATAATAACTATTATTAGTAGTATTATTATTGAAGAGAAGGGGAGGAACTGAGGAAAAGCCCACATAGCTGTGCTTCTCCTCACCCTGAAATTCATTCCTTCAATGCAAGTATGTGTGTGTGTGTGTGGCATGTCGACAATGAGGAGAATGTAAACTGTACTGAAACGTGATCCACGCTCTTTTTGTCAGGTTTAGCAAAACAGAGACGTTAGTGCCATATGCTCAGTGTTCAAAGAAGCTAGATTCACTCTGATTTTTTCCCCTTGTACAGGCATACAAAGGGTAAATGAGGTCGAGTCATTTGGCCCGGCTGGCCGGCAGAAACTTTTAAAAAGCCTCCAAGGACAAACTTGCACAATCATCCTATCAGCCTACACCAGCGAAGGTGCGTGAGAGACATAGCTCCACCCTGTTTTCATGAATCATTCCTCATCTTACTGATCAGTAACATCAGATAAAGAAACATAAATCAGCTGTCTATATAAACATTCCTGATTATGACTGGTGAATGTGAGTACTTGAAAATGAGCCAAGTCTGTGCATGATTCATGTGGGCAAGGATCAAATCAAGACGACAGAATCATCTAAATTCCACCAAAGATCTGCTGAGCTGCTGAGAAGAACAGAACCAGACTGAATACGGATATCAAGTCACAGGATGTTTATTGTCAAGTCTCAATTGTCTACTACTATTTCTATTACTATTTTAGTGTACTATTGAGGTATTGATATGCTCCCTGTTCATTGTTATCTGCCAAGAAATGCAAACACAAATTGAGCTACCTCAATTATACAACCTCAAATATGCTATAACTCTCCAATCAAACAGTACATTACTCTCAAACTGTCTGATTCAACCTGCACTACATCTGTAATGTTTATGTGTGCTTTTACATCTGCCATCTGCTGAGCTAAACCTAGCAGCTGCATTTTATATCGATAAAGGTCGGGGTTAGCTCAGTCAGAAGATGCCATGGGCATTTCTGCTAGGAGCACACTGATATTTTCCATTTCAAACACTACTGACCTGTGAAAATCCATGAACCATGCAGGTACATATGTAAACTGTGTACACTGAAGCGTACTAGCTTAATGTGCAATGCTCCAAAAGTGAGTCAATCCCAATTTCTTTGATCATTCTGTGATTATAAAGATAAAGAGGCATGGCAGTCACTCCTCTGTCTATGTAGACAAAGCAGACTTAGCAGCTGCCAATATTGTGACAGGATCCAACTGTGGATCCTTGAAAACTCTGCTTTGTCACCTTTGTGTTGCAATTACAATAGTTAACCTTTTCCAATGAGATATCAACAAGTTTTCAGGACATGTTGACGAACTTGGTTTTGTTAAGGGCCATCCCATTGGAATACATTGAGAAGCAGAAACTCAAGACTTGGCCTGCTGTCTGGTAAACAATTTGAAGTTATTCCCAGTGTCTAATCTTCATTTTGAATCACAGTCCACTGCAATGACTCACCAGCTGTTGTTGCTAAACAGGGAAGTTCAAGTTCTAAGACACTCTGCAAGAGACTGGGTACCTTTCCCAGGAAACTGGCAATGGAACAACTAGTGGAAGGATGTTTTCTTTGCTACACCCACTGTTTGTCAGGTTTGAGGAGGGAAGGTGGGTTATGATGAGGTCGAAGGAGAGCCTGGGTGAATAGTAATTTCTATTTCAGTCTCACCGAAGGACAGGGATGTCTGTCCTTTGGTGTCTGTGGTCTGTCTCTAACCTTTGCCCCAGATTTTGAAGGAAAAGGAGCACGAAAAGAGCAGCAGAAGTAGAAACAAAATCAAGTGTATAGTTTCCTTTAAATATATTGAGAAAAAGGGTTAATTAATTTAAAAATATTTACCTAAAGGGCAAATCTGATATTTTTTTATGTTTTCTAAACGATTAGTGGGGACAAGAGTCCATGACAACACTGTGACTCTCAACCAGACAATTCAAATATTTGCACTGATCTATAGCATTGGGATTTCCTTACACACAAGTGCAACAAGTAAAGGCATCTGAAAATAATGCAGTGCTCAGCGGCTAATGATGATCTGGGAACTCTATCAGTGAGCGTGAAGCCCATAAACACAATGCAGGTCCAGAGTCAAAGAGTCAGGCTCCATGAAAGCATTTCCCGTCCATTGACCTCTTGTCATTCCCGGCCTGCCATGTTATGAAGGGAGATCAAAACACAAACCCTTTGTAATCTGATCCTCATTCAGCATCAAACAGCCACTATACCAACAAAACAACAAACAATGAGGTAAAAAAAAAAGGCGCAAAAATAGCTAAGGAAAAGGCCATAACACAATGCCATGAAAGACATGCTGGCATTTTGTCCACATTTTGAGTCGATTTTATTTTAGTTTAGCGACTATATGTGGATAAATAAAAATAACTCAAGTTCCCTACATTACAGAGGTCATTTGTCCTAATTAGAGCATTAAAGAGATATAAAAGGATGTGAAGTATGTGTTTTACTGACTAAAGTTACATTCAGTGCAAAGAGTTTCTCCTGGTGGATGATTACAGTAGGAAAACCTGTCTGCACGCCCAATGTGTAGGAGGTGGTGATGTCCATTTACAAAACCATAAACACAATATGACTCATCATGACACATGAAGTCAACTTTAGGAAAAAACATTTTCATCTGGCTTCCCTTAGTAAGCGAACCCTCCAGGTATAATAGGGAAGGGAGCAGCACAATGAGAGCGGCACAATCAGAGCAGTGGAAATGCATGGCGCTGAATAAAGGCTGTTTTTAGCTGCTATCACATGACAGCAGGTAGTATTGTCTGCCTGCACATTGTTACTTCTCTTAACCATTACTGTCTGTGTGCTTAAACAATGCAACAGTGCCAGCATCCCTAGAAAGACACGCATCGAATATCTTAACAGATTATCTTTTTGTACACGACTATGGGTGGAGACGCACCTTTAATACAGCTGTCTTAACAAACACAATGATGTTTGTTTAAAATTGATTTGGTCATTACATTATTGTGTTTTTATGCTACACTAAAGTTCATTTACGTCATGTGTTAGGTGCGGAACCCTTTGTGGTTAAAATATGGGCGGGATTGGTCATCGTGGTGGCCAAAAAATGAAGGAGAAACTTGTGACAGGTGAGAGATGTTTGCTGTGTAAAATGTCTTTGTTGTTGTGAAAAGGATACTTACTCATGGTTAAACAGGTTAAAAAGGAACTTGTATATAAGGAAATAAGAGGAGAAAATACCCAAAGTGTTTATCGTTCACATTTTACAGATCATCTTCCTACTAGCTGTTCATCCATACAGGTTTTTCCTATCAGGAAGTTTACAGCTTTTTAGTCTGATCAATCACGTCTATTGTCCTGTTGGCAATATCAATAAATGCCAGAGACATTTGCACACAGTGGTGCCTTCAAAAAATTTTAAATATTGCAGGAAACATTTGCAGTATATAGTAGAGCAGGTTGGAATGTTTTTACTTCTCGTAAATATGACGCCTGTAATTGTATGGCATCAGTGCCTGTGTAATAACGGCTCTTTGGAAACTCTAATCGCTAGTGTGCATGATTGGTGAATGATGTTTTATCACTGTTTTTTAAACATATACACGGTATAAACACACGCTGCCAGGCAACCATTCTTAAAATGGCACCAAGTTAACTAAACACCTCCTCCTTAGGGGGTTGGTAAAGGCCAGCAAGTGCTACTAAGCACACCCTTGTACATGCAACGCTATACTGGGAGTGTAGTTTGTATTTTTTAAACTGTTGAGAAGTGAAAGTATTGTGATAGTTTGAGAGAATTTCGGTGTTTATCAGGAAAATGAAACTGGTGTAGCGGCCGGGCACAGACATGCTTTCAGTGGTGACATTCAAACAGTTCCATAACAAAAGCTGCATTGCTTGAATGAGAGCCGTCAGTTGGGGTGAGGCCCAAATCTAAACAATCCGATGAGAGAAGGTGAGGCACTGATATACAAACAGCCCTGAAATTCCTAGGTGTTTTCTTCTGGGGATTTTAAAGCTTACTTAATAAGCTAACTGATGAGTAAGACACAAAGTAATAGTGCCTATAGTAAACAGTAATGACTAATGTCTCTATGCAAGGGAATTCTATGCTTTGGGATTGGTGTTGACATGGATGACTGCTGTCTGGCACGCGATGTAAGATTAAGGACATAAACAAACCTGCGTCTGGCTCCGCCCGAGGCTCACGAGCCCGACTTTTCTGATACTGAACTGATCCTGTGTACAATCCACCTGAGACCCCCACCCCCAAATTAACTGTGTGTGTGATTGATCCCTTTTTCTGCTTTTTTAACTTAACTAATGAATACCTGAACTAACTTCAGGTATTCACCTAAAACAACAGCAATAAGTAGTTACATTTGTCAGATCAGAAACTCAGGTCTTATCAGCTCCGTGTGGAAGGATTTGTTAACACAGACAGCTAATCTGTAATTTTTCTCAAAGGAGTTAAAGCTTTAATACGGTATTAATCTAGTTTACACATAAACCATTAGATTAAAATCCTTTCTAAACAGGTCCATACAATTCCTATTGAGCCTGTTTACACACTGATACAATGCATTTTACATGAATCATCAATGACTTGTTCCCCACATAGGGGAACCACCCATGAGGGGAGAAAGGGGAAGACAGAGGTCCTGTATTCTAGTGTTAACATAAAATGATAAGTTAATGATCTCTGGTGTATGATCGTCTTTTCCTCTTCTTCTTTATGATAAATGCCAATTCAAATGATTTAAAGGGAAGTAGCGTGGTTACATTTTAATCCTAGCCATTTGATAGTGCCAAGTAATTCAGGAGGGATTTTTTTCTTTGGTATAACAGTGTTTACACAGTATTGCCTTTATTGCCACTGTGACAAAACTTTAACAACAAATGTGTCCTGGATAGATTGTAAGCATTATGTAATCTATCTTTCACCTATTTTTTTATTGATATGACATCATCAGGACTTCATGGCAACAGATAAAAATCACAAGGTATAATACATAAAAATGTTCCATCTGCATTTGTCTAGTGTGTGTGTGTATGTGTGTGTGGTGGGGGGTGAGCTGCATCTTGTTAACTGTTTTTGCAGCTGAGAACAGCAGAGAGGCCTTTCCACACCTCTTGACAGCTGTGTTCTGCTCTGTCACGCTATGGAGGCACAGCAGTGGTCTCCACCTCTGACTATGGGGCCCTCTACAGTTAAGACTTACACATAAAGAGAGAGTCTCACTCTCAAATGAAGTAGTCACCAGTTAGGGAAGTGACACCAGCCTGGGAAAAATCCTGCAGATATCTCAGAGTGCAAAAAAAAAAATTGCTTATCCTATCAAGACATTCAACGTTTAATGACTGATGTGATTATTAACCTTACAGGTCAGCATAGTTACATGATAAATTATTAATAATCAGCCATAAATCAACCTGTTGAGGAAGGAGATCGAAGACAGACAGGCGGAAAGAGAGAAAGTGTGACAACAGGTGCATTAATATGTTTAACTTATTTTAAAACGTGAGCTGAACATGCAAGGAGCAAATGATTTTAGCTATTTAAATCTTAAAGAGCGAGAAATCAAATATCACAAAATATTGCTGTATGTCTCTCCCAACGTAAGCTGAGACAGACAGACAGACACATCTGGACTTTCTACAAGAACGTTTGATTTTAATCTTAGATTACTTGCTGTATTTATTTGTGTAGTTAAAATCCACTGCCACGGTTCTGCTGTCAGCAACGTGGCACCCACATTTATATTACTTATACTATAACAGTTAAAAAACATGTTTGTTTTTATGTTTTCAATACACATTATGTTTATGAGAAACATGACCTGTAAACAGGCTCAATTTGGTCTCATTATTAGTTACATAAATATCCCTTCATCCAGCCTTTTTCTTAACCCACTTTTTCTGGTACTACTACAGGGTCAGGGGGGGCCTATACAGCCTATCCCCGCTGTCAATGGGAGAGAAGTGTGCAACCTGAAGAGGCTGCCAGTCAATTTCTTGCTGCAGGCAGCAGCAGTGTGGCCCATATTCACTTCAATATTCCTTTTTTTTTCCTTTTGAAAAGTGCTTCTCAGACCTCTGATCCCAAAACCCTCAAAAGCAGGAAGAGACCTTCAGCAGAACATTGTCACATTTATTCATGACAAGAGGAAAAGGGACTTACTGTAACACATCATTTAGTCTCCTGACTACACTGTGTTAGCATTACAAGAAATGATTATGTGTAAGACTGTGCACGAGTGACAGCACAAAGAGACAAGAGAAAGGGAGGAGACTGGCAGAGCGAATAAGAAAACACAGTCACCCTGTTAAAATGTGTTTCAGAGGAAAACACCCTCATCACCTCATCTATTAAACACAACAGACTCCGAAGAGTCATTAATATGAGGAGGTGTTGACGAGCATTAGTCACAGGGATATTAGCTGCAAAGTGGATGATGGATAATGGGAGTGTGTGAACACTAACACAGTCTGATGTGGTTCTCTTATGTCTAAGGATATTCCATCATCATTATATTTATTATACTGTATTTTAATCACTTAGAGTTAAATGTGTATTTGTGAGTATCCATTTACATGTAGGGAGACAACTGAGAAGAGCATTTCAATAAGGACTCTGTCACAGGAAGTATTTTGAAAATGGAGAAAGGGTGCAAATGAGGCTACAAGGTCACATCTTGAAGCCCAGTTTATGTAAATGAGGTTTAACAGGCAAAGGGAAGAGGCAGCTTTGTTTGTGGCAGGTGCAAACAAAAGTCTGCTGCTGTGTCCAGACTGATTGCACTCACTACAATTTTTCATATGTTGTTTTCTTTCTTTTTTGTTAGTGTTTGCAGGATAAATCTGCCATATGTCATTAACCTGGTCACTATAGAGGCCTTCCAGCTATTCCACTATCTGCTACATCAAACATGATTGTTGCTGGTTAGATATTAAAAGAAGTATTGCCTCTTTTCCATGAACTAATAAAGAAGGTACACACCTACAGTATTCATCAAATAAAAGTAAAACTGGTCACAGAAGTATGTTCAAACACGCCCCCTGCTGGGCACAAAGAGATAGACAGCATGCTAGAAATGCTGATGGATGCTCAACGGACATATCGCATGCACTTACCTTTACCCCGTTTAAGTTGTCTTGAAAAGTATGTAAAATATTAAGCTAAAAAGTTGTTGTGATATATCACAATTTTACTTATCAGAATCCATTTTAAAGAATATTTCCCCCTCTGAACCTGTATAATAAATAATAAACATCAATAAATCTAGTGTTCACTTCTTCATTGTAAATGGATATATATATATATATATATACTTCTGTAATTGTATCAACAAAGTATTAATTAACTTTTCAACTAATTTTGTTATTAGGTATAAAGAAAATATTTAATGAAGAAATCCAATCTATTTGAAAAACACTGTATTAAGAAAGATAATATAAAAATAGTCAGAGTTAATGTAATCTGACTATGTAGCTTCTAGATTTGTAACAGAAGACCTCATATTTTACACTGGGTGAATTTTCAATTTACTGTACTACAATATTGCCTTTTATGGTTACAATGTGAGTACACTGCATGTTTCTAAAAATCCCTTTTAGTGCAGCTGCAATGAGTCAAAGTCACAATTCAGACAAGATTGCCTCAACCAACATTAAAACTGCAGACTAGCGCATAGGACTTCCATTCATTTTCTATTGACAGAGCAGCTTGTCGATAATCTTTGTTATCTTTGTTATCACACGTCAAATGAATATTCTCTAGCTAATACACCTCCGTGTTGTTCCCCCTGATGTTGAGCAGACCCTTTAATCCAGTACCAGGGTGTTCCCCTGCTGCACCGGTCTGCAGCGTGTTGTTCTAACCAGGGTTGTTAAAACCATCACACTGCTGTTAAAAATACATTCCCCAGAGGGCTTGCAGAAGTCTTAACGTTAAAGCAGGACAGAAAGCTTTAAGTCTCATTTAATGGAATGTCAATATTAGTGTAAAGTTTGCAGTGTGTCCTTTTCATTTTTACACCTAAAAGAATGTAATTGCAGTGGTGCACTTAAGGATTATTGCTGCCTTGTTGGGTTTTCTCATTTTTCTGAATCCAGCCAAGCGGTCTGAAACCTGAATGGTTGAACACCACAGACATTCAAACTTCAAAACTCAGACTTTGACCTGTGGTTAAATTGCAGAACTATGCCAGTGATGTGCAGTTCATCTTCAGTGTTGTCCAGTTTAGGATCCTCAGAGAATGATGATACATCTTTAATGACAACAGCATGGATTAGGATTGCCATGAAATTTGAACCTTTCAGTATATAACTACTAAAAAAAATGGGGAAAAAAATCCAGTTAAAGCTATCGGATTTTCACTGCATTAATATTTGACTAGTGTTATTTGGGCAATGATTTGATTTCTTCTTCTTCTTGACATTCTTAGATATTCTTAGATAACCTCTCAAGCTCAAATTCACTGCTTTAATGCTATAGATAACAAAGAGGCAATGTTAAGCGTTTTAAACTTTGAAACTTTTTTCAGGTGCATTCACTTCAGTTCCATTTTATTTGTACAGCATCTTTAACAATCTAAATAGTTCCTGGCCACTTTACAGAAACCCAGAGTATGACCCCCTCTAATAAGCACTTGGCAAACAGTGGCAAGGAAAAGCTCCCCTTTAAATGGAAGCACCAATGAACAGCTCATAAGGAGTTAACCCTCCAGCTGATGCCCAACCACGTAAAGGTGGAGAAGAGGATAGAGAACAGAGAGGATGCTTTACAAGGACAAACATGGCAGGTTATATTGTAATATAAGGTAAACTAAAAAAATGAAGTGTTGGATTATTTTTATTATAGCTGATGTATTGTTAAGTACTAGTACTACAAAGATGAACAACAGAGAGAGAAACACAAAACTAGTAACTAGTAACATAGTGACATGAATGTAGGAAACACTCCCAGCTAAACACCAGAATGCAGCATTTAGCTTAAAGCTACAACAGGCTCACAGAGCACAGGGTTGACAGAAGCTGTTGACTTTTGTTATAACTGAATATCAGAGGAACAAGTAAAAGCCTGACTTTGCATTATTTGCAATGCTGTGTGCTTCCAAATGGCACTATAGTGTCCAAATATTCCCGAATCTGCTCTCATGAGATATTGGTCAGATGTTTCTCATAGTTTTACCAACATGTTCAGAATGACTAGCGAGTGTCTCTGTGTGTTTACACTGGGGTTTTGAAGCTCAGAGTCGAGGCAGGAGAGGATCTGCCGAGCAACCCTGTGTTTATACTGACTGTTTCCTGTGGGGCTGTTTAGGAGCCTGTGAGGGAAGAGACGCTGCAGTCAGGGCCCAATCAAATATAAACACTGAACAATGGATGGGGATTTGCTCCAAAGACACAGTTTATGGAGGTATCACCGTCAGTGCTATCCAAGGACAACATGACACAAAGTTGTTAAACTAAATGTAGGCCTAAAGATAAATCATTACCTCAGCTCTGTTCTCTGACTCTTTATCTAAATGAGCTCTGCCCTTTCCGTTTCGATATAATTAAGAAAGGTTCGGATATCTCTACTACCATATCTGGAGTGAAAGTGACTTTCAGCTTTTTGACTCTCTGGGGTAATTACACTAAGTTGTGTGTTTATGTTGCCTAATAGGCCCCATGATGTTTGCTGATTGACCACAGCTGACGCAGTGACCAGCAGGCACGTTAACCTGGCCTATACATGTGTGCCAATATCTGCTGGGCAGTTATCAGGCAATAACTCACTGCACGCTATCAAAGCACCATCTCTCTTTAGGAAAAGCCTGATTTTCTTATCACATAAAGGATCCTTCATCTCTGTCTCTCAACTGGCCCACTGCTCCTGGGTGGTCTCAGGGCTTAGCTGCGTAATAATGGTGCCTCACTCTTCCAAGAAGATGTGGAATACAGTGAGAATGCCTCATTTCAGCCAGTCACCTCATAACCTTGATGGGACTGATAAGAGAAGCTGGTGTAAGACCTGCTTTCTCCAAATGAAGTATCTGAAATGCTTACAGGCTGGAGACTGAAAAACTCTTCTGATTATGGTGATTTTGATCAAATCGATGTATTCGTTCCATGCCCATATCTGAATTTTCATGAAAATCTGTGCCCGATAACTATAGTACGACTGGGTTGAATGGGGGGAGATGTGCTAAGCGGTGCCCTGTGTGCCATGTCTAATGTCCCGTGGATCTGACCTGGACCTGCAGGACCTGGACTCAATTCAGGAACGGAGGACAGAGAAGGAGGTGTGGTCTCTTCTTGTCTACTCCATTTCCTGCCGTCAACACAGGCTCTAATTGGAAATTTGGGTGGCCTTGTTTATTTACATGGTTGAAATGCGGCGAGGTTGTATTTATATTTTCATGGCGCGTTCTCAGCAGTGCTGCATTACAAAGCCTTCCCCTGAGATCGCTGTGGGAGAGGGAGAAGAGTGTAGAGGAGCCCAGTGGCTGAATATGTGTGTGTGTGTGTGTGTGTAGATGGAGGTTGCATGAGGTCTAAGATTGTCTGCTGTAGTCTTATCTGTGTCACCTGTATTATTTTTAAATGAATCGATCTGCAGGTAAAGGGAATAATTAGTATGATTTATACAAAAAAACAAAGCTACACAACTTAGAATAAAGAATAAACAGCCTTTAAACACAAGCAGTGGAACAGTTGATGCATACAAGTCTATAGTTTCAGAAATCACACACAAGCCTGTAACCTTAAAGTCTCAAAGGTCCTATAAGTATACATGGACAAGAATTATCCTTAGATGAGCCGTGTCAGAGTGGTGGCAGTGTGTGTTTATCTTTCAGACCAGGTCTGCTGAGTGGCGGAAGGCAGAGCTCTCTAGTCAAGCCATGGCTATATACTGAGGGCCTGGACCCTGCTCTGGATGTAGAGTAAACACACAAGCACGCACACACATATACACTCAAAGGGCTCTCTCGTTCTCCTCCCTGCCCGTCAGCTGGAGACCACACACCCAGACCACACAGAGTCTGAGAACAGCCCGACTCACTCTCACGCAATAAGGGCTACGAGCTGTCACTCTGAGCGCCTCTGTCACTCTGTTAGCGCTGGTTCTATGTGCCAATTTGTGATAGAAAAGAGCAGTGTATTGCTTGCTTTCTAGAAATCCATTTAGCATAATTCAATCATGTTTAAAAATACAAATTAGTCAAATTAAAAAAAAAAAAGTGTTTGTATGCATGAAGAGGGCAGGTGTGTCAGTGCAGTCACACCCTGGGGCAAACGATCCTGAATGATTGTAGTCCAACTGTTTAAATGGGTGTCCATTATGGCTGGTGTAATTCCACTTCTACACAATGATATATCACTCCCTGCTGGAAATGTCTGTTACTGCACCCTCTGTCAACTGCTCAGGCTTCGAAAAAACCTCTGGAGAAAATCTAGACAAAACTGCAGCATCTCCAACTTTATTGACATTTGAGTGTGACATCATTTATCTCCAAAGCCTGCCAGCCAATCTAAACAGTCAGCGCTGCCCTCGCATCGGTGCCAGGTTAGTCCACCATATTGTTCTGCTTATCGAGCGTTATCTGTTTACACTCATGTATGCAGTCATCTGATGATTGTTTTCTATTACTTTGCTGCTCCTTATCCGACAACTGTTATTGCTTTCCTGCCATCGTCATGTGTTGGCTCAAGCGCATTGTTGTCTGAAGACACACAGATAAACAGAGCCATCAGAGAACAATTCCATCTGATTAATTGTGCAGATAAAGATTTTACTCTCTGTTGATGGGAGTCATTCTTGTGTGTCTCACAGAAGATATCGAGGAAATGACACTAATTCAATGATCAATCAATTAATAAGGTGAATGGTGAATTCTATTATAACTAATCTATCAACAGCTTATTTGCTCCTATCAATGACTGTTTGACACAGCTTCGTCAATAGGCAGTGAGTGATGACTGATTGAATTGCGGAGTCAGTTTAAAAAGGTCAAAATTCATTTTAAAAAAGGAAAATGAGGTCAGCACCTTCCTAAGCACAGCAGTAAAGAAGGATCAGCCTGAGTGAAGGGGAGTTAAACAGGACTGTCAACAAATCCCAAGTAGGGTCTGACCCTAAACACAACTGGGGTCAGAGACACTGAGAGTAGGGTAGGATTACAGCAGGGGAACATTTTGAAAAGTAATAGCTTCAAATATATTCATAATTATTGTTTATATTCCTGTGAATTTGTAGCGATGCTGATTAATTGTCCTGTAAGCAATCAACAAATAATTAGGAAAAGACACATGTCACATGTTTTTAGTTAAATGCAGTAACTATTTTCTGATGTCTCTGGTGGGATTTTTTGATCCTAAGATTGTTAAACACTGTTCTGTGACCCAACAAGAGCTTTTTGTTTGGCTGCATTAACCAGCAGATGTCAGCAACACACTTCAATTTGACCCCCAGAATTGATAAATCTACACATTTTAACATGATTTTTGAAATTAGCATTCAGAAAAAAAACCTTTGAGTTTAAGCTAAATCAACACAGATATTAAAAAACATTATAGAGTTAGTGTAAAGTGTGAAGCTTCCCAGAAACAACATTTCCATGTGCAAGAGACAGCTTCATGAATACAGTGTTGCTGTGATTGACATGTCATGTCATGTCTTATATCAGATAGTTTGACACTGTTGCAAACACATTATATCTTTCAATCAGTCAAATTTCATGAGTCATTATGCTACTGACAGAAACAGAGAGAAATTGTGGCAGTTGCTGGTTTCACTGTGTCTGTCAAACGTTTTAAAAGGTTTTTTTTGTGCACCGTCCGATCACTCCAAACCTGAGAGAGAGACGATGTTGCTTGGAGCAACGGCTCATACAGGCGGAAAAAAAAGAGAAAAAAAAGAAGCCTGACTACAAATGATGTGGCTTCCTGCAGAGGGGGAAACACCATGGCAAATGTGTGAATGTGTCTTTTTTTTTCTTTTTTGTCTTTTTCTAACCAAATATGAGTCTCTCAGTCTTCCTCCCTTTTGTTTGCAAATGTTTGAAGCTCAAAGACAAAACATAGCCCAGTAGACAAAAGTAGTTGCAGATGTTTATTTCAAAATATGTGGTGCAATTGTAGAAATAAAAAAAAAATCAATTTCAATTTCTAGTAAACATTTCTCAAAAAATTTCATACAAATTTGGTGATTTCCTCACATTTTGTTCCTAAATGTTTTACTGTATCTGTAAACCATGACTATGATACGAAATGTGTGTGTGTGTCTGTGTTTGAGTCACCGATGCTGTAGGTGGGTGAGTCACATGTTTTATCCTGAGTCCATAAATGTCAATTCCTGATAACAGTAATACCGCAACTGTGTGACATATACCCACCTACGTATAAACACATATGCTCATTTACTACACACACACACACACACACACTCCAATACACAGTACCACAGCAGAACATTAAAGTTGATTGATACTGACTGTGAAGTATGGTAAAACACAAAGTCACTCAAGCAGAGAATCAGATCAGTGGGGTGACTGGAGGCTTGAGTAGGGGGGGGAAGGATTTATGGTTCAAAAATGAAAGAAAAACATTCCTGCCTGTGATTTTGGTCAGACATTTGAAGCAATTGTGAAAGTGATGTGGTTTAAGTGTGAAGGAAGTAAGTGCAAAGATCGAAACTCTGGACCACAGAAGAAAAACATAACAAAACCTGCATTCCTCCTACTCCAGCATTCACCTTTAAAGCTGGAAGAGGAATTCCAGCACGCTCATTCTGGCATTTCCTGTAATGTGCATCATTTCTAACTAGGCATTACGTGGCCTGACTCTAAGTACATCTGTAGGCGGACGCTGCATCCACAGGAGTGTGAGCTTCCACCAGGCGATGGGAACCAGTGACCTTCTCCCTGTCTAAACCGGCACACAAACCGCAAAGGTAGTTTTTCTTCCCATTTGTAAGGCCACTGGTTTCAGGTAAAGAGGAACAGGTACAGCAAGTTACGAGATGAGTCTAAATTTCCAGTCAACTTCTGCCAGTCCACATAGGTCAAAGCTCATAAGTCAATCCAGTCTTTTAAGAATCAGTTTTTAACATCAGCAAGACCGACTTCATGCTATGTGTGGTGTCTAGCACATAATACAAATGATTTTGTGTTTTTAATGTCTGTAAGTTTCACAGGAAATATGGCATGCTAGCAGAAAATCTCCAGGACCTTTCACCACAAGAGGCAAGAGTATGGCAGTATAACATATAAGTTTAATGTTCCAACATGGGACAATCATTTAGGGTTATAATGCACTGTGGATTTGGTCTGTAGATCTGTCAGAGCTGATCTGCAGTGGTCATGAATTTGGCCGAGGCACCAGGCTAGGGTCTGGGTGTTTTAATGCACATGATTTCTAAAGCCTGTCAAATCTAAAATATAATATAGTAAATACAGACAATATGTAGCTACATACTTCATTACTATCTGAAATATGATTAAGTGCATCCTGTAGCTACTGTAAGTGGGAATCAAGAGTAACAATACCACACCAGTGATAACTTACATTTCTCGTACATTCCAATAAATAGGACTAATCGTGGTTCACTTGCTCATCTAAGTAAATGTTTATTCTACATATCAAGCATGTGACAAAAAGGCTTCGCCTTGGCTGTTACCTAATTTGAGAGCAACAATCACATTGTCAGCTGTTACCTGTAAATATGAAGTATTCATTCATCCCTTTGACGTATCAGTGTTTGTCTTAGAGGCCATTCTTCCTGTGCACCTGTGCTAGTATTTCCTGTCTCAGTTGCCCTCCACTCCACTCACCACCACCCCCACCCACCCTCAAACCGCATCCTTCACACTGTCACAATAATATTTGTAGAGAAGAAAAAAAAACTTCACTCCACACTCACAGACACGAATTCCAAGACACAAAGGCGTGCAAGTGAAAACAACAGGGTCTTCCCCGTAAATACCCCTCAGTCCACTTACAGTACGAAGGCCTACAGTCACAGGGCACGACAAAAGGTCAGAGCTGCACACTCACATTCATACCCTCCTGTATGTGTGTTCATCTGTCATTCCTGAATATGCTGCAGAGATCTCTGGGAGGGATAGTCAATTGTTGGAGGGGTGTTCTGTTCCTGGATGTGATCGAAAGCCCGCAGGTAGTGACCATTGTTCTGCTGGTAATAGTGCACCAGTTTCCTGGCGAACAGTGGCTCCACCTAAAGTGAAATTATGTCTCCGTATGAAAGATGTATGTTAACAATACCCTATCATGTTGCACAATACAAAGGCAGAGAGCATGCTTTTTCTACAAGCAGTGGTGAGTAAGTGCATTGCAAAAACATGTATATCTTATCTATGTATCTTATAGCTTATTATAAGTAATCCACCAGTGTCTTTTCCCTTGTGATGTAACGTAAGTAAGAGGAATATAAGAGTCTTGTATGTGTTGTCTAAATCCTATAGGTATACAGTGTATTTGTATGCATTAGCATAATAACTTAACTTAAACTTAATGCTAATGTTAGCTCAATATCATGCATTTATCTCCCTTTACTCCGATAAAATTTGTAGCGAGTTTGCCAATTTGCGGCTAAGCAAGCATTCATTTTCTGAATTTTTACTTGTTAACTTCTTTAATAAGTTAATGAGCAGTTATTTAGGAATAAACATGTTTCAATTATTAATGAACGTTTTAAGAAAGTCGATATTATTTTTCTTTTAGCTAATGCTAACTGATGTAAGTTCTCCAAACAGCTTACAGTAGCTACGGTTACTGCTACCTGTTTTTAGCGGTTTGTAGATAGTATCATTTTCTTTTATAGTCCAGTTTTCTGATTTAAAATGGTTTATATTGGTATAGCATTATATATTAAATATTTTATTTATTGTTATCTTTTGAGAATGTAAGTAAGGAACGTAAGGATAGGTGACTAAATGGGCATAATGTTTTTTTTTAGGAAGTTGATGTCTCTATTTAATAAAAACACTATAGGCAGTATTAGCCATATGTAATTGAAATGTGGTGTACCTGTGCTGTGATCAACTTCCGTGGCCGCTGTGGATCGGGATACTCGTCTCCAAAGCATAGCACCACCTGGTGTCTTGGTAGATGACGACCATTATGGGCAAAAGTTTGAAGCTCTGAGAGGAAAAGAAACAAAAAACCAAAGGGATATGAATTTTGAGCAAACACTTTGCTCTCATGACATTTTCCCTAACTGATATGACTTCTCTGGAAATTACAGATGAGGATGATGGAAAGGTGGCACAGAAAAGACTATTATGTTGTGCAGTGTGGTGGACCACAGGAGGTGGGTGGGGACTCCACACACTTTGGCCCCCCCTGCTGAGAATGAGAGTGGATTCTTTGTGCTACCTCAACACGCATAGGGACTTACCCGTGCATCTGAAGTACCTGCAGCCTCTCCTTAATAATTTCCCACCTCCATCATCACAATCTGCCTGACCCTTGTCTGACTGCAGGAAGCTGTGGCAGCATGTTTATTAAAGTTTTCTTAGTTATTCTAAAGAATTTAATGAGGAGGAAGAGTCAAAGCTGATACTTCTAACAAAAACCATGCACATCACACAATACACAAGTATGGGCATCTGTTCACTTAAATTGGCTGCAGCATCCAGTCAGCGAGCCAAGTAATCTGAATTACAGCAAGATGGGAAAGTTGTGAATAACATTTCCTACACCAATATTCTGAATATTGATTTAAAAAATCTTTTTTGATAAACTCCGCTACACAAATAAATGCTTTTGTGGTACAATAGTAACATCTCAGAGACATTGGGCTAAACAGCTATCATGTAATTTTGTAAAAACTTACATTTTCTTAGGCCTGTTCAGTAAAATTTGAAGCAATTACTGGAGTCTGTTTCATGCTATAATGTACGCTACTAGAAAACTACTTGATAGCTTAATAGATATAGATCAAAAGTAGGTCAAATAGTTTTTATGAGCCAGTTTCTTGTATGGTATGATTCTAAGAATACAGATGGCATATGCTACACAGATACAGATTTTTGGCCTATAAATAAGAAATCTTGAGTTGAGGGAATATTTCGCTTTACTCTTATCAAACTGTGCAGGATGTTTCTGTACTGTACCATCCAGACTTGGAGATCTGAACAGCATGCCGGTGCTTACCAGTGAGGAACTGCTGGGTGTCAAACAGTTTGCATGGCTGCTCCTTCTCCAGCTTGTTGGGTTTATCCATAAATGGAGCCAGAGGCCCCTCCCAGTATACTCGTCCTTGGCACAGGCGCTTAGCGTATAGCCCGTCAGGTTCCATCCACAGAAGCACCCCCTTTGCCAGTACATTAGGAAGCATTTCTGCTCCCTGTCTCTGAGACTCGGGGTATGGGAATGGAAACAGAATGATTTCTGCCCCGCTGTGAAACCTGTCCTCTAAACATGGAGAAGAAGAGGAGGAGGAGGGCGGAGAGGAGGAGGAGGAGGAGGAGGAAGAGGTGATGCGACAACCTTCTGGGCTGGTGGTAGTAACTTGTTTTACTAAGGACTCTCTGTAGAACAGGGACACATGCAGGCTCAAATCTGGAAGAAAGTGAGAAGCATGTAGGAGGGACAGCATTATCATTCTGATTCTCTTAAGGTCTTCAGTTTTAGTCACTGCTCTTTCATCATTTTTAACCCTTTGTATCAAAGTTGTTGACTTTCATGGCCTGTTTTTCTGTGTTTTAGAAAAGGGAAGTAAGTGTTGTTGTTGGTGGTTCTTATCTGTAGATGCAAATACGGTAGCATTTAATAGCACGTTAATAATAGTGTTAGTCTATGTGTGTGTGTGTGTGTGTGTGTGTGTGTGTGTGTGTGTGTGTGTGTCCGTCCTAATGCACCTGAAACAATCCTTTACCTGTTATGGCATTGTTCTGGTCCATTGTGTACACAGACGGTTGAGACTCTGAAAAGTAGGTGTGGAAGGCGAGCTGAAAACCTGCATGGAATAATATTAAAAAAATAA
The DNA here is from genome assembly GCF_900634625.1 of Parambassis ranga. NCBI lineage: Eukaryota > Metazoa > Chordata > Actinopteri > Ambassidae > Parambassis > Parambassis ranga. The sequence continues at coordinate 7,303,068 of NC_041037.1, read as the reverse complement.
TAATAATGTGGTGCTTTTGTAGATTTTTGTGTTTATATCTGGAGCAACTTTGAGGAATGTAAGGTTTTGTCTGCTGCACCATATGTTTTAATGTGTATATGAGAAGGTTATAATAAAACAATACAATACTTTATAAAGATGCTGCTGCTTTATAGTAATGTCCAAATTACTGAAGGCTTTTCTTTTAGTTTATAACCAGATCATATCATTACATAATCAATTAAGCGTCATCAGAAACATCCTGTATTTTGTCAGCGCAAATAATAAAAGGGATTACGGCACTAAACATTGAATTAGACATAACATCTTACCATTTTCTGAGTGTGATGCAGGCCAGGCCCGAGGAATCGATGGAGGGTAGTGGCACTGACCATACTGCAATTCTGTATGTGGCCCATGGTGATGTGATGCAGTAAGAGGTTGTTGCTCTGGCGGTCCATGGTAATCCCTCCAGTCCCTTCTCTCCTGAGAAATCATAAAGCTGGGGACCTGAGAAGGAAGCACGAGAAAGGTCACTCAGAGAAGACATTATGCTTTCCCTAGTTTTTTTTTTTACGGCAGGATGCAGCAGCTGACCTGGTTGTGCAGTGATGCGAATGAAGAAATGTAGCCAACTGCATTTACATGTGATGGCGTATCCTCCATACTGGTCATCTTCATTCCTAGAAATGTATGTGAATAAAGAGAAAAGAAGATTAGTGTTATAATCTAGGCCATTCCTAACACTGGTACTTTTGTGGCAAAAAATATCACAGATCGTTTTCACAGATGAACTGAGACTATATGAGATGCTTAATTCCGTGAACTTATCTACTGCCTTGTTCACAGCTTCGAACTGTGAATGTGTTTTTGTGCACTTGTGAAGTGCTTTTTGTTTGTTTTGAGTGTTAAGTGTAAGCCCAGATAGCGAGAGCAGCTCTGGTGCGACAAAAAGCCTGTAGTAGTATGATGTTAGACACTTAGTTATGCAAGGCTGGAGGTCGTCTGGTTGTGTTATGTGCACCCTGCACTTAGTAACCGAAGCCCTCTAAAAAAAGCACTAAGGCCTTTTTGGTACATGCTTTGGCTTCCTTTGTGCTTCCTGCCTCAGAATCAACTGCAGTGGTGCATGTGTATGTAGAAAATCACCAATAGTTTATAAAGAGGTTGAGCTGTGTGTGTCAAATACAGATCTAAATGTCTTAGTCTTGTCCCTTATTCAGTACTCTTCAGCTCTACATTCACAATACCTTTCTTTGCTCCCTCTGGAATGATTCTGTAGACTTTGTATGGATCTGAGATGTCCAGTTGGCTTCTTTCTACTAGTTCATCAAAGTCATTGCTTTTATTAAGCGCGCAGCGTAGTCTGGTTTTCCATGTGGGGGGATCTGGTTTGTCCACACCTTCCTTATATTTTCCCTTAAACATCGCCCATGCCTGAAAACAAAAAAAATAAGTATTTTTTTTAATGTCAAACCAAAACTTAAATAATATGATGAACATCCAGGTTGTAATCAACTCATGTGCAGAGTGTGTGTGCATGTCTGTGTGTGTGTGGAATGTGATGAATTGACCTTGAAGAGTGCAGCATCCTCGTCTCGATTGTAGTCTTGTTTTCCTGCATGTTTCCATGGAATCCTAAAGATGGTTTTCTCATCATTTTCCCAAACCAGGCCGGGATATCGTCCGCTGTCAATCTGATCGATCAGCCACTGTCTCAGCTTGCCATTGCCGCAACTGACCGACAGGCCACTGTCCTCATCCAGGTTCATTTTTGCAACATAAAATCACTGTGGGCACAGCATGGTGCAGCTTAGATATTTACTACAAGACTCTCACTAAGCCAGAAAAGATGCATTTGATAAAATACCAGAGTTTAGCACTGTTGTCATTATCAATAACATGTTTTTAAGCTTCCGTGCTAAGCTAGTTAAGCCCACATCTTCTGCAGCCCTGACTGTAACAGTAGCAATCACTTAAAACTACTTTCTATCTTGTCATCTCGCAATGGGTTTTTTACATTACAAGCAATACGCAGTACAAGATAAGGATGTAAGTAGAGGGGCTGAAGTGAGTCACATGTGGCACAATTTTAACTGTGAGGAAATAAATGTGACTCATTTAAAGATACATCCATGAATACATGTGTGTGTTCCACCTATAATACACTCTACTGTTTAATATGTAGTTGAAATGTGCTAGTTAATGTTGAGGTTGGATCTTCACTGTGATCACACACCTTAAAAGTTGTCATCACTCGGTATCATTTCTCACTTATAAAGTGCTGCTGCTTACCTTTGAGCAGGTTGTGCAAGGTCCACCGCTGAAATCTGTTATGAAGCTTTCAGGGTCCTATTCTTAAGTGTTATCACATCTTGATTTGTTAAAAGGGAGGAGCCTCTCGGTCTCTGAGAAGTTCAAAAGGAGATGTGCAGCAACTGGGCGTTCATTTCTGTTAAACTTGCACCCACACACATCTGTGGTGGGGAATCCCTTTCAGTGACACCCTGCAGCAGCCACTGGGATGGAATGGAACAATTACCTGCACTAAAAAAATATCACCCCCACATATTTGTTATTTTTCTAAAAGCCTGTAAGCGTAAGCCTGATTTCCACTGACTGAGTGGAAACGTCTGTAGAGCTTTTTATAACGAAATATTGTTATTAGGAAAAGACATGCATCGGTGTGACATAGGGCACCAATGTAAGAATACACATACTTGGCTTCAACATACACTTGTTTTAGAAGAGTACTTTGTTAGTAATACTGCCACCCAGTGGATACCTTAGAGCACGGGTATTTGTGATGTGCAGTCACATCACAAATATCTCCTAAAATTGCTGAACTTTTACTGCTTTAAAGCCTTTAAAAAACACACTTGTGTAAAAAGAGTGACAAGAGTGTGATCTTTGTGTTTTTGATGCCACCATGCATGACCTCTCTTGCACATTGACAAACAGGAAGAGAACCAGGAAACACAGTCGTAAACAGAGCGCACAATGTATCTTATCACCTCCAACATGACAGCCCACCAACACACACGCACACACATACACACAACACTACACTCCTCTGCTGCTTTTATTTAACAATTTGAAATTATAATGACACAGTGAAAAACAGAGTGCATAACATTTATAAGTTAGAAAAAGCACCAGAAATGTTGGTTTATGTTTTTTTAAGAAAAAAAATGCGTACAGTAGGATGAACAGTCTCTTGCATCCATTCATGTCCTCATCTGTGATCCAGACAAAAGTCCACAACACCAGATATCCAGTCTGTGCTGCAAAGAATCTGATCAAATACCTCCAGGTGGGGTAGATGCAGTCTTTTCTGCCTCCTCACTCTTGACTTTGGATGCCCTTGCCAGCAAGTCACGTATATCAGCCTCATCATTGAAGGGGTTGTCCTTATATTCCTTCTGTAGCCACTCTCTGAACTACAAAAATAAAAAAGATTTGTTAATGTAAATCTGTAGTTAATGTTATCACCATGTTCCCAAGGCACTGACCTGCTCAGCTTGACTAGTCTCAAACTCCTGGAGCTGCCGCTGGAAGCCCAGGTTGGGGCCAGCACAGGGCCGTGCCACCTTCACCGCAGCCAGCACCTCTTGCCAGCCCAGTCCTGTCACCGTCATGATGTAAGCTACAACCAGGGTGACACTGCGAGACACACCTGCCAAACTGAGAATCACAGTGAAAATCTGACTCTGGTATAATAGAGAAAATACACATCAGAGTTATTGCTCATTTTCTAACAGGTGGCACGCTGATTTACCAGATATATGAGAATAATACATAAATAATTGACGTTAAGAAGTATTAAGCAGCATAGAAACAGTTGTCAAAGCAGTGCTTATAAATAGTATTTCTGAGAAGAAAAACCCTATGTTTTTTAAAAAAAAACATAACTATACCCTGTTAACACATTGTCAGCCACAGCACTGCACAGGCACAGACTTGCTACTTTACTCTTTTTGGGAAGTTCAAGAATAGACCTTTATCATTGAATCTATTCCGTGCAGCAGTTATACATGAGTTCACTTGCACACTTAGCGACGATCTGTTTTTTCCCCAGATAATAAACTGATATGTTTGTGATTGTTTAAGATAGATAGAGGAAATCTATGAGGAGATGACATTTCTATGCTGCTGCTCAGTGCATTTTAGGTCCTTAGCTCTTATTGCACGAGCTGAGCGCACAGCTCTGATGTCAGGCCTGTATTGCATGAGCCATCAGAGCTGAGTTCCCCTCAAAGAAATACATCATACTTATGTGTCGTCAGCATTTGTGTAAAAAAAAATACTTTTAAGGGACAACTCTGAGCAGCATGTCTTCTTGAAATAATCAAGACTACAGACGATCTTTCTCTCACCAGTGAACCAGGCAGCCTTCTCCTTTCAGGCGGGACTCGTGCATGAACATTATGCTTTCTTTAAAGTGCTGAGTCCTATGAGGCATAAGAAAATCCTTGTTAAATAGGTCATGACCACATCAAACCACTATGAAAATGTGACAAGATCTGCTGTTTAAACTGTACCTGCTGTTCTTTTTCTACACAAGGACAAAGGTGTAATGTTTTTAACACAATGGGAGCATGATGTGCCTTTAGGTTTGAAAGAATGGGTGTCACATTTCACACAGCTAAATCTAAGGAGGCAATGTATGAGTAAAAAAGTGGTTGTGTGTATGCGTGTACTAACAGCATGTTGCAATAATTGTGTAAGAGATGTGAATACGCGGATTAAAAATGTGAATTCAATGATAGATAAGTGAGCTGCATGCACCATTTCTTCATATAAAAACAACTGCATGTTGTACATATTCATGCCAAAATAACAGCTACGCATCAAGAGCCGAGTCCAGCTGTGTTACTGCGGTCTAGTCAGAGAAATGGTTCACAGTTAGAGCCTGTGAAAGCATATCATTTACACGTTAGTTTGAAGAAAATGAACCTCAGACGCCCACACAGTGCAGCCTCAGATGAATGTGGTACTCTCTCTCTCTCTCAGTGTGTTTTTCAGCTTTTCATTGTTCTATGTCATGTTGCTGTGCTGCACATTTTTTCAACACTTACAGGTTTTGTGTGGGCAGGTCGGCCGCTGAAATGCACAGATAGGTCATCTCCTGGTGGACAAAGTGCACTGGTTACCTGCCAGCAGTCGCTTGCTTAACACAAGTCAGTAATTTTACATTGCTTTAAAAGAGTCGATGATGGGAATGCAGTTTGCGTAATGTCAATTTTGAGACTTTAGCTCTTTTCTCCACTTCATGTTGAAATCATTAACAATCCCCAAAACACAATAATAATGAAGGAAGGCTGCACACTGGCTGAAACAAGAACAAACGCCTACTCTGATACCCACGCAGGCACACAATTCAGCTCTCTGACCGAACCGACTGCCATTGAATGGCATTTTTCATGATACTCTAAGAATCACATGAGTGACAAACTACCCTGCTGATTGTTGACTTGCTCGGGAGTAACAACTGTTTGCTCAGGAAGAAGAACTATTGACGAGCACTTCCTCCTGAAGAAACCTGCCAGACTAGTCTTTGGGACTGAGTCACGCACAGTGTACCAATACATTTCAGCTTCACATATTTGGTGAATGGTGTTAATCTGCACTTTTTTAATCCATATTTAGATTGAATATATACCAAGATAATGCAGAGCTTCTCACCGGGAGGATAGGAGCTGGACTGTCATGAATGGACAGGATGTGAGTAATGTTGTTTCTAGCCAACTGTTCTCTGTCCTTTGCATCTAGGGAGAGACAGCACCACAGTCAATAGTTACAGACATATGCACCTATAAGAATCAAATGAAAACAACAAAAGAAAAATGCACTTTGAGGCACACCTTTGAAATTTCCTAAGTATAAATCAGGCAGGACCTACAAGGACAGAGCATAGGGAGACACAGTCAGAATGCACCATAAATAAAGACATGCAACAGCTGCATTAAAAATCACAGCCTTAAAATATTACGTGATAAGTAGGAATTAAATTTAACCCTGACACCCTGTGAATAGATACATATAATCACCCCTCTTTAAAGCAAAAAGCAAGCCTACACTAATCCATTGAGTAATCTAACGAGGAGACAAAACTTTATTTTGTTAAACATCCTCCAATGATCCCTGTAACACGAAGCAGCGCTTCAACCGAGAGCGCTTTTAAGACACACTACCTTGTTGATGCCATTCCCCATGCTGACAGACAGCGTCTGGAAAAACGAGAGTTAAAAGAAAAGCCACTGTGTTGTTTTAGACTGCTTATCTGGGGGTCTTGGTAGCTTCCTAAATCCCACTGTAAGGGAGCGAAAGCAGCAGCCCAGCGTCCGAGTGAGATGAGCACTGAATTGCCCGAGCTGCCCGTGTTGAATTCTGGGAGACGTAGTTTACTCATGTAAGGAGATCGGCGCTTGCTGTTATCTGAAACCCAACACTGCATTTGTGTTGCTGGAATATTTATACCTTGCAGACACCCCGTGTGGGTCCCACGACAGCAAACTTTATAAATACAACAGACCGTCAACAGTCATAGGATAATTATCCAACCATCTGTGGCAACATTACAGGAATACAAAGGCCCACTGCTGAACTACCAGTGTGGAAGAATGAGGCATTATCTTAATACTAAAACTTGGAAGCAGAATTGTTGAAGAAATATCCCATTAAATCTGAAACTTGACAGATATGATATATGAGAAATATACTGAGGAAATATAGGCTATAGGCTAAAGTAAAAATACAATAGAAGAAAGAACACCGATAACAAGTTGTATGAGTGAAATATCACTAATTTGAACTAGAATATTTCATGTATATCTGGGTTGCACAATATTTTTGGCAATATACTGTACGTAGATGAGTATATCAGCTGACAGAAATGAGTTGGAGGTCATATATTATTGAGTGTGTAAAGTGTCAGTCACTGATAGCATAGAGATTTTAATTTAATCAGTTTATTTCACTATAGGGTTGTAACTATATAACAGCATGTTCTCCGCAATAAGGTGAAAGGAAAATATGTGAATGTTGGCAATCAGCCATAAGGAGTTGAACAATATCTGCATGCTATATATCAGAAACAAAATATATATATATTGTGCAAAATATATATATTGTGCTTCCATAATATGTATGATCACCTATGGTCAGTTGTTAAATAGCATAATTTTGAAACACACCTCTCACACAAGTTTGTGAATGTGCCAGGAGAAGACAAAGTGGCCTCTGTCTCTGTCTTCCAAGACGGACAAGTGAGGTCTCCTGGCTACTATAGGACTACCCAGAAAAGGGTTAGACTATCACAGGAGGTTGAACTCATCCCTTACTTACATGACACCATGAAAAAGGAATTTTGATGTCACATTAGAGAAAATACCAGTGTCAAAGGGGAAGAGTAGAGGGCATACATGCTAGTAGTACTTTTTAATTCTGCACCGTCAACTGTATTTTTGCCCATAGGGATCACAGGTCTACACAGACTACAGCTCTACAGCTCATCACTAACTGGAAAGAACCACGTCCTTCCCCTATATGTCTGGAAGCACAAAAACAACCTGACCATAAAACCAGTGTGGCGGCTGAAGAGGCCAATCACACATGACTCAAGCCTCGACAGTGCTCCTGTTACAGAGAAATGATGGCACCTGGCAACGCTGTACAGATCATTATCATGAAAGGAGCATCAACAGGAAGTACATCTACTACCCCCTGCCCCACATTGACAGCACATTTACACCGCAGGCCCCATGAAGTTTGGTTATAACTTCCTGCCGATCTGTCGTTGTATGTGGGGCAGCGTGTGACTATCAGACTTGAATGAAAGAAGACATCTGCAGCATATATGTGAGTGACAGAAGAATAAGATATCGGTCTCATTGCTCAGTTGTGAGAAGCTACAGTGTCCATTTTTTCATTTGAAGTGTTGATGATGATTGGCTAAAATTAATCAAATCACAGATCAAATGTAGTTTATATGTCAATTACTGTCACAGGTACCTGGATTTTTTTCTTCTTCTAAATAATTCAACAATTTCCAGCACTAGATAAGAATAACAGAAGGAAAAAATGTGACAATACCAGACAGGTAAATATGATACTACTTTGTTGTGGTTTTAGTGTGTAAAAAGAGGCATTTATAGTGTGGGTGTTCACAGATAGGTTGCCCAAAATGTAGGCCTACATGTCGTACATCACCCACACTTTCAGAGGCTACAATTCAGGTGGTTTCCCGCTCTAGTTTCACATAAATGCTTGTTTTATCAATGAAGTTTTTTTCTAGGTTAAGGCATCCGCTGTGCTCTTTTGATTGTACATTTACAGTTTGCTTTTCCTGCATCCTGTTTTTTTTAAGATTCTGGGTAGGCTTTCCATTTATGCTTTTAGATACAGCTGAAAAAGCAATACACTAGATTAAGCATCAGATCTTTTTGCAGTCTTAGTTTGCACAGATTAAAGTGACCAGTAGGTGGCATTAATGTCACACGCCGGGATTTACAGCCGATCAGGGGAATTCAGCGTCTCAAAAAAAACTCAAAATAAGACCCTTAATGAGAGGCAGACACTTTTAACTCTTATATCATGTATTTGTGTTTTGTTTGGACGCGTCTGCATCTTCAATCCTGAATCTACTTGCGGTCCTGTTTTGGATCTGTTATCGACTATGTTTGTCTGTTTGTAGTTTTTTAGTTTTGTATGCCGCTGAACTGGTTTCACTTTTTCAACGACGTCGAGGAAATCCCGGAAATAAGAATAAAGTCCTTGTCGTGGAGTTGGCAGCACTTTTAGGTAACTGTTTCATGCCAGTTTAAAAGTAAAAAGTTAGAATTAGTTCCTTAAAGTTGTTTTAATTGATAATAAGTTGGATAATATTAGCTAAGTTCGTTTTGTTGCGGAAACTTTTGCAGATGTGAGGTGCTAGCTTACATCGTGAGCTTGTCAAAGTGTTTTGGGTGTTACGGATGGCTAATTCGATGCGTCAGCTTTTTACTTTGTCTCCTCTCAATATCTGTCTCTGTGTTAAATAGTATTAATGTGCGAAACACGTTAATAGCATGGGTGTATCTGAGCTGTAGTTGTAATTTGGTACCTTCTTCTTCACAGGGATGGCCACCGCGCGTCATTCCTCGCTTCATATGAGTTCGACAGATCTCATTAAGAAGGAGCCCCTGGACTATGGAGGATTCGGGGAGGTTTACTTGTGCTACCATGTAACCCTCGGGCAAGTGGTGTTGAAGACCATGTACACAGGCCCTCTTCGCAGCGAGTTAGTATTCTCTGTTACTGTCTGTCCTGGGTATTCCCCCTTCGAGAGATTATAACTTGAATCATGTGTCCAGTAGGACACTGAAGAAAAGCTCCTTCACAGTTATTTATATTAGAGTTGGCAAATATTCACAGTACTAAGTACATCAAAGACAGCTGTTAACTGTATATAGCATTACATTTTATTGTTATTATCGTGGGGATAGTCTGTGAATAAGCATGCACTGATTTTTGTTCACTTCCTTTTATAATGGGGAGAAAAAAGGGATGTAAACTTATCTGAAATGGGGATGTAGTGATAACATCTGTTGATCAGCTCAGCAGCATTAACAGTTTTTCCTAATCTCACATAAGCAAACTAGATGAGGAGATGACATCTTTGTCAAACTCTTATGTATAAAACATCATAGGCTACTAATATCTCTAAAAAAGGCTGGGTTAGAAAAAACAGTAAATTGATAAAGATTTTTCTTCTTTTATCCTAACCATGTCTACAGGTTATCTATCAATCTGTATCACTGTGTATTATTATTATTATTTTAACTGAATATGCAGACGGTATATTCAATCGAGACTAGACTAGTCAAAGTCTAGATAAAGACAATCAAAAACTTTTAATTAAATTAGTTATAATAAATAATAACAGAACCACAAAATAAAATTGCTTCATATCCATGTACCTGGTCAACTTTCTACTGTAGGAATCCAGCACTTGTATCTGTTCATGATCCTTTTTTGCACTTGTCACATGCCATATCTGTTTTTTGCTCTATTTTTGTAGGGAAAATAAAAAGTCACTGCTGGATGAGGGGAACATCATGGCCAGCCTGAACCATGAGCGAGTGGTCAAATTACTAGGTGTCATTATGGAGGACAGAGACTGCTCACTAGTCATGGAGCTCATCCCTAGAGGCAACCTGCTGGTCATGTTAGAAACGGTTAGCAGCTTAAAAATTTATAGTCACACTTGAAAGTGCTACTATTATATATATATATATATATATATATATATATATATATATATATATATATATATATATATGTGTGTGTTAAATACACTAAATTCTGGTTTCTAGGTGGATGTGCCTGTATCCATCAAAGGAAGGATCATCTTAGAGATTTTAGAAGGGATGATATACCTCACAGAAAGACATGTCATACACAAAGACATCAAGCCAGAGAATATTTTAGTCGATAAGGATTTTCACATTAAGGTATCTTAAATTACCCCTAAAAGTTTATGCATTTACAGACATGGAGAATATTTATTTGTTCCTATGTCCTGCTTAGATTGCAGACCTCGGCCTGGCCACATGCCAGACATGGAGCAGGCTCTCAAAGCAGGAGTCTCGCAGGAAGAGCAATAAGGCGCAGTCGGGTGGGGCAAGAGGTGATGGCACTCTAAGCTACATGGCTCCGGAGCACCTGGAGAGTATACACACACCATCCACTGAGAAGTCTGATGTGTACAGTTTTGCAATTGTGGTTTGGGTCGTTGTGACAAGGGCAGAACCATATGCAAGTAAGCTGGGATGCCAAAACATAACAATATAAACCTAATCAATCTGATGGAACAGCAAGTCAGCTTTACAAATGTGGTTTTATCCCCAGATGCCAGAAGTGAGGAGCAAATCAGCCAGTGTGTTCGTAACGGTGAACGACCAGCAGAGAACCTCATTCCATATGATACACCTTCAGAGATAATTCAGCTTATGAAACGATGCTGGGACCACAATCCTCAGAAACGACCAACTTTTAAAGGTACAGTTTGTGTGTTTGTGTATTAGCATTAAGGCACATAGTGGAAAATAACCATAATCATACTGTAGGTAACAGAAAAATGTAGAAAGAATAACTTTAATTCTCCTTCAGCACAACTAATCTGCATACATAAGGCAGTAATTTAAACTAATATTTTGCTGCTAAAAGATGGACCTGTCATTAAATGTATACTATAAAACTGTATATCAATGTTTTGAATTTGGTTGTACATGGTCAGAGAAATCACACTGTTGATCATACAGACTGGGTTCAAGATTTTTACTTTCATGGAATATGTCCAACCATTGTGTACTGTAGCATTTTCGAAGGGCAGCAGTCTGTCGTTTTAAGCTCAGGAATTTGATCCCTGCACCTTAATATGAAGATATTGTTCCTTTACATCCTTTTTTGTTTTGTGCAGAGAGTAACGACAACTTTCTTCCTTTCTACACGGAAAAGCTTGAACCATTGGTAGAGGAAGACTTACTTGTTCTGAGGGTAAATATATGTTTCATTTTATGTGGTAGCAGGGTATAAATACAGATTTTGTGCATCTACGTATTTATTTTTCATTTTATTTTTTTGTGCAGAAATCATATGAAGGCCCAGACGAACTTGTTGAGAAGATGAAATCTTTGTCAATGACCTTTTATTCGGGAGGTGAGCCCAATTGTCTTTCTTTGTTCCTACATGTACCAAATCGCTTGGAAAAAGGGCAGCTGCATTACTTTAATCTGTCCATACCCAGCAGATGGCCCTGCTCCTCTGGTGAGTTCAGACGGAAGTGTCTCTGTGCCAGTTGAAGCCAGTATTGAGGACCTGCATGGCTTCCACTATCAGCCACCTGTGGGGTCTATTCAGTCAGATGCTATGGCCGACGTCAGCCCATCAGCACTGGAGGAGAAGCTGGATCGGGAGTTTCAGTACCACAAACATGGCAGCTATAATTGTGACAATCAGTTTGATGCTGCTAACGCCTTTCCTAAAATCTCCTCAAATCCTTTTCTGCAAAATGAATTCAGCAATTCAGATCACGCTATAAGACAACCAGAGCAAGAAAGATCCTCTGTCCATTCCTGGACTAAAGTTGAGCACCCCACCAGCCAAGAAGAGACTTGGCATCGCCTCATACCAGGGCAGTATGAGCCAATGAACACTTTCCTGCCTACTTCAACCCACCTGCCTTTGTCTGCTAGCACACCTTCTCTGCAACATTTTAACCAGCAACATCCACATTCCCACTATGACCGGCAGCAATCCTGTCCAGCTTACCAAGTGTCTGATACCTATGGGCCTGATGTCAATTCTGGGCGTGTTTTGGCTACTTCCAAGTGTGGCTCACTACAAGATCAAGGTACAACAATGCCTGTTCTGGCCAATACTAAATCTCAATGCGTTTAGTAATTTTTTGCATCATCTTTCAGGGAAACTGTGTACATATATGTATATATACTTATATTTTTGTGCTCATTCCAGGGCCTCTTTTCATTCAGAATGCCAGTGGGATCCAGATTGGAAGCAACAACACAATGAGCATCAGAAGTTATGAGTCCCCACTTAGTTCATTTTCTCCATCTGCTAATGGCTCCATTAAATATTCCATCACAGAAGCCATACTCAAATATGGTAAACACAAGCAAAAAGAATGTTGGTAGCACAGACAGCAAAGTTTGGGGCTTTATTTTAATGCTAATCACATGATTCCTTAAGTCTTTGTTAACTCTGTGAATAAATGTTCAACACAATTTATTTATGTTTTTGTCCCATTTAGAGGGCCATGCTGTGTCCGAGGACCACCTGGACCTGCTGAGGGATAACATTGGGGCCAAATGGAAGCAATGTGCACGGCGCCTTGGTCTGACCAGTGTTGAAATAGAGACCATCGATCATGACTACTGCCGTGATGGCCTGCCTGAGATGGTGCACCAGATGCTGGAGCGCTGGAAGATGAAGGAGGGATCCATTGGATGTACTATTGGGAATCTCTGCCGTGCTCTGAAAGGAACCGTAAAGGTAGAAGTGATACAGAAAATACTGGACAACTGCTGTTCCACCCAGATTTAACTCCGGTGGTCCCATTCTGTACTTTTGTACAGACTCAGAGGCTCAGTTTAACCAAACATTATTTGTTTTAATTCTTTATTTTATTACCACAAACATTGTGTTAAAAAAACACTGCCTGGAACTCACCTTTTTTGGGGGAAATGTGTTAGTTATAAGCTCAAATAGCATTTTCAAATGATATTTTCTACCAAACCTGTCTTTATGAACTTAATGTGTTAAAATGATTGTGGGTTTTTTTTTTTTTTTTTCAAAATCATACGTGTCATGATTGGCTGTTCTTAATCATGTGACATGCTTACTGCATGTAGGAGGCCAAACCAAAAATGATTACAAATGTAATACTTTAGTATTTGTTTTTTGACATTTTATTTTGTTTTGATATTATGGAAGATTCATTGCATTATGCGTAATGACTGTAGTTTTGGCAAAATGATGTACCTAGATTCCTGGTATGATAAATGGTGCGTGGTGAACATTTATTCCAGCCCAACTCAAACAATGAATCAACAACTGATCTAGTCAATGATTATGAAAGTTGTGAAACCCATGAATAGTCGTAAAGAAAAAATATAAACGTTGGTTATACAAAGAATCTAGCAAAAAGCATAGTGTTGAAGTAACACATATTATGTGCAGCCATGGGTAATTACTTGAATGTAATGTTTCCATATTACAGTACAACAAAGGTATGTGTGTATCAGCTGTGTAAGTGTGTGCAGACTCCCTGTTAATGATTGATTGTGCTTATGATGCATGTTGTTGGAGATGTGTTAATACAGTAGTTATGATTATAGATCACAGTTACTTTGTTTACTGTTGTTCAGTCTTGATGTTGGCTGTGTGTGCTACACCAAACTGTTCCGCAACATCACAAAAACCTGCAACAAGCAGTTCATCACTTTACAAATCCACAAGCCTTACCAAACCTTCAAAATAAACTACACATACATTTTTTAAATTGTGTGTTTTTGTAATTAACACTTAGATTACAACCTAACTACTTGCTTATTACTGTCTAAACAGCCTTTACACTGAGAATTCACTATTAATAAAGTAATGATGTCACATATTGTAAGTGTTGCCATGCATGTAGTTCACGCTGTATTCGCTGTAGGCCTTAAGTAACAAATTTAGAAGGTTTCACTGCAATATACAAAGCGTGTATTTTCAAGCTTTGTCTAAATACACCAGCATTTATTTTAAAATGTGAAAAATAGCTCTAGTTGAAAGGCTTAAACAGGAAGACTGTTTGAAGTCACATTTTAATAGATCTTTCAATGGATTGCAGATGTGATGATAGTATGTTTTCACAAATCAAACAGGCACTCCCTCTTTTACCTGGTGAGCTTAATGATGTCTTGACTAAACAGAGGGAATTTAATCCCTTCATTTCCATTAGGAATTAAAGATAAAGTTCAGGGAGACAAGTCTTAATAATTACATCCGTTTTCTATCAGATCGAAAGATGAAAATGGTCTCCTGTGGCTCAATAGACAAAATCTAAACTGATTAGACCCTGCATCCCAGGATGTATAACAATGAAAAAAAATATTTTATTTTATTTAGATTACACAGAACAGCTGTTTGAGATCAGTTGATAAGAAGAAAACATTCTAACAATAGCTCGAGACTCCCGAGTGAATTCCCAGATCCCAGATATATATGTTCTTTACAAATCTACACACAACAAACATATAGAACACATGAACCTAATAGTTTGTGTCCTCCAATGAAGATACTGTTAGGCAGTAAAACATACATTCCAGTTTACACTTAATAAAGACTGACTTAAAGTTCCCATTATATAGACAGTACATACCGTGCCCTATGGTAATAGTGTTATGCCACAATGTATTCTGCACATATATGTGCACATTTATACTTCATCAAGCACCATCATCTATACCTGCATTTGTAAGTACAAACAATAGTTGGGCCTGGCATAGATAAGAACATTTTACTAGAATTTGAAACGTGACGTCTGTTGTGTTGTGTAACCTGGGGAATGTCCTCACCTTAAAGGCCTTATCTTTTAAACCACGTCATATCCCTTTTTTCAACAAAGCCATGATTAAAAAGCTAATGGTGAGATTAATACAACATAGCATCCATCAATTAATGAGACTGAGGTTGAATTTATGCTTACCTTATACTAGCAGTGCTAGGACTCGTAAAAATAAATAAATAAACATTAAAAAAAAGTGTCTGCACAGAAATGAGTATGGCAGTCATTTATAACAATGCTGTCAAAAACATCTTTAACATTCATAACGGTCATGTTTGACTCCGTATTAGTTAACCTGGTGTCGTCTCTCTTTTCTTGACACTGATGAACCAATAGCAAGGCAATGATTCAGCAACTTTCATCTCATGTTTCAGGGCTAGCAAACAAAAACATGTCTGAATAATTTCATCTATGAATACAACATGAACATTCACAGTTTATTTTTTAACTTTACTAATCTGTTGTGAGCCTGTAAGATTTTTCCAATACTGCTGGGAATAGTGTTGGTTAAAATTAGCGGGAAAAATGCAATTATTGGGATTGACAAATTTCAAAGAAACTGCAAAATAGCCTCCAATAAAAGCCAACAACTAATTTAGTTGGAGAAAAACCTGCATCTCAGCCTATGTAGTCCTTAAGAATAAGATTTTAGCCACCCATCAAATGGGACTGCACTGTTTATGTTTTGTAAACTCATTGAGTCACTGCAGCCTTGATTTGTTCATTCAAGTCATTCAAAAACTAATGAACCTGAAAATTAAATATACCCCTCAAATTATAGCTGCCTCCTTCAATCTGCCGTTCTGTCTTGTGTCACATTAGCCAAAGTAAAGCACAGCTGGCCCAGAAGGAGAAGGACATAAGAGGAGGAGAAGAAGAAGACTTCAGAAATATAGCATACTTTGGGACTTTTCTTGAAAACATAAATTAATAATTGCACATTTTTAAAAGAACATGTCCAGAAATGTTCTGTAAACAATAGAAATGATAAATCAGGGCCAAGCCACTTTTGCATGCCCTGGAACCATCTCTAAATTTATATGGAAGTTCTCCATTTCTGAAGTCCTTTTTGCACACATGGTGGCTAACAGGGACTTCTTGTGGTGCACACTTTCAGCCTTCTGCTTACGTGTTTGGGAAACTGGCGTGTCCTGATCCTTCGATAAGTTACTATTGACAGCTGGGTTAGTGACACCACATATTTGTGGGTAGTGTCTGAAGCATTCAAAAGCATCTTTGCACCTGTCACAGCTGTGATCCTTCAGCTGTACTGTAGGTGGTGCAGCAGAGCAGTTGGATAGGGGGCACTGGTTGGTCTGTCTGTGGATTGTGAGAAGTCGGACTGGGCCATGCGGGCAGAGGCAGCTCTTCAGACAGGCATGGCAGGTACCCAGGTCTCTGCACATTATGCGGCGGAAGTTGGGCCTCAGCATTAGGTAGATGATTGGGTTGTAGATGGTGGAGGACTTGGCAAACATGGCAGGAATGGCAAACGCCAGAGGAGGAATGGCTTCAATGTGTCCAAAGGCAGCCCACATGGACACCACAGCGTATGGACTCCAGGCAGCAACGAAACCAATGCAGACAGCAACACTGAGCTGGTGGGGAACAAAGACATGCATATACGTTAATTCTCAACAAACCACTACCTACAAATCTAACCTTTGTAGGTAGTGGACAATAATTGAGTATTTATAGTACATACATGACACCTTTTCTTTGGCTGGATTAATTAGAACATTTATCCTTGAAACCTGAAACATTTGGCCAATATCCTTAATATTCTACAAGTTTGGTGATACCTTTTTATAAGTAGTAGTATAAAGTCCTTTTTAGAAAGTATATGATGATTTAGCAGCAGAAGCAGCAGCAGCCTCTCATCCATCACACTGTACAACTGCAGCCAGTTCCTGCTAATGAGAAGCTGCATCATAGGGAGGATCTATTGGGGTCACTGCCAATTTATTCTACAAACATAGGTGTGCGAATCTCGACAGAAGACTTGTATCTTTTAGGATACTTTGACATGCTTTTCGTGAAGCCTGGCCTTCATGTCAACCCTTTAGTTGTAGGACCACATTAGCTTTTTTGTTTATTTGTTTGTAGTTGGAGTTGGTGGTAATACAGCAAAGCTAGAAATGATTTCACACAAGCACTGAAAGTGGGCAAAGAGAACCCAATCAAACAAACAAACAAAAGAGAAATTTTGTATGGTCATTTATTTATTCAGAAAAACTTGACTACTTCTTTTTAAAAAATGTACTTTGTTCTTTAACCATTTTATTTGCGAAATGACTTGTGTCCTTATTGTTGTTGTCTTGCTGCAGGACAGTAAAATCTGCTGATATTTTAGATTTCACAAGTTTTCAAGCACCATTTACCTTAACAATAATTGCGTGGATGCTGCTTGTGTGCGTCTGCCTCGATGCATGCTGCTCCATAGTCTTGCGGGATGCATGCACTGTGAGCAGAATTCCTGTGTAGGATGCTACAATAATACAGCATGGAAGGATGTAGCAGAAGATAAAGAGCATCAAAGTGTAAGAGCGCGCTGCTGTGTGCTGATTGGACAGGCGCCAGTCAATGCAACAGGCGGTACCATATGGCTCAGGTCCGTACTCCCCCCAGTGGACCAGTGGGGAGCCAGCAAACAGCAGGGCATACACCCAAGCACAGGCAATGAGGAGACAGCCATGAAGAGAATTAAATCTGTTTCCTGTGAAAACAAAGAAGTTTATTATTATTTATTATTCACGCCGGTGTATTTATACATCTACCTGCTTTATCTGTCTGTGATGGCATTTTGTAGTAAAAATGTCTGCTACAATGTAAAGGTAGATGAGAACCTTCCTTTCTGAAGAGAGAAGACATGTGCATCATCACACTTAAGTGTGGCAGCTTGTGTAAGTGATGGACACATGGCCCTCACGATAAAAGACACAAAGACCCATTGTCCGGCCTGATAAAAAAAAAAAAGATGTTTCTCAAGAAACCCATTTCAGAGTCACTGCTCTGTCCTTGAACATACAATGATAGCTGTTTCGTAAGCCTTAAAAAATTGACTGACAATCATTTATTTCCTTTATTAGGGAAGAATGTGTTGCCTAAGTGCTGCTCTTCACAACTCTGGTTGGAAGTCGTCAGCTACCAGTGGCTTATTGTTATATTGTAGCCTACAAGCTCATCTATGAGTGGGAAAGTTAACTTTACCAGGACCAATCAATGATCCATAATGAAGATCTGGTAGACATGGGGATGTTTAGGGAGCAATGCTTAGTAATGGGATCACGAGTTATGATTGGTTAAAGGTAGCACATTAAATCTGATATTTCTTGGGTAATGAGATTTTTTCAGGTCTGTATGGACACGCAAATCCAATTGTCAATCCTGATTTTTGAATGAGACGGTCACTTTAAAGTGTTAACGTCCATTATATATGAGATATATGAGAAAAAGAAGTCAAAATTCTGAGATTAAAGTCAGAATTCTGAGGGGAAAAGTTTTCTAAGAGGAAAAAACTCATAAAAGAAAGAAAAAATCTTTTCAAATGTCTCTGATCCTCTTCCATACACATTGACTGGCAGAGAGTTCAGTAAGTTAACTTTCTTTTGAGTCCATCTGTCCTTTCTAGTTTAACAAACCATCTGCTGCTATAGTTTACAGTTTAGGAGTATTTTTCCCTCACCCACAAGACAGGAGGCAGGTTGGCAGTTGTGTCCATTTTGTTGACGTGCTAAAGGGATACAGGGTAATTACATGGATTGATCATTGTCAGACTAGCTCAGGTAGAGCATTACATGTCACACCAACTGTCTGCAGCATCAGTGTGATATAACATCAGCCTTATACATATGGACATGTCTGTTAGGATTTGATAATTAAACGCATAAGTCGATAAGTGTCCCAGTTTTTAGGTACAATCCACAATGACTGATAAGTATTTTAAAATGAGTTTAGTTTTACAGGTAATGATGCTTGTAACTTTTCCTGTATATTAGACCATTTTATGACTCTGAACAGAACGCACACTTTCTTGAGGCCAAACAAAAAGCCCAATTGCCCTGCATTAACCTACTTCAAAAGTAATTCTTATTGAGCGCAGCCCCTTAACTTGTCAGTCATCAAAGAGAGGCTAATGTGCAGTGCCTCACAGAGGGATTATCACTGCATTTCCTTCCACAGATAAATCAACAGTCAGCCACTTAGGAGTGTGATGGTTAATCCAATGTCATTTTCAATGAGCAAAAATAGCTTCTTTGAAGACTTACCATAGAGCGGATAACATACTTTCACAAAGCACACCATGCTTAGCAGGGTTAGCGTGGTCAGACTGCAGATGCCAAACAACATGCCACAAAATGCGTATATGGAGCACACTGTTTTCCCATACAGCCACCTGTGTGGGAGGGCAAGAGGGTGTGAGAAAGAGGACGATGCAAAGCAAAGACGGAGAAGGAAGATCAATGAGGGAGAAGGTGTGAAAGGGAAAAGAAGAGAGTAGCTTGAGCATGACACTCCATATCTGTGAACTCACAGGCAATCATACTGCTAACCAACCATATTGTTAAATGAACCATGAAATATGAAAGGGTGTCTGACTTAAAATACCTATAAAAAGTCTTCCCCATAGCCAGTTTCACTTGAAAGTATCCCATTCTCTGGTGGTGAGAACAGTCACTTTGTCTTTAGTTTTTTTTTTCTTCCTTTGATTAATGCTGCAGTAGTTTCCAATTTTAGTACCTGTGGTAGAAACTTGAAGTTATCGCCATAGGGTAGAGGGACAGAGTCAGGCCCAAGTCACTAATAGCGAGGTTGATGATGAAGTACTCAGCAGGCTTCAGGAGGTGCTTTTTCTTGTAGGAGAAATACAGCAGTGTGCTGTTGCCAAACAGAGAGCACACACCTGCAGAAATAAAGCAGACCAAGTTGTTATAATTACCCCATTCATTTTAGGCAAATTAATTTTTTTTGTGCTGCTGGTTGGGGGATTGAGTCAGAATTAGCTGTTCACTCAGTTGTTTACAGTTAAAGGTATGCTAAGCTAAGCTGCTGGTTGCCACTATATTGCCAAAAGTATTTGCTCATCTGCCTTTGCACACATATGAACTTAAGGGACATCCCATTCTTAATCAATAGGGTTCAGCTTCAACACTTCTGGGAAGGCTTTCCACGAGGTTTACGAGTGTGTTTATGGAAATTTTTGACCATTCTTCTAGAAGGACTAGTCAGACACTGATGTTGGATGAGAAGGGCTTCACTGTAATTCATCCCAAAGGTGTTCTATTGGGTTGAGGTCTGGACTCTGTACATACACCAAACCTGCTCATCCATGTCTTTATGGACCTTGCTTTGTGCACTGGTGCACGGTCATGTTGCAACAGGAAGGGACATCCCCAAACTGTTCCCACAAAGTTGGGAGCATGGAACAACCCCACACCATAGTCCCCTCCTCCACCAAACTTCACACTTGGCACAATGCAGTCAGAGGTGTACTGTTCCTCTGGCGGCTGCCAAACCCACCTAGTCCATTAGATTGCCAGTTGGAGAAGCATGATTCGTCACTCAAGGGAGCGCATCTCCACTGCTCTAGAGTCCAGTGCCCGTGTGCTTTACACCACTGACTCCGACGCTTTGCATTGCACTTGGTGATGTTTGGCTGGGGTGCAGCTGCTTGGCCATGGAAACCCGTTCCCTGAAGCTCTCTACGTACTGTTCTTGAGCTAATCTGAAGGCCACATGAAGTTTGAAGGTCTGTAGTGACTGACTCTGACCACTTTGTTATAACAACACTGACAGTTGACTGTGGAATATTTAGTAGTGAGGAAATTGTACTATTTGACTTCTTGCACAGGTGGCATCCTGGCATCATCACAGTACCATGCTGGTATTCACTGAGCTCTTGAGAGCCATTCTTCCACAAATGTAGGAGCAGTCTGCATGCAGAGGTGCTTGATTTTATACGCATGTGACCATGGAAGTGATTGTAACAACTGAATTCAATTATTTGGATGGGTGAGTGAATACTTTTGGCAATATGCTGTATCTACTTAAGGGGATAGTCCTCTTTCCCTTGTGTTGTAACACTATTTTTCCACAGTAGCCCACAAAGGACAAACTTGGAGGGCGTCTATGAAGAGAGGGGTATTGATTTGGTTGCCATCTGCAATCTGAAACACTAAAGTGTGGCCTGAAGCATGCCAGAGAGAAAAGAAAAGTCTATAGCTCATATTATGCAGCTCATAAATGTAGGGATTCTAACAAGATCAAGCACTGAGATGAAAGTTAACCTGGATGTGTTTTTAGTACGTGACACAACCATAGCATTTGTTATTAGAGTCCCTTTATGTTGGTGTGTTAGACACAGTGTATATGACAACATATTTAATATAAAAAAGTAATAAAGTATGTACACAGTGTCCTCCTTCAGGCTGTTATTCATTTTAACTTCAGTAGAACTCACAGTTATCAAATTAATTGTTGGTTTCTTCAGGTGTTTAATTAAAAAATTGTGTAGACTCAACTCACCAAAGACAGAGTAGACCACAGCCACAGTGATATCCATTGGTACAGGAATATTAGAGAGGAATGCAAAGTCTTCAGCTAAAACTGCCATCTGAAAACAGAAGAGTCATTTCAAGAATGAAACTAGCTGACAGTATATTACTTTTTGTGTGTAGGCTGTTTGCTGTAGAACATGTTGCAGGTCTTTTTTCATTTTATAGCCTGCTTGTACAACGTGGGTCGTTTACAGACAGCTTAACTTGGCTTTATGTATCCCTAAAGCGAGCTTTAAGCACAAAATATCACTGTTGCTGTTTAATTTTGACCCATTTTGGGTCACTCTCACATATCTCATAATGTCATCTAAAACAGCAGGCAGGCAAATGTTTTCAGTTAAAAGTTCTAAAAAACCACTGTACATAACATGCTCAGTGCCAAACAGCAGGCAAAACCTGTTAGCAACTAGCTCTTCAACATGGTGGAGCTTTTAGCGCCTGAAGAGACAGATATATCCCTCAGGAGTTTGTAGAGACTAAATGAAAAATAAAAGCACTAAAGGAGAGTGAATGTCGAACTGTTTACCATGTGGACACAGACAATCCTGCTAGTGGACTGTAACAAAATACATTTACTAGACTGTAAGCACCAAAGTAAGTGATTATGTTCTTTGAAGGCACCTCATCGTTACAGTCATAGGGAAGTGTTCCTGACAGCTTTTTCACTTTATTAATTCAGATTTTTACAGACAAAAAACATGGAGAGCTCATACAATAATGATGATTGATTGTATATTAAACAAAGCACTGAAACAATCACTGGATATATAAATATATAAAATGACATAATTTGTGGCTTTTAGTTATTTTTTAATTAATTTGAATTTAGGATGAGCAATTTTAAAACACCAACATTATACATGTAGTCTGTGTCTATGGGTCATAGCGATTCACGATTGACCCAGGAAACGTAAAATCCTTATTATTCATAATCTATTGATAACAAAAAGTAACATATTTAGTACTTTGGGCATATATATTCATTTGAATGAATTTAATTCATTGTGGTATTAGCACTGGATCTGAGAAGTCAATCCAAATGCAATAATTGTATGGAGTTTCAGTATGGCGTTGCAGTGGTAATATATAGTATGGTGTATGTTTGTAATTCAAAGGGGAGGACATATATTAAAATGCTTGCAAGGAAGCAGTTAGTGTCATCAGCACTCTCAGTTTTCCTTCTGCTTCAGCAACCGAAGTCAGATAGTGACTGACAGCCATGAATCAATGGGTGATGTGAGGGTCAATAAACAAGTGGTTTAATAAGAGGTAACAGGAAAAGCACATCAAACACACCCACACATATGCTGGGATCAGCCATGTTTTTCTGCACAGATTTCCTAAAAATCATCAGTTACACATGACATGTGCAGGAACAGCTATAGAAATGTGCAGTATTCTTATGCTATGCATGGTCTTCTTCCATGCCATTCAACAACAAACAGAACATTTGATCAGTATTCAATTAGCTCAACATGACACCAGCTGACAAATCAACAGCTCCGTTTGTGACTGGCTTTTCTATTTTACATGGGTATATGTGGGCATATGCTTCTCTCCTATAGGCCTACCTATACTTTTTATTCTATGTTTACCTGTTGCAGTTTTATCTGTGAAAAATGGAAAAAAGGGGAAAAGTACAGTAAGTAACTGCTGGACACATCATTCTTGGCACTGTGTTTCTAATGCTGCCAGACGGAACGTGTGAGAAAATGTGCACTTCTCGCTCCTCTCACCTGCTCATTATCTGTGTTAATCTGACTGTCACTGTCTGAACCACAAATGTTATCAGAAAGGAAACATCTCCGCGTGAACGTGGGAGAACACGTCTTTGCCAAACCAGAACATCACATCCGAGGAGCTCATCCAAAGAAAAGCAAAACTACCTTATCAGGCTTCTACCGCTATAGATTCAAGTCAGTAATTACAAATCTCTCTCCGTGCGCAAAACTCATCCAGACGCACTGTTTACGCACGCTTGTTTCACCTATGTCCGCTCTTCATCATGCAGATAGAGAAAGGAAATTAGACTAGACGCTAGAAGCTCGTTCCTGAAGTCGAGAGATTATCATTTCAGTTTATCAATAGGTATCCATTTATAGGCGGTCAAGTCGTGCAGCATTCAGTTTAATCAGATGCATTACGAGAGACACTTCGGTCTATATGTACAACTCAATACGGCTTACCTTGAGGAATGTGCGTCAAATCTCAAAAATCTGCGTCTCCTTGAGCCAATCAAGATCCCAGCAAGTTTCCAAAAATTACAAAGAGAAACTTTTTACACCCTGCTTGTCGCTGACGCCCGAGTGCTGTGTTAGTGATGTCCAGTGGAAGCGCTCAGTGGCTGCGGAGCGCACCGCACACTCTGCATGTTACTGTACGTCTGTGAAGGAGCAGGAGCGTCGGGTCCCCCAAACACAGTGAGCTGTTCTGGTCAATTAATGACGTCAATTATGACTTAATTCATTAGGGTACACTCACGTCAATAGGGAGGGGGGGGGGGGGGGGGGGCAGGAGCACCTTCAAATAAAGCATCTGTAGCCGAAAGAATAACTTCAAGAAAATAAATTAGAGTGACTCACAGTTTGCGCCCCCACTGCAGCGTGTGCTGTGATTGACTATACAGAGGATGCTCTTTGTCAGTGCATGCCTGCAGGTATGAAAACAGAAACACGCTTCACTCCCACCAGGTGTTGGTTTTGGTTATTAGTGTCTGTCCAGCGGGGGTCACCTGCAATATTCATAGTTTTAATGCCTTGGATTGACCTGCTTCTTTAACAATTAAAATCTTGACCTCAGGCTATTTTAAAGCCCAGAGGACTGCGCTGTTGTTTACAACTGTTCACACTTCATCTCTGTTTTCAAGCAAATTAAAGGTGGCTTCAGTGAGATTAGTCTTAGTTCTGCATTCGTTCTGATACATTTAGGGCATAATGTAGGTCTATATTTTGTCCAGAGTAAGGACTCTGTCTTGGTGCCTTAAATTGTGATGTTGTTTCTATTATTGTACTGTCAGGGTGTGATTTACTTGGCTGTGCTGCAGGCCTACAAAAACTCAGACCTAACAAAAACCTTACTTTGTTGGGCTATTAAGGCAGCATGTGTGTGGTTTATTGAAAAAACAACAAATAAAATCTAATATAAATATTTTTGCATATAAATAAAGTGTAGTCCTTGACCATTCACTTGTCTACAAGTGTGGATTTATAGCTTTTTAATACACATGGTTAGCTTGACATCAGAAAAAAAACGATTATGTTATCATAATTAACATAAAAACACACAAATGATGTTTAGTTCCTTACTGAAACAAGCTAAAACATGTGTTTGACATCATATCCTGTAAGAGTTTCTGCTCCCTTCTGCACATCACTTCTCACACTGCAGTGTACAGTGACACATTTCTATTGTACAGCTGCTGTGTGTTGTGGTATACTAGATAGGCTACTGACCTTCAGCTTTGAAGGAGTTGGAGGTGGTTGTACATTTTGTTCACATTTTTATAACCTTTTTTTTTACACAAACCCTCAAAAAGGTCAGGGACACAACAGAAAGCTGTTCAGTGAAGACACACTGCAAACCTACAACAAGTGAAAGCTGAAAGTCAGTCATGATGTTTTCCTCTCAATACACTTTCCAGGAGCACAGGGCCAATACAGCAGAAATATCCGCTGTACACGTTGGAACTAGATGCATTGAATATCTCTCTATAAGTCACTAGTCAGGATGGCATAATATAATATTTATTCTTCTGGAGTCTTTCTAGTCGTTACTAGAATTGAAATTGAAATTCCTTGAGCTCCTCTCCACACATGAGTTTGTAATAAAGAACTTGCCAAAGGGCAGCCAGAGGAGGAGATGGTTAAATCTGAATCTTTATTGTTTCAGCCAAGTGGTTCTTTGTTGGAAATACTGTCACTTCTAGCCCAGTAAATATCCATTTTCAAAAGTATTAGTTACCCCTTCTGGCAATAATGTGCTGCTTTTAATTAGAACTCAATATTGCGTATCTCTCCACATGAACATAAATTAAATCACAGTGGGTCAAAGGCACACATGGTGGCACTTGAAAATTAATTTCGAATTTGTCTCAGAAAATGCAGAACGGGAAACAATCCAGTTTGTCACACCTTGAAAGCAGGGATGAATTATCTTCAAAAGAATTACACTCAGTGAAAATATTGCATTGCATGCCACTTGCTCTCCTTCTTTCCTTCACATGTGAATTCACACACACACACACATATATATATATATATATATATATATATATATATATATATATAAACCAACACACAGATGGAGGCTGGAACAGATTGAGCCAAAGCTTGAGATGAAAGCTCCATTCAAAGTGTAATGGTGTTGTCAACGAATTAATTGTGATAGCCACAGAGGGTAGAGAGAAAGGAACGTTCACGATTAGATAAAACACAGCATGGACATCAAAGTGGTCTGCTGGGAATACCGAATAAGCATTGAGCACAAACTTTACCTTGTGAGGAAAAGCAGCATCCTGCCTGCATATATACAGAGGATCAGGTGGAATATTAAACCGTGTTTATTTGTGCAAACATGTAGTTTAACAGTTCACCTTCATGAGGCATGAGGAGCAGCTGACCTTCACATGCTATGTGTTAGGTTGTGTGGTTGCGTGAAAGGCGCCCTTCCTATTCAAACCCGAGCATCCTTGCATCCTTGCGCTGAAAGCTTTGTTGAGAACTTGTTTGGCAAAGGACTTGCCAAGGACTAGTGTGTTCACACTAAAGATGCAAAAACTGTCCTTCTAAAGGATGTGCAGCAGTATTAGCTGAGTATCTGTGGTGATTTCATATAATAAAATGTAGCTGTTACTCATGAAGCTTTTATGCAACATATTTTGTTGCAGTTCTCCTTTGGATGTATTTGAATTTGTGATCTGGAGATCAACAAACAGCAGTCTAATGGACCAAAAACACCCCACATCAGTACATCATGAGAAGAAAGAGGTCTAAATGTGTTCTTGCTTCCAGCCACATACTGTACCACTGATTGAAGTCACTGCCAGCCCAGTGAGATGAGATTTTTTAAATTCAGCTTAATGGAATTCAGAGCAGGGAAAGACCCACAGAAACCCGTCAGCTGGCATAAACAAAACAAAAAAACAGATTTAACCCTCAGGCATCATTATGGACATTTCTGTCCATTTGGGAATTTTTGCATCTTTTTACCTGGCCACCATTTTGTCTGTGTTGGTGAATATGGCACAAAGACTCTCTCATGACAAAGTTTAATAGGCTATTCAAATTTTAATTTAATCTAATGCATCAATAGAACACTGTGAAACTAATTTACTACCTTTTCATGTCACTAAGGACAAAATGTTTTATGTTTTTCAATTAAAAAAAAAAGTGACATCAAGTAATCAAACTGGCATTTAAAGGGTTAAATTTCCTCAAAAGGCTTTAATGTTTGGTAGCTTTGAGCAGGGCTGAAGTTGTTTAAGAGATTTATGCAGAAAAACACATTAATGTGATAAGTTTTTTTGGAAGTGGACATTTTTTTGTTCTTAATCACACAAAAGGGTAGTAAATTAAAGTAGATGCCTGAGGGTTAAATGGTAGGACACATAAACACATAATGAGCTTACACCGGCCATTATTGCCAGACGCTCAGGTTTAAACTACCACCAAGCCTCCGGCTATCAATTGTATTTGTAGGCAGGAAGACTTTACCTTATTAAGTTTGATGTTGAGGTGCTCAGCAGAACAATTAATGAGAAACAATTAATGTTGGTAGTGAATTCATTGTTAATGCAATTTAGTTTGCAACACCTAGGGCGACACCGTTTGAAAACTCATCTCACATAGTCAATCAACACCAATAGTTTTTATGTATACGTTTAATTACAATTCTTCGCTGCTTGTGCATTTGCTACCGCACGCTCTCTCCAGTAGTTTCTTCATTAAAAATATCTTCATTCTTATTTTGTCATTCCATGATAAAAAATTAAAAACTCCTTTGAAATCTTACATTGAGTAACTCAAAAGTCAAACTACAGCATTTCTGCACACACTTTTTCACAACTGTGAAAAACCTAGTTACTGACCTTTTTGGATTTTTGTGTTGTATTTATTTCATTAACATTCCAATGATCCCCTTCCAGAAGTAGCCTGATCACTTGGAATACCGTAACCTCAACACCACATGCTGTGTGAGATCTAATACATATGTAAATTCAAAAATATAAATGCAGGAGAGATATACAGATACACATTCTCTGATGGTTAGATCAATGAGAGGCAGCGAGCTTGCTATGAAAGCAGTGGTGGAAGGTCTGAATTCTTGCTGTGCTGAGACGGATCAATGCCAGAGAAGAGCTGATAAATGCACTGTCTGCAGATGCCTGTATAAAGATCATTTTACTCATTTGCAACTTTTCTAAATACATAAAAAAGTTCTATACAGGGTGATGCGGGGTAACTGACTGCCAATGATAATGTGCATGATAACATGGTGACTTCTGTTTAATTTTCTGTCTAACGTTTTTGGTCCAGCTTTATCTTAACTGTATTCACGTCATGTTCAGACTTCTGATTTATACATATAAGGAGTGCTGTGAAATTCATTCCTCTGTGTTTTTCTTTGTCGTGTCTGTGTCCGTTGTCAGGTATAAACCTGATTAACTGTGACACAAGAAGGGCACATATTACATTTCTTTGACTTCCACACTTCACACACACACATACAAACGATTCCATGCCTGGCAATAACTCACTTTCTCTTTAAACCCTCCAGTTATATGCTTTACATTAATCATCATGTAGCTACAGCTGCAGAATGTAGTTGACATTCATAAGAATTTGTCAACCAAACCTGAATCACCACTGAAAACATCAAATGTAGGCTGACTGCAAATGCTGCTGCAGTTTCCTATAATGATTCACTTTATCTACACACGTGCTGGGGTTTTCCAGTGGAGGCAAACTGAGATCAGGCAGCAGATCAAAGGCTAATGACTAAGTCGACCCTGCTACACATTGTAAAATGCAGGGAAATACATTCAAATATATTTCTTAATTAATACAAAGCAGAATGAAAGGGCCTAGGAAGGACATAAACATAACATTTGCATAACCCTATTACTCTCCTGAAACCGTTGTTGGACATGCTTCCTCCATTTTTTATCTTAAACAACTTTTTGTTTTATGCACTTTTGTTGTATTAAAAGTTTGATCTCACTGCTGTGTTTAAGTCACAGTAAAAAAAACAAAAAAAAAAAAAACGGCCAGAGCCCGAGTTACATCAGTTCAGCTTCATTAGTTCCATCCATCCCATGAACCCTCTTTTTAAGTAATATAAAGCAGAGACGGGAAAATATCAATATGTAATCACCAAAGGCCAAAATATGACACCATCAAGCCGCACAAAGATTGCACAAATGTGACAGCTGTGGGATGGTTTCCTCCTGGTTTGTCCTAGTTCCACTACAATCAATGGCACTATGATATGCTGCTCTTTGGAGTCAGGCTTAAAAGCCATAAAAAAATAAATAAATAAATACTGAGAACACAGAAATGTGTTCACCTCTGGAGGAATACATCAACATCACCAACAAAATATTACAAAGTGAACTTTAATATGAAAATTTTCAGTGTGTGCATCATGGTTATCTTCAGCCACCATGTACTTTGGCTATCTCTACTGCCATCTGCAGGACAAATTAAACATCTGTGCTGCCATAAAGCTGCTCCTCTTAATGTCCAAGCAACCTTTCCTGCCGGCAAGAGCACAAGCACCATCAACTTTTAGTTTTACATCCAAGAACAGACGTCTGTCTGTCTGTCTGTCTGTCTGCAGTATGGGTTGTATTGACCAATCAAATCTGCTGTACTTTGCGCCATTAGGTTGAAAATTTTTCTCCATATGTGTCAAAAATGTAAATAACAGGTGATAAAAACTGCTTCCTATACTGAAAAACAGTGCAGCTTTTCATGTTTTTTTCTTTCACCTCCATCTTTAATGGTAGCCAAGGCTAAGGTTTTCTTGACTTTGTGATGTCTTTGTCGGTTTCTTCCTGCAGTTCTTATATAAATTTACTATCAGTGACTGAACAAGTATTGTTAGTACTGTTTATAGTCCTTTACATCAATAGTCTGACTTGTTTAGGTTTAAGATAATAAAATGTAATGACCTGCATTAAGTGACATTTTGGCTTGTTTCTGGCAGTTTACAGTTCTGAATCAAAGATGTTAACTTGAGAGAACTAAATAAAATTGCATGTAACAATTACATCAAAGTAAAATCTACTTTAATGTAGTGAATTATAGTAATATTAAGTATAACTGAAAAAATTATGTAAATATGGTGTGTGGTCATTACAATAACCAATATTGTAAACCAGTGAATGAGAATGCAAACCAGGTCCTACATTTAATTTAAGAAAAACTAATAAATTTAGGTGTAAAAAAATTACATACGTTTTTTTAAGTAAATCCAAAGTATTATTATTTTAGTGCAGGTGTGATGGTAAGATGTGGAGAAGGAAACAACAGCATCTGGTTAACAGTGAAAACTATGTGGTGGACTGTGCAGCACACCACCTGCTAAAATACAACCATCCACAATAAACAAAAATAAAAATAACCCTTAGAGTTTAAAGGGTAAAACGCCAGGAGTCCTTGTGAGTGTGGACAATAGTCAGTGTGTTCTTTTTTGTTGGGTTGGTGAAGTCATTATGAGGTGATGGTGGGTCATGTTTACTTTTTTGAGGATTTGTAAGGATAAGAACGTCCCAATCTTCTTGCCATTCTGCAATCATATAGTACAAAGCAGTGCCAACAACAAGCCACAAGTATTGTGCGTACGTGTTTGGAAGTCAGACACATTGCCGTCATCACAATCCATTCAGTGACGGAGAGGAATTTTGAATTTTTCAGAATGGGAGAAAACCAAAACCATGTAATGGTTATCTAGTGTAAACTAATCTTTGGCTTGTAATGAGCTTTAAATAACTCTCCATGCCAGCAGGTTTTTTAAAGGATTTGTTGGATGCTACAAACCTTAACCCTATAGCTCAATGAGTGACAGAAATTAGAGAGCAAAGTGGTGGTCAAGGGAGGGAGCAAGGTTAGCAAGCACAAAGCAGCAAGGTGCCACATTGTTGGATTGTGTTTGTTGCTCATCCCTGCCCTCAGTCAAACAGACAAAGCTTTTCAGACACACTCCTTACATGTTAGTATGACGGTCCACACCTTCGCAATAAGCGATAAGCATATTTAGGTATGAGTGCATAAAAAAACTTGTCCGACAGCAGGTCACTGGGCTTTATGGCTGCTTTGCCCCTTGCAAATGTGTAAAGATTTGCTGGTAGGTGGCAGAGGTTGTTGTGTAACTCAGACTCTGTCTCGCTCTGTCAGTTATTGACTTGTAATCACGTGCATTTTAATTAGGACACCTCACTTCTGTCTCTTAGAGCTCAGTAACTTTCACCTGCACGCTCCCATGTAGAGGACGATTTGAGGACATGGCAGGAAGGAAACCTACGGTTGTGTTTGCTCTTCTTCACGTTGTATGCATTCTTTGTGGTGCAACTCTTTGCTTGGTGAGAAAATTTACAGTCTGTACTGAAGTTATAAATATTGATTTGAATACATTTGTAAATAAATAATAACTACATTTTGTCTTTTTATATTGCTCAGCCCACAGCAAAATTGTTAGGTAAGTGTTTTTCCTCACGTTAAGACAGACAGACAGACGTCCAATACAAATTCTCTAACTAACTCACTTCACTTAAAGACCATGATGTGGACGGTGGAAGGGACCGTGACATCATCGACATTAACGAAGGTTTGTAAAAAAAAACCTTTTTCTTCCTCCTGTGTCTAGAATTCGTTTTTTTTTTATTCATTCAGCCCCCCTGTAAATAAACGTTCTTTGTACTCCGTGTCTAAAGAGGCAGGGCTGAATCTTGTGGAGGGAGACATTGTGCTTGATGAGGTATGCAAATTTTAACTACTTTTAATTTTCACCTGCAAGACAGAATTTTGTGGAGGAACCTTAATTCATTGTGGTCCTCTTATCTTTGTGATTGCTTTTTGCCGGCTGCTGCAGAGGCAAACTCGAAATTCTATAATTGGAGATGAGTACAGGTGGCCGAAGACAATCCCTTACTACATGGAAGATGACTTAGGTAAGAAGTTATTTAAATTCAGCTGGGTCAGGAAAACACTTCTGTGGGATAGTTGTGAAAGAAAATGAATGGATTGATACAATATTTGTATCTCTATGAAAGAGTATGACCTTCCTGTACTATTTTCTGCTTTTATTTAAGATGTACACACACACACACACACACACACACACACACACACACACACACACACACACACACACACACACACACACACACACACACACACACACACACACACTATATCATGTAAGTAAATTTAAACACTCCACACCTTTAATACTCTAAAATTGATGTGTTTTTACTTGTACATTCCTCCTTACTGTCTGTGTGTTTGATGTTCGGCCATTCATAGTTGATGCTGTGTTGAGTCAGAAATGTGAGCCTTATAGGAGTGGACATAATCTAGAGCCTTAGCAGGCTTTAATAATTTAACAGGGCATTATCGTCATTCTTAAAAGGGAATTATGAAGTTATTTTTTTTTCATCTTTAATAGAAGTGATTTATCATCCTCTCTGCAGAGATCAATGCAAAAGGTGTGATCCTTAAAGCCTTTGAGCAGTACCGACTGAAGTCCTGTATTGACTTCAAGCCATGGAGCGGAGAAGCAAACTACATCTCTATCTTTAAAGGGGGCGGGTGAGGCAAGCAGTGTGTTACAGCTTGTTTAGATGACAAACTGAACTTTCTCAAGGATGACTGCATTATGAATTCTGCAGTCCTTGGAATGAGGTCGGTACAGATATTGTGCTGTGTTCTTTTCTAAAGCTGCTTCTCATCCGTTGGCAACCGCCATGTTGGGAAGCAGAGCTTGTCAATAGGGACAAACTGTGACCGCATTGCCACCATAGAACACGAGTTCCTGCATGCTTTGGGTTTCTGGCATGAGCAGTCCAGAGCAGACCGTGATGACTACGTCAGAATCATGTGGGACCGCATCTCAGAGGGTACTGAAACTCTCACTTCTACTCTGAATATTAACCATTTATGTCCTTCTGAGTACATTATACAAGATTGAAATTCTCCAAGCAGCACTCGGAGGATGTTATAACTTAAAGGAAAGTGCTGAGTGCAGTGTTTGATATTCTCCTTGTGTGATAAGCATGCACGTGTTGCTCTCCTCACAAGATAAGCAAGCACCATTATCAACACATCAGGCTATCAGCACTGCATTGACCTATGATCATCACATTGTTAATGTCTAATTTATTTACCTGCTCATAGCAGCCTTTATGAGAAACACCTCTGATATCCAAGTCCACATTGTGATGATGCATTCTAATGTTTTTCATCTGATCTGCAGGTAAAGAACACAACTTTAACACCTACAACGACACCACCTCCAGCTCTTTGGGTGTGCCTTATGACTATGGCTCAATGATGCACTACAGTAAAAATGCCTTCCAGAATGGCACAGAGCCCACTATCGTCACCAAGATCCCTGCTTTCAGTGATGTCATTGGACAGCGCATGGAGTTCAGTGACAGCGACCTGCTCAAGTTGCACCGCCTCTACAACTGCAGTAAGCAGTTTAATCCCATGTTTTATTACAGCTAATTTAAGGTTGTTGATATGATGGCTTATCTGTTAATCAGATGGAAATATGTAGCTAAGCAAAACATTTGGTGTTACAGACAAAAAGATGGTTTATTGCAGTTCAAAGTGCTCCTCCACCTGCTTATGTGTTTATGAACTGTTTACCCAGCTCAGGGTTCCACCTTCCTGGATTCATGTGACTTTGAACGTGAGAACATCTGCGGCATGATCCAGGGACATGGAGATCAGGCTGACTGGGTCAGGCTTGCCAGAGCTACAGGAGGGCCAGACACTGACTACTCCAACATGGGCAAATGCACTGGTGAGGATGATCAAAGGACAGATTTGCATTTTGCATGCACACTGTAAGACATACTGGACCCAGCAATTGTCTCTTCTATTCCTAGTGGAATCCAAAATGGCTGCTGATGAATACATAAAGAGAGTATTTTAAGATGCAAATCAAGTGCTATCTTAGCCAGTGGATATGCACATCTTATAGTCCCTATTAAATCACATTACATGTGTTCTATATTATTGTAAAAGGAATAAAATGTCTGAGAATGGGCACAAATGTGCATGTTCAACAAGAGACAAAGTACAATGGTGGTCTAACAGACATTAGACGTCCCAGGGATCATCCTCTGAAGGGATTACATTGCTACACCCTAACATCAGATAACAGTATCTGTCTTGGCTTGGTGCTTTGTGTGGTGCACACCACAATGTGACAAGCACTTTTTGTGTGTTCATTTAACAGATTTCTCTTTGTTACTGTGGTACCATCACCGGGACCAGTAACATTTGTTTATGTCAACTTTTTTTATAATGGCAAACAGACATTATCATTAGCACTGATACTATGAACAGTTCCCTTGCCTGGCCATACATGTCTAGCTTATTTGTATTCTGTGTATATACATTAATAAATATATCTATTGTAACTGGTCAGGAAAGAAAGGTCTTCTCTGATATTATATAGTTATATATATATATAACTCACAGATGAAACACAGATGTCCTAGTTATTCACCAGCACTTAAATGCAGCATGAGAGTCCCAAAGCCTGATCTATCATATCAGGCAAATCATTTTATTAAAAATGTAAAACTTTCTAAGTTCAAATGACACACTGTACACACAAAATCACATGTTTTTTTTCCAATTTGTTGATCATGTAATGTACGTTTGTGATAATTTTGAGGCAAATCTATTGACAAATGGATGGATAATCTTTTTTTTTTCCTTTAAGCTCACTTCTAAGTAACATCATTCATCAGGTGATATCCGTATCTTTAGGCTCGGGATATTTCATGCACTTTAACACTGGCACAGCCAAGACTGGAGATACAGCACTACTGGAGAGCAGACTCCTTTATCCCAAAAGAGGCTACCAATGTCTGCAGTTCTTCTACTACAACAGCGCTGAACCCAGCGACACACTGAAGATTTATGTCAGAGAGTACGACAAAGCTCATCCCAATGGAACCTTACGCTTTATTAAAACCATAGAAGGTGAATATTACAACATTTAATTGTTGCTAATAACACGTGTCCATAATTTAAATGTACATTTTGTTGTTTACCTGTAACAGGGTCCCCTCAGAATCTGTGGCAGCTGCACCATGTGAGTCTAGACGTCAAACTGAAATTCCGCATAGTCTTTGAAGGGACAAAGGGGGGTTCTGGGGCCTCTGCAGGAGGGCTGTCCCTGGATGACATCAACCTCTCTGAGACCACCTGCCCAGAGTTTATATGGAGAGTGAAAAACTTCAGTCATGTTATGGAAAACACTCCACTGAACACACCAATCTTCAGCCCCCCATTCACCTCTAAAGAGGGTTACACCTTCCAAATGTCACTGTACCCCAGCGGTAAGGAAGGCTACCCCGGTGAGCTGTCAGCCTATGCTCATCTGGTGGCCCGTGAAGGCGACACGGGAAAGACGTGGCCGTGTCCCTGGAAACAGATGACCATGATGCTAATGGACCAGCACCCTCACATCCAAAAGCGCATGTCCAACCAGCGAAGTGTCACCACTGACCCTAACATGAAGGCAACAGGTGCAGCTGATGTGAATATGAAAACGTTGAACATTTTTGCTGTGTACTTACATACTCTTTTAAACAGGCTCTGATCAGTTATTCTGGGATGATCCTCAAAAGGTTGGCGTTGAGGTCACGGATACAGATGGTTCAAAGTACTACAGGGGGCCAGGCGCTGGCACCCCGGTGTATCTCACTCACCTCAGGGCCAAAAGCAGAGATTTTATCAAGGGGGGAGATGCCATCTTTCTTCTCACCATGGAAGGTAACATTCTTATGATGCTACAAGCATACTAATTTTTACACTATACTCTTTTTATGTGATCCATGTGATCTTAACATTAGCTCATTTTGTTTCCATATATCTCAGCTTCGATCTGTTTCTCTGTCTCTCTTCAGATGTGTCCCATCTGACCGTGAGTCAGCCACTGCCTTCCACAACTCCACCACCTGTCAGCAGTACAACTCCTGACGTCTGCCTCAATGTGAAGTGTCAAAATGGTGGAGTCTGTGTTCTGGACACAGATAAAGCTGCTTGCAGGTGAGCGGTTGTTTTTTTTAATTTTTAGTTTTATTTGGACTACACTCAGAGAATGTAAGCCTTAAAGGTACAAATCTACAAATCAGTTTGAAGTTTGATATTCAAAAGACATTCAGTTCAAAAGGCTTTTGGACACCTGGTGTTAGCTGACTGAGTACACCTCACCCATTAAATCAGACACCTCAGGGACTATAGGATACACAGATCTCTTACTGATGTGTTACATTTTTCAATACTTATGTATGCTGACTTGAATGAGAATTATAAAATAAAACAACATAGATTTGTGTATATGATGGCATAATAAAACTTTCTTGAAACAAGTTATAGAATTTTTTCAAAGCTTGTCACCTTCATTACTTTCATTTTCCCTCTTACTTCATATTATTATTTTATATTATGCTTTAATTCACAATTTTTCATAGTAAATACTGTAGATACCTTACAGTGTGTTTTTGTCTACCTTTTCTCCTCTGTGCTGCAGGTGTGTGGTGGGTGATGACTGGTGGTACTACGGTGACAGCTGTCAGTACAAAGGGTCTGTCATGGATAAAAACACCCTGGCTCTTGCCTCTTCTCTGTCTGTGCTGGGAGTAATGTTGGTGGTTACAGCAGTCAGTGTCATCTGTGTAAAGAAGAAGTATAAAAAACGCAGTAGCAGTGACTTGGTCATGGGAAACGTGTATGCCAGTGGCAAATTCTAAAAAGACTCTCAATCACAAACTTGGTGAACACAACAACATGACATAAATGCAAACTAAAACAAGGTTGAATTTTTAAAGCATAATAAACCAAGCTTTTGAAATAGAATTAGGGAAGAGCCATAAGAATGTGGTTCAAAAAAAGAGCTTAGATTGCCCCCTGCTGGTCAGTTAATGTAAAAACCCCTGTGCAATGGAAAAAAAATACTGTCAAATAATTGTACAATTAAATGTTACATGAATAAAAGATTTTCAGTTAAAAACAAGTCTCAGACAGATGACTTATATTCACAAATTTAAAATTTATTATACCAAAGACAGGAACGTTTGTGTTGTCTCTTTTCCATGTGGATATATTTGTTTGTATTACTGAACTTGACACAGTCATGCCGGTGATAACAGTTACTGTAGGAGGGAGGTGGGACTAATATTACCTGTGAGTGTCCATGTATGTGTGTATGTGTTTGTTTGTATGTTTGTGCATGCACATTAGTGTTTAATAGATACAGTGATGACTACAGGACATCACAGTTAAACAAAGTGGAGCAAACCATAGCAACTTAGTGTCATTATATTGCATGGAATGTTGGGCTTTCTGACCTGCAATTGCACATTTACATTTGTGTGTATGTGTGCGTGTGTGTCTGTATGCTGTAATTGTGTAAGATAAAAAGGGGGGGTGGGGCAGACACCTCCATAACAGCAAATCCTCCCCTCCACTAAAACCTTCACCGACATACAGGTACACAGTTCCTTTAAAAGCATCAGTATACAACATTTCTCTTATTTACAATAATTGGAAAAAAAATCACCATTTCTCTCAGAGAAGATTAGTAATAGTGACTGAGTCACCATAAAGAGTATGCAACTCCTAGGAGTTAGTATTGCAAATTTCTACAAAAAATTTCTATGCCATTTTACAGGCCAAGAGCCATGATTTACTGAAGAAATACAGTATTTTAAGTGCCCTATCTACAACAGTTAGGTGTGGTGGTATTAATGGTGTACCATTAAACATAGTTCACTGATAATAAAAAGATGTGTCTCTGTTTTTAAAAGGTTCTTTCACTGCTTTCACATTAAAAGATATGGTAAGTTCTTACAAAACAAACAAACAAACCATGTTGTGGCAAGCTAATGCTATTGCAAAGAGACTAGTGTCAATTATATACTCAGCTGGTCGTCTAATGTAAAAAATAAAGTTCCACAGTCTGTGAGAAGGGCACGCCCATGGACACTAGGGGCAGTGTCCACAGGCATATTTAAAAGGGTAGAATATCATTAAAGGGCTCATTTGCTTGTTTTATACTATGACGAGTTGCTTGGGTACAGCGGATTACAGTGAATGTTACTTCAATGATGAGGCTGAGGTAAAAAAAAGCTGGATAAAACTTTTTTCATGTGCATTTTACAGCCTCTTGAGGAAACTTTGTACTGTAAGGGAAAATCAGAGTGTTAGAGAAACTGAGTCCGTGTTAGTGGTGTTGCAGTTCAGAGAGGGGTGTCGTAGTAGTCTGTGGGTTGATCTGTTCCAGGTGGCTTCTGCTGTTTCTGCTGATGCTGCTTCATTATTTCCTTCACCTCCTCCTCCAGTTCAGGAGGGATGATGAACTGGTCGTCGGGATCGGGTTGAGCCGGAGCTGTGAAGTAACCCCCGGACTTCTTAGAGGGAGCATCTGCAGCCACTTCAATAAGGTTGTGACTCTTTTCCTGGCGTGCCACCGACCCATTCACCCTCCTCTTGCCTGCTAGCTTTCCTCCATCCCCACCTGCCGCTCCCACGCTCTGCCACGACTCATCCCTCTCGAGCCCATTCTCAGCCTCACTGTGGCTGATGTCAATCACTTCCTCCAAGGGCTCTGGGGTGCACGGTGGTGGAGGAGGAGGCGGGGGAAGAGTAAGGAGGGTGCGGTCCTGACTTGAAGATGTGGGTGCTGATGTCTGGGGGGATGAGGTCAAGGAGGATTCAGCTTTCAGGCAGTGGACATCAGCTTCTACCTCTACGCGGCTCCCATTCGAGAATACTCCAGCAATGGGCTCCTCGTCCTCACTGTCCAGCCCGTTGTCAGACAGAGCGCTGGAGAAGGTGGCACTTGACAGTTGCCTTTGAAAGGAGCTGGCTAAGCAGGCAGGGTGGAGGGCACAGCAGCTGCGTGTAGAAGCTAGCTCCGAACCTGGGAAGAGATACTGGCAGGGCTGGGTAGTTGCATGGGGTTGCTGGTGCTGTAAGGACAGCAAGTGCGTCTGATGGTGCAGGTGGAGGTGAGGGTGGTGGGACTGCTCTTGCAGAAGAACCAAAGAGCTCTGCGGAGGCTCGTCGGACGAGGCAGTGGATCCCACCTCGCTGCTCATCTCACTGGTGCTGATCTCACTGCTGATTTCGCTGCAGGAAGAGGGAGGCACAGGGAGAGAGCCGTCTGAGGGCCGCTCCTTGATGGCAGACGAAGATGAAGGGTAGGGGCCCAGCCCGGGGCTTGGAGGTGGCTGAGGAGGCTCGGAGCAGCAGCAGGAGCAGCAGTCTTCACTCACACTGAGTTGGACCACCACAGCGCTGAGGCTGTCTGTGCAGCCGTAGCCCTGCGCCAATGTGCACAGCTTCTTAGCTGCTGCAAGGCCGTCTGGGACGTTCCGAACGGCCTCCACTGCCTCGATAGGGGACACAGCATCCCACAGCCCACGGCTACCCAGAATGAAGAACTCATCCTGAGGGGTGAGAGTGACTGTCTGCACATAGGGACAAGGGATGACGGATGGGTAAAGGAAAGAGTAGCCCATGATTCGTGTAGAATCGGTCACACCATTCACCTTGTTGTCCTACAGAGAAGAAAGTAGACAAATTAATACAGAGCTCATGCTTTGCACATCTAAAGTTTACATGTACTCCTCAAGGATCTTAACCTCAGTGATGATAGCCCTGTGCTGCCTGATCCTGCGGTATTCCTCCTCAAGTCCTACATTGTGAAGAAGCGACAGTGACAAAGGCTTTCCATCACGACACAGAATGGCCTGGCACTTTCCCACATTGGCAGCTGTGAGGGTGAAGCAGCCACCGGGGTCAGTGGGGTCATGCCGAATGTGACACAGGGCTGCAGAGCCGCCCAGTTTCTGTCCTGCTGTTCCAAGTTTTCTGCAGAAGCAAAGAAAAAAGAACAATATATTTGTCAGGAAACAAATAATTTCTTGTAAATAAAAGACATAAATATGTCCATCAGACCTACCTTTGCATGACGAGGAAGGTGTTCGTCATGTAGTCCTCTTCACTCTTGGTCTTGTGTAGTTCTTCTGCCAGCACGTCGTTCATCGTGCACTGCAACAGGTAGGGCACTTCCACGTTCCTGTCTCCATCAAACACACCATACAAAGCTTCACGACTCCCACAGAAACTGTTGACTGAGAGGGCTGCAACACAGAGCCTGAAAAGAAAGAAACATAACAAATGTTTACAATAATCACCAAGAGAAGAATGATTCAGCTGACTGCACAACAGAACTTCTCTCATCCAACATCACTAACACAGTATAGGAAACTGTAGAGCTTATATCATTTCATGCACATGTAAGTGTTGAATTGACCATTTAGCTGACATGCTAAATGATTCAGTATTTCTTCCATGTGGACTGACAGGTTTGGAATTAGTGAGGCTTTAATGGCTGAGTAAGATGGTGGTTATTGTTTCATCATTGATTGCATTGAACTCACTTGTTCTTGACGCCCGAGGCCTCCGTGTAACCATGACTCCACACAGCAGGCCCACTAGATGCCTCATTCGACGAGAAGGTTGGAGGGGGATCAATACGGAAGCAACGGATATTACTGGAAAACAAGATAACAAAAAAACAAAGAGATAAAATGAACTGTAACGATTTGAGACGCACAGAGCGTGTTGCAGAACAACAACATACTTGAGCTGCTCCAGGGTCTTGTGATCCAGGTTGAGACGTGGGTTCCCGGTGAGATCTAGCTCCTGTAGCTTTGGCGGCAGATTTTCTGGTAGAGTGATCTCACTCAGCTCATTACAGCTCAGGTCTACACACTGACAACAAAACACAAGATGTCAGCACTCACTGAATAACTGAGCCTGCAGAAAAGTGCTACAGGGCTTACTTTCATCTCCATCAGCTGCATGACCTCAGGAAAGACCTCAATAGCATTGGAGTGGGCGATGAGCGTGTGCATTCGCCGGCAGTTCATGATGGTGGTGGGGACAGTCTTGAGCATGTTACCGCTCAGATCCACCTCCTCCAGCTCCTCCAGTTTGGCCATTTTACTGTGGGACAGCAGTAGGTGAGCAAAGGTGTGCTAAAAACCTCAACTAGCCTACTGAGGTCAGGTTTCTTAGTCACACTCAACATATCTCTGATCGTCTGAAGACTGAAGATACGCTTTCATGCTGTATATATTTAGCCTCATGCTAACTAGTCAAGTTGCTGTACTTATCCATTCACAAACATGATATACACAGTGAAGAACATAAGATGTCACAACGAAGTTGACCTTTTGCATGTAGAAAGACATGACTTTATCCTTTTATCATTTCACAAGAAATTTCACAGTGTGAAATAATAGAATCTGAATTCTTGTAATATGACTTAAATGTGATGTGACTTAAATTCTTGACCTTCTTACTAGACATTTGACAAAAAGAATTTGAATCAACTGACAGACAGGACAATTGTGTATGGATCATGAGTGAAACCTGGGGCAACCATGTTAAACACCCGACTGCGTCCAAAAAATATGCCTTTGCCTGATATTTAAATCATGATTTTCATCATTTTCTGACATTCTGCGGACGTAATGGTGAATAAAACTAGAAAGAAAAAATACAGAAGAATAAATGTTTGACTTTACCTGGCTGGGAAGGTCTGCAGATGGTTGTAGGCCATGTGTAAAACTCGTAGGTGTGTATGGCCTGTCAGCATGGGTACACACTTGTCTGTCAGCCGGTTATTGGTCAGATAGAATTCCTGCAGGATGCTGTGGCTTTCCTCTGATAGGCTGGATGGTGGCAGATGCTCCAGCTTATTGGCTGATGCATTTACATATCTTAAGCTGAAAGTTAAAAAAAACATATTTTAGTTCACCTTCACATTAGGACAGGAAAAAAAATGAGATGAGTCACTTTAATTACAGTTTTGACACAAGTTTCTACTTCTATGACCCCCACCATTAAAACATTCCTGTCCTCTACAGGGTTGGGTGTTTTTTTATTTGCCTGTCATCCTTGTCCTTGGTTATCTTAACCCTGATTAAAAATCCTATTCATAATTTCTGTCCTTCATCCTCATATACCTGCATTTTCTCTGCACTTAATCTTTTTGTCAGATGTTGGCTGCATATTAGTTTAAAAAAAAAAGAAAGAAAGAAAAAAAAAATCCATGATGATTAATGTTACCTGTCAGATTTGAGGAACAGATTACAGGGCAGCTCAACCAGTTGATTGTGCTGTACGTCTAAAACCTCCAGCAGAGGGCGCTCCACTCTTTCAGGCAGCTTCTGCAACTGGTTGTGTCCTGCACTCAGCTTCCTCAGACTGTTGCTGCATAACAACCTGCAGCACAAGGAAGGTACAGATGGTTGAGTCAGAGACAGATAGACAGACGAAGGCTGGTACAGTTGTGGAAATGAGGATAGTGCGGGGAAGAAGATGGTAGTGGAGATGAGAATGGAAAAAAAAAATCAAAAAATAGCACTGCCTCTGGTGGAGCCTGCAGCAGAAATTCATCATTCTGACACTTATTGGGTAAAAAATAAATGTAGTCAGAAAAAAGAGAGAAAGAGGAAAGGAGTGAAGCAGAGGGAGCAAGGATGACAGTGTCAATTTGACATGTGGGGATGAGGAAGAGGTGCATTTAAAGTGACCTTCTAAAAGCCTAT
Source organism: Parambassis ranga (assembly GCF_900634625.1). Classification (NCBI taxonomy): domain Eukaryota; kingdom Metazoa; phylum Chordata; class Actinopteri; family Ambassidae; genus Parambassis; species Parambassis ranga. The sequence continues at coordinate 7,260,554 of NC_041037.1, read as the reverse complement.
ATAAAGAGGAAGAGAATGGACGAAGACTGTGGAGGTTACAGGCTATCGGGGTGATTTATGAGGCTCTATGGGGGATAGATGACTGGCTGACAAAGAGCAGGCAGAATAATACAGCATTGTACTCCAGTTATAGGCACACAGACACAATTGCTATGAGAGAGAGAGAGAGAGAGAGAAACTGACCGCGCCGGGAGCTCAGTGATGAGGTTGTGGCTCACATCCAGAACTTCCAGTTTCTTTGCTTCACACAGCCAGTCTGGCAGCGACTCCATATGGTTCCTGCAGAAGGAGAGGATGATGATTATGTTGATGATGATAAATTACAGGCAGTTCACATCATGAGACATAATGTAGTAAAAGTCTGTTTTGAATTTCAGTTTTGGATCCATTTTTTATGATATTTATAGATTCTGAATACCAGGTGTGTTTAGGACAAAAAAAAAGAAATCAAGGCCTGATGTATAAACATAAAGCATGCGTTCCACTTTTGTCTCTGACAGAGTTAACAGACAATAGTTGGCAGTGACAGGGTCACACACTTTTACTGTTACTTTCCTGTGCAGTGAAAAGCACCAACATATACTTCTGCTATAGCAGGGCAAAAAGGGTGAGTTTTCCTCACCTTGATATATCCATGTAACTAAGATTGGAGGGCACAGGACTGACATCCAGTTGTCGCAGCTCTGTGGGGAGAAATCCAAACACATTAACCTACAGCAAGGACAGACAAGGTCTATTACAAAAGCAGGTAGATGGGAAATGGAAGGGGTGATAGGACTGATGGGGAGAGACAATGAGGTTGCTGCACTGATGAGAACAAATATGGATCTACCTGGATAGAATTTATATAAAGGGGAAGAGGTGACATATAATTTGTGTAATAAGTTAAAAGAAACAAGTAAGGTGGGAGGGTAAACGTGAAGGGGAGCTTGCAGAGATGATGAGAGTCTTGTGTGCCAAACCCACCGTTGTTGGAGGTGTAGATGCCTTTGAGCAAGCAGCCTTTGACCTTAAGGCTGGTGATGTGGTTCCTCTCACAGTGCAGCACCTCCAGTCTGGGGAAGACTGAGGCATCCAGTTCTGTCAGCCTGTTATCCCTCACATCCAGGTGGGTCACGTGTCTCAGCAGGTCAGGCTCGTCTGGCACCATGATGGAGATCTTATTCAACCTGACAAGAGGAAGCAAAGGTTCATCTCCAATTGGATCAGGGTGCACTACACTGGCTGTGGCCTCTCTTGTAAGGCAGAGAACATGCCTGGGGTGACTTTCGATATACTCTGTAGATTTATTTGTTTGTGTCATTCTATGTGTAACAGTGATGGACAGACAAGTGATGGTGCAGAAACATTAGAAGTTAGCGGTTTAATTGTTAGACCATAACTGCATTTATATATAATTATTAGTGTGTAACCTCTTGCATTAAACTATCCCATGTAATCCCATTACATAAATTCCAGATGCACACTTTTGTTTTCTCCAAAAAAACATTAATACATAATACATAAATTAAAATAAGATGACAGAGCAACATTTCTTTGACATTCATGATTGACTATCATAATCTTTCTCGGATGTTCCATGTGATCTTTCTCCAAACATTTGACAACGTAAGGAACAAAAACACAAACTTGCCTAAGCTAAGTCAGAAAGAGTGAAGCATTAACTGTAAAATAGTGCAAGTCACTCCAGCTCTGTGCTTTCCCAGACGATGGGAAGACACCTGATGGAGTCACTGTGGGCAAATGATTTCCTGATTCCGTGCTTTTTGCTCTGTATGCTCGTGTTTTTGTTTCTATCATTAGTGGGATGAACAAGTGTCATTGAGACCTTGGACCTGCACAACGGTGGACAGAAAATGATGCTTGTGTTCTACAAAGGTATGGATGAGCTCAGTTGTAAAATGCATAATGATCATAATTTGTAAAACTCCAGTCGTACCTTAGGTCGATGTGTTTGACGTGCAGAAGCCGGAAATTCTGCAGCGTGAGGGTTTCTAGGTGGTTTCCAGCCATACACAGCTTCTCCATGGAGGCCAGCCGCTCAAGCACCTGAGGCACGTGGTTAAACTGGTTGAAGGAAAGACCCAAGTAACTCAGCCTTTGAAGGGAACCCAGCTCATTGGGCAGGTCATTTAAACTGTTTCCATCCAAGAGGAATGTCTGCAAACTGAAACAGAAGATCGTATGATTAGTGTTCACTCATGCGTTCAGAATGTCATACTTCATCACAGACTCCGTGGCTGTAAAAACATGCTAATTGTGCTTGCACTAACAAACTCCTTACGCAAAGGAAGGGTGCAAATCAGTAGCCATCATCACATGACTGCTGATTTGCAACCTTCCTTTGCGTAAGGAGTGCTTTGTAGAGGTTTTAAAAATACAAACTGCATAGCACATTTTTTTTCTCAAGTTTAGTAACATGGAAATACAATACATATGTTGCAGATACTGATTAAAGTATATTTCACATTTTTGCACAAACAATAATCTAACAAAATTAACTTTTGATATTCATTTTTAATGACTGATGTCTTTATAGCTACACAACAATCATTTGAGTTCTCTCTACTTCTGGCAATGACTGTGCTGTTTCCATAGAGACAAAGACCTTTATATTTCAGCAAAAGTGAGCTCACTATGACTGCTTACAGTTCTTAGGGTTAGGATCTAAGTATGATGTAGAACTTATTAAACAATTTCTAAATTCAAATTCAGTACATCTATGGTCCAGCAGATGGCAGTAGAAACATTAATGCCCTACTGGGCACTTGAGGAATTTACAGGCATACCAGCTCATTCCTGCAGATTAACTTCTCATCTTGCCCCCACTTCAAATGACATACCTGTATGTTTAGTTTTGAATGAGTTTGAAGCAAAGACTGTCAGTTGCTGAACAGCTCTCCTAATCCCAAATGGTATGGTGGACAAATGATTATGCACATATTTTAAGAGCTTTAGTTGATGTAATAAAGGCTTTGGATTATATTGGAAATATTTTTGAACCACTTCTTTACAGAGAGAGAGTAACAGCTTTTACTACAGAGGGTTGATACTGGCACTCAAAATGTTCTCAGTGGAAAAAAAGTGGTGTTCAGCCAAAAAAATCTGCTATGTTGTATCCTCTTTAAAGTAAGCAACAAGATCAGCAATTCTGACCTCAAGTAAGCTTAGCCACCATAACCAAGTGAGAACTCAGTTGGAAAATGCAATTCAATAATCCATCAAAACCAACCAATGCATTCTAGACAGCACAGACCTCGAGAGAAATGCAACTGGCCTTCAAAAAGAAAAACTAAAATGTGATCAGCTCAATAACAAAGTAGACACATTTATAGAACATAAAAAACTAAACAGAGTAAATATAATGGTCCAGGAGAGTTCCATGACTGAGTTCAAATATCACTACCAAGCACCACAGGTGATCATGTGTGCGTGTTTGTCTTTGTTTCCTCATTTGCTGAAACTACTACTAAATCCCTGTGCTTACTCTGCCACGTGACCACGTTGCCACGTTGCTAGGTAACCCACACATTTGGCTATGTGGACATTTGACACTCAAACAGGCAAAAATGTGGTTGTTCTGTGAAAAGGTTCAGTGGTTTCCTAAGCCATTAGATGGCATCAATGTAAGCTAGCATTGGCCCATGTCAGCAGGGTAATTACCCGCATCACAAACAGCCAGTCTCAGTGCAGGGCTAGGTAGGCAGTGAAAAGACTGTAGATGCAATTTTATTATCAACTTATATAATCATATGTACTGGAAAAAAAGATGTGTGTCATCATTGTGTCCTCATTAAGCGAACGTAATAATTAGGATGACATCCTTTTTTAATACTCCAAGACACCTGAACCTGACCCCGAACCCGGAACCTCATGTTGTTGCTTACTTGGTCATGGCACCCACAGAGCTGGGGACAGAGGCCAGGTAGTTACAGCTGAGGTTGACCTCAGTCAGAGTGGGGATGTCACAGATGGCCAGAGGGAAATGGCCAAGGTGGTTGTTGGACAGGTTGAGGCTCCGAAGACGAGAAAACCTGGATGAAAAAAAGAGAAGAGGAGAGGAGAGGAGAATCTTGTCAACATTAATAATGCAGGAGAGTGTAACATATTTATAAATATATTCATGGGGAATGTAGCAAAGTGTAGCTTACACAGAACTTTTTCAGATGGAAAACACATAGTTTGATTCAGACAAACAATTCCCTTCTTTAAAAAGGTAAACTTTCACATTTGAGTGTTGACCAAACAAGTGCAGCATTCACGTGTGTGTTGTTCATTTAAACACCAGTGACCAGTGGCATTCACTGTGCTGTCCCATGGCAGACATGGTGACCTTCAACAGGGGTCAGACCCTCAGGGGGAGAAGAGAGCCAAGGGAACAAAGTGAAGCAGGGGAAATGACTCCCTCTCTTTTCATTTTTTCCCCCGTCTACACACACGCCGACACACACAGCCAACCTGCTATCACCAATCACAGAGAGAGCGGCGAGGCAGCCGGGGATGAGCACCGCGCCATATTAGCACCGCACGCTGGAGCAGCTGCTAAAGCTGGCATTTGATTTTTCACGGCGCACACACACGCACGCACACATTCGCACAGTATATCACGATGATGGAGGAAAAGGCAAACGACTTGTCAGGGCTATTGATTAGGGTGGCCAAGTGATTCCAGCTGAGGGTGACTCCTGCAAGCGGTGGGTGGTGAGTATGTGGGAAAATGTCACTCCACCATTAAATCAACCATTGCAATCTGCTGAGTAATGCTCATACCCTCCCCTCCTCAGACTCTCTCTGTGTCATGCTGTCTGTCTGCCAGATCACGTTTTTCTGTTCTCAATCCAGTCTGTGTCTATTTAAAGTTTTGTTTTCCAAATAGTAGTCATACAGACAAAGTCAATGATGACTGCTTGTTTGGATAACAAGTTTTTTGCCAACTCGGTAATTTCCCACAGCTCTGCTAATCTATTTTAGCCTCTTTTAGCTCATTGTTTCAAGCGTCCCCACTGTTATCTTTTAGCATATAAAGTCATTAGATATACAAATTAAGCAACTAGCCACTGAATGCATTGAAACATTCAGCAGCTAAAGAGCTTGATATCCTTACAAGGAACTGATGATGATCAAAGTATGCAAAGGTAGTGTCAATATTGCATTTATATTCATTAGATGTAGATGAATGGATGCTAATGTCTGCTGAATAAGCCTTGAAAATACTGATCATAGCACTTCAATAAGGTGATAATATGGTAACACTGTGCTTCTCCTGCTGCCCCTTGGCTGGCCCAAAATAATAATTCATGCAACTTTTATCCTTTCCCTTGGCCTTAAATAATCCCCCTTCATCATCTTGAACTTCTTCACTTCCCCTTTTGCTTTTCCATTCATTTCCATGTCCTTCACAGCTCCTGCAACTATCATACATATGTAAATAAACAGGGCAAAGGTTCAATTATATGCACAGAACAACCAGCCATTCCCCCCACAGTGAGTGGCGACCTCTGTCTCACAGAGAGTTGCATGCTGGGAAGGTAGTCCCATGCCAGAGGAAAGAGCTAGTATCCCAGACAACTGATTATGCATATCTTATTGGCAAATCACCCACCAGTTTGTATTTGGCCAGAGAAAAAAAACAAAACAAAACAGAGAGAGAGAGAAAGAAAGGGAGAGGCATGCGGCAGGTTCACACATTCCATTCCTCTTGGAAAAATACAAAGCACTATGACCCCATGTTAGATGTCAGAGAGAGCCAGTGTTTATACTGAAACAAAAACAGACTCTCACACAACAGTCCACGCCAAAACACATACACCCACATTCATAGAGGCTGCATAGAGAGTATTATTGTTCTTGACTGCAGCTCCAGTCTCTCATGGGGCAGCAACTACTCAAGTAACTCCACTGCATGTTTCGTCAAACCCCCTCTATTTTCAGCTAACTATTCATCTCTTTCTCATTACTGACCTCTTTTTCTGTCATGCTGGGTCAAATGCGGATGAGCCTACTTAGGTTTGGCAAAGCTAAATGGATGTTATCTCACTTGACCAGCAGGGGAGCTATGCATCATTCACTCAGCTTAAAAAAAATATTCCCACACATCATCATCTTTTTTTTGTACATCACCCATTATACCAGGGATTAAAAAAATAAAGATGATTCAAAAAATGACTGTGGGAGAGAATCATTAAAATCCTGACCTCATTCATTCACAATTTTTAAAGCAGAAAGACACAAAAGCATCCAAGATTGTATCATAAACACCACTGCCTGTAGTGCAGCTGTCACAAAATTAAAAAAATAATATGACAGACTTTATATGCATTGACCTCAAATCTATAGCCTGCAGACACTTTTTCTGTTGCACACAAGCAAGCAACTCTCTCTCTCTCTCTCTCTCACACACACACACACACACTGCTAACACACTCCCAGGCATCACACAAGGAGTCACACAATTCACTCAGATAAATGGTCAAAATCTTCTGGCAGTAATCTTCACAAGAAGACACTGTGACTGAGGCTTGCAAGTGCACCCAGTGTGCACATGAATGCCAGTGCAGGCATGCACACACATACATGAACACACTCATATCTTGGCTGTGGTCTTTAATCTGGGAGCATGATAAGCATGCAGCAGATGGTGCCCACAGAGAGAAAAAAGTGAGGGAGGCCAGGCACATTAAAAGCTTCCCTGCAGACGCATCTACCCTTCTGGGGCTCTGGGCTCACTTGGCCTAGCCTGGTACAGCCCTGGCTAGCCTTTTTGGTCCATATCTGTGCCAATGGCCCTAGTCCTAGACTGCTCAGGTCGATGGTTTGCAAATTACAGGCGAAAGCTAATGCTGTCCAAAGCAGTCAGCCATGACCTGCTGTTTTCAATGAAGCCACACTGTGTCTCTCATCTCATTGTGGAGCAGCCTATCCCAGCTCCTGTTGCGGCTAAGTTTTGCTAAGATTACCTACACCTTATCTTGCCTCAAGTTTCATCTTGTCTAAACCAGCCCATCCAAACTCCTCGACCTAAAATGCCTCCTAACGTCTGCCCTCTCTTTCACTTCTTTCTGACTCTCCCACCTCGCCTTTGGCCTCAGGTGTGTTTAGTGTAGTTTTACGATGGCATTGTACCTCTGCAGCTGCTGCAGGCGTTGGTCTGCAGGCAGGAAGTTGTGTTTGAGGTTGAGGTGGGTGAGGTCGTGGCTGTAGAAAAGGTTGGGAGGAAGATGCTCCAGACTGCAGCAGGACAGGTCTACCGAGTTGATTCTCTGTGACACCATCTAACAAGGAGAGAGACAGAGAGAAAGAGAGAGGGAGGGAGAGAGAGGGAGGGAGAGAGGGACGTGGAGTTAAAAAGGATTACATCAACCACACAAGACTTGTCTGGTTTACTCTGTGTGCGTGTGTGTGTGTCCTAGGGGAGGTCAAAAGTCATTTAATAGCAATCTTCTTAAGGATTAGAATGTCAGGAGAAGTCAAGGGAAAGCCAACAGGTTAGTAACCTAACATCACACTTCACAGCATTGTGTAATTTAGTTAACTGCAGGTGCATGATGTAGTAAGCCAGTGATCATTTGTTAGTCAAATTCACAAGGCAGGCTGCAATCGAAAATTAAATGACAGCAATAACGCCTGCCTCGTCTAAAAGGAGAAATCTACAGTACGATCTGTGAACTTGAGCCTTTCAGAGTGGAGTTAGCTAGAGGCTCAGCAGTCGTCACTGAGGCACGTGCTGCTTCTATCCTGGCTTCTATTCTGAGTGGCCCTCAGGGTTCTGGTGACATGCATGTCCCTGTTAATATTTAGAAAAGAGGTTTTCTGGCTATGGCCTACTTGAGTTCAAATGAGAGAAAGGAGACTGAGCCATAAGTAGTGTTTATGTATGGGAGTGCTCCCTGGGACTCTACTACAGATTGGACAGCAGTGAAATATGTGCAGTTTTCAGTCCACTCAGCTCATGTGCCAGAGAGATTGCACTGGGCGTAGAGCACAGTTGCACATGTTCTTATATATGATGCAGTTCTAGAGAAGCATATGCTTCACTTCTCCAACTCTCAAGCACATACGTTACCTTGGCAGCATGTCTGTGCCAACGCAGGTGCTCCGTGAAGCTGTCAAAGCTGACGTAGTAGGTTTGACTCTGAGGCCCTGCCGAGCTGAACGCCAAACAGTGATTGTGCTTCTTCACCTCCTCCACCTGCAGGCAGACACACAGAAGAGTGACATTAGAGCCTGCAAGGCTGACATCTTCGACCCTCCCATGCATATAAATGATAACCTACAAATGCTATAGAATCAGAAAAGGAAAACAGAGAGTTAACGCTGATACAGTGGTGTCTAAGATTAATAAGATAAGGTTAATTCCTATTTAGAAACACTTCTCTCGAAGAGACTAAGGAAATAAGGGAGTAATGCTTCATGCCTCAGGGTAGACAAATTCAGTCAACCAGAAGCACACTTGTAAAAAGAATCTAAGGCACGCATGATCATAAACACGTGCGTGACATGAGCAACAATAAATGTATGTGAAATTGCCTCTTAGACACGCAGACTCGCACACACTCAAGTGCATAGTGAATGAATGGCTGACTAGTTACAGTGCTGCTAGCACGCAGACACAAAGTTACCACATACAAACACAAGCAGAGGCACTAGAGCGGACAAGAGGCTGACTGGAGGTCATGTGCTGTGTGTGAAATGTTTAAAAACTGGGTGTGGTTGGGTATTGGAGTGTCCTTTGTGCCAGCCAGACAAAGAGATAAGGCTTTTCAGAGGTTGTTTAGCACATACACACACATAAAGCAATAAATGAATAAAGGGCATTTTTTTGGGGAGGCAATTTCAAAAGGCAAGGCTGCCTGGATGCTATAGAGATCTATTACTCTAACATTTAAGCGTGTCTGGACTCCTGATTTGAAATGAACAAAACATCCCAGCAGAGTGCTGGAATCATTGAGAGTTTGTGAGACCTTGCTTGTACTATTCCTGCTCGACCTTGAGCTAAAACGAACAAAACAGGAAGCACTACCGGATGTCAAACTAAAGGACAAACAGTTGTTGAAGGTGACACACTGTCATAGACAAATTTCACTGCAGAGAAGCATTTGTAGAGGGTAATAAGATCAACTTTATCAGGTTATTCTCTGCTGATATGACACTGTAAGTTTATAGTTAAAAGCATCAATTATACAGCATCATCATAAACTACCAGGATGAAAAAAAGGAAGGTGCATGATGCGCTGTTGTGGTGTGACTTTAACTCACTTTTCCTCCAATCAGAGGCAGGATGTGCATCTTCCCCGTCTGGCTCTCCTTGACGGAGGAGACGATGAGGCAGGTGCCGCACAGGATGACCTGCCGTCTGGTCCAGCGGTTAACCGGCAGCTGGAGTTTCCCTTTCCGAACGTTGTAGGTTCCAGACAGCTGGACCCGCTCTGAGCTCTCAATGCTCTGAGGCTTCCCTGAAAGACAGATTTATGTGCAGTTAGCATCCCAGATGTGACCTCAACATAGATTGGGAAAGGAGAACGCTCGTCTTACTATTGAATGTCTGAAATCTGAAGATCCTGAAGAGAATTTTGTGATATCACAAAGGGCTGGAAGCCAACCTTTTATTCTAACATTCTGCATGCACAGTTATGATGTGGCAAAATGTTGCCTTCAGGGCAATAACACTGACAATAGACAAGGAAGAACAAACCATCTGTTTGTGTTCAGCATTTAACACAGAACATTGTTGTTATTACTAACATGAATAAAAATCATACAACAAATAAAACTGGAGAAATTTAGTGGAAATAACAGGTATGCAATGTCACTCAAAAACATGAACAGCCAAAGTGAAACAAGGCAAAGAGGCTGCACCCATGTTAATGTCACTTTGAGCTACAATTAGCATAGCACTACAGCTTATATTACCTGAATTTGCTAAGCTGTATGTTAACATGCTGAATGTCCAATGTTATGATGTAAATATCATGATGTGCGTGCCACATAAATTCTTCTAATTATAATTAACACAAGACATGAAAGGTGGATGTACAAATATTATCCTCCTCATATCCACGATGCTATAAAATGGCTAAATAAATATGTGTGGCCATCAGCAAAGATCCGAATAAATTCAGCATCAGCCTTGGAATGCCCCACTTTGCACCTGGAATTGAACAGATTTGCATTTAGCGCACTGCAGTCTACATTAATAGAGTCTCAAATTCAATAGCAGGTGCACCACTTCTAAATTATGCTCTTACAATATCTGAGCTGCCTTTATTCGGTTTTCCCCCATCTGTCTGTCTTCCCTCCCCTCTGTCTAATTCTCTCACTTCACCACCAGCCTGCCAAACCTGACAGTCAGGCTGCTTATCAGGCATTCTGTCAGCCAGGCTGTGTTATCATTCTGTCTAAACATCCACCTGCTTTCTGTCTACCTCCACCTCCGCACAACACACACACACAAAAAAACTCCCAGGCATGTGGCTGTCCTCCTCCCCTGCACCCAGAATTTCGTTTCTATCTGTCCAGCCTGGCCTTTAAATTCTCTATTCTATCTATAGCTTTGATGTTTTGTGCTCGCAGTGTGTTCAACCTCATTGTTCTCTCATTCAGCCAAGAGATTGGTGGCGTGGTTTTATGAAGTTTTCCTTTCCAAGTGACAGATGGCCGTAGAACATGTCTTTGGTCCTGTGGCCTGCTGTAAACTAGCTGCATCTTTCTTGCACTGTCTCCCTCACACATATTTCATTTCAGTATAAACACAGACTGAAGCAGAATGGGTGGTAGAAGACAGTTAAAGAGAGGAAGAAGGAGTCAGTAGGGTAAGCAAGTGCGAACTTGCACACACTCCAGTGTCTTTAAATAATTCAGGTCTTTCACATGCCGACGGTACAGCTAATGCAGCACTGTGGTGCTCTGTGTGCTGCTTCAATCCAACAAGCTCAGTAGACTTTTAAAGCATCCTGACCACATCAGCTCCTATAGAAGGAGCATAACACCACATGTTTGATTCTAATCATTTTCTTAATATACGCTTTACTCTATTTTTTTTTAAACCAGCACAGGCACCGAGCTCTGACCTCTCGTCTGTGGTACAAGCTAATCACAGCAGAATCAATTGCTCACTTTGCAAAAGGATATTTGCTTTGACTAAATGCTGAGTATGACATATAACACTTGTCAGAGGTTGATTAGGAGTCATGCTTGACAACAAGGGCAAGCTGTCTTTGTACTCGAGGGCAAAGAAGAAATACGCAGAAGCCACACAACAGCTGTGTAATGTAGACAGTCACGTAGAATGCATAACATAATACTACATTCTGACATCAATATTTGCTCTGTATGGAATGGAAAACTTGATATTTTGTGCAATTATGTTGAAGCAAAAGGAACATCCATTTATGTGTAAACTGAACACAAGTGGGCGGTTCTTAAGGACTATTTACAGACCTGCCTCAAGGCAATGCCTGTAATAGTAAATCCAGTTCATACTGCGCACAAAGCTGGGAACTATCTGTAAAATATACTGTATATGGCAGTGTATTGTAATGTATTATAAATGGCATCAAAGCACAGCTTTGTCTATTTCATAATTTTTCCTCAGTGCTCTGGCAGTCAGCCTCAACTTCACAGCAGCAATTAAAAGCTGGCAATCATAATCTGGAGGTAAATGTGTATAAATGTGTTTAATGAGCTATCAGGAAATGAAATAAATCTGCAGTATTGTACTTGTTCTCTCGCTCTAATCATTGCTGAAACCACATTAGGCATTAACCTATTAGCAAATTAACTCAATATCTGAATCAACGTTTTCACTATAAGAACACTGTGACAAAGAATATGCTGAAGGAACTGGCTTGTTGTGCTTTTTAAAGCTAAATCTAGGTTATATGTCCATGAAAATGTGTTTCTGATGCTTTATTTTAACCTCCCTTTCTCTGCCCCATCTTCTCCTCTATTATACAGTACTGTTGATCTCTACACTCATTTATTGCACTTAACAATTGCATAAAACAAGTGGAGTGTGCAGAGAGCAAATGAAACAGGCAGGTTTTATCTCTATTTAAAGAAGCATTATTACCATTTGTATTAATGTTGTCGTGTGTACACACAGTGGTAAAGGTGCTGGCTAAGGTAACATCATTATTTTGAAACACACTGAGGGCTTTAACTTGTAGAGATAATACAACAACGTGCATGAAAAGTCACCTGAATGCTACAGTAACAAACTCCAGGCTGCTCCCCTTGTCATGGTGAAGCCATCTTTATCCACCTTTAAACATGCACATTTTTAGAAGGAATCTACTTTTTTTTTAATTTTCATTTAGATATCGGCACGTGTGATAATTAAACAAGTTTTAAATCAGAAACATGGGGAAGGGAAAGATGAGAAACATTAGAAAAGAAACACATGGACAGCAATATCATGTGCGAGGGGAAAGAAATTAACACATCATAATGCCCTACTAAACGTCTGCATGCAGAGAGCGCGCTTCCCCCAAATGCCATCCAAATCCATGTGATATCTTGCAAATACAGAGTCAGCCCAACTATGGTGATGGAACAGACGGTTACCCCCTTTTCCTTCCAACTTGCTGGCTGGCAGAGGTTACCAGCAGGAGCATATTTTCATGATTGAGCTTAGGAAGAGAATATGTGTTGCACTAGACAAATTATTCACAAGCTTTTAGCCTCAATATGTCACATGGGCATAGTCCTACTATTTTTAGGCCTTTTGTTGGAGCGTGCTCTTCTCCCACACACACATGCGCGTACACACACACACACACACACACACACAGCACATTACTGTACAACCCAACTCCTCCCACTCCTCTCTGTGCTGACATCCACACATACACTGTTAGAGTGACAGTGATTAACCATCTCCATATGAGCATCCATCTAATTGCCCCCTCTGAATGTTGATGGACTAAAAGCAGTAAGAGGTTTTTCATAGGGAGAACAATGCAGACAGCTTGAGTGGGCTGATTTTGAGATGAGAGTAAGTTGGAAAGCTGATCCTGTACGCATGTTGCAGGGTACTACCGTACAGTACGTAGGATGACATGATGGAGGTTGAATACTTCAGTCTGGCCATGGGAATGCACCGTGAAGGAAATAGGGAGACGGGCGGGACTCCCACGTGAGCATCCTGTTTATAAGGGAGGGCCAAAGGAAACCTTCCAATACGGGAAGGAAATTATAGGAGACATATTCCATATTCAAAGTGCATGAACCATGGGCCACCTACACAAAAATATTTTAAGCAGTAATGATGTCAGACATCCCATCATCTATGGGCGATGCACATGATGGGAATTTAAAAATAATAGTCAGGCAATGTGGGCACGTTCATGTCAGTCTATTCCTACTGAGTGTAGGAGCTGGAGTACTACAGTGTGTGTGTGTGTGTCTAGAGATGGTTTCCTTCCTTTTCCCCAGGCTCAGGAAGTAATGGTTTCCCTTCCACACTAGGCTCCCAATACCCACGTGTGTAAACCCCTACTGCTTTAGCACAAACACACACACACACCCTCACAGGACCAATGAAGCACCTCTCATGACTCCTCTTGACTCTATTTCTGAAGACTCTGAAAGCGACAATCAGGGATTCACATGCAAACAAAAAGGGGGGAGTCCTGCAAATAGGACATGAACCAACAACAAGCTGCATTTTACATCAAAGTCTGTCCTAACCTGAATAATGAATTCATTTTTTAAATACATTTAAAAGTCTTTCACACAGACATTGCATAGTAAGACCCCCTCTTTATAGTACGTCTCCTCACTCTGAGCCTCTTCTGGATTTCCGAGCATCCCATCAGAACTCAGACATTAAGCCTTCTTGCCTTCTAAAACTTACAATCTCACTTGCCCAAATTACCTCAAATTCATCCAATAAGATATGGACCAACCACTAAATTGAACTAAGGCAAAGCTTCTTCTCTTTTCCCAAGCTACTCCACCTGGATCAGGCACTCTCATTTGATCATCCTGTTTCAGAAGCGAATCATGACCTCAGACATAAAGGTGCTTAGCAACTTCAACATCCTATAGAACCCAATAAAGGACCAGCGCTTTGCTTTTTCAGTCACATCTGCATTCACAAGACTGAGAATGCAGATGTTGAACATCTGCTACTGGTACTGTGCATCTAACCCTCTTTAAATACTGCAATAATACATAATATGCTCTATATTGTTTGTATTTTTTGCAGATAACCACACAGACATGAAAGAAACAACACGTGGCTGCTTAGATGTCAGTATACTGAGCTGATGCTATGCCCTACTGCCCCCGTTATCCATCATTGTTAGTGATCAGCATCCAAGGCCAGCCTCTCTTCATCCATCTCCCATTTAACAGCTCCATGCTCCTTTACTCTGGATATTCTTCAGTAATAGCAAGGACACATCCCTGGTTAATCATTGTGCCCTGCTAAATGCAACCTGACATCGGCACACCTCCACTACAGGACTGGGCATGCCATACCGTGGGGCATCCATGACCCACATAAGTCACAGTAGAGCACGAGCGTGCGTCGCTGCACTCTATAGGGGATGACAGATGTGATGTACCGGATGGCAATGACTTATAAATGCTTGTAAGCCTTACAACACTGGCAGTTTCTACTACTGTGAATTTTATAATAATTGTAATAATAATAATGGCTTTATACAAATCTTATCACTGAAAACTGATGATTATATATTGTATCAGTACATTACATGAATGAAGAACTGTAGTAGGCACATGTAGGTGGAGAAGGGATATTTAAATTGACCTACAACACAGTAAAACCAGCTGTTACACTGGGACACAAATAGCTGCGTCACAACACACAAGGAAAGATGTCCTTCCTATATCTAATCACCCCTCTGCTTAAACTGCTTTATTTATTGCTTCATTGGTGCTCTTTCTGTGTGTGTGATGTGATAACTTAAGAGTCAAAGAGACAGTTCCTGTTAAGCCTACTGTCTGCTTGAGCAGCCTTGCTTTGAAGGTGTCAAAGGCCATCATGGGTGACAGGCTGCTCGTCGCGCTCACCTAAGGGCTCTGCATTACATTTTACCTCTCTGCACCTTTCAGATGAATACACACAATGAACCGTGAGTGTGCAATTTGCACTGGAGATCTTTAGGAAAGGCCTTGCAGCTTCTAGAAGGAGTGATCCTTAATTAGTAGCTTCATAGGATTAACTACAAACCCTCTTTAAATGTTCCCAGATGTTCTCACACAAACTAGTTTACAGATAAAAAGGGGCTTTCTCCCCCCTTCAGGGACGAAAGAGGTGTCGATGTGTGAAATGTGTCAGGCTGTCCTTTGTGTAAAAGTGATAAGAAGATGAAATGCGTGTTTGCATGGGAAATAAGTGAGATGTTCCTGCTTTATCGCTGTGTGACACCACATTTGTGGTGCTTACACACGTGTCCAACTGGGACATCATCCTCAGCATAAGTGAACTGGGTCACCATGCAGCCTTACTATTTTAAAAATATTCGGCTTTAATATTTTGACTGCTAGGTGGGCAATCAAAACATAAAAAGGGAAATGTGATCATATTTTAGAGTTTTGTTTCCAGAGGTTAATAGTTGTAATGCTCACTTCTTGGACTATTTCTGTATACAGTGAACAGTAACCGTGTTAGCATGCGAATACATCTAGCTCATCAACAGTGCTGCATCTAAAGGAGTCAATAGTGTAGCATCCTGTTAGCATTCTGCTTTATTGAGAATACATCAGATCGGATACAGCTATCCAACGCTTTCTTCCAATAACAATTAGCAGTCACATTGTGATAAACAACTGTAAACTCGGCTTGTTTGGACAGCACCACAAGCTGCTGATTAGCTAGATGAGTGTGCATTCAATCATCCATGTTGCAGCTTGTTTTCATTATCTGTAATTAATAAAACAATTAAACATGATTAGATTGTTATGCATTTTAGATAAGTTGTGTGTGATTGCAAAAAAGTTAAAGGACAGAATTTTAATTAGTGATTTAGCATACTAAAATAATAATAATTATTCAGGATAAGCTGACAGGCAGGCTGTGTGTGTGCACTTATTTTTTACACTCAAGAGAGCTGCTGAGGAGTGCTTCCAATCCATCTAGGAAGAGCTGAGTGACACTTAGCTTTGTGCTCCTGACTACTGTCAGGCTGAACATCCTTCAGCTTAAACAGCACAGCTGAGGTGATACCCCCTCCACACACGCACACACACACATTTCACCCCATCATTACAGCCAAACAGACAAGGGACTGAGGGAAAATGTGCCACTGTTGCTGTGAGATGCTATGACATCGGTCTATCCTCAGACAGAGGTTCAGGTGGACATTTAATAGTTCTAATCTGCATGTCACGAGGCCCATGGAAACATGCAGACGCTACAAAAAAAACATCCTCTCTCACTTCAGTGAAGCACATCCTGAATCAAAATGAGGTCACAGCTTGCAATATCTTCCCCATCAAACCATTATTACCCTTTGCCCCTAGGGAGACACCGACTAAACAGCCCTCTGCTATTAAAAGGAATCTACAACCGCAGTTATCAGGTTAATGCGTTGCCACCGGTCACCTGTAGGGGCAGTGTGGGGGAGCATAATGACACAGGCATGACCCGAAGCAGCATTTAAATACTTAATTTTGTGTTTTACATGAATTTGACCCACTTGCACACTTTGTTGCAGGGTAGCAGACACTAATATCCTTCCATATAAGGTCATGTTAAGTTGATGCAAATCTGTATTTATGGGCAGCATATGCAAATAAATATGCAATCATAACTCTTATTCCTGACAGCTGGAATGAGGAACTACAAAGGCTCCATAAGTGGTTGGTAAATCATGCTGCGCGACTATGAATTTTTAAACAAATGACTTATGTGCCCTTAAGTGAAAGAAATAACATTTCCCATCAGTAGCACCATCCTTCACACCCAGCAGCTACACTGTCAACATGCTTTATTGTTTCATTCAAACAAAATCCACTAAAAAAAACAGACTTTGAAACAATGGACAGAGAAGACTTATGGATGCTTCAAATCGCAGGTGTTGGCATCAGTGTGTGAAAAAATAAAAAGATTTCCCCTGTGATTCCCTGTCAGCGAGAGAGCTGGATACTGACGTACATAGATGTGTGCTTCCCCTTTCTCTTCCCAGCTCCAGTCCTGCTGCTGTTATGTAATGACTGTGTGTTATGAAACCTTACATTGGAAAACACGAGCCCAGTGATCAGCCAGCATGCACTTACACACACACACACACACACACACACAGGCATGCACAGTTACACAGACACACAAGAGCTCCTGGGAATTTTTTTTTTCACCCCTTTTGCTTGTGTGTGAGTGTATGCTGATGCTGCATGCAGTTTGTGAGTATGCGAACTACAAATTAATTGAATGCCTGGGTGTAAATCTGAGCATGATTGCAAGACTCAATGTGTGCAAGGCTTCCAAATGAATTATTTAGTGTTTGTGTGTGTGTATATGTGTGTACAAAATAAATAAATAAAAGAACAAGGGGGGGGGGGGGTAATGAGGGTCCTTAGTAGCAGTAAATGCAGTAAAAGCGTGAATACTGGCAGCCATGCAGGCTGCTTTGTGGCATATGAGAGAGAGAGAAAGAGAGAGGATGATGGAAATAAACAGTGGAATAAGAGGTGGCTAAGATGAAAAAAAAAAACAAATGAATAGATAGATGAACAAAGTGTATAAATACACAGAAGATAGACTGTAAGCACATCCTGTCACCTTAAGCAGGGACACACACACAAGAAGAAAGTACAGCACAGATATGGGAGCTAATCTGAACAGTGAGAGTGGCATAAAACAGACAAAACAGCAGATCCTCCGGGGCTGAGGAAAATCAAAAATCACATAATAATATAAAAATCATACATAATGTATTTTGAAGAATAATGTTGTTTTCATAGCTTCATTTACACAAGAGCCTCCATCATTACTTGAGTAGCGCAGGATTCAATATCTGTTGATTTAAAGAGGCATAACTGAAATTAACTGTCATTTACAACTATGAAATTGATTTTATACAGAATTATTACTTATTCTTCTTCTACACTGATTTTCATGGACACTTTGAGTCAGTAAACACAAAAAATGTGCAATTACTGCACAGAAGTGATTGACTTTACCAAGAAAAACATGAATAATCTCATACATTAGTATAATGACATCACATTTATCTGTAGCATAAATGGGCATCCAGTTCTTCGGTTTTCTGATAAGATTTTACGTCACATCAGCCAGTTTTTTCTTGTTATAATATCAGCTCAGACAAAGACTTTGATAGCTCAGTCACTCACAGTGAGTATCCAATATCTAGCCAGCTAAAGGTCAGATGTATTCTCCGTCAAACCTTCCAGCCTTTATGTAATACTCTTCCAAGTAGAGTAAAATAAAAAAAAACCTTATAAACTTGTTCATGGCTACTCTATGCAGGGAGATGATGAATTAACAGCAG
Source organism: Parambassis ranga (assembly GCF_900634625.1). Classification (NCBI taxonomy): domain Eukaryota; kingdom Metazoa; phylum Chordata; class Actinopteri; family Ambassidae; genus Parambassis; species Parambassis ranga. Next base: position 7,242,078 of record NC_041037.1, on the reverse strand, counting down.
GTCATGAATGCGTGAGAAACAAATGGGAGGTTATGCTTTCACACACACAATAAAGCAAGCCTGCGCACGTGTGAACTGAGTTACTGTTGTGTGATAGTAAACTGGCAGCAGAGCCGTGGTGTCTAGTTATGTAATGTGCCTCTGTCTTGCTCACACTCTCACTCACACACACAGGTTATGACTGGAAAGGTTTTAACTATGTGTGTGGACATATTTTACTGTTTCAGAGGGCATGGAAGGGCTCAGCAGAAGAGAAACTCTTCATTTTCCTACTTATCATCCTCCATTAACTATTCCCTGGAGTACATAACGTCAGGCTTCACTATCTCCAGCTGTCATCCACGCTCTCTGCTCTCCTCTCCTTACTTTCTTTTGGGCAGATTTAAAGTCAGAATGGTTTTATGCATTGATCTTTCCAGGAGAGGATTACTTCACAACATCATCTCTTTTTCTTCACACTCATAAAGTCAGCGCAGGGTCCGTCCTGCTTTATTGCTGCACACAGAGGGCAACCCAAAGAGGATTTCCAAAGAGTCTGCTACATTTATATTAGTTTTTCAGCCCTATTCTGCATCCACTGCTTCCACTTCCAGGTCAGACAGGCCCACCCATCCCCTGGTCCCACCCACAGCCCTCCACATGCCAACAGCCCCTGCGGTGTGTCCTCAACACAGCCTGTGCCATCATGCTCAAGGATACACTGTTGACAGCTACGGGTCACTGCAGTCCAGGCACAGGGTGGCACACACTCATGAATGATGCAGCACTCGCCTTCAGTCCTACAGCTTGCTCGCTAACACATGTGGGCACATAATCAGGCTCGCGCACAGGCAATGCATGCACAATGACACAAAGACAGCAGTGTGGCAGTAAAGACGATTCATTAAAGTGAATCCCAAAGCAAGAAAACGATGTATGACAACACTGTGATTGAGTCTCTGCCTGGAGGAGATTTTAAACAAGGTATCCACACTGAGTTTCATTACACACAATAAAGTTTTATCACAACAACATGTCACAGAGTCCACCGACAATAACCATAGACATATTATCAATGCTTGCTTGCCATATCATAAATTTCACAATTTTAACTCTAACATAATTTCAGTACCAAACATTCACCTTTTGCTACAGCAAAGTAGATTTTTGGTTATGTTTGACAACCAAATATACAAAGTAAATACCAGCAATGCATATTCCTTCTCTCACACACATATTATTGTTCAGGACACCGGTTGCTCGTCAACTGCATCACTGTGTCACTTCAGCCTCTGCACTCAGCAGCTGCTAATGGCCTGTATACAGCAGCAGCAGCCTGTCTCTGCAGCCCTCTATACAGCCTTTTCATAAAGTCCAGCGCCATATACTGTATTGGGGGGACGACGTATTGTCATCTTAAGCACAGTACAATAACACCCTTCCAGACTCTAAGGTTTAGGCTTACCCACCTAGCACTCAGCCCCCCCCTGGGAAATGCATCAGGGGAGGGTGAAACGTGAGAGCCAGGGATGAAGAGGAAAGCAGTGATAAGAAGAAGGATGACAACACCTACCTCTGATACAGAGGCTAAAGAGGCAAGATGAGCACGTTAATTGGTAAGCCAGTGAAGGTTTGATGTCACTCAAAAGGTTGGAGCTGATTGTGGTGGAGTGTGAACACATGAGCATTGTGTGCATGATGATTAATTAGCATGCAGGGACTCCCACCTGTTTGTCACCCGGGGTTTCCGTGTTCATTTGTACCACTGCATTAATAATACCTGTCACTGAAGGAAATAAAATGGGGACGTTTTACATTCAGAGCTCCCCATTCTCAATCTTCCTCATCATGCTCACTGCCATTTTCATAACATCATGTTCAAGTGGACTGAATACAAAAATCAGTCTCTTTAAATGAAAAAACAAATGCAGATAATGGAAGTGAAACTTCACCTAGTCTGAAACCTCAGCGGGTGATCATATTAAAAATTACCCTCTATTTTTTTTAGCAAGGCCCTCCAGTAATACTAATCTTGTTTGGTATTACTAATTTAATTAGAGTCTTATTTTTGACACTCAAAAATTGGAGGTCTTAATTGAGGCGCGACAGCAGTTATCCCAGCCCGGAGGCCGACATGGACGCCCATTAGATGGAGAAAATGTAAAGGTCACAAAAGAGCAAAACTGCTAACAAACATCATGTGGATTGTTTGAGTCACAGCACTCTGACAAATGTGATTCTATAACATTTGGTGAATTATTGTGCGACACCATAGACTGTGCTCATATTTTACAGCACTGAAATCCAAGCAGAATCATAATTACAGGAGTGTCAGTCTCATCCTCTCTGTTTCCTTATACTTCCTTACAATGAATGTTGTGTGTGAATGTGTATTTGTGAGTCAGTCATGTCAAACATGATCAAAGTTGCAATTCAGGCTGACTGTGTCTACAAACTGCTCACCAGCTTAGCGAACATACATCATCGTGTCTTTAAGAATACTGTAAAGACTATGATCGCATGGAGCAGATGTGATATTATGTGCCGTGTGCACTGAGCAAGTGCTGCCAATCAAAGAGTCAAGTACAGAAAAGCACATTTAAGTAGGCGGTGGCAGAATTTTCATACAAGCACGACTAGAATAGCACAGGAAAGAGCAAGAGGCTGGGTGAATACCAAAGCAGCTTACTGTACTGTAAAATAATAAGGATATCTGGGTGTGTGTGTGCGTAAGATTGGTAGGATGAATATTATGTGGGATGGACTGCAGAGACTCCTGTCTGAACTTGTTTTTTTGCTCGTAAACAAGGATTATAAAAGCATCCGTGATATCGAATATCAAACCGCACCAAGCAGCTGACATGCTTTGACCATTACCTGCCAGAAAGTTCAATCAATTAGCCCACTCAAGCAAATGTAATCACGACACAAAACAACTCTGTGAAAATGCATGCTGCTGTTGGTTGCCTCATCCATCATAAAGCATTATGAAGGACGCTATGAAGCAGTGTTTACATGATGTGAAGTTTTCTCTCTGATTGATTAGCTTCTATTCAATGATGAAAGCAAAGCACTCTCAGTTAGTTTTCCCTGAGGGTAGACCACAGACACACAGATTAAGAGCATCATTTGTTGTACTTAACCTCTCACGCTATTTATTATCAGAAGCCATAAATGTCCCGATAACTAAATATGGTGGCAACACACTGGGATATATTATATTAAAGGCTGTCAAGTTGTGGCATTTTTTTTTGCTGGTGAAAATGGAAATTCATATTTCCACAAAGAAAAAGCACACTAAGTATTAATAAAAAATGTTATTATTTCCAATCTTATTCCTCTGTTTCATCTGCATCTGAGGCCTTGGAGGTAAAAGTAGTTGAAGACAGCAGTTACAGTCACTTGTGCTTTAATCCCACAGAAGGACAGGCCACAAAGTAATCAGACCCCAGATCTGTGGTTAAGGCCACAATCAGTCCAGTTCAGAGCAGAGAGAAAGAGTGAGAGAGAGAGGAAAGCGTTCACACCAGAGGAGCATGAATTAAAGGGCAGTGCTCTCCTGATGATGCACTGGGGCCGAATGAGGGAATGAATGAGATTGTGATGTTGTTGCACATTCCCCTGGCCCCATGTGTTCACTTTTCTCTTTCTTCTCCTTCTCCCTCCTCCCTCCTTCCTGCTCCTTTTGTTTTGTTTAAAATTTAACAAGGTCTGGAACAGTGGAGGGCTGAAGCGGGCATCCGGGGTGTTTTGGCTCAGCTTCATGTCACATGCAGGGGCCATGTGAACACAGTGGCACTGAGGGAGAGGGAGGAGGAGGAGGAGGACGAGGGTGAGTGAAGGGGTGCCGGGGTGGGATGGCAGTAAGAGACACAGAGATAGGATAGTGAGGAAAGCCTTTAACCAGACAGACAGGAGCGAGTGAGAGTTGATTAAAAAGTGCAGTTTTTATAAGGCAGACACCACAGCTGAAACTGGAGACAGAATAAGACTGGCCAGCCAAAAATAAGCATGTGCAAGAGGATATAAAATCCAAATGAGAAGGACACGGTGAGAGAAAGTGACAGCTAGCTTCCTGGTGCAGCAGGTGACAGCTCTCCCTGTTTTTTTTTCCAGGACTTGGGTAATTATCAAACTGCACAGCTAACAGCAAGAGACAAGCAAATTGCCATGTTAATGATTGTACCCGGCCGCATGTGGAGTGTTTCCTCCTCGTTCTCTCCGGGCTGACGCTGGGCGTTCAGCTTGACAGATCTCAGACACACTGCCATTAAACTGTATACACCAGCTTGCCAGTTTATTGGGCACACCTGAGTTTAACACACACCTGATTTAATGCAATAAGTCCTGCAATCAATTTTTACGTTTATTGTAGCCTGTTCATAAGCTTCTCATTATTCGGTTTCTATTCTGCAAACTGTGTTTTGAGGAATAATCCACTGGCACACATTAGTATTAAAGTAAATCTTGTCAGGCAATAATAAAATCATTTCTTTAGGCTACATAATAAATGCAAGCCCAACGTATACTTTTATTTTAGATACACTTTTCCTCTTGTTTTAGCTGCTATTATCCACTAACCATCTGTCTGCTGTTTGGAGCACAGCACATGTCGTGCAGTATTTTTTTAAATTACAGGTTGCAGCATACCTGTGTTGGCTGAAATCAATGCTGATTTGATTAACACACTAAAGCTGAGGGTCAAAATATACCACAAGGATCGATTTTCTGTTTTCTGTGCTTTTAAAGCCGTCCTCTTAAACCACACATTTGACAATAAGGAAGTATTGTTCCTGAGCATCAGCATTTTTGTGAGAGATGAACTTTAAACTAGGTCATTTCATATGAACAACACTGCCCCTTTCTATTGGAGCAGAGTCCATAGAAACAAGCTAAGCTCCACCCAAACACACCTTATCTAGCTGCGACCTGATGACACAAACACAGTCTGATTCTAACATAATGCTGTTTGCAAAACAGTTCATCTCTTCAACCTTTTGTTTCAGCAAGGCAGGAAGATGACAAAATATTCAACACAGAGCTACCTCACAACTAAACTGATCCTAGCTTTCTGCAATTACTCACTGAATGCAAAGAGAAAAACCAAATGCTGGGGTTTTAAACATGCAGTGAACTGTCCTCTCGGGAAATTCGGTCTTTGTAAAACAAATCAGTGTAAGCACCACTGGAGTGGTGGTATTTAAAAAAACCTCCCATTCAGGAATTGACACAGTTCTGTCCTGTACACTAGCAGGCAAGCAGGCCGCGTGTTCCCTAATCGGAATTTTTGGGCCTCTTTAATGCTGAGAGTTGCAGATGTTCTCTGGCATTAGGCTGTGCTGCTGCTGATCAAAGCTGTGGATAGCGAGCCCCCGCTGGCCTGCCTCTAATCCCTCCCTTCATGCATGTGGTCAAAGCAGGGGTTGGTGCTCAGCTAGGGGACAGTCAGCCCACTCCATGACCCTGCTGAAGGGAGGAGGGGGGTGGGTGAACACCATCTACTCCAACCCCTCATGGTTTCTGAGGAGCATTTGGCAAGGGCAACCTGACAGCTGAGATGGCTGAGAGGCCTGGCTTTTCCTATACGGCAGGAAAAGCCGGTGCCCTTCCCAACTCCCTTTCCCCAATTCCCTATCTGAGATGTGCTGGCTGGCAGACAGTAGTAACATATCAGCATGACATTGCTCAGGCTAGATTCATCTGCTTACCACAAAGCAATGAAAATTTCAATTGCATATTCCCCTGTTCTCTTCTTATTATGTTTTGAAACTTACTTCCACAGAGGGTACAGACTCAACAAAGGAAAAAGGCTATTTAAAATGTTTAGAAAGAGAGATGTGAGCTGATGGTTTTTACCTTAATTAATATTCCTAAAGACAATTATGAGGGTGACAAGTAATTCTTGGAATCAAAAGCAATAAGCCAGGGAAAGATAGAGATATGGGAAGATAAATGGTTACTGTCAGATGGTGTGAGGGAGGAGGAGATGCGAGAAAAGATAGCGAGAGGAGAGGGAGGAGGATCGATCATGAGAGAAATTGAGAGAGGGAGGAAGATTCTGTGTGAGAGGAAAGGGAGAAGGGGAGGGTGGTAGGATGTCAGCCAAGAAGGCAATCTATATTAGACAGAAAACAGTTCCCCTGGCTTTAACTGCTACAAGCTGACACCACCATCCTCTCAATGTCTGTCTCAGAACGTAGACACAAGCAAGGAGAATCCACACGCAGCTCAATGTTCGGGCTTGTAGCGCGGCCACTTCTACGTGTGAAGCCAGCATGTGAAGGAATATAGAATTCTATGCTTTGATCACATGCTTTTCTCTTGGGCATATACTAATGCATGCAAAAATAACCCTCAGCACACACAGACACATGCGTATTGGATTTGAGCTCTGGAACGTGTGAAATCTGGTTACACAATTACATAATGACTCAGCAATGGGCCATTTAGAAAGACCATTAACTGTCAGGCAAGGACGTGGATGTGAGAACGAACGAGAGAGGAAGATCTCCCAGAAACCTACAGAGGGGACAGTGTTGTTTTTTGCATTGTTTTATAGATGTAGGTGAAGGTAAACATTGCATTTCATAAATCCATGGCAACCAGTAAAACAGCGTTTGAATAAGAAAATCCATTCAATCTAAACCACTGCAGGAGACCATCATGCCATTATCGCGATAATCAGTGATCGTTCATAAAAAAAAGACAAAAATTTACACAGGCTGCTCTCCTTCTGCCTTTCAAAATGTTTTCATATTAATGCAAGCGTGAGAGCAATCTGGCTCACTGACTGTACGAAGACAGAAAGATATGGCACAGGCAAGACAGAGTGAGTGGCTCCCTGCTTAATAGCTGCCACAGGAGCCTGCTGGAGAAATCTGGGAGCCTCATTAAGCCTTTAAATCCTGCACAGTCCTTTAAGTCATCACGTCACCAGCCGCTGCCTCTTCAAGAGACAGGCCCTGAGGTAGGACTGGAAAGATACAGTCTTTTAAAAGGAATATTACGTGTCGACCTATTCATATTTTATTGCTTTTAATATTGATTAACAGCAAGCAGCAACTTTGATGGCTGCGCCAAAAAACTGCAGTTCCTAGAATGGCCACTTGAGGCAGATTCCAAAAATAGGTAGATCTACAATAAACATTTCTATTAAAACTACTTGGTCCCCAAGTTTTCCACAAATACACTTATTCAACATAATCACACCATTTAGCTTCCTAAAACTAAGAAAATAATTTGACATTCAGAGATGAAGAAAGATAAAAATGAAGGATCTATGTAGTGTTAGCATTGGCGTCGTAGCTGGATCCCAAAGCAATAAAGTAGTAAGATATTGCTTGACTTTGTAAATAAGTACACCAATAACAGTGAAGCAGCGAGCATGAAATTACAATTTGTTTTGAGAACCGCCGCACTAAAAACCTTTCATATTAAAAACCTAATAAAAAGCCGTAGCAGTATGTTATTTCGAGGAACAGATATTCCTGTTACTAATTGGGATAGTGGCATAAAGTGAAATCATAACAGCTGTTATATTTGCCATGAATGTGCAAAGCTGCAAACATTGGTAAGCAGGATTTTACACTTCTGTTTTGTAAGGTATTATCTCCATTATCTTTGCAGTAGTTCTGCATGAATGATTCTTCCTGCCAAGTTCACCTTCCTGGCAGATGACAACAACATAGGAATTACCTGAAAATTGGGTGCAGCGTGCTTGAAACTGCTTTCAACTCTGATTTTGTTTCACAGAAGCTTGAGCTATAAAAGTACAAGGAGGGTGAAAGGGATTAATACCCTGATAGTTTCTAGGCCGGTATATGCCATTGGTCATTAATTTCACTCATAAAGGAGACCAAATCTTAACACCACTTTAGATTTACAAGAAACTGCTTTTCAAACATTTCAACTTTAATAGGGTGAGTAGAGACCGCGCAAAAAAAAAAGTTGTTGGGATGCTGAAGTGCAGAGATGTGAGTGTTTGCAAAGCTAAGTAGGCTAATGAATCTAAATAATTTAATGTGCTGCTTTGGTTTGCTTAAGAACTCCGGGTCCTCTGCCTCGAGGGAAACCCTGTGCCAGTGTGTGTTAGGGTTCAGTATGCCGTTTCCCTTTCTCGCAGGTCTACACACAGTCTGTGTAACAAAGCAGCCATCTAAGCAGGGGGCAGGTTCATTACATGCTGGACTTAGAATCTCCAATTGTCAGAGTAGAAGCTCTTTTACAGAGCAACACTGACCGGTACTTTAACCTGGATGGTCACTTAAACCATGACTGTAACAACAGATTGGACACCGAGTCTCTTGAGGAGGCTGACTTTTATTTAGAATGGTGGCATTTTGGCCCTGAATGTGCATGTATTGATTATATTTTTTTTTTGTTCCTTCTTGTCCCTCCAACTCTAATAAAGCTGGCCGGGCATTACAAGAGACTCCTGTGTGGGCAGCTCTGAAAGGATCACTCATCAGCCTGCCAAAGAGGACAGCGGCCTTTTGATCTAGGCTGCCTTCTGTACATGTGCATGTGTGTGTGTGTCTGGTAGGGCAAAGGGAGTTCTCTCCTCTGACCACTGCAGAGTTTGTGCACTCAAAGCATAACCTGACCCCTTCAAAGTCAAACTGCATTGTCCAAAGGATGGCCCAAGGCAACTCCTATCAACTTAACAGCCACTTCCCAACATTCTCTGCTTGCCTAATCATGCTGAATGCTAAGTACCTCATCTGTCACACATATCAAAAGATAAAGCACATGCTGCTCACATGCTTATTATTTAAGTTTCCAATAAAACAACATAAGGCTCTTATTGAGTAAGCCAGCATTTGTTTAGATTCTGTATCAAAGGCCAGTCGGCAAGCATGGGCATGCAGACAAAAAGGTCTTTAGTGCCACTGTGGTCTACAGTTGTAGCAGCTGTGCCTTTGAGTCAGCCAGCAAGTCAGCTGAGGATGGCCCTATCTCCAGGATCTGTGCAGAACATCCATTCAGAATCAGTTCAACATGTGTTAGTGCAGTATTTTCCCTCTCCACACCCAACCCCCTCACTCACGCACTTCCTCCTGAAGCTGACATGCCTGACATTCTAGAGGATCCAGCGTACATTCCTCACATGCTTACATTGCGTAAGGAAGTAGTGCAAGAACATGCCATGTTACAAGGGCATTTGCCCCGCTCTCTCTTTACAATGCATGATCTGTGTATGTGCATAATGTGCTCTACAGTGTCCTTCTACTGAATGAGAATCAGTCATTTTGTGCAGGCTGCAGCCTGAGTGTTGAGTGGTACTATTGGCTCTGTGTATGTTGAGGGGCGGGAGTAAAGAGGAGAGGTCAGGTGACCACATTTAAGCTGCCTCACATGGGATATGGAGGCGTTACCATCAGAGGGGCATCAGGGCTTCTTTCACCCAGGCTGCTGCTGCGGCTACAGGTTCATCTCAGCTGACTGCGCAGGCTCATGTAGGACTCACTTGTTTTTTTCCTCTAAATGTGCATACTTCCACATGAGCCCCAGCATGCCTGCTCATACAGCCTGCCATATGATGCTATCTAAATTAAATCATTCTGGCCATACTTCCAGCAAAGCAGTCTACCAAGAGCATATAAGGTCAAAAAGCACATGTGATCGTGAAAAAGTCCGGCCATTTTTTTTACTTCACAGTGAATAACCTCTCTATCAGCAGTCCCTGGGGACAGGATACTACAGTATCACTGTCTCTGTTATACACACTTCAAACCCCTCCACCTTCCTCACAAGACTCACATTTTCAACTCCCCCCTCTATTCCAATTCCCAAAGCAAAAGCCCCACTGGTGGGGGTAGCGGCATCGTGAAGAAAAGGGCTTCCTGAGCTTTGGAGGAGCACGTTAACCCAGCTTGGCAAGCAGTTAGTTAGTGTGACAGTAGCCATGCTGGATGCCAATAGGACAGGCAACGTGCAGCATCTCAATGACCAGAATTCACTGAGTCCACAGAGAGGGTTTATGGTCCTCCCAGCCATATCGCTCCCACCCCTATTCTCTATCCAACCACAAAGGCATTCAGCCTTTTCATTAGGATGATAATGGGGCAAAAGCCGGAAAGGGCCCCATGTCTGTGCACCATAAGTTGTGGTGATGGCTTTGTAGCAATGTCATGCGTGTCCATGGGAGCACAGTGTGCTGCTACAAACCAACAAAGACAGTAGAAGCTGGAAGAAACAAAAAAGCAGGCCTGAAAATTTAAACAGGGCACTGTAGATCTGGAACAGCTTTTGCACCATGACCTCACTATGACCTGTTCAGACCACAGCACACTTAAACCAGAACATGGTAAACCACCACTAGGAAGCAGGCTTAGGCTAACAGACCTTTAATAATAACCCTCTAAAGTGCAGTCGCAGTTATCAGCAAAGGTCTGTTGCTGCACTCAAATTAATACACAAGCTGTGTGTGAAAACTGTCTCAGCAAAAAAGGAAAGAATGTTTTGAACTGCTCTATTAATGATGTCATAATCTGCACCTGCATGACTGTACTGGTCAGACTGTAACAGGTAGACAACCTGTTAGAAAACGAAGGATCTACATTCAAAAACAAAGTTTGTGCTATGCAACAAGAGAAGACCTCAAAAAGTTTCAGTCAAAGTAAAACATGGATCATACCAGAATAGACCTGAAAGCATAATTTCATTTACCTGCATAAAAACGTAACAAAGAGCCTATTTCCGTGTTAAGCCCTTCCTCTTGAACTCTCCATGGGTCCTTAAATCCAAGCTTAAAGAGAAAGTCATTCTGGATCTGCAGGGGCCTCTCATCTGGGCTAAGCCTCCTGACAGCTTCACCATGCAGCTGAACATACAGTGTGGGGCTGGAATCACAGGAATCTCCATTTTGGTGCGCTGTCAGCCCTGATTTTGCAGCACTTTGGCCACAGTCCAGATCTTGGATGTCAGGTGTGTTACCTGTAGAACAGGCTCTCGACAATGAGCCGGCACTACTGCTGGGTGGCAGGCTGCCCAGACTGTGTGGAGTGAGTCTGCTGCCTGGACCCACATTGTTTGCCATGTCATTTAAATGTCCCATGTTGCTCTGATTGTAGTTGGCAGAGACTGCAGAGGTGCCATTGGTGTGGTGTTGGGAGATGGGGTCCAAGACCACACTTGATGTTGGACAGTCAAGCTCCAGTTCATCTGAGGAGCTACCATACATGTCGTGACCCTCTGTGGCACTGTCAAAAGAAGGACTGAGGATGGATGCCTCTGTTCCTAAAATCATGTCATCACTGAGGGAGTCTCTGTGCTCACTGAGCCGGGCCCCGGAGCTCAGGTCATCAAATGCACTGCTTTCCACATCTGAGCCAGAGTTTAATCCATAGCTGTCCACACCGTTCCTGTGCTCTGAATCATCATCATTAAGGGTATCCATGTTAGAGTTTGAATTTAAATCTGACAGTGAACAGGTTATGTTGTCCTGTGATTCTGATTCTGGGGTGAAAAGTTTTCCATCAACGTCCTGTTGAGCTTGCCTGTCATCTGTATTCTCCATGAGCAGCAGTCTCAACCTGTCACTGGGGTGACTCCTTAATTCTGTGGATTCCAGGGGAGTCATATGGTTGCAGTTTATACTTGAGTCTTCCTTCACCTTACATGGATTATCATTATATTCATACTTCACATTGCAGTTGCCATTTTGGTCCGTCTTTGAGCTGTCTTTACAAAAAATGCGCACAACAGAGCTCGACTTGCTGCAGAGTTTACTCAGCCGGAGCGCCACCTCGCCGGCTGTGGTATCCATAGTGCAAAGAACCGGCCTGGGATATGAAGGCGTCAGTTTATCGTGGACATGTATTGAGCCCCGGTGGAGATCTGCTCTTACCCACTCGCGATCTGTGGGCTGCAGCTGCATGTTCTGTCGGTGCTTCAGGAGAGTCTTCCTATCCAAACTCCGAGTATGTAAAGACGCTGAGGACAGGGCCGAGTTCATCTTCGCGCCGCAGGCGGCAGTGACAGCTGAGGTGGCGGTGGTTGCAGCTGCGGCGGAGAGGTTCCTCTTCAAGCGCCTCCGTCTCAACAGGAGAGAGCTAGAGTTGCTGGATGAGCCCCGGCCATTAGACGCCACAGCTCGGTTTGACGCACTAGATCCCGATGTAGAGGCGGAATGAGAAAGGCTATTCCCGTTCTTTGCCTCTACGCGGGAGGGTGCGAAATGTCCACCGCCATCATCTGCTGGAGTCCCCCGGGCGACAGACAGTCCGCTGGGCTTCTTCATTAACTTGGTCGCGCTTCCATCTGACGCGCCGTCCTCAGCGACAGCCTGCACACTTTCCATCGGTGCCAATGAAAAGTCCCCCACTCTAAATAAATAACGGTGCGCACTTGGTTACACCTAAAAGCTCTACATTTGAAAGCCTGAATACGTGCCCGCCGTGGTAAATGTCCGCCAACTGGGCGGTGTTGCCGAGTTATTCCACTAGTAGTCATTCACTTCTTGTCTTCCTTCCCTGTCGGAGGCTCCTCCGCTGTTCAAAAAACATTTTACTGATTAAATTCGCTGGGAAGAGTCTGGGCGCGCAGAGGCAGCTCAGGGCGGAGACGTGACTGTGCGTCCCATTTGGACTAAAATACAGTACTAGAATATGAAATGAACGTCGGCCGACCTCCTACGCAAATACTGACTGATATATATTCATGAGGAGGACACAAGATGGGGTCGTTAACAACAACGCAGTGCATTGTGGAAAGTGTATTCCGTAAAGAGTTGCCCGCTGCTGAAAACAAGCTGTGAGGTAAATACATTACCCAGAATGCAGTTCTCCAGTTTCTGTCAAGTGAGGCGGTGAACAGATGAGGGGCGTAAACATAGCTCCTATATAATGTTTGGCGTTGCGCTACAGAAGCACATCCCCTGTATGCTGCGCACATATTTTGCGCGCGGACCTGTGCGCTCAGAAAACTATCAGCGCCCTAAAGTATGGCGCACACAGCGTGCGTGTGTGTGTGTGTGTGAGTCACGGATGCCAACTGTTGAATATGGGCGCAAACTTTCAGCTCTTATTTCTGATTCAGTTTCACAACTACCTGCGCACACTGCTCAATTAATATAGTTTTTGCTGCACGGATAAATTACGCCTCGGTGCAGGACTTATTTTTTATACTAGTGGTGACGAGGCAACTTCGGCACCATCTCATCAGGACGCCATTTCACAAGGCCGTACAGACCGGCTCAGCGTACAGCTCTTATTCTGTTGTATTTCTCGCCATCTAGTGGAACAAACCGCAAATCGTTGTCCAGCTGAGGACGCAGCGACCCTGAGCAAGAGGGAGGGAGGCAGGTGGCTACAGCATTCAGGTCGCCTTTTTATTCTGAATCTGGTGAAGGAAACACGAAATTAAGCCTTGTATTGTACAACTATCACAGGCTGTACAGCAAATTGAAATGATTTTTTTTGTAAGATTTTATTCAATTTTATGTTGTTTTCTTTTCTTTTTGCTTAAGTAGCATTAAAAAAACAAATATGTGGCTTATACATTTTGGGAGATATACATTTAAATGTGCTTGAAAGCAGCTGTAACAATATAATATAATATTATAATATATATATACATGTATATATATATATATATATATATATACATATATATATACACATATACATATATATATACATATACATATATACACATGTATATATGTATATATATACATGTATATGTATACATATATATACATATACATACATATATATACATACATATATATATATATATATATACATACATATATATACATATATATACACACATACATATACACATATACATTTGATATTTTAATATCTACCTAGAAGATAAAGATGTTTTCATAGTGAGAACTATCAGGCATATTGTATCATTGTGCAGCTTGTGTGTGTCAAGTACACAGTGCCTGTGTCTTTCAGCTATTTCTAAGGAATTCCCTCATGGTCCTAGATTGTAAATAACTTGAGTATTGATAACTATATATTACAGATCTACAGAAGTAGATGTGAATGTGGTTAACAGAATAAAGAACCAAGTTATTATATCATTAAAATAATTTAACACCTTTTAGTGAGTACTGTGCCTGTGTGAGGTTGCATACATAACAGATGCACAGCAACATAACATGAGCATATTAAGGTGTGGTGAAGAATATGATGTGTACTTACTGTAGAATACAAATGTATGACAGTAATAATAGATACAATCAAAATGCATTCAGAAATTGAATTTAATTGGCATGATGTATCCTTTACATGGTATTCTGTAGTTCAAAAATGGAAAAAAAAGGGACCACTTCAGTTTTGTTGCTCTGCACACATGTAAAAAGTTAACACATCACTGCTGAAGTTCTTGATTCCAGCAACAACAACAACAACAACAACAAAAAAATAAAATAAAAAAAAAAGAGAGAGAAACCTCATGCTCAGCCCACTGGCTCAGGTTGTTAAGAGCTGAAAATGAGAACTGGATTTTATTTCTAGAAATTCATTCCTGTAATGCTTAAAAATAATATTTTTTTTAAAAAAAATAGCATGTTGCCTAAATCATACAGAAGCCAGCTCTACCACAAACATACCACACACACACACACATCAGTGTGTCAGTGATTAGATGACCCAATGAAAATTTGGCTTAAAAAAAAGGTATCGTGTGAACGACGTTGTCCCTGCTCTAATGAGAAACTGACACACATACACACAAAATGTATTACATCACATACAGACCATGCAGTGCAAATTCATCTCTATGTTGTCAACTCCCAGGTTTTATTGGGTCATCTATCACTGATCCAAGACCTTAAAAATACAGGAGAACACACTTTCCTTTGCATTATTAGTAGGTGGCTAGCAGCCTTTCATCTCTACTGCACATTTTAAATCTGACAGAAATATAATAATCCAGCTGTAAAAAATAATAATGAAAAATAATCTGTGCACGTAAAGCTCATGAGCATTGGAATACTGGTGTGGTAGGATCAGTGGAAATTTTAAAATAAAGAGACAAAACCTGACAAACATGTTCACAGCTCAGAAACGACAATTTACACACTTTGGACCCAAACCTTAAACCAATAAAAGCCGAACTCTTAACAGTGCAAAGAATTTTATCAATATAAATATTTAAAAATCTTTTTTTTGACTAGAGAATGCATCTTTTTCAGTGATCAAATCTTTCAATCTAAATGTGTCAGTAAAGCTGTTTTTTTTTGTTTTTAAGTTGGCTCAGTCAAGAAAAAAGTTCTCCAGAGTAAAGCCTTTCTAAAGTAAGATATAAAAGAAAACTTAAAACCCTGAAGTGTAGGCATAGTGTGTGTATATACGCACAGTAAAAAACAATAGTGGTGAGGGGAGTTTACACCTGCACTTTTTAACTTCTTCTCTAAAAACGACAGATATTGCTTCTTCAAAAGCTTCAGTGACATGAGTATAAAAGTAAAGTGTATAATACAATGTACATTATGAGCATTTAACGAACAAAAAGTACATGTCAAAGAGATCATCTCTTCATGTTCTGTTTCCATTCAAAGTGCTAAGATGAGTAAATTAATTATTATGATCCAAGTGCCTCTATTAAAATCAAAATATAAAACAGATAACTGGAACCAGAATATTATCTGCCAGCTGCAAGTTGTACATCATAAGACTGTGACGTGAATAAAATTTGCGTGATTCTTCTTTATATGGAACTGTTCCTTATTTTAGTATAAACAAAATGTACATTTGAAGAGAGAGAGAGAGAGCGCAGGTGATCACCCAAACCTCTCAAATTCACAGTTAGCAATTAAGATGTCAGCATTTGTCGGTATAGTGAGAATGACTACACAGTAATGACGCAGAGGGGACTCCAGAGGGTGCTATAGTTTAGGAGAAGCAGAAGAAGAAAAAAAAATATATATTGCACATGATCCTAATGTTAGAGCCTCCCTCCTTCCCTCCTCATTTCCATGTCCACATCCATGCATGGTGCAATAAGGATGGAGTTCGTCCTGTCGATATCAAACCATTAAACCTGCACAGAGATGTCCGCGAGGAGGTAAAGAAGTCCGGAGTGGCCCCTTAATAAAAGAGCGATAATTAAAAACATGTCCACTTAGACAAGTCCATCGATGTTTTTTTTTTAATGAAACAGTTATGGTTGTGAATGTCAATCAACGTAAAAAAAAAAAAATCTTCCGCTGTCTAATCACCACAGAACTGAGCGCCTGCCTGAGAGCCCAGCAGAGAGGTTTAGGAGACAGTTGAGCAAATTCCACAAAAAGGGGCAACGTGAATCAACTGGAGTCATTGTGTGCTACTACAGTGGATGGAGTAGTGGGTGTCTGCATCTTGTGGCGTAGTACCGACTCAGTTGTGTGGGTCTTGAAAAGGCATTTCAGAAGACATGGCCTTATTGTAGAAACGGGCACCATTTTACTGTCCAGCACTTAAGGTTCTCAGTGGAGCAGAGCGCCGTTCCGGCATCGCTCGAGACAGTGATGGTCTACTATGGTCTGTGAAACCTACAAAATATGAACACACACAAAACAGGAGTGCTTAAAACATTACATTACAGTTCATCATGTCAGTGCTCGTTTGTAGAGAATGATGCAGTATACCTGGTTAAATGGCGACTCGACTCGTGCACTTCCATCTCGTTGCTCTTGAAATCGTTGAGTTCCTTCCTTATAGCTGCCTGCAGAGGACAAAAGAGGAGGAGGATTGAGAGAAGCTGCAAAGGCTTAGTGCACAAACTGCAGCCTCTAAAGCACTGACTCTACCTCCTTTTGGTATGCCTCATGCATTATTTACACTCTTCTCAGGGCCATGAATTGTTCTGCTGAGTTCTCTTTTCATATCAATTCAATTCCTCCTCGAGATATCTAATAATACAGCCTGCAATATGTTGCTGGTCTACAGCTTGTGTCTTTAACTATAATGAAATGTTGATATCAGAGATTCACACAGAATAAAACGCACTTGGAAGAAAGTCAGAAATGGCAATTTTAGTTTAGATCAATACATCTGCATGGGTTGATTGATAAGTTGGTGGCCTAAGGTAGAAGTAGTCCACTTCTTTTGTTACACATTGACAGACCTGCCAACCTTGAAGATATGTTATGAAGGCTGCAGTGCTATGATTTATGATTCTCACAGCAGGGGGCGCTGTGGTGAAACCATACATGCAGTCGTCACCTCATCTGTAACAATATGTTTCTTTTTAAAATGTCTCTCCCGAAAAAAAAGCTGTTTTCCATTCATGTAGTAATACACATTCATCTGGGAGAATGCCCTGTGAATCGTGTCCCCACCGGAACCTTAAGGGTCCAGGAAATAAGATGATGCATCTTTTTAATGACTTTACATCTGATCTAAAAATGTCATGTGTGACAGTAACCCAGCCGGGAGTGATGTCATTGCTTTTACGATTCAGCATGACTCAAGGGGACGTCTCCAGCCTCAGGGAGGATGCTTCTGTGACAGCAACACAAACAAAATTCAAATCTGTGCTGGATGGTAGAGGTGGGGGGTGGGGGAAATATCAGCAGTGCTGCAGTGTGGCTGCGGGGGTCCTGAGGTACTGCTTGTCCAATTACTCTCTTATGTAAGGGGAGTTGTTGCATAATCAAAATGCTGAATCCCTGTGATTTTCACATGAGTGGTCCTCAGGTGTGACCTGGAGCGATCAGAGCCACACAGCATCAAAACAAAGAAGGCATATTATCTGCTCAGCAAACGTGTACAACTCATTAAAAAAGTCAGAATCAGAGATTGCTGGACAGACAGATACCTCCAGGGTGTTTACTCTCAGAACAGAAACCAAACAGCTGAGGTAGAAACTGCCACAAACTCAGCGAAGGAACACGGCGTCCTGCGTTAAAGGTTGCGTCACATGAAGAACCAAACAGGGGAATGAGGAGCTTAACAGTGTTTGAAGAAATGTCAAAGGAGCCACAGAAGACTCTTGAGCCATAAGAAAAGATTATCTCAATTTAAATATGCGATTAGTTTAAGTAACACTGGCCTTGTCAGCTGCCGTGAGCCGAGTCCAGGGCTTATCTGCCCGCCTGTCGTAGTCCTGGGCATCAGACACCTCCACATAGTCACTGAATCGGATGAGAATTTTAGCCTGTCTCAGCTCTTCCACTGTGGGCCTCTGGCTCAGCTGGAACAAGAAGAAAAAACGAGTTGAAGAACAGAAACCAAACTAATAGCAAACTAATTTTAACAAAACATTTTTACGACCGATTATTTTCCCACACCAACTAAAAACTACTTCTGGTGTTCAGGACATTCATTGAATAATCGCGTCATCAGATGCAGTGGTTGAGGTCATGGGGCTAAACTACGAGGTATATCACTTAGACAAGTCTCATGATCCTAATGAAATAAAAGAACAAGAAGCAACATTCAGTAAAAGGTTACAGATCTGTTCACAACCTTCAAAAAAAACAACTCAAGACTAAACTCAAAAAAAAACATCTGACGCCATTAGAGAGCCGTAAAATCAGAGACACAGGATAAATGTTAATGCATAAATGTATAAGCTGGACTACACTGGTAGCTGTTGAGAGTTACAGCTGATTTTTGTTTTGGAGCCATATGTCTGCAGGTGAGCAGGAAGTGTTATTCCTTAATCAACACTGATGGGAACATGCTCAACACCTCTCTGTGGGGTCGAAGGATTTTGGCACCTAACATGCAGTAGGGCCAAGGGCAACAAGGACATCAGTGTCTCCTGAGGGCTGTAACGGAGTACACATTCTCACTTCTCACCACACATGACTCATGGTCACAGTGTTTGTTTATCCTGGCCTACAATTTACCCCCCTCCAAAGTGCTTAGAGAGCAAGTGTGGGTTTGCACCTTTTTGAGCTATTTTAGACTCACCTTTCGTGTTAGTTTTCGTTTTATCTCCCTCTTCTCTTCCATTTCCTCCTGTTCATTGCGAGCTGCAAAAAAAAAATGAGGATGAAGTACAGACAGCGGTGCAACAGGCTTTGTAAAAAGGCGGAAAAAAACACTATTTTCATTATATGTCTCATTAAATTAAAGCCGTTAGGAGCAAGCATCAAGAGAATGACTGCTTTGTTCTTTTCAAGTTGTCCCAGGGCTGTTTGGTGCATGTTTATGATCAAGTGGTAAACCTATTAAACTGCATGTATTTCTCTTAAATGCACACTGCGTACATTCTTTTGGCTTCCTGTGTACTCATTTAAACACAACTACAAAAAGCCTCAGCTCTGAGTTTAAACATGAGACAACACATAAAACGTCCATCATCATTCAAGCTGCACGAACACATGCTGTATGTCTGGTACTATGTGCAAGTTTGGATCATTTCCTTGGTACTGTATGTGTGAAAGTGATGGAGAGGACATGACCTGTCCTTGATGAATTCTTAAGAATTTATGTTTTCTTGCTGCACTCGATGCCAATCACACAGGAGCCGCTGGGAAAGCAGGATCGGCTGGTAAATCAGCCTTTGATGTGCGAGGCACAGAGTCCCAGGAAACAGAACTGCTTCTCTCCGATACTGCATGTGAGCTGAGCCTTTCTGGACAGGACTCCTCAGGGAGCCCCATCTGTCTCCCTCACACGCAAAGACAGACCAAGGAGGAATAAGGAGAGAGATGTATGCCACTAGCTCTCGCATAACTAGGTCTAAGAAATCAGCAGGCTTTGCGCTGCATGAAGGCTGATACAAATACGGACTCATGCGTTGCTACAATGTGACATTAAAGTAAAGAGTTTTGTTAAAACGGTTACAGTTAACACTTACGTTTGAGGATGTTTCTTTGCTCTAGCTCCTCCGCTGTGGGTCTCTGACTCAGGCGCCTGAGGAGATACATACATCCATGGTCAACAACTCATACACAGATCAGAACTGAATTTAATGTTCACATTAGACATAAAAATCAGGAAAACATGATTTCATTGTTGGTTATCAGTGTGGCTGGATGAAGATCAGACCGCAATGAGCACAAGTTCATCAAAACTGTAGAGTTACACTGGATCAATGAATGATGAACCCCAATTTCCTCTGAGGTACGGTGCAGATGGAGGCGGCAGAATTTGGTGTCAGCAGCATGAATTCAAACCTGCCAGGCTACTGTAGCTGTAGGGAATATTCTCTTGGCACACTTGCGGCCTGCCTTAATCATAATCAATAAATTACACAGTCCTAGTCATCAGATCTGCATCCAACAGAACACCTTTGGGATATAGTGGAACAAGACACTTACAACGTGTGTGTGTGTGCAGCTGACGGATATGTAGAAATTATGTCCTGCGAGCATGTTTAACATGGAGGAGAATCTCAGAGGAATAATTTTCAACACAACGGAGGCTGAAAAGCACAAGGCCCTGCCCACTGTCTTCCTAATAAAGAGCTCAGTGAGGGAAAGTAGTTTGTTTTTTTCCCCCCATTCACATCCCTACTTTGTCAGCAACTCATAGACTCAAGGTTATTTTATTGACATATTGGCTTTGAACACAGATGCCTTAGCCCCAAACTAAATTAAATATACATCACAGCAACTGCAATTCTTCCTCACCTGCTCTCTACAAGTTATTTATGACTTCCATATTGTTTTTGGCATAGTTTATTTAAGCTGCTACATCATGACAGTTTGACAGGTGCACTTCCCCAAAAACCCACCAGCCAACCGGTGCTGTCTGTATGAATGTGAGATGGTGCAGTGCAAGAGTGAAGCTCACCGTATGCACCTTTGTTTTTATGCTTTTGCAGTCAGATTTTTACTAATTTTATTTAAATTAAATTAAATTTTATATTGTTTAATTTCAATTTTAGTTTAAAGCAACTGTAACAATTTCCTGTTAGGATTTATGAAGTATTCTGATTCATTTACTGATCTACTGTATAACAGTCATTCAGATGCTGTGCTTTATATGTTACCGTCATTAAATCGGATTTCTCCATTTGTAGGTGTCACTCAGTGCTCTGTTTCAGAATAAAATGACAGTAGATTCATCTGTAGGAAGTGGATCAATAATGATCTGCATCTTGTTCGATCTGACAGCCGTCTGGATATCCTCAGCCCAAGCACCTACTGTCTGCGGAGTCAGCACCGTGCTCACACAGGCTTGTCTCATCTCATCTTGTGTCATTTCTTCTCCTGCCTGAGGTTTATTGCTCAGGAAGTGTTGAGACACTGGAGCTCTGCTGTTTTGTCCAACCATTACATCAGAATCATGTCAGTAAAAGTTAGCAAGTATCCACACCAATTCCAAAAAATCCCAAACTATTTTCAACACATACAGCCTGATTTTAAGCATTGTCTACCTTATATTAAGACAAGCAACAGTGTAATAACATTATATAATGGCTTCACAAATAAAGTAACTAATGAGAAAGTTTAGCAACAATTTACTTTACCTCTTTTGGTTCTCCCTCACTGTTATTACTGCTAATTCAGGCTATTTTTAGTAAAAAAAAAAAAAAGTGTGATAAACACAAAAAACAGAGTGAAGAGGAAGGGCATCAGTACAGCTGTACCTTTCTTATTTTTCCACAGAATATGTATCAGCCTTTCAACTAAAAATTATTATTTTAAAAAATGTGAAACTATTCTTTAGGACATGCAGTTCATGTGCAGAGGTTACAGCTAGTAAAAATCGAAACAACCAAACAGATCGGTGCTTAACATCCCTCTCAGGGGTAAACCCTGAAACGCTTTCCTTCCCTCTCCTGGGTTTTCCCAGTGAATCAGGTCATCGGAACAAAACTGAGGTCAGCCTGTCCTAGAACAACATCATCATAATCGATTCTGATTGGCTCAGCACAAGCAAGAACTTTACAGACCACAACGCTGTCAGTAACAAGAATGAATTTGAGAAGTGTGCTTTAGATGACACATTGCAAAGGACACCGTCACAGAGCTTTTTGGGAACATGACAACTAAGCAGGCAGGCCTTCTGGGAACATGCACTGTGTTCCAATCACAGTGGGGAATAGGGACTTGTGTGCCAATGTCTCTAGATAATACGCTATCTTTCGCTGGCAACCATATTTCCCACATCTCATATCTTATTGTGCTATTCAGGCTTTGATATTTTTTTTTTTTACGTCTTTTCTCCTCCTCCTCTCGGCACAGCATTACATCCTCTTCATTTAGCCACTCAAGTCATCTTCAAAGAGTGCAGGGAAATCAAACGAGCATTGGGGAAAAAAAACATCGCCGTGTTTGATCTGCTCAGTTACGAGAATTCACATTTATGACCTCAACATATGTATACAAACCCCCATTTTTTGTACATACTGCACCAGCTTAGCGTAGAGTGTGTGTAAACTGCTGGTACGAAGCGGCTTGCGTGGTGCTGCTGTGTGGAGGAGTCGGGTGGAGATAGTTTGGCACATGCATCACCGTGGTGATTCAGTAAGCGAGGGAGGAAGTCAGGAAGAAAAAGGAGAGAGGGAGAGAGCGAGTGAGAGCAGGCAGGAGAGAAGACAAGAGAAGGAAAACGGGAGGGGAGGCTGATGCATCGCTGAAAATTAGGTCAGCTCCATTTTCAGAGACTCATTTTAACAAGATAAAGTGTTCATCCTTATCGCACGTTGAGAAGGGAAAAGAAAAGGATATGAAAGCGTTTGAATAAAAGAAAAATATCCATATAAACTTGGAAATGAGCCACACTTATCAGCCAGGATTTTTGGTGTCGTCAGCCCAAAGTCAGACAGAATGTATGGTTTGGCTGAGAGGAGCTGGTGCTGTCGTCCAACAGTAGTCAGTTAAAGCCCCATCAACCAAATCAACTGAAAATATTTGGCCCAGTAATAAATGTATTCAAGTTTTTGTCTCACCTGGTGAGTTTGGTGCCTATCTGCTGCCTGGACTCCAGTCTCTCCTCATCCGTCTGCATGGGCAAGATGTTCTTCTCCTCCAGCTCTCTTTTGGATGGACGGTTGCTCAGCTTGATGGCCAGAGAGTCTTTCCGCAGCACCTTCTGAGCCAAGGTACCTGAAAAGACAAAATGTCAGAAGGATATGGGTGGCATGCAGTAATCTATTTATTTATTGTATTATTTCAAACACATTACTCACAATCTCAGGTCACACACTTATCAGTCAACAAGCAAAAACAAATCCCTGCACCTTTAAGGATTACTCATCCCGTCAGGGAGCCTTAAAGCCATAATGTGGCATACTGAGCAATTCCATAATGCATGACCAATCATAACCTTTAAGAACTCTTAACGGATGTGCCAAGAACACCAACCAGTCTGTACACTTCAGCAGTTTTGCTAAGAGGAGGTGCATGACAGTGTTGGGTGACAGTGTGACTGTGGATATGTGAAACTAATTCTGGCCCAACTTTGAAGGTCAGTCTAAATCAGAGATCCAATGGCCTTCAGGTGAAGTCGGCTGTGCTGTCGATTACGATCAGTCAAGCAAATATGTCACCCTATTTATGAAGATGAGGTGAAACAAAATAGACAAGGACAGTTCTCCTGCTGAGGGATGTCAGTTTTTTTGGCTCTGTACTTTTGGTTTATAATAAACAGAACAGAAGCACTACTAAACAACATAATTGTTAAGTTTGTCGGTGACCATTTTCACTGTTAGATTTCCTTCTGCCGCTTACTTGTAAATATGGAATCATCATCATCATCTTCATCCTCATCATCATCCACGTCATCCTCCTCATCCTTGTACATGCTGGGCAGATCTTCATAGTCCGACTCGTTGGGCATGTTTTCCTTGTCATCTTCGTAGTCAATGATCACAGATGGCACGTCTTTTCGGTCCATGGGAGCACACTGACCAACACCGTGAAGAGCAGAGCTAGTGAAGTGAATGGGAAGATATGACATTAAGGTTATTTTGACCCAAATCTGAACATTATGTTTATGACCATACCATCTGGCATGGTCTAAAGGGATTAGCTGCAGCACCACCGAAAAGTTTAAATATGAAAAAAGATTATACATTATCTTCATCCTCTAATGTTTTCCAGTCCAGAATGTGAAAGTGGTTTAAAACAATAAATGGGCTTCTGGCTTCAGTATAGAACATAATGACAGCGTAGTGGGTTTGTAATCCAAGTATAAAGAAAACACAGATATGTATCTGCAGCTGAATGAAACAGGAGTACAAAGAGCCGGAACACAAACATAGTGCTATGCTGTGCAGTCCTACGCAATACCATGCAACTCTCCAAACTACACAGAGGAACAGAAGAGATTATATAACATGTATAACTGAAAACAACGCGACAGGAATACACTTTACACTTTCAGGGGCCATCACTGGTTAGCACTCACGCATCACCGACAGGTGACACATTTGATGGATTGATTAATAACAGTCTGGTCGTTATGAAGAGACGCCGTTACGTAACCATTTTAAGCTTTCAGACTAATTGTGAGCAACGTCGGGACCATTACTTCCTTATCCCTTTCCAAATGGCTTTGGTGAAAAAGAGATCCTAATGCAAGAAGTTACATAATGTCCAATCCGCTGCCCTGTCCCTTTCCTCTCCAAACATGAAGAAAGGCAGCTCTTGTAAAGAGCAGCTGGTCATGTTATGTCAGGCCAACTGCTGGAGGGACGCCTACTCCACTCGCTCATGCCCACACATACACACATTTACTTAAAAATTAGGCCATGCTGCCCTGTGAGGCAGTGTGCCGATTTAGACCTGTACACCAGTGATGGTAGGAACGCGACCTCAATAACACCAGAAAGTGTAGTGGACAAAAATACAAGCTAATAAACAGGCCACGATATATATTTATTCTACATATTTTTCAGTGAATAATTGAATTTTTTCAATAGGTTTTAATAAATTATTTTATCATAATGACCAGAGCATCATTAAAATAAGGAAAATAAATGTGTATTATAGTACTTACTAGTATTTTCTAGACATAACAGCGTATGATCTAAAATGCAGACATATCATCCTAAAACTTTAGTCAAAAGATATTATGTGATGTACGGAGAGAAGAATATCCATAATCCCCACAATCACTTTTAATGCCATGAGCGACGATCGCTGCTAACCTTTCAAACCTCTGCATGGACAGTGCCAGGGTTTTATTGAGCTCCTCGATGATCCGGCTGGGGGCATGTAGGCTGCCATACTGAAGCTGGAGCGGGTGACCGTGGCTCTGATGAAGACCGGAGAGACCGGCCAGCTGCGAGGGCAGCAGGGTGCCGTGGTGGGGAGGCCCGCCCTGTGAAGACATGCATTTCTGTGGGAGGCTGCTGAGGGGGTTGGGGGACGGTGAGGGGGAGCAGGAGGAGTCCAGCCCCCCCGGAGGCACACATATCATCACTTTCTTGGGAGGCAGAGGTGGAGAGTGCTTTCCCCCTGGCATGCAGGGCAACTTCATTGGCTGGCAAGAATCTAGAAACGGAGAGAATTGAACAGAAAGAAGTGAACATTTGTTACTGTAAAGGTTCTGGTGCGTTTTGATGGGGCAGACACATAAACGCAGCTCATAGATGAGCAGACATGGCTCAGACGTCAGTGCTTAGTGGTGGGAATTAGGCCAGAGTAATGCCACTTCCCTCTGACAGATTGACAATGACAGCGAGAGCTCAGCTGACCTAACCACAGGGGTAATTTAATGAGACTACTATAATCCTGTGCACACGTGTGGCAACACAGGTACGGTTCAAGTAAAAGCAGCCATGGCTTATCTATCAAAACACTGTACTCAGTATATAAACACGACAATTCCTTCATTTCCTGAACTAAATAATCCAATTATTTCATTCCTATATCGGTGTATAGCAATGACAACTACACACCATTGAACAGTGTTGTCATTACATTACCTGTGCTATGGTTTGGGATCCTAGAGAAAGGCTTTGGAGGGAGAGCAGGAGGCTGTTTGTGGTAAAGTGGTGGCTTGGCAGGGGTGTCCTGATGGTCACCTGCATAGGTGACAGATTTCTTAGTGGGCAGGACCATAGAAGATTTAAAAGAGGGCTCCTGAGTGCAGACACCCCCATCCATGGAGGATCGGAACTCAACCGTTGCTGAAACAGAAGAAAGAAACAATTTTACTTGAAAAAGTGTCTGCTCCAAAAAAAACACAAACAAAAAAAAGAGCTCTAACAAAAATGAACTCTGGGAGTTTCTGAGACAAAAGGGGGTTGACTGTTTAACAACCCCAAAGCTTTTTATCAGCCCATGCCAGACCAAGGAACAGTGGCAGACGAGTTTGACTTTTGCTTTTTTTGCTTTTGAATTTTTGTACAGTTCTCAGCCATTTGATGGTTTTTGTATGATCGCATTTAAGGCTGACGGTGCAAATCACAGCGCTGCTCACATATTCAGACAAACAATGCTCCCCCACATTCCCACATTTCAACTTGACTGAGCAGACTTTCAAACCGAAAACCAAAAGCATTCTTACCCTTGAGAGATGCTGGAGAGTCTCTAGTCTTTTTAACGTTCAGAAAGTCGGAACATGATTGTGCTGTCATTAACTAGCTTTTTAAATCAGAAGTTGCTGTATTGTACCAACCTATCAAACACATAGGCCTTTACTTTGAAGTCTACTCTCATGGAAGGCTTCCATTCACTGTGGTAATGCTTTGCCTGGTATGCGAAGCAGTGAGTGTATCCACTGTACATATGAGTGTGAGTTCAGTGTTGATATAACATGCTACAGCTTTTAGAAGTGTAGGAAATGTTTGCTTTGCATGCGTGAAAACAGCTGCTGTTGATCCATCTGTGCTGTGCACACAAGCTTTTAACTGGGCAGGAGACCTGAGCCCACCTGGCCTCATTAATATGCATTATAAGGAGTGGCAAAGATGATGTGGGGAAAAAAATAAACTATATTCAAGGTATTATTCAGACAGGCAGCATGTGTATATATTATATTATATATTGTTCTAAAATGCATCATTTGTGAAACAATAAAATATAAAAAGTCAAAGCTAGAGTCAGTGGACTCTCCAACTTTTCTAATGTCCTGAGGCAAGGGGCACCCCGCTGCCAAAATTAAATATACTCCCTCGGTTTGAATGCAGAATGTCAGAGGCATATCAAATCGGCATCAAAGGCTTTCTAAAATGCTACAGAATTCCTATAATGAAAGATTAAATCTCTAGATACCCCCCCGTGCCAAATCACACATCAGAGAGTACTGATTAATGAGGAGATGAATAACTGAAGACCTTCCAATTTAGCACACCACATCCATCCCTCTTGTACTTTCTCCCTAAATCCAGGACAGTTTCCAGCTCTGTTAAATCGGACTAGCCGCGTCAAATCAGCTCACCTTTTTCAAAGATCTCCTTCAGCACTCCTCTCTTGATAAGCTCGTCTCTGCTCTGTCGCATTGACATCTTCCTCTCTAAAGCTGGAAGCGTAAAAAGAAGAAGCATGTCAAAAGATATTTTTAGAACTTGCCATACATAAAAGTACAGTTTTTTTTAAAGCCATACACTAAAATAGGCACATTTCCAAACATGTTACAGCAGAAACATAAAAAACACAGAAATCACTGTATTAGAAATGTCTAGAAGGATGCTAGAATAAGCTACAGCAGCTCATGGTTACCGGTTGTCATAGTAATGCAATGCTGTTTCCAGCTCAGGAGCTCAGCAGGCAGAGAAACTGTGGTGACGGCAGCAATAGAAATGTTTGACCTTAGAGTACTGAATAAAAACTGACCAGCAGAGCTAAGATCACACTCCACACTGCTTGGTGTGCAGTGTGTTCAAAAATAACGTCACAACCTGCGTTCATGCTGTTAACCCAGGGAACCATAAAAATATGACAATAACTGATTAAAGGTTGGCAGTCTAGTACATTAAGGCCCAATAATCAGTTTTCATGTTTTATATAATATGTCTTGGTTTACACACAAATACAAGCTAGTATCTGGCACAACAGCAACAAAGTGTTCTAGGTGTTCCTAAAGACATTCCTGATTAAAACACAATGATGGCTCACATCCTGCACACATGGGCATCTGCTAACTTTGTGTCCAATAAAATGCTTCTGTTAATGCCCCTTGTTTCACAGTGGATGGTGGTGAGGTAAAAGGCAACAGGAGCAGACCTCCCTCTATTATTACCTCCAAGAACCTCCACGAAAAACAGCGACAAACCCGATGCAGAAGGCTGGGCGGGGCTTTGAAACATACATAAAATGGGACAATCCTTTGTCTACAGTGCACAGATGCTCACAAAATGTTTAGGATGGTCTGCACAAGCAACAGAAAAACATCACAACTCCAATAGATAAATTCTGTCTGAAGATTGTGAGTTGCAAACGTTCCCCCATCATGGTCCGTGGTCTTTTTTAGTGGATTTTCACTCCTGATTATAGCAGCAAGGACTTTAACGATAGCTCAGAAATCCCTCCACAACCTCTGGAATTACTTTCCTCAGCTACCTCTGTAACTTTTACTTTAAGAGTCCATTAAAATAAATTATTATTAAATCATTAAATACCCCAGATTTGACTTAAGGAACGAGTTAAAGAAAACTATAAATGTTAGTATAAAGATAATGAAAGCTGTGCCCTGATTAACCAAGATAAAGCTAAGATATGAAAAAAAGATATTCCACCAACACTTCTCATACAGATACATTATGTAGAAGATAGCATGTCCCACGGCTACTCCTGCTTCTATTTTTAGGCTTCAAAACGTTGAGGCATTTAACATCTTCTATCAACTGAACGAAAGCAGTTAAAAATCACATTTTAGAATCTTAGCCAGCACAGAAACCAATTAAGAATGGTGGAATGAGGGTGAGCAACCACAGTGGAGCACAGAGCATAGGAGGCTCCCTTGCACGCCTCTGTAGCTCCTGTTTATGAGGAAGACTACACATTCTGCCACGTTTGCTTTACATATATGACCCTGGAGTCCTGCCCCTCCCTGCCTCCCTTCATGCTCCAGACAGTGTGTGCTCAATGCTAATGTACAATACTAAGTGGATCAGTGAAAATACTGGTAGCCTGACCTCTCCTTTCATTGCCCTTGCCCTTTAAAGCCAGCTGCTGGAAGTCTGAAATAAAACACACACACACAAATCTGAAATATTTGAGTCCTTTACCGTCAAATACACCAAAGTAATATTGTAAGTTTGAAAAAAGTACGCTCCATTATGACTTACTCCAGGATACCAGATGTTCAATATCACTTCATACATATGTTTTTTTTTCCAAAAGAAGCCTGTTTAAGGTCAGCTCTGAGCCAGGAATTATCTAAGCAGCAAAGCATTATTTGGAGGGGGAGGAAGACGTGACCGTCATGCAAAGAATCATCACCACTGGAGCCCCGAGGTGTCGTAAAATGAAGTGTGAAATCAAAGGAAATTGTGCCATTTGTAGATGCTTTTTGGGATGCTAATGTTGGCAGCTCCATCAAAAAGTGATTTTTTCCCCCCTCTAGCCAGAGGGACCAAATTTAACATTAGGTCAAATATATCAAGGGGATGGTAAATACTTATCAAAGAGTTGACCCAGAATCAACACTGACTGAGAGTGAAAGCAGCTAGCTCATTAGATTGTTACCCCTAAAATAACTCACGACACCGGGAGGCAGTAAGCGATCACACGTGAACCTGTGCGTTAATTTCAATTTACAGCAGTTCTGAGAGGTTTCTATTAATAAAGTCTGCCAGTTGAGCAGTTATCTGGGTAATGAGTAGAGTAAACCTTGTGGTAGGCTCTGTGCACCTTGGCAGTCACTTTCCATATAAACTCCCCGTGTGACTGAGAATTTCAATTTGGGACACAAATTCAGCTACTGGCAAATTCTCACTCCTGTTTGATCTATCCCTTTTCCCTAAAAATGACTGCTGAAGTACCATTTGTTCATTGTATTTACACTTTTGAGGCCACTCTGAAGGCTGCCAGGCTGCTGAACAGTCATGTTTGGTCAGAAAAGATGCAAGATGGAGGTACATAAACATAAAAAACAGCATTTCATTGGATGCAAAATTAGTACACGCCCCTCAGTGCAGGATGAGTCATTATATTTTACTGTTTTCCAGATATACTCGAAAATACCATTGAGAATACAAACTACTTTTTTGTCATTGTTGGGTCAGATACTGTAATATACTGCAAGGGAACAGAGTAAGTAAATTTACTTTTTTTATTTAACCAAACAACAAATCTCCCAAAACATCAGTCAGTGTGGGGAATCCCAGGGCTAAAGGTCAACGCCAGATTGGCAGTGCGGTAATATGTTCAGGGATTATTCTGCAGTTTCATCCAAAATGAAAAGTAATTACTCAAAGCTGTATGACATAACTTCTATGGCCATGGGATGCGCACGGTTACGCAATACCATTAACTCAAAAGGCCTTAATGAGAATAATATGACTTCAGATCTGACAGATTTCATAAAACAAAAAGGGAAACTGTTAAAAAGTCTGAAGTCGGACACGTGTCGGACACAAGCTGAGGATGATTCTAGGCATGGCAAGTCTATCAAAAAAATACTTTTTAAAATATTTAATGAAGACATTATGAGTGATCCTAGATGTAGGATTGCATGCTTATTTCATCAGGATGGTCCCATAAGAGTCATACACAAACACACGTTCAGTGCAGAAGAAGAAAAAAAGTTATTTATGCCACATAACTTACTTTGATGCAGAACATTATAGAATCAGACACCAAAATATCAAATGACCCATCACTGTGCAATAATGTCTGTATGTGCATCTGTTGTGCAGCTCAGACACCCACACACACAAAAAGTCCCATCAACACATGGAAGCGCCCTCTAAATCACCTTGAATGTATGATGTAAGTTCTAATTTAAGATGTCCACCGTGGTCCAAGTGGCGGCATGGTCCAAAACTTGAGCTGCTCGCTCTGTACCAAGATAAGAAGATCAACCACTCATTGGGGAAACTCAGCTGAGAGCATATTAAATGAAACTGGCATATCTGAGTACAGCCTCTATTGATCCTAGAACACTACACTTAGTTTTTTTAGAAAAAAAAAATATATTCCACTGCGAAGTGACCCAGATAGTCAGAACACATCCTACCAACCCTGCGGCTCAGCAGCTCAAAGTGGAGGCTTTTACTGAGGCAATTCTCTCAGGCTGAGCCTCACAAAAAACTGTATTAAAACTTTCATGGAGTCTTTTAACAGGCGTTGAGCTTCTGCATCAGCAGCACGAGACCTTGACACCTACAGAGGACACTGCAGGACATCTGCCTTCTCTTCGATGCAGTCTCTAATCAGTGCACATGTTTGAAACCATGTCATTTACACTAGATAGAATTCTAATTCTAGCATCAGCAACTCTACAATGAGAAGGCTCCTAATTAGCTTAAAAATAAAAATGCCAAGATAACATCACAGTACCATGTGTGCGTTCTTTTGATGTATCTATGCCTGGTGAGATCTATTCCTGATACAAGCTCCCTGTGAAAATTTACCAAGCACAATAAGACAGCGTGATAAGACACCCAACTGACAATCCCGCCCTCCCTCCCTCCCTCCCTACTTCCCTCCCTACTTCCTTTCTTCCTTCCTTCCTGAGGTGAAAAGTACAGTCCCCCAGAGCTGGCCTTCATCTGCTTAATATCACAACGTGTCCATAATCCTCAACTGTGTTCACTGTCCAATTATCCACAGCAACATCTGCATGCCCAGTGGCTGGTCTGCTCCCTACTGAAACACGAGATCAACAGTAAAAAAAAAAAGATATCACAGACAACTCGGAGGTAAGATTACAGCAAGAGTCACAAAGGCACACTTAAGTATCAAACAACACAAAAGGCTGACGAATAGGCAATACAACCTATTGGAGACTAATCAAGCAGTGTGAGGCAGCTGTATGACCACGTCAGTCAAACACAGTCCTCAACGACATGCATAAAGGTCTGTGTGAGAAACACAGATCAGCAGTGAAGCTACAGCTCAGCTGAGTCAACACCATTTTGCAGATACAATAAATGTGTTCCTTTAATGTCAGATTTGATTTAAAAAAATGCCAATTTTTCACTACAAGTATTTAAAACATGACTCTGTCACTCGTGTCTGATAAAAGGGCGTCACTGGCATCTTAGCTTGATCAAAATACTGCTAAACATAAGTCAAGAACTAAAAGATTATTATATATAGTATTATAAGAGAAGTTGACGGTTTGAAGTTCCATGGTTTGTGCGGGCAACATTAATCACACAGTGGCTAATATGAATGGATTTAAAATATACTTGGACTTGTCCAGTTACACGACAACAGATTCTGAATATTACCTCTGCGGGAGCCAAAACTGCATTGCAGAGGACACTGGGAGATAAGGTCAAAGCAAGTTATGTACAGGTTTAAGGCCCCAGCAGTTCTTTGTTTCAGGCTAGTTTTGAACTTCTTAAGATTGTATTTATGTATGTATTCAATAATAAACAAATGCCTTATCGTCAACCTTTCTGTTGTTTCCTATTCTGGACGCCATAGTGGCTATCAAGAAATTGCAAGCTTTCATACAGAATCATGTTTCTGACCTGATAAAAAAAAAAACAATATTTACCCACAAGCTAAACATGTGTGACAACAGGCAGCTTGCTGCAGCTGGAAAACAGGAGAATTTAAAAAAACAAATGAGCTGGAGTTTTCTGTAGGTCAGCCACAATATGGAATCTCTTACATAATTTATTTGAGGCATTGATTGGTGCAGCTTTAAATCACCATAGAAATGTTGTTGGCATCCTGAACCACTTGCTGTCATTTGAATTTTCTGCACTGGCTCACTATTGTCACTTAAGATGCACACACAACATTCCACTTATTTGGGAATATAAAAGTTGGGTTCATGTGCCATTCTAAAATGGATGTGACAGAGTATATATATATTTGTAGCGGTGGTGGCACAGTGGCTTAAGTGCCTGCCAGTGCACTGAAGCTATAACCACCTATAACAATGCAGAAACTCCCCTCAGCGGCCATCCAGTGAGACACAGCAAGTCATATTCAGACACCAAAAAGGATCAAATAGAACAAAAGAAGCAACTGAATGATTTGGAGACAGCAGCATTATGCAAAACAAGTGGCTAACAAAAGGCGATGAAAAGAGCGTTTTCTCTGAGCCCCACTGTGCATTAACACCATTGTAAGAGAAAAAAAAGCATCTTTTGTTGCTTAGCTCTTGATTATTGTCCTTCACTACAACAGGGGAGATGCTGCAATGACTGTACCAATAAACACAAAGCATCTGCATGATTGTTTTATCAAGTATGCACTCAAAAGTTAAGCATCTAAAACTAAAAAAAAAAAATGTTTGATAATTGTTTGACTGTGCAGGCCAGTCACAATATCAGACTTATACTATGAACCTGTTGGTGAAAAATGTAGAGGTTTTATGCATCACTTAGAAGCACATACATTTGTTTCATAAATAGACATCTTGCAGTTGAAACAGCAGTCACAGACAACATGACGGACTGAATCATTCAGCAAATGCACACCAGAAAAATCTTAATTTGATACTATCACTAAATCAGAACATCCTGTCCTGTTCACGCCGGATTCAGGTTCCCCGTGAAATTGCTCATCCTCTGCTAAATCAAGGATTCTGCCCCCAACCTGTGACATACAGTCTGACAAAGTGCCTCCTCCTGTCCAGCAGGCTGACAGCAGAATCCAGGATGTGTCAGCCAAGAAAAAAAATAAACACAGCCACATCTGAAGAGACGGCGTCCTTCACTTGCCCCTGACAACACCGCGCTGTGAGATCAAATGGACTATAAAGAGACCTCAAAAACCTCCAACGCTACACTTCTGCTGAATCAACTTGCTGCATATTCAATCACCCTGGAGACACAAACTTAATACATTTCCTTTATGACCCAAGGATATACATTTAAATTCGTTCACAGCCTTTGTTGTTATACATGTGGCTCCTGCATCTATTTTTTGTGTTCATATTAACATAAATTATTAAAAAAAGTCACATACCAGCAGAAGTCTGCTTGAATTTCTCGCTCTTCTTCTTCCTCCACTTCCAGGGCTTGAGGAGACGTCCCAGTGTGGCAAACTTGCTTCGACGGCGGATGGGTGGAGTGTGGGTGCCAGAGACCAAGGCTTCGGAACGCATGGCGGCCAGCCTCTCTACCTCCTCAGCTGAAACAACAGGAAAAAAAAACAAGGTCTGGTTTAGGTGAGAATGCAGAGGAGGTGATATTTTGGTGAGCTTCTCTCAGTGGAAGCAGCGCACACACACTTTTTGCTTTCAAAGATCCAAGCAGCGAGAATCTGTGCCAAGCGGCCTCCTGATTCCTGTAGTAACTGAATAAACAAACCTGCCTATCAGATTACATTATGCAGGAGTCTAAACAGTTTGAGGTTTCATCACACCAAGCGGCTGGCTTGCCAGAATACACTACACAGACTGATAAGCACCTCATTAAAGGGAGAATCTTCCTTCTCTTCATCAAATATTCACAAGGCCCAGCCCTTTGGACTTTTAAGTACTGTCATCAAAAGCAAGGAACGTAAAGCATTTTGCCCAAACACAAACTATTACATGAAGGCATGAATGCAAATGGATACAAACAGCCTCACTCGCTTGTCTTGTCTGACTATAAAACCGCGATGCTAGCCGCAGACAGCTAAAAAAAAAAATACACATTCTTCAGGATATATGAATGTAGTCCGTTAAAAAAACATTCGCTGACCACAACAGTCAAATACAACAATCTTCAGAGAGAAAAATACAAAACACAGCACCAAAGGTAAACAGACACTGTGTGCAACCCTAGTTTCTCCCTTTTTTTTGTTCCAAAGGCATGAAACGCTGCATACCAGATCTGCAGCTAAGGATTATTGATTGATTATCCACTTATAGTTCAAAAGCTTCCATTCATTGACTGAATATTGCAGCTTTAGAGCATATAATGTGTATTTAGATACGCGTTAGTTGACTTCCTGGGGCAAAAAAAAAACTCCAACCCATGATCCTCATGGTTGTGTAGTCTTGATCTCATCACCCCTCATCAGAATGCCAAATGAAAAATAAAAATCAAGCATATATGGTGATATGGTGGTTCACATACTTTTGTCCCTACAGTGCATGTCCTTTACTGATGTAAAATGGAGCAATCAGTCATTGGGATTTGTCAATATACATGATCATAGTTTGATAAATGTACAGACGAAGACCTCACGGTTAATTGGAAACACTCTACAATAAGACATAACGCCATATATATATAATTAATATAAAAATGCATTGCAAAGCTGGCCTGTAGCAGTAGAAGATTACAAACACCAGTGACCAGTAGATTGCACACATATAGTAACTAACATGACAAAAAGGCGCACAACAACACAGCAAGCAGACAATGTTTATGACAACAACAACAAAACTCACTTGGTACAGCGTTGAGCCTTTCATTAAAAAAAAAAAAACTAAAGCAGGTCCTTTAAACTATGATCATACAACACGAGCAAAGCTATACAAAACTACTTAAGGCTACATACTGGATGTCTAACATCAGCATGCCATGTCCTTTCTCTGTCAGTGTCTCCACATTGCATCAGACCGTCACCTGTGACAGGCTGTCAGGACTTTGATTTAAATGGTTACATCACATTCACATCTTGCTGACATCACGTTACAGGTTCAGCCACCTTCCCATGTGCAGGGGGGGGGGTGCAGCAATGGGGCAGCATGATACATAATGTGACACTAATGCAGTGCATGAAACTCGCAATCTTGCTACCACACCACACTATAAATAACTCCACAGTCAGTCAATGCTAATTGAATCCAGTGGAGATTCAAATGACTTCATTAGAGGTCCAGGGGGCTAGATGAAGACCAGAGGATGACCAGATCCCGGCAGCCAAGTAAGACTCTGCTGCAATATTATAAGGCAGATTTTTAGCAGCTTCAATAACATTGTTTGAGAACATCTAAGACAATCTTTGCACACTGAACAGATAAGGTGAGTTTACACTTCACAATATCACAATCTTCAACAGGAAATGCATGTCCACACTTCAAACATTTCACTGTGCATTGTACCAGGTATAACTGTGACAAATAAAGTGGATTTGATTTAAAGTGTGTGAGCATGCAATAATCTTGACAAAGGACCACAATCTGCAAAGAAAGGGGGGAAAGGAGGAACTCCTCTTCCAGCTAAAATGTTGTCATTATTTACCTGTCTGCAGTTTATCCCACCTCCACCCTGATGCATGTGATCTACATTCTCCACTACTTTAGTTCTTCACTGCTGTAACACAATAAGCAACTGATGTGGCTGTTTTTGATTAAAAACACTTGTTTGCATAGCAAGATGGCTGAGTGATGATGTAATGACACTATACTGGAAATGGCTTTGTGCACACAGACTGCATAGCTCCATGCCAGACTAATGACATGTAAGGCCTGGATAGGTTAAATAAAGAAAAGCCCTACAAATAAGGAGGCCGGTTCACCAGTACTGTTGCAAAGGAACAATGAGCAGATCAAAACAGAGCCCAGCCCTGGAAGAAGTTCTGATCCAGTTCTCACAGCAGGAACACTGAATCCCTCCCGTTTGTTGATGCGCCTTAAAACACTTAACGTGAGCATAACTACACTGATCTGCGCAAATGTCGCCTATCCAACACAATGAGTAGCACATTCTGCACGGCAATACCGCCAGGCTACTATATGGAGCAAACCACACAAGCGCGTACGTATACTCACCGTCTTGTGTGTCGTTCCCGCGGCTGCAATTGCTGCAAATGTGCTTTATCTCTTTGCCGATGTG
The DNA here is from genome assembly GCF_900634625.1 of Parambassis ranga. Classification (NCBI taxonomy): domain Eukaryota; kingdom Metazoa; phylum Chordata; class Actinopteri; family Ambassidae; genus Parambassis; species Parambassis ranga. The sequence goes on along the minus strand of NC_041037.1, from coordinate 7,205,406 downwards.
ACAGTGGATCGTGAAAGGCATGTTATTGTTGTGGTGGTGCGGATGCTGGCCGTGCGCCTTCTTGTTACTCAAAGACATTATTTTGACCAGGCTGAACGCCTTTTTCTTAGGTTTCTCCACGGCCACGGGTGTGTTTTCTCGGCACCCCGTGACAAACCAAGTGCCGTGCATGATGGTGGGCGCAGGATCCACCGTTGGGTAATTGGCCGTCTTGAACATCGCGGACGCGAAGAAAACGGGAGCGGGAGCTTCGGCGCGCGGTGTTACTACGACGTGGGTTTAAATTAAAGGGCCATCAATTGAGTCCTACCTTAACCTATATGTAGCAGCTTCCATCGAGCATAAATCAATCGCTTCTGCGCACCCACACCTTTACCTGAGATCCCAAATGCGCAAAGCAAAAAGCGTCCCTGCTGCTGAGGGGGGAAAAATAGAGCCCTGCAGCCAAGATCCAAGAAAGCTAATAATAAGAGAGAGGGTGAGTAGTGAATGGCAGTGACTACCTCTCCCTCCCAGAGCTGTGGACTGCAGTCGGGTTGTGGCTAATCCTCGATTAGTGGAGCTGAGCAGGGAGCGCCTGTGATTGGCTGACGGTGCGCTCCTCTAATAGGCCAGCGCGGAGGAAAAGTTGCTCCCACACTTACACCGGATCCAAATAGTGATATTTACTCTATGTATGTAATAACAATAACAACGCTATCAGAGCCATTTCTTTTCTTCTTCTTCTTCTTCTTCTTCTTTTTTTACAGAAACAGTGAGTTATGGTTTTAGGTTTTAGGCTTTAGGTGCACTAAGCACATTTTGTGTGTCACCTAAATATTGATATTTAGTTTTATTTGTTTATGAGAAAATACGCTAGAAGCAGAAGCAAAACAACAAAACAACAGACACTACTCATAACTAACTGTATACACACATGCATGCATACCGACAATGGAGATGGACACATTCCTCATTTGAAAACACTACTTTAGGATATGAAGTAAAGGTACACTCCAGAATATTTGTCTCCCCCTACTGGCAGCGACAGTAATTAAACAATGTATATGTAGAGTAGATGTTATTTATACTGCACTGCAGGACAAATGTGGGTTCAGCTGATGCATGGATGGAAGGATGGATATCCTGAAAACAGTAGATGTTCTTTGTTTTACTGAACCAAACTTCAGACTTATATATAGTCATGTGTTGAGTTTCTTTTTTTGTTATTTTTCTAGAGCATCAAAAGCTTTTCTTAAGTTTTTCCACCATACTTTTAATACCAGTTTAAATACGTTAACAATGTATTTATCCAAATAACTTGTGCATGGAGATTTGTCTGCATTATAGGAGGAGGTGCAATCGTGTGTCCTGTTAACAAAATAAGAGCGCTGCTACATTCTAACAACAGTGATCCATCCACAGATTCCAGAGTTTGTGTGACAAAACTTTAACTCGTAGCACCGTTGCTACTTTGGTTAAACCTGATCATTCAATTACTGTGGCCCATGAGCCATGTGACATCTCAAAGCATATTAAGAGGGCCAAAGATCATTTCTGTTAATCTGTGATAGCCATTAGATGCTCGAGATACTTAATGAAATGAGATATTATGTTGTATTAAAAGCAGAGTTAGCAGAAAGTCGAGTTTAATGTTCTTTAACGATCGTTTTGGGAGTGATATAAAATAGGCTGAGTTAATTAAAATTAAAGAAACATAAGAAAAGATGTTAATCTGTGATCAGAAACTGCAATGCTTTTATTTTAAATCTTATTTCTATACATCATAAACTCCAAAGTGCTGATCCTCAAAGTCATCATGTCTGCTCTGTGGTAATTGATAATATTAATAGTCAGTTAACGAGGGAAAAAATAATGGATCCCATGGTATTTCTAAACACGTCTCCTGCAGAGCATTGAATGGTTGTGGACTGGAGTTGGGGGGGGGGGGGGGGGGGGTGATGGAGGGTGAGTATCTTTGATGTTCCTTCAATGAGCTGCAGCTTATTCCAGTGACATCAAAGCCCTCTCTGAAATGAGGGACAGAGGGCACAGATTTACTCCCACCACAGTGCAATGCAGTAGTTGCCCTCAGTTGCCTCTTTTTTTTTGGTGGAAAAGTTTCACTTGCTTGCTCTTAAGAAATTGGCATGGAGGAGCCATTTCATGCCCAACAAAGAGACCGAGCTTAACGCTTAGGGGTACAAAAGTATTTACCATGTGCAAGGAAGATGATACTGCTGCAGCATATTGTAAAAAAGGCGTTCAAAGGGTTAAAGCTGTGCTGCTGCAGCTGCGCCTCTAAACAAGGACAATGATAGCCTCTCTCTTTTTACTGCCATCCATTCACATAATTCTGCCTACAGGCCATAAAGTAAATCAAAAGTGATCTGTGCCAGGGTTCTTTCTCAAAAGTACCTTTACTTCAGGCGAATACATCATGTTCAAAATGTACTTCAGCCTCAGTTTCTTATTAGATATTTCTTACAAGAATTAGATCAGCCCAGACAGGTCATTTGTCGGGCTGTGAGTGAGGAAGAAGGATCACATGTGGCAATGCAGTTATGTAAGTGATGTGTCAGAGCTGCAGTAGCCTACATCGGCCTGTGAAAGAGAAAGCTATCCCAGCCACTGATGTCTCACTGTATCTGAACCTATGCTGTAAGTCCTTCTTGTTTCATTAAGTTTATGTGTCTGCACAGAGAGCTCTGGTTGGCTCAGGAACGGGCCAGTCAATGTAACTGGAGCATTTCAGTTTAGTTTAGAGGTACACTAAGTTCAGACAGACAAATGATGAGTTTTTATTCGATCAGTTTCCTATTAGGCATGCGCAACCTGATATGCCTTTGACTGATTCCTGATGTTAGTGTATTCACACAGGTCTTTCATTACATTGTTTCTATCTTATTAAACTACACAGCCCCCATGCTACTGTGTGTCTGACACTGAAAACCTCCACAGTGCAGCCATATCGGTCCCATTTATACCCTCACTACTTTTTAATGCATAAACTGGACACACTGTGAGTATTCCTTTCAGTGTCAGCTTATCTGCTGATATCTCCATACTTTTGATTGATGGGTGACAATCCGTTTTAAGGCCAGTATCTGCTGCTATACTGATGTATTGCTGTCAATACTGGGAATCCCTAATTCTGATATATTTTTGCTATTATTACATAACTATAACCTATTATCAAATTAACAAATATTACTGACTCATTACTGACTATCAACAAACAACACACACTGACTCACGTACAGTTGTAAACAACCCAGTTTTTAAGTAGGCATAAAGGGAAAGTCAGTACACAGAGGCACCTCTGCAGAATGCTTTGACTCCGTATACTGTAATCCAGCATAAAATCCTGCTGGTGAAACAACAACTGTGCTTTCATGTGAATGACAACACCTGACACCTGACACTTGTCACAATAAACTCTAACATGTCACAGTAAGCTCACCCAAAGCTGCTGAGCAGTATTCGCTCTGACTCACATGTGATGGACAGGTGCTGGCTCACGGTGTTGTTGAAGCTGCTCTAAAATGTTGGTTCTCCTGTACGACAAAAGCAGAATATTTATTTGAAGATGAGCTTGCTCAATATTTTGTTGGATTCTGGTTCAAACTGGTTTCCATGGCTGTGGTGAAGGTTTTTAGGCTAAACAATCTTGCAACTTCCGACTGAGCAGCCTGTCACTACAAATCTGCTGTTCCCGTCTTCCCTGTATCTCTCTGTCTCTTCCCATCTGTCACTCTCTCTCCCTCTCTCTCTCTCTCTCTGCATTATTATCTTTCATAATAAGACCAGATTTCTTTCACACAATTTCAAAGACAATAAAGTTAAGCTTTGCATTTCCCACTTTTTTTCATTTGTTTTGGGGAAATGCGGATGATAGTTATGCAATGATTCCTCACTTTTTTTTTTGATGTAGTTCTTGGCTCCACCTTCAGCATTAAGCTTCATCTTCCTCATGACAGGCAGCCGCAGAGTAATGTGACATGATTATGTAAAGTCCACAAGATTGCAACACTTGTGAAACAGTGGTGTGTATTCAGTTTGAGAAGAAGTCGAACGGACACAGAGGAAGAGACAGCGAGAGAGTGAGACGTCTCCTCTTGACATTAACAGTCACTGTGAATGTTATCCGGCTCAGCCACTGAAGTGTTCGCTGTTAAGATGCTTGTGACTACACTTCCATAAAACTGTAAAGAGATGACTGCTCACTTTTCATATCCTCATGGCGCCTTTTCCCCCTCTGCTCTTTCCTGTCTGACACAGTCTCGGATTCGCTGTCTGTCCTGTTGATACAGGCATGATAGGAATCAGGTGACATCACATGTGGAGTACTGAACTAACAATGGTTGTGCTTAAAAAGCTGTTTGAGTCTTCATTTATTGTTAAGAAGTGAAAAGTGTTTCTATTGGATAAAAACTAGGAGCAAAAAAATCTAAATCTGATCAATCAACCTGTGGTAGCCTGCAGTCAGTCTCATTGGCATTTAAATGAGGTGGTTGGTCAATTAATGTCAATTAAGATTAAGCCAATCCGGTATGTAATAATGCTTCAATCAAATAATTAATTGTTTTCAACAGGCTTTATGCAGAAGGTAAAAGAACACAGCATGATGCATTACAATTGTTGCTATGCTACCACATTACTGCAGCTTATTGTGTATTATCTGTTATGACAGCGCCATCTAGTGGGGCTGGATTTGATCACACATGACAACATGTAGAGCATTAAAATGACAGATATTGTTACTCATACATTGTCTCATTAATCACAAAACAATTCTAAATTAATGTGTTTTTGTGTTCTTAGTTTTTATAGAAATGGCTGATTATGCAGAAAAATGTAGAAGAAGAAGAAGAAGGGTCTTGACAACAAACAGAAGAGGGCAGCAACATGCCAATGAAGCATCTAAATAGAAGAAGAAGAAGAAAAAACCCTGTTTAATAGTTATTGTTATGGTAATTTATCAATATTGCATTACACATAAATCTTCTATTTACATTCAAGTGACAATTATTTAAATTCATAACTAATCTAAATGTATCATCTCTCAGCAGCTTGTGTCTGTTGGAGACAGTGGAGCTGGAGCTGTCATGTACTGTGGCCTGCTGCAGGACTTCATGAGCACAGAGTTGGAAATAGTCCCTGAGCTGCTGACAGTACACATACAGCGTCAAACAAGTTATGAGCCAACATATAAAAGTACGAGCAGATACTTTTACTCATGTTTCCTGCTGAAAAATAAATGCAAGCAAAGTAATTGCCTAGAATAAGTCAGGAATAAAACACCATGTTCTAGTCACTGTGTCATAAATAGCCAACTGAAAACTGAGAGTTTTTAATCATTAAGAATTCTCATCATTTTTCCCTTCTAGTCTTTCAAGTATCTTATGACATGTAACAGTTCCAGTTACTTGACTGAAAGTACACTGAGTTTCAGTTTAGTAACACTCAGCCTCATCCTGCACAATCACAGTCTGTAAGTTTATATAATTCTCATTTGTCAGGGCTCTCTCATGTGACCAGAAGTCTTTCCGTTTATCCACCAGCAGGTGGTGCTGGAGTCCCGTGTTTGCTTTTATTTGTGTTTTTATGTGAATGGTTTTGGTTCATTTGTGTTTTATAAGACATGAATTAATACCACTGTAAATAAAAAAGTAATTTTATATTAACTTAACAGTAATTTACATTTATTTGAGCTGTTTTTTTCCTTTTTCACATCTCCTCTGTTCTCTACATTTTGATTTCTTCTTTGTACTTTTTTCTTTGCCTCCTCGTGTTCATTTAGTTATTCTTTTTTATTTTTGATTGGATTTTGTATAGTTTGGGTTTTTTTTTTAGTTTTCTCTCTAGCTTAGCATTAGTTGTTGCTAACTGCCTGCTCTGACATCACTCCTGCTCCCAGCTTTCCTCCTTTTTCTCCATCTCCTCCCTTAGAGTGGCCAATTCGGCACAAGTAGTGTTGTTGTGAAGTTATGTTGGATTGATGTTGTATAGTTGCACTTTGAAGTGCAGATATGGCTTTTGAGTTAAAAGTGTTTATTATTATTTTTCATGCTTTGACCTAAATTGCTGCAAAGGAACCATTTCAAACAGATGGTGTCCACAGACAGGTTCCATGGCATATTTGTGTTTGCTGTAATTTTCTACAGAACAAAAGTCTTTATTGTGATTTATTACAGAACCAAATAGCTTAGTATGACTTTTACTGTAAACTGTTATACAGTAACTGCACTGAAAGACACTGCTTTCTACAGTGCAGGTTGATTCTTAGTGATTTTAAAGCTCTGATTGTGGGAAGAAGATTTTTTTTGTTCTGCTCACGTGACAACAGGATCCCACACTCCATCAGGGGAGCACTTTTAAACATTTACTTTCTGACTTGTCAGGCATGTGGCCAGAAATGTTCCACCATCAATGCTTGTAATTGTCAGACTGCTCACAGTAGCAAGGAGAGCCATGCTGGGACAAAATCCTCTGCAGACAGTGCAGATGGCTCCCTGACTAACTCTCACACCATGTGTGAGAAGTACTGTTCAGATATCGTCCTCAGGAAAAGACTAAAGTCAGATCTTCTCTTTAAACCTTCAACGACTCCTTCATGTGATTAGTTAATGGTTTACAGTGATTCGGTTGATTACTGTTAGTGGCTAGAAAATGATTGTCTCTTTTGATTGCTTCACATGGGAGCAGTGGTGCTCCAGGCACTGAGTCCTACTATATTTTGTATCGTGTGTTTGAATAATTTTTAATTTCACAGGCCACCTCCCATGAAATTAAAGATGGGCCAATAATATAGAGTATACATACAGCTTTCTAAATCAAGATGACAAATTTAAAAAAAAACGCTGCGTTTAGACTAAAATAAATAGATTGTATGTGTAAAGATCAGACTTATTTAATCCTCGTCCCTTTTCTTTATTCCTCCACAGTAAACTCTCTGCAGAGCACAAAGCAAGCTGCAGTTAGAGATTTTACACTCTGCCTGTTCTTCAGCTTGAATTAATTAAGAAGGTGTTGCAGGCGAGGTGATAGAAGGTGACTGACAGCAGCTTTTTTTGGAGGCTGCTGTTAGTCCTGTTTAATAAGAGGTGAATTAAAAGGAAAGGGAACACTGTCTGCTCCTCTCTTCAAATGTAGAAAGGTCTGCAGGACAGGATGTGCTATACAAAAAGTAAATCTTTAAATGATAAGCTTTGGTTCCATTTTCACAAAACCAATGAAAACAGAAGAAAGTGTATAAATGGAAGCAACCTCTTGTGAGACTGTGCCGCTCCTCTGGGATGCGTTCAGGTCTGCAGAGATTTTTCTCTGACTGAAACCTGATGAACACCACGCTGCAGAGAGGACCATCAGCTAAATAGCTTAGGTCCCCCCTGGCCTCTCCCGGCCCTGCTGAAGTTAAGAAGAATATCTTCTGGTTTCAGACACATGTAGCTTAGCATTATATAACATCACATCAAGGCTTTTCTTAGTTACTAATGACCTGTCACATATTCTCCTAATTGCTTGCTGTTTCTGATACAGCAGCATTGCATGTTAGTGTATTTCGCAGACTTATTACAGTGTACTGATGCAGCTAAGACATGGTCCCTCATGATGTTTTATCCAATGTACATTTCACAGTTAACAATGACTAGACCAGTCAGTGACGGGACTAAACAGTTATAATGTGATGCCTGAGCAAGATGCCTTCTTCAGTCAATTAATTTCACAGAATTATCCTGCTTCTTTAGATCCCAGCTGTTTATCCTGTGGGCTACACTAGACTATCTTCACACAGCCTTACATAACTGTCTGAGAAGTTCAGACATAATTTTGTTTTGCACTAAGAAAAATAACACAACACCCCTCTTTAACATCTATCTATCTATCTATCTATCTATCTATCTATCTATCTATCTATCTATCTATCTATCTATCTATCTATCTATCTATCTATCTATCTATCTATCTATCTATCTATCTATCTAATACAATATGGTGTACAATCACTTAGATTGCACGCTATTTACACAGTATCAGCATGTAATACCAAATATAATATTAAAGTAATTAACCTGTTGCTACCCTAAATAATAGTTTCTGAGAAATTATATTTATATTATCATTTTACAACTATATAACATGAATTTCTGCTTGTTAACACTCAAAAAATGTTGATTTGTCTAAGAATATTTCACGGTGATGAAACAAAATAAACCCTATATCTCCTGTGGCATATAGCCTGGAAATGCAGCACAGTAATATATTTCTAATACAGAAGGAGAATATGAGCAATATTCTCATTGTTCAGTATATTTTGTAATGCATTTGGGAATCACTCGTGCACTGAGGATTAACATATCATTGTGCTGATGATCAAATATGGTATAATAACACACATCAGTCCATTAATGTGTTTGCTTTCCTATTGAAAAAATATTAGGCTGCTTTTTGAAATGTAAAGCCTGGAGGACAGAAGGAGTGCTGAGTGCTGCAATGCAGCTTGAATGAACTGACTCCCGAGTTTGCAGCAGCGTTGAGTGGATTCTGAATCTATGAAGACACTTACTCAGCAGAAGAGCTGATGCACTATGGGAACCGCAATGGTGACACCTGTAACAAATGCCTTTCTTTATACATTAATCATCTCCACTTAATGGATGGTAGTGAGTGCCTCCTGACCGCCTGATATTATCTGCTGAGAACTGTACAATTTACTGTCACATCACAGATATTATCCAACCACCTGGATGGTGTGTGCAGCTTCCTTTATGATATTTCTTAAACAAGATTTACTGCATGATAAAAACAGCACCAACAGTGACTTCGGCGGTGCTCTCTCTCCCCTTAGTTTAATTGGTCTTTCTGTGCAGCCTTTTATACTGCAACAAAATCTTTACCCCATCCTGCTTAACATGCATCCATACTTACTATAAATACAACCCATAAGTACATCATCATGCAGCTTTCCGCAGCTTGGGAGGCTTTTGAAAAAAAAAAAAAAAGAAAATGAAAAAGGCGTCATTTCTCAGCTGGCACGAGGAAAGTACATCACAGCCAGAAGCCTTTCCCCACACTTGCAAGTGTCACAGAGAGATGAAAGGAAAGCAGGAAGAGGGGAGAGAGAGAGGCCGAGATGCAGCTCTGGTACAAGACACCTGCCTGTATTTTTTTTTCTTGCCTCCATCATGCTCCATAGGTTGGCAGATGTTCTGGCCAGGTGATGGCTGATTGAACTTTTATGCAGCATCCAGTACGACTCCTGAATATAGCATTTCTATTTTCTGCTCTGATTTTCCCACTCATGTTTTATTCAGACCTGGAATGCTTCAGCACAAGAAGGTCTATTTGCACCCAAGTAGGGAAGATGGATGCTGGGTTTTTTTCTTTTTTCTTTTTCAGATGCAGAAGTGTTAGTCTCTTGTATGATGCTCTGAACTGTGCCATGTGTTTAAAAGATGAGAAATAAATTGAAGTGACAGAGAGTGAGAACTGATAAAAATCTCCTGCCACTAATTATCACCACTTTGTTAAACACATTTGCTAATAGCCTCAAGTGTTGCTGCAAACAGCTAAAAACATTACAAATTCAGCAGCCTCTGCATTGGCTCCAGCCCAACTAGTTAATCAGAAATTCACTCTGCCTTTGACAAAAAAAAAAGCTCTGACAGCTTGAATTGGTGATTGCAAATTCTGCTTGTTCTTGTCCTTGCAGTCACCTTTAGCTGTCTTTCAAAAAAAGGGTATAATCTGAGCACAACATCTTCCCTGAAAGTGAATATGCAAATCACTTCTAAATGCTGAGTTATGAGAGATAACACAACATATCTGCACACATCCTGTAACACATTTCTCTCTGTGCCTGTATGGAGTTTTTTTTCTCCCTGGCTGTAATTTCTCAGGTAAACCCTCTGCTGCTGAATTTCTGCCCTGTCCCACCATGCATCTGGTGTGTATTGATTGTGCTCTTTCGGACAGCAGTGCTGCTTACTGTACGCGGGCACTGCAACACAGAAGCAGGGAGCGGTGGGTGGTGAATGAGTTGGGCTTTTTTTAGATAAATGTGGCTGCAACACAGGAGCCAGGTTTGAACATCAAATTCTGAGAGTACATGTAATATGGTTATCTCTATACATGTTTACATTCTGGACTATAGAGTATACATGTTCTTGAAAGATGCTAACACATACACAAAAAAAAGCCAGACACCTCACCATCTGCAGTGCAGCGATGTCTGTGCCTCAGCTTTCATGCATTTACATGCAGGCCAGGTATAAAGGTGCTACAACCAGCCACCGGCGCCCCCCCCCCCCCCCCACTTAACACCCAGCTGTTCAGCACTGCAGCTAACATTGTGTAGAGTAGGTGTGATGTGTACCTTATGCTAGATGACAAAGAAAATCTTAGAAGCTGTGAGAACAAGCTGACCTTTGTGTTGGCACTGTAAGGTGCAGAGAAAAAAAATGACAACAAAAGACTTGCAGTGGCAGCTGAAATGTGCTGATCCTCCAGTGCTGGAAGAGCTCTTTGTGTGAGCTGCTGCACCTCCAAAAGCAAATCAGACCTCATAGACCTCCATATTAAAATGAATCAAAATGTTTTTGTCACCTCAGCTTTAGTCAAATTCCACCACTTTGTCCATATTTCTATTGGGAGGGTTCAGACGCTGCAACGAAGGCAACATCTGGAACCTCACATGCTTTCGACTGCTCTCTCTGTGAAAACTGAATGAACCAGACAAATCAAATGTTATTATTAGAATGTTTAGGAATGGTTGCATTTTAAAGCAAATGTAATGCCCTCCACACTTCTGTACAGCAGTGTTGGATTTTGCATGAAAATGACACACTCCATCTTATATGCTGTAGCCTCGCTGCTCTGCAACATGACACTACTCCAAAAACGACATATATTCTGCTGGAGGTGACACATCAGACCGACAAAAGCTCAAAGACCTGCTCCTCTTTCATGATCTAGAGAAAGGAACAGAGGAGAGAGACCTCGATGTGACTTTTTATAGAGTCCTGCCCTTCACACTCTGTGTGTTATTATCGGTTAGTGACTCTACTGCTAAAAGGTTGCAGCATAGAAACCTCCTGAGAACAGCAAAATCAGTAACTAAAGAAAAAACAGAAGATGGCAGGTTCTCTATACACCAACACATACTGCTGACACACTGACTGAATGAGATTATTTTTGCTTGAACATTGTTTTCAGGAAACTGCTGCATAACATCAAAATTGTATTCACAACCCAATAATGGCTGAGGGCAAGTTCCATGTGGAGTCAACAATATTTACCACGGTAATGTGTAACATTCATAACACAGCAATACTATGGTACGCAACTGCAATTGCACCACAGTATCCACTGACTTTATTGAGAATATTAACAACAAAAGGGAGTGGAGTACAGACAGGAGAGGAGTCAAGAAAAAAACAGTTGTAAGATGTCTGATCTTTTTGCCAGCAGCATGTTAGTGAAAAATCAAAAGAGATAGCTGCTGTAATTGGGAGAGTTTCTTGTGTGAAGCAGCAGACAGAAAGCAGATGGGGCTGCTGAATGATGGACAAATAAAAACAAGCAGGCAATCTCCTCCACCAAGACGGATGCTGTGTCAGCAGGCAACGCATACACAACACAAACTAACAAGGAGTTGATATGTATGCACAGCGTGTTCTTACAAACAGCACAGGTGCGCATATCTTTACCTTTTGGCTTAACAGTAATAACTCTAGCAACACAACTATTCCAGGAACTTGTCTCTGTGTGTGTGTGTGTCTGTAATGACTGAAATCAAACCTGCCAGATAGGTCAACCATGTACACCTGCACCCTTTAATGCTTTACGGCAGATGACAACTGTGCAGTAAATGATGCCATTACATTATATTTGTGACTGTGTGCAGAGCCATTTAACTGTGCTGCGGATTAGATTAGGGCAGACTCTAAACAGGCCAATGCAATAAATCCGTGTTTCATATGTGCTCTCTGAATCCATAAAGCCCACAGAGTATCTGTCATCTCTGTGCTGTTGCTTTATGTCAATAAAAGATTAAAATTCATGAATAAATGAGCCGTTCGACTATGAATGTTGTCAGCATCGGAATAAAGCAAAGTATCAGCCACACATCAAATGAAATACATTTAAAACATTTTATTCAGTGGTACCCAAAGTGATTTGATCATGTCACTATGTGGTAATGAATGTCATCATTTCTGTTATCTACATGGTGTTTAAGCTATTAAAACGGCCCTGCAACAAAAACATAACAAAGGCCACAACCAAAGCCAGACAGAGATAATTGCTTACTTCTTGTTTCACATCCCTGGCAGCCCTGGTCATTTATCATTATTAAGCACCTGGGTGCACAACCACCAAGACTTTTGGTTTCCTTGGCAATGATCAAGCTAAATCCTGCCGCTCCACTTCTTCAGGTGGAAGTGAGTCAACAGAGCTGTTGTACTGATCGCCCCCGTATTACCATCCTTGTGCTTTGTGTGTGTGAGCTTGTTGGTGGAGTGTACATGCAGGCAAATGACAGGGTCCGGTCATCCACAACAAGCTTGTATCCATGGGCCAAACGCTCAGTATGGTTCAAGCCTCATTCATACATCCAGGTGGGAAAACACACACACACACACACAACTATGTAGCACCCTTCTGCTGTTTTCCAGTAGGGCTGACACTGCACACCTGAGAGAAGCCAATAGCTGCACCGGAGCCTAGACTGTCACAAGCTCTGCTTACTACTCATTGTAGCATAAAAAACACCAGCAAGAATTCTTTCATTGATTCTCTGGCTCAGCATATGATGCACTCTGGTGCTTTTTATCTTCTTTAATTCATATTTGGGATTTGGCACTGTATGTTTACTACTAAATAACATTTAGTGACTAAATGATTCATTGAAAGATCACTAAGAGGATTTCAGAATGAAGACGCAATTGTCAGATGCTCCAATGATCTTCTCAGTGTATATACAACATACTTGTGTTTTTAAATAACAGACAAAATGGCTGGACATTTATACAGCATCCAAACAGACTATAAGGTGTGGCACTCGGTGCATTTTGTTGAATGGGTGTGACTCGAGCAAGATGATAATAGCACAACAGTGGAAGTCTAAAGGGGGTTGCAGCAGCAGCAGCTCTTAGGACCGAAGGAACAAACAGCGTAGGACATATGATGTCATTAGTGAGTGGGCACACACTCAAATCCTCACAGTGAATACGAAGCGAGAAGCACATGGTTACAAATATCACAGCTCCATACACTGGTTTATGACTATTCTATCAGAGCTGTCAGTGTAAGTGTGTATCCTAAATCACGCTGTATAGTGCAAGAGATGTGAATCCTGTTGACTCAGTCAGCATAAAATGCCAAGTCACCATGGTAACAAGGGATGCAACACACTCTGTTATAAAGGCTGATGGAGGCTATTCACCACGAGTGGCTATATCATCGCGGGATCCATCATAACAATTTAAAAACGCGATGATTAAAATCTGAGAAAGAAACACACAACACACCGGATATTCCATCCCATATTTATGCACTACAACCACAGCCAAAAGCCCGGGCTACTACACATCATGTTGACGCTTCTTCATATTATGTAACTCCCTTAAAATACAGCGGTAGAAATAACTGGCGAAATCCAAAACCACACATCACACAAAATGCTGCTTAATTACTAAACGTAATCAGGGTTTGTGTTTTTGTTTTTCCCCCGCCAGACACACCAGCCTCATGGTCCACAAAGTTGCATAACATTCAGCCACCTCTTTCCCCCCTGCCTTCAAATAAAGAGCACGGCTATCCATTCAATTTCGTAAATGAAAACTATAATACAAGTCCACAATGATAACATGAATGGGAGCGTATTTTATGACATTATCTACACCCACAAGAAGATATCTGGCAACACATAGAAAAAACATGTATAAGAATATTTCTGGGAGACAGACTGGATAGATATATGCGCCTACCTGTCCGCAGGTTGAAGGAGAATCTGGCTTCAACGAGATATGGGGTATCGCTCTTGGAGCGGAGTCTCCTGATCGGGCGGCGGTCTGTGCTGCTGACTGGAGTGGTCGCCATCAATTTAAACCCAGTGTCCAGTGCTGACTGCCGGCCGACTGGGACAGATGCAGAACCACGGCCACTCACACGCGTTGGGAGGTAGTTAGGGAGGAGGGCGGAAGGAGGAGGGAGTTCACACACACAGAGAGAAAGAGAGAGAGAGAGAGAGAGAGAGAGAGAGAGAGGCTGGTGGAACAGCGTGGAAAAACGGGAAAAATAGACCAAATTAAACCTGAAATCAGCTTAGGTTTATATTTTAATGGTTGGTAGCATTATTAGAGTTGAGATTTATACCCTCTGTTACAAACTAATGCAAACGATTAATCAAAAAACACTACAGAATAAAGAATAAAAATAAACATACATATAAAATAATAAGAAACAAAACACAGCAAAACAACTGTTTTTTTCTAAGTATTGTTTAGTTTACGTTTGTTCTGATGGTGTGTGTGACGTTTAAATTTGAAACAAATCTTTTGTGCTACATCGCGGTGTGGCCCTGATAACTTGAGAATGAATGAATCATATTTGAATGAATTGCAGTTACAACAGTCTGCCAGCAGATGGCGCTCGTAAAGCAGCAGATACTTTTACGACAGTGATTACTCGTTTACGGCCGCCCCTGTTTGTAGCAGAGACAGAGGTAAACAAGCACACTCGGCGTGACTTTCTGCTCTTACAGTAGAAATATCACTCACAGGGGGTAAGTACTGTAAAGTTACGAAGGTATATTCCTTTAAACAGACCAGTATCGAGCTTCTTTTTTTGCTAAAACAACTGATAAATACACGTTTGCGTGTGCGTGTGAAGTTCCTGCTTATGTGACTGCGAGCACGTCAAAGGTTTGATCCCAAGCTACTTAAGTTTACGACGTCAAAAAGAAACGTTATGTCATCAGTTTATTTCTTAGTATTTATAAATGGTTTTGCGGCATGTTAGCTTAAGTTAACGACGCCTGCTCCACATACGCTGCTAAGAATGTAGCTGGTTAGTTTACCTGGAAGAAAATGAACGGACAAACAGGCACAGTTAGCTGTAACTTATGCAAGAATCACGACGAATACCTGCAGCTCGTTAACTTACACCACAGTCAAGTGTCTGTAGTTTTCCTGCATTAGGCTGGACAATTAGCTAAACATGTTTGGACTTGTGTACAGGCGCCGCCATTTTTTTCTTTATTAGCTAATTTTAAGAAAAGTAGTGCCAAAATGCATGTGTTGGCTTTAAAACAGACGTGCGTGCACATTCTTTGCCTTATCAGTGCCAATAGTTAAGAAGCTCTGGTGCTACAAACAGTATCAGTGCTCTGATTACACAATACACCGCAGTTTCTTTTGCAACTATTGCTTTTCACACATTGTACTTATGTAAACATGTTCACATTCCTTCATTTATGATAAAGGATTTAAAGGTAATATACCTTTAAATGCAGTCCACCTGTCATGTACTTAATGCTCACATCTACAATGTATCTGGTCAAAGTACTTCTTAACCTGACTGTTAGAATAAGACGTGGGTCCTTTTGTGTTTTTCTTTATGTTTCTCACATGTTCATTTAGCCTTTAAGGAATGATGCTTCTCCAAAATCGAGCTGCCATTGCTGTTGGTCTTCGCATGTGCTCCACCCATGTGACCAAAGGACCAGTGATTGAGAAACCAAGACCCACTTCTGGTAAAACTGCACCTTTGCTCCTCCATCGATCCCTAAATGTCAATAAGTCAGCCCACACTTCAGAACAGGCTCCATAGATTAATATTACATATAGTAATATGAAAGAATTTGTTTTTTTAGAAACATTATACATAGAGATGGAGATATATTGTAGTTTTAAGGAAATGAATGAAATATCAGATAATGAACTGAACCAAGTAAGAAATCAATCTTTTTAACCACATAGAAGCCATAATTTCCTGCTTATCTTTTCTTAAATCAAAATAGAAAGAAGTATTAAAGTACCACTGACTGTAGTGATTACTGTCTTTGCTCCAGGAAGAAAATTGCTGCGACCTCACTCTAACCCTGTAAAAGCAGCCTAAGCTAATGTTATTTTTCCGCTTTTTTCTTTCCAGACATGTCAGAATTTCGGAAGGTCTTTTCCAAAGCCAAACACATAGCAATCATCACAGGGTCAGGTGTGAGCGCAGAGAGTGGAGTACCGACATTCAGGAGAGAAAATGAGAAGTGGAGGAAATGGCAGTCTCAGGTAACTGATAGAGAAGTGAAACAAACACGCTTGACCGTGATTGTGTGTGTTTTTGTAGGTCAAAACCAGATGCTTGGTTTGATTTTCAGCTGAGGATTAGTGTGGTGGCATTTTGTAGATTCACCTACAAGCTAACTGATGTATTTAAACATACATGATATATTCCACACCGAGCTTCATAAAAAACATGCCCATGTCGATTCATCCTGCAGGACCTGGCGACTCCAGAGGCCTTTTCTCGTTACCCAGCTCGAGTCTGGGAGTTCTACCATTACAGAAGAGAGGCTGTGATAAACAAGAAGCCCAGCGCAGCCCATTTGGCTATAGCAGAGTGTGAGGCTCGGCTCAGGAAGCAGGGTCGCTCTGTGGTCGTGATCACCCAGTGCATAGATGACCTGCACCGACAGGCTGGGTCCAAGCATGTGCTCAAGATTCATGGTGAGAACCTACAGATTACAATTAATACATGTATTTGTATATTTATGTAAAGTAGCTTCAGTGTGTCATATGCAGAGTGAATTTTCCCATTAGGGTTACAAATATGTACATAATAAAACCTGAACCAGCTCAATTCTTGTATGGAAACTTTGACAGCAACATGGTGGTTTGACTGGAATGTGGAAACATTTCATTCATACTCTCCTACAAACAGAGAGTTAGTCACTAATTTAATGGTTGGATTAAGTCCAAAAGTGTCGTGTTTTAGTGTTTCGAGGCAGATCATGCCCTAAAAATGGCCAAAGTCTTTCTTACTTTCATAGGGACTTTGGACAATGAGCTAACATTGTCAACAGATTGTGTTGAGCAAGAGATTATGTCTGTGACTCCCAACAGGCCTTAATGGAAAAACATCTGTGTTTTCTGTGTGTAACTGCAGGCAGTCTGATGGAGACACGCTGTGTGAGTTGTGGGCATGTGACTGTGAACAAGAGAAGCCCGATATGTGCTGCCTTAAAGGGCAAAGGGTAAGAGTAAGCACCTTCTACAATATAAATAAAAAAAAATTCAGTGTGTGTAGTCTGATCCCTCTCAGTTTGACCCGCCCCCATGGGTAAAGAGCTGCACTGTGTTTGTTGTGTTAATGTTCAGTGCACCTGGTCCAGATGTCGCAGATGCCCAGATTCCTGTGGATAAACTGCCAAGGTGGGATTACTTTTATTTTCTATTAATAACAGCTAGATGTACTAAGCTTTTTTGTTCTGCTTTTCTCGTGCATTCTGTGATCATGCAGTTCAGCATTCTGCACCAAAATGATGAGCACACTGAAGTAACTTCTTAGTAACAATCTTATTAAACATTGTTAATTTGGCTGATGCTGCTTTCTGTGGGATCTGCTAAATTTTGATTATGTTTTGTGCTCTGTCCAACCACAGACAAAAACTACTGCATTATCCCAACACATTTTAGGGAAGCATGAGATATTAATCCTGTGAGACTGTTGCTTTAAACTATCTCTTCACCATTTGCCCTTCTGCATAATGAGCTGCTGCCAGACCTTCTGCTTCTTCATTGTGGCTTCACTACCATTTTAGTGGCACTAGCTTGTATTGTGCTTTTTCGCAGTCCTTCACACATGTAAATAAAATTTAAAGTTACATTGCTGAATGCTCCTTGCACTGTAGTAGTGCTGCTAATGTGTAGATCTGTGTTCAATGAAATGCAAATTGCTTATGCAACTGTCTTGTTCTGAAATAGAAGTCAGTTTTACCACTTGGGGGCAGTGTTGTGCAATGAATATTTCAACCTCAGATAGTGAAGTGTGAAGAGTTACACAATGACATAGTTTTTAGACCTGAGTTTAGTTTACTTAACATGCACATGACTTAGCATGTCTGCTTTGATTCAGCCTTATTTTGTGAAAGAGTTTGATCGACAGTTACTCTAAATGCTGTTTGATACTGCTGTATCAAGGTGTGACGAAAGAGACTGCCATGGTCTGTTGAGGCCCAATGTGGTGTTTTTCGGGGAGACTCTGGACTCTCATATTCTGACCCAGGTGGAAAAAGAAATGGAACTCTGTGATCTCTGCTTGGTGGTGAGTTATATCTTGTTTTTATATTCCTCATATCCTATTATCTCATACATTATCTGCTCAGATTTTGTCAAGGACTTGACCCAAAATATTTGGTTCAGTTAAAGCTGACACTGGGATCATTGCTCCCTCTTGTTTACCTATAGGTGGGCACGTCTTCTATTGTTTACCCTGCGGCCATGTTTGGCCCCCGGATTGCATCCAGAGGCGTTCCAGTGGCAGAGTTTAATTTACAAACAACACCGAAAACAGAGTATTTCATGTAAGTGAGTCACCAAGAAGGGTCAAATCACATTACCTACTTGATTTTTTTATATGACAAAAGAGCACATGTTGATATGTAGTGTCATCAAGTATTTGACCCTAAAAATTCTGACTTTCACTGTCATCTTGTCTTTTCGTGTGTGTTTGTATGTGTGATGTGACATAGGTACCATTTTCAGGGTCCATGTGGAACCACACTGCCTCCAGCTTTGGCAAAACACGAGTCAGAGAGGTTTTAAGAGCTGTCGGCCAGAGGCTTCTGCTAATGCAGTCCAAACTTATTTGCAGTTTTCTGAATCTTTACATAAAAAAATCTGTCTAGCTGTTAATGCCTGGGAAAAGGAGGGTTGTAAATAACATAGCTGTTTCAATTTTTCCTGGATGGATCTCTTTAAACTTGAATGTGTAGCTCACTAACTGGAATCAGACTGGAGTTTTACGTGTTTGGTGCTTAGAATTAAGCAGAAACTATGCAGCTTGACAAGAGAAAGGTGATGCAATATTAACTTTGTATAGGAATAAATCCTCATATATCAGAGTGTGTGCTTTTATATGAAATGCTGGTATTGGATTGTTATATTTTAGAATGTCACTGTAGACCAGAACAACAACAAAATTCAGAATATTTGCAAACAAATGAACACATGTACACAACATAATCTTGTGCCTTTCAAAATTGTTTACACAACCTTGACCAAATGCTTGCTTTTTAACCTCAAGTGCAACTCAACCAATGTTACAGATATTTAGACAAGTGTTTGCTGTGGACCAAGGACAGAGAGGGAAAATCTGACTTAATCAGCGTCCTTTACCTTTCAAGCTGTTTGGCTGTGGTCAGTCTAGTTACATGTTATGGATTATTCATGATACATTTTTATACATTTCATTGTCTGTTTTAAAACAAATGTTCAGAGGGAAGTTGTTTAAAAATGGAAGCAATCTTGCAAACTGTACGCACAATTTCTTATGCTGTATACTATCAACATTTTCAGTGCATTTATACAAGATAGGTTTATTAAAACACTAAATAAAATTGCTGATTTTTCTGTTTTATTGAAAAACAGTGGTGCATGTCTTGTAAGTGAACAGTAGATGGCAGCATGCAGCTTTCAATCCATCATGTTAACATAGTAATGTACAATTCTTTCCTGAGAAGGACACAGAAAACAACCTTGCATCCACTCAGAGTCTTCTCTTAGTATGCATGAGTGAGAGGGAATGCAGACTGAAGTAGCCCTAGGCCACCAGTGAACTCAGAGTTGTTACAGCTGAGCTGAGCCAAGGAAACAGTATTAGGCTAGATCGTAATGCCTCTGAAAATGGAAACAGTTTGCAGCAGACAGCAGTGAACACAATGTTGCCTCTGTTACTGTCCCCACTCATCTTGATGAATCTTGCTAAACTGCATGTGGTGTCGCAAGTTGGTCATCAGTTACATGTATGACAGGTGATCTAAGGTGGCTTGTAATACCTGCACATGCAATTGAAAGCTTTAAATGGATGTTTTTACAGTTTGGAGCTACATTTTGTGTTATCTGTGTTTTGACAATAGATAACACTTTGTGCAGCCATCCAGTCTTAAGAGATGATCATTAAGATGCACTAGGATTTGGATCCTCTCTGTTGGAAAGGTAGGCTGAGAGCCTACGAGATGGTTTCCTGTCTTGGAAGTTGATGCCACGATACAGGAGAATTTTTAAGATCCTTGGCATGAGTTCGACTGATCAATGTAATGGCACGTAGCCATAGAGCCGGTTGTGTACCAGGAGCGTATCCTTGCCTAAAGTCCTGAAACTCCTTGGAATCACCATCACACCCACAGTCTCCAACTTCCACGTGAGCCAAACCAACAAGGTCTGCATGTAGCATGGCCTCTGTTTCTGGGTAACCAGTGTGACGAGGGCCACAGTATAGTGCCAATCTTCAGACAGCTAAGTCAAGAACATTCAGTGTAGAAAGTGGACAAGTCCAGGACCATCCCCCACCCCAAGCACATCCCAGAATGTGGAGTTGAAAGTCTCAAATTGGTTAAATGACTCCTTACACCTTAGGTTCTGTCAACTTATGTCAACCCTCATATGTCTATTGGCTGTGACCTGTTTAACTAAAGGCTGATTAACTGTTATAAAAGTAATAATGTCATGTTTTTTTAGGTCTGGAAACTGCATCCTCGAGGCAAAGCTTCTCAAGTATTAATCTTCATTGACTGAGTGGACTAACAATGTTAAGCTGTTCAGTGGAAATGAGAGAGACACCAGGCAAGGAGTCATTCAAATTAGCTGTGGAGGGTTATGTTCATTAGACAGTGTTATGTTGATGTAATGATAGTCATAAAGGAGGTATCTCAAGAGAGCTGTTGTGTGTTTGTGTGTGTGAGAGAGGTTTCTACCTGTAATCCATCTTTGGGATCTCAGGAGAGCCACTTCAGGTTAGTTCATTTCATGCCTCCTGTAGTTTCAGCAGTCTTGTTGTAATTTTTTTAGTCCACACAGCACTGTAACAAAACCACTAACACACTGCAGTTGGACCACATTGGTGAAGCAGCACATGTGCTGAGAAAATGCTGGCTCTATATCCTCTCAAGTGTTATTCTTTTTCCACTGCTCACTGGCTTTGCTCAACAATTAGCATCCAAAATCAAATCTTTTCCCCCCTCCCTGTCTTAAAGAACACTCCATCTGTTAATGTATATCATCATCATCATCATTGCCATGATTAGATTTCCTCATTTCCTTCTCTATTACTGGTGCCTCCCCTTCCAACAGAGGTAAGGCCAAGTCCCATTTGTCATCAGGAGAAAAGTACATGGAGAGGCACTTAGGAAAAAAATCTCAGCTGTCTGATACAGTCATTTTTGGAGCTGATGTGAGCAAGGCTGCCAGGGAGCGGACAACCCTGCTCATTCATGAATGTAGTGGAAAAAGTTCTTGTATGACCTAAAAGCCTTCAGGTTAATAGACTCCTCATCACTGGTGGCAGCTCTACAAATATTCCTTTGTCTCTGAATGAGTAGGTAGATTGACTGGGAGATGGTGTGTGTGTAGGCATATGTGTGGGTGATTGAATCCATGAGTTATTTTGTTGGAGTCTCTGCGCTTGGAGAAAGCTGAGAGTGGTGTTTGGCATGATCGGTGTGCATGTGTGTGTGTGTTCTTGTACTTGCCCAGGGGGGAAGAATGTGTCCGATAGTGTGTGTGTGTGCGCACGCTTGTATGTGTGCTGGTGTAATCTTTCTTTCTGTATGCAGACTGGCAGAAGTGTCAGACCAAACCAGGTCAGGCTGGGCGAGGAGCTGTGAACATTACACAGATACATACTGTAGCTGTACAGTAACACAGAGCTTGTCAGCGACTGTTAGGCATGACGTGGCTCAGTCTGCCGTTTCAAGAGCATGTTTTATACAGAGGTGTTGTTAACATGTCACATGGCTTATAATGATCAAAAAGAAGCACATTACTGTGTTAAGGACAGGTTATATTATTACTATTATTACCTTCTAGGTAAAAGTACAGACTATTGTATTTTCCAACCTAATGAGGACTTTTGTCCAAGAGTTTAAAATCAAAGCAAATAGTTTTCTGAAGATGTTTCTCCACCTTCATCAATCTTGAAAACCATGCTATGAGACCAGTTTTGATTTTAAGGGCTCAATTAATATAAATCTTAAACTCTGTATTTGTTCTATTTTTTTGGACATAATAATCACACTTAGGTGTTGCCGTGTTAGCAATGTACCATTTAAAAGCTACTATCCAGGATGGTTTGAGGGGGGGCACATGTACATGCACTGCCATCCATATTACGTCTTTTTCCAGGAACGCTGTGCTTATTTCAGCAGTGCAATGCCAAACTGCATTCTCCATCAACTTGGCTCTGGATTAGAAGAATCTGGGGGACTAATTTGGTCTGCCTGCAGTCTAGACCTGTCACCTATTGAAAACAGCTGGCACACTATGAAACAAACAATACGACAAAGGCAGTATGGTTTAGTGTAAAACTGAATAGCAGAGGCTTATGAAAGCCTAGGTGTTTTCTATTTATAGCCACTGTCAGCTCACAACACTAGAGTGGAGACGGGTGCTTGTCTTGTATGCATGCAAACTCATGCACACACAAACACACATTCCGGCGTCAGGGCTAGCAACCCATACTAATCTCCTCATGGTTTCCTCTTCCTAACCTTTCCCTGAACTCTGTGTGTTCAACAGACTTGGCTGCAGCAACAAAGGGTTACAGTTAATCTCTCTGTTGCCATGAAAACTATTTCAAAGTAGCATTGTCACAAAGCACCTCCCCACACCCTTCTTTTCAAAGACCCACCTGTCCCCAACCCTACAGTGCATAAATTAATGAAATGTTTTTGATCTTATATGTGATGAACGCTCGATATTCTGACAATGTGTTAGGGGGAAAAAAACTATTTTCATATACACATCACACCCCAGAATTATGCTGATGCTGTTGCTTCTAGGTGGCATGATTGGGATGGAGTTGTTGTTGCAGAAAGGCTGAGATAGGGGCTCAGGTGCAAGCTAATCTGTTCTAACCCTGCACTAATTAGGATCAAGGCTAGCGGCCACTTTTTTTCTAGTTATTGATCAATGGCCCCACCTCGCATAGAGAGGTATTTGGCCCCTATGAGAAGAGCAGCACAGGACACACACACATAACAAGGGGCTGCACCCTCCCTGCCCGCTGAATGTTGTTTGTGTCTTTAAAATTCAATATCCAGTTCCTATTCAACATCAGGCCTTTCCAAGGGTTGTTGAGTCTTATCCATTAGGCCTCCAATCAGCTGGCTCTGTTCTCGCCTGCTTCCTACATCTAACCCACTCAATATTCATCCTAAAGGTGTCTGTTGACCAGCATCACAGGCATCTCCATCTGCCTCTCATGCTACCATGGTAGAATAAGAGATGCATCTCTTATTTTCTGCCACTTTTTTTTACAACTCTATGCAAAAATAACTGTGTGTTAAAATGGCTTTTGCGGGTTTTAGGACTCATTGCTGTAGCACTGAGCTAGGCAGGGATGTTATGGGCTTTAAAAAGACACATAACTTGTGGATCTTTCCATATATATTACCTACCAATTAATAATACCTACCAATTCATCCATCCCTGCATGTCTGAACCTGCTTTGTCCTCTGGTGCAGGGTCATGGGCGGGCTGGAGCCTATCCCAGCTGCCTGGACTGGTTGCCAGTCAGACAGACAAACAACCATTCACACTTTTCGGGTAACCAGTTGGCTTAACGGTATGGGAGGAAGCTGGAGGGAGAATGTGCAAAGGTGGAGGCAACACTGCTAATCACTGCACCACCGTGCTGCCCCCTAAGTGAAATACAATAACATTTCCTAATTGTGTGGCCTGCACCATAGTATTGTACTGGTTGTAGCTGGTATTTTTTTGCTGTCCTGTGAAGTTTTACTATCACCATTTCAGCTTCAGTTTGCCAAAATATAGGTTTATGAAATGGGCACACAATTGACCACCAATGTTCTGGGCTTTTTATGTTTAGGTTTAAATCCTGACTAAAACCCTTAAAGGTAGGGTAGGAGATTTTGAAAACTCAGTGAGAAACTCAGATTTTGAAAGTAAACACACGCCCCTTTCTCTCGGTGCTCACCCCGAAGCCACAACTCCCAATCACATGGACGCGCATTTACCTGAAGACGAGCTGCGGTCTGTGACTTCGGCCATCATGCACATACCTCTCTGGTGCGGGCAGAGCAGGAAGAGAGTGACAACCAGCCAATACTCCGCACTGGGTCCACCCGGAGGATTGGCTGATGTTTTTAGCGTTTTATAGAATCCACAGATATTAATATTCTTCGCTAAATATAGCAACTAATTGGTTGCTATCGGATTGTAAAGAGAAGTTACACTAATTATGCCTGTGCATCAGAATGAAATCTCCTACCCTACCTTTAAGGTTCTGTGCACTTCTGCCTCATATAAAGAAGGTTCCTGGTTCAAAACCTGCCGGGGTCTTCCTGTGTGGGCTTTGTCCATGTACTCCAGCTTTTTCCCACCTACTGAATACATGGTGAATGCTGGGCTAATTGGGGACTCTTGGCTGTAGGTGTGAGTGTGATTGTGACAGGTTGTTAGTCTCTCCATGTTTGCCCTGCGACAGACTGGCACCTGATCAAGGTGTACTCTGCCTCTCAGCCATTGAATGGATGGTAACTGTAAAATGTGTCACACAGAACAAACAACCTTGTATCTGATGCTGCTGCCTCTGTGACTGTTATGTCCCTCTTTCTTTCAGTGCGTCCTTATCATCTTGTCTCATACATATTGCACAGTGAACACTCCAATTCAATGGGGCACGTGATACTTTGGGAGTCAGCCATTGAAGGAGGAGACACGGCACATGGACTGAACGTGAACGCACATGCGCACACACATACACACCTATTGCATCTCCCAGATTACTTTAACTATCAGAAGCTTTAAGAGGATTTTACAAAGGGAGGGTGATGCACTTGAATCGCATGTACCTGATGGCTATTGATCCAGCCTAAGCTTCCACATAGATACACACACACAAAACAGGCATAGTTTGTGTTATCATAAACAAGATTCTGGCCTTTCATTTTTTTTATTCTTTAATATTTGGTGTTAATGGATATTCTGCTCCTTTAAATTCAGGTGGAGCACTCTAAAAAGAACATCTCTCCGATCGTTTTAAGAGAAGAAGAGGTCCATTTGTTTGGCACAAAGCATCAAGCAACAATTATTCCTTATCTAATTAAGGAGGGAAGGATAAAGACAATGTTATGTGTGTATCTGTGTGTGTGTGTGTCACTTTCTCTCCAGGCTGCAATTTAAATAAATGTATCCCTAAACAGTATACGCGAGCTCATTAGCATTGCTGATGTGAGTGGAAGATTAGAAAGGTGGTGTTGTCTGTAACGGAGGAGACGCCGAACAAGTCCCTCAGATGTGTAGGTAGATAAGCAAAAGGTTGCAATCAGCAACCTGTCATGTGAAACATTAATGGAAAATATCATGTTAATGGAAAGGAAAGCACAGCACTGGGATTTAATGGTAATACATTATGTGCATGTGTAACATTGGCTTTCAGCAAAGATACAAAATTCGAACTTTGACGCCAAATATGGATTTTAACCGAGGCAACTTAAGATAAATAGATCTATTTTGTATTTCTCAAATTACTGAAATAAAATAATAAAACTGTTGCTAAACAACAATTTTTGTTCCCTAATCAAACTTTCTTTTTCTCTTTCTCTCTCACACACATTGCTATGAGGTCTATGAGGACAAAGTGTTCAGCACTTGACATCATCTAATGCCTGTGGTCAGAGGAGGGGGACACTATTAGTGCTGTGTGTTTTTTTTTCAAGATTATTGTAATGTACATATCTCTTTCCTTCCTGATCACATCCACATGGAACACATCCCAAGCTTGCTGGGTAAAAGTGGTCACAGGTGAGTCAATGTAGTGTTAGCAGGTTAGCATGCTAACTTTAGTGATCATCACGTCAGACAGGACTTGAAAGTGTAAATGCTGTTTGGACAGTGGGATTTTTTTTCTACTAGCTATAATATGTCTGTGACAAATCATCTCTAATACATGAAAATATATACAGTATAAATAGGTTTTTATGACCCTGTTGTCCTTGAACTGACAAGTGCATCAACCTATGAATTAAAAACATGGATTTTGAGGGTACTATAGTTTCTGCATTTACTGACTGCATTTGACTGTAAACATGTTTTGGAGAGCAGAGATATCATTCTCTGTACTGAATGAAGGATAAGCTTGTGGATTTTTTTCGCCGGGTCCAGTTTTGATTTGGTAATTATGACTGTATTGTGTTTTCAGCCCTGACAAATGGACTTCCATGCATTCCCTGCTCAAGGCTGGATTTGGACTCATTTCTTTTAAGTTTATGTGAAAACTAGCCGACTCGTGGCCACATTTGATTTATGCTTTGTATTTGATGTCATAAGTAAAGGAAAAGAAATCGATTTATCACTGTGTGTTATGAAAGTAACACAATATTATGCATATAAATCTCATATTCTCCATCTCTTTTTTTCTTCTTCTTCTTTTAAGAGGCAGCCATTCCTCTGAGGTGAGCACACCTGACTAACAAAAATAAGAAACTTTTTTTTTCTTTAGCACATTTTAATTACAGCTGACATTTGTTAATTCACAACATGCATTGCCAGTCCCTCTTGGGTGTCTCTTGGCTGCTTCATTTGCTGGTGTTGAGCCAAAGTGTCTGTGATTATAAGACCAGCAATGCTTCAACCACATCTGGACGCTGGTGGGACTTGCCGGTTGTTGGGCTATCATTACGGATGATCACTTGATGACAGCAAGTGTAAAGCAGCATTTAGACGGAGGCAGCTTATCTGAACATTCTTTTTGATGCTTTGCTCTTTATTGGATCAGACGGGTGGTGTGTGAGCACTCTGGTTCCAGATTTTGAAACACCCTGCTGCTTGGAGAATTAAAGGCTGTGAAAATGTTTGAAGCATTTTTTTTTAAAAAGAGGGAAGCAGAATTACATTTTTTACTGCTCAATTTACGAGAGAAGCTCGGCGACAAGTCTGTATAAACCCAATATATTGGCTGCTATTCCTATTTGATGAGCTTCTGGAAAGACTGACGTGCCAGAGGAGGTTTTAATTGCTCAAGCTGTTGAGTCATCAAGCTGTTTTTCAAATAACAATTTTGCAATGTAAATATGTCAAATTCATAATCAGCTGTTTCACATCCGTTCAGATGATCATAATAGAAAGACAGACACAGAGGAAGTAAGGGTAATTTTTAGCAGAGGGGCGTGCAGCAGGAAGATTGCTGCTGTCTCCTTGTCCGATGCCCTTGGAGTGCATCTTTGTGGTGTGAACTCCCATAAGACCTCTCTTTGTTCTCAGAAGATGAGGGCTGGCAGTGTGACCGTGCACTTACAACTGAAGCCATCAAAAGCAGAGGGGAATGGCACATTTATACCGTACCCCTCATCCTACAAGGTACCTACGGCCACAAACAGGCCAAGAGGTCCTCGAGGAATTCTTTCATGCATTCACTCGGAGTGCAAAGTAAATCTACAACCACTGGCTATACACAAATAGCTGTGTTGTTGATTTTCATCTCATTTGAATGCACAGTTTGTCATTCGCCTCAAAGGAATGTCTTACGACACCGAAAAACAGCGCAGGGTGCTCATTATTGAGATTAATTTAGGCGGCGCTTCACGAGGAATATTGAAATATTGATCGAGGTGATGACATAAAATCAGTGGCAGAATAATTATGCTCTGGTTGACAGACTGTAAATGACGACAGCGTTTTGTTTCATTTACATATCACCTTAGTGAGAGGCTGTCACTGACAGGCAGACATGGCTGTTGCTGTCTTTGTGCGTCTGCTAATAAAGTCTTGAAAAAAGTCACTATCGAGTAAAAGCCTTGTAGATAAGACAGAATATCAGTCTAAAAGCAATGTGTCCTACATCCTGTGTCCCACATCTCTGTCTCAGAGGAGCAGGGGTAGATAAGACAGTCTCTAGACTGGTGGAGGGAAGGGTGAAGTGTGGACAAGTCCCTTAGTGAGAGACACATTTGAAAGTACACACTGTATCTGGCTGCAGCTAATGATTATTTTCATGATTAATCTCAGTTTGATTGCACTTAAATCTGTTTTGCTTATTATTTCACTTCATTGTTTAACTTGGACACTGATACTGTTTATGATGAGGCAGAGCAGTGAAGTGGTTCGGACTGTGTCCGCACAGCATGAAGTTTTTGGCCTTTGCTCACTGTCCCCATGTGCGCTTTCTCCACATGCTCATCTACAAATTCATATATTTTAGAAGCACACAATGCCTGATCATTTCACATTGGTGAATATATATAAAATATGTCACAAATCATTTCATGTTTCTCTGCAGTCATATTTGCCTTTTATAGAACTCTGTTTCCTTTTTGGTCTCAGAACCTGGTTGGCTGCCAAATACTTTACTTCTCTGTTTCTATTCTCACCCCATCCATTTCACTCTCTTTGTTTATACCTGTCACACTGTATAAACTCATCCCATCGCTGTGTTGGATCAGTGAAAGCTAGAACACTAACAGCTGAGAGAGAGAGCGGAAGAGAGAGAAAGAGAGGGGGAGGGGGGGGGACAGAAGGCGTGTGAGTGTCCTGGTAGCATGGTGGACTTTGGCATGGGCCATCCATCTGTCACTTTCTTACACCCTCTCTGGCACTGATGGGTCATGGCAACGGCAGCCTGTGACGGATGACTAATCTTCGCCTGGTAATGAATGAGACACCACCCCCTGAATGCCAAAAGGTGATGGTGAGGGTGGCTGCCTCTCTGGCAAAATACAAGTCTTATGATGGATTCATGTTGTATAATGTCTGTGCCAGCCGAACAGAGTAGCTGCCAGTTTAGGAGAGTCTGAGAATTTCATGAATCATGGTCAGTGATTTCTCTCTCCCCTCCTCCTGTGATTGAAGAAAAGAGAGGAAGTGGATGTGCAGAATTTAGATTGCAGAGGCTTTAATGATGGAAAGATGTGCAGGTGGAGAAAGGAAAGAGAGAGAGAGAGAGAGAGAGAGATGGATGGTGTGTGCACTGCTCTGTCAGAATAGTGAGAGGAGCTCTGTAGTCAAATCGTCTTGACTGTGTGTGTGTTGAGTGGCTGAGACCTGTCTTATCTTCACCTCATAATGCGCAGGCGTGATCCTATCTGAGCCCCGCAAAAAGCTGTTACCAACAGAACTGGACGTCGTGTGCGCTTGCTCTTCATGTGGCGTTTAAACCAATGCTGTCATTATAACAGACTGCACATATTTTTAAAGATCGTCTTCACAGACAGCCGGGAGATGATGAAGGGTTGCTCGCTAGCTGATCTTTCCGAACAGCACAGTCCAACCTGTGGATAGTGTGGAGCGCGTCTGTGGCCACCGGTCAGTCTCTGCTATCTGGGACGCTCAGGCTTCAGCCCGCTGTGCTGTGCGCGTCTTTTTTTCCGTTGGCTCTGTGTCGGCGTGCTGGGGTCCGGTTATTCCATTTGAGCTAAGCTGTGAGCAGGTATTCAGTTTATGAATGGCACTGACATGGAGGAAATACCGTTTCAGAAAGTCAAAACCAGGCGGAAGAGAAGTCACTGTCCACCGGGTGTCCCTTTGACCACCATCGTGTGTGAGGACGAGTTCGACTGCAAGGAACTCGAGTCCCTCTTCCAGAACTACAACCTGAAACTGGAGCAGACGTCCACTCTCAAAGCCCTGGCCGTGCTCATCTTCATGTCCTCCACACTAGCCGTGGTGGAGTTGCTGTCCGGCCCCAGCCTCACCATCTCCAAGGGGTCCCATCCGGTTCATTGTGTCATCTTCGTTTCCCTCTTCATCGTAACTAATGTCAAGTACCTGCAAGTGACTCAGCTCCAACAGATCGTCAACCTGACGCTGCTCTTCGGCTTCACTTTCTCCTTTCTCTGCTGCCCCTTCTCGCTGGGCGCGATGGGGATGGAGCCCCCGACGTCCCCGGAGCAGGGCATGTGGCAGCTCATCCTGGCCACCTTCGTCGCCTACGCGCTGCTACCTGTGCGGACACTGTTGGCCGTTGTGTTTGGAATAATGGTCTCCATCTCACATTTAATTGTGACTGCCACTTCAGTCACAGTGAAAACACAGAAACTATGGAGAACAGTAAGTACGCCTAATCCATTAATCTGGGATACTTTTACAATTAGTTTGGCTAAAATAATCCTTATAATTCCAATATCTTACACCGATCCTAGGACATAGGGACATAATTGAGACGTCAGTTCAGCACCAAGGACAGCTCCCTGTGTTTAGAATTGATGGGCTTTTTTTAACAGGCTTTGATAACACAATACCTGTTTTGGTCTCACACACACACACAAAAGGCAGCTCAGTCAGCAGATTGAGTTTAAAAACATAGGATAACCTGCTCTTTAAACTTTAAACTGTAAAACATCATACCACTAATGCATATGTAATGATGTAAAGTGTGAGGCAATAGCTGTGATGATACATGCCTCTAGCTTGCAGGAAAGAAAACAAACAAACAGAGGGGGAAAAATGAATAAGCAAAGCAGTGTGTATGGCTATGACTGCCTCCCTGCGGATATGATTAAGTCCCAAAAGGAACTGGCTTGAAATGAAGAACTGGAGTGACATCCAGCTAGCATCAGAAGTAGGGCAAATTAAACAGACACACACACATTTGCACCACTTTTATTACACTATACAGTATGCTTCACTTATGAAAAAGAGGGCAAAGTCATGCATGTCATTTCAGAGCCAAAATAGAATTTGGTGCACTACACTCTGTACATTTATATCTTTGTACCTTTTTCTGTCACAATGAACCACACACACATTTCTGACTGTCATCAGATGTGGGGAATGAAGATATGTCACATCAGTCAAACCCTCCAGGGGTAATGGAATATTTCTGCCTACGTGCAACATATGATGTGAAGATTGTGCATTTCTCGGAAAGGAAATTGAGATTTGATCAATTCATCTCGTCCCTCTGAGGATGGCGGCGTATTCAGAGAGGAGATTGTTTTTCCGTCTATGTAGGCTATGAGATACCTGCATAGCCATGTGAAGGACAGTGTTAGCTGTACTACCAGAGATAGCTAATCCATTAAGCTTAGAGATGAGCTGTGTGGCATGACCCTGCACAGCCCAGGCTTGCACCAACCACCCACCTAGGTCCGAGGCACTCAGTACTGCAGTACTGTCTGCTTCCACGAATTGGTCTACATGAAATATCTTATTACTGAAGCAAGTTTGGACTTGAAAAGCAGGCTATTACTGGTTCCTGGCTCTGTAGATATGTGTCCTGTTATAGCTGAACACAGAGAACACAGACCCTGCTCTTTTTAGGTCTGCATTTTATCAAGTGTTGCTTGTATAAATACCATAATATGTGATATGGAAAATACGTTACACTAAATTAGACTCTAATCCTAAGCACATTAACACTATAACAATATAATGGATAAATCCTCAGAGGTTTGTGTCCTTTACATTGCTACCCATTAGTATCGAGTGTAATGGCGCCAACTATTGCAGGTATCTACTTTGCACGATTGAATTATTTTACTAAATCTAATCATACTTATTAAATAAAGGTATAAGTTGTACTATAGAGTAAGTTCTTAACGCCAGTTACCTCAGATGTCCACATTATTTACTCCAGGCTGTAAGGTAACCTGAGCATCATTGGAACATGTCTGTTGCAGTAGACATTACATGATAAATGTAAATGTGTGTATCACGTGAGGACAGTTTATGATGCTTAGTGAGACATAAATGCTTTTGCTTTATATTTAATAGCTATAAGTGTAATGTACACGTGGGGATTGATGAGATAGCGAGAAAGGTCTATGTTGAATTTTTCAACATAGTCCCCTTTGTCCAGCAGTCAGACGTAGTGGTTATTATCTTGGACATCCAGAAAGTGTTCCACAGCAGCAGTGATGTCATCATCACTGTCAAAATGGAAAGCCCATCTTTGTCTCGGTGAAAAGGTAGTAATCTTTTTTTATTGTGCATTGTTTCAGATGGTGCAGACTATTTTAAATAATACGTTTCAAATCAGCCACCGACACTTGATTCTATTATAGGCCTGTGTCTGGGTTGTTTAGAAAAGTCAGCCATACTCAGTCAAGAAGAAGAAAGTCGCTGTGTCCTGCACAAGGTTAAAAGCAGTCATGCTGCTGTGCATCTGTTGTGATGGATGAGCCAGAGCACAGATTCGCAAACATTCCAACACCACAGACACCCAAAACAGAGAAATATTAGACTGTATATCTTTTATCTCCACAGTCTTAACTTAATCAAAGAATGTATGGTGCATCCTGTATGCATCCTGCATGTTAAATATGCATACATTAATTAATGAATACTTTATTTAAAAAGGCACTTAACAGCCCATTTGTTAGCAGTTATGTTGTAGTTGTAGAAGTCAATAGAAGGGATGCACATAATGCATGCAAATAAGTGCACATATTATATGTGTTTCTATGATACACATTTTCTGTTCACACATTCACAACATTTCCCTAATGCTATATGTGTCTTTATAAATGACATTAAAGCTGTGCGGCTCATGTAATTTCCTTTCCCATTTTACAGTTGGTTGCCAACACAGTGCTGTTCACCAGTGTCAACCTGTCAGGGCTGTTTGTGCGCATCCTGACAGAACGGGCCCAGAGGAAGGCCTTCCTGCAGGCTCGCAACTGCATCGAAGAGAGACTCCGTATGGAGGATGAGAACGAGAAACAGGTACAGGCACCTGTGCACTGCTTAACACTGGGGGTAAAATTAGATGTATGTGAGTGTGTGTGCATGTGTGTGTGTGTGTGTGTGTGCGTATACCCACCCAATGCTGTGAGTCATTTCGACACATTATTCATTTCTGTTAGATTTCATGCCTTTTTGTCTGGCACATTTCGTATCGACTCTAACACTTTGTCCTATGATAACTTTGCTGTGTTTGACTTACTTTATCTTCCCTCTCTTTTTCTCTCTCTCTTTCACACATACACACACTCAGGAGCGCCTCCTAATGAGTCTGTTGCCCAGGAACGTAGCTATGGAGATGAAAGAGGATTTCCTGAAGCCCCCTGAAAGGATCTTTCACAAAATCTACATACAGCGCCATGACAATGTCAGGTAGGACCCAAGCAACACTGCTGCAGATCACTGTGTATACTGACCTCTATTGGCTGTTAAGTTGATTTAGGCGACAACAGTGTAAATAAAGCTACTATATTCTGCTCATGGGAGAATTTTCCAGCTGAAATAGTGGAATAAACGCTGTCTCTATGTATTACACTGCAGGCTAAAAAAAAAAACAGAATAACTTGACCAAACACGTCCTTTGAAAGAAACACTGAAGGCTATGCAGCAATGTTTCATCTGACCCAACAGTGTCCTAAAACATTAACACCAAAAACTGAAATATTTATTTCTTCTTACTGAATATTAACAGATTTTATAGACCAGAATGCACTGAAGGTCTGTGAAAGGCAAAAAATTGCACTTAATATATATTTAATATGGGTAGAAATACCAGCTCAATAACACCACGGTGTAAAATGTTACTAATTACAGTTAAAACTGCTCAAAGGTATGCCTAAATTCAGGTAAAAGTATAGTAAACTATTACGTAGCTAACGATGCAGTTCCTGCAGTATTACAAATGATGGATTTGAGTAAATAGCATTTTAATGTTGTAGTAGAGTTGTATTTCCAAATGAGTAGCTCTGCTGTCTAAATCAAACAGACACTGAACACACATAGTGACATCTAATAGGTTAACCCCAGACAAGTTTCCTGGGACAGAGTCTTTGGACCGCCTCATCCAAACATAGTCAAACAGTCAATGGAGTCATTAATGATGTGGATCACTCCTGGATTTTTCTTTCTCCTTTTGTTGTTAGTTTTGTTTAGAGACAGAAACCAGTGACCAACCAAAATCCTGATATATTTATTTTCCTGTTTTTCGGTCTGCGTCATGACTTATTGTTAAATCTTCCCTGTCATGCGCCAGCATTTCCTTGTTTCTCTTTCTGATCTCCTTCTCTTCCTCCTCTCCTCTGTGTTCTCAGAGCAGCAGGGAGGCTTGAGGAGAAGAGTTTGCTTAGCCCCAGGATTAAGTTGCTACAGGGGATTAAATGCAATGGAGACTAAATTCATGTTGCATAACACTGTGTGTGTCTGTGTATGCGCGCGCATGCCGGTTAAATATGGACAGATCTCAGTGGAGCTCGGCTGATTGCTTTTGTGCCTTGAACTCCTTCAGATAGCACAACCCTATGAGAGTGATCTAGACTGTATGCAGACATGATTTATACGATTTGGGTGCACCGCTGTAATTAGAAATAAACAGAGTGCATAACAATTTGCTCAGTATTCTCTATTATGTTCTGAGACTGTGGGCAGTGTCTGATTAAAATCCAGCCACAGGGATCGTTCCCTGAACAACCTTCCCTGAACCTTTTGAAAAATATCCTCATACATCTTAAAGGCTTTCAGTTTTAGGGGGTTAAGTATCCTACATGATAAAGAAAGGTCACATTTAAAGGAGCAATTTGTTTGAAAAAAAAGTACTTTATTTCAGTTAATTGCAATTGACACTACTGTATGTTTACCCTTTGGTGCACAGAATTCATGTAAACATGCAGGTAGTCTCACCACACAAAGCTGCAGTTCTCCCTGCATTATAAAGGGGGCGTCATTTGCAACTATCACAGTGACAAAGTCAGATGTCTCTAAACTCCCACTGTGCAGTCTGAAGGAGTTCTTGTGGAGTCCAATTTAATGTCCAGGGAACAAAAAGAGCAGAGATTGGCTTGCAAGAGTTTGCTTTTTGCTTTTAGCTTAGCATAGACCGCAGGCCTCTTGCTGGACTTCAGCTTCGTCAACCACAGCTTACTTCATCTTGTTCCCACAGTGCAGCTTATCCTGTATGCTTATTGGTTAGTGGATGATTGATGATTGTAGTTGACTACAACTGTACAAATAGACCCTTTAGACTAGTAGTTTATTGTTCAGTAAGGAAGTTGCTTGCAAAGCTTAGCAGGCCTATAGCCTTTAGATGAGATTTTACATGCATTAAATGATAAAACAGACAGTGACTGATGAGATAATACCAGAAAAATCACCCGACTGGAGGTTTTATAATGTTTGAAGATGCTTATTTACACAAACCAAATTACAGTGTATTCTCCTGAAGTTTGTTGTAAGCACTTGACATGCTCCTACTTTATTGGCCTGGTGTCAGCACATCCACTGCCCACACATACTGTGTCTCCAGAGGGGAGCATCCAAAGTTAACCCCTGAGTTTGCATGTGGCTTGCATCTTCCACTGCATGATTGGACTGACATCACAGCTGCCAAAATAGCATCACTAATGCCTCCCATAGCGGTAGAAACAATAGATTAACCTAACTGTGGGAATAACTTAAATGTGCGCCGAGAAGACATGATGAATGAGTCTGTGTGGGTATAAAGTTATATTACAGGGATCTTCAATGTTTTTCAGGCCATGGACCCCCAAACTGATAGAGAGATGGACCAGGGATCCCCTACTATATGTGTTTTATATTATAACTGGACCTAGTGCCATGTTATTGTGCATTCAATACTAAACCATTCAAATAATACACAGGTATATATATTCATGTTTTTATTTTAAACACGTGCTAGGTACAGTGAGTAGGGTGAGCATGCCATTTATAAACATACCTTGCCAACTGATTCTATCCATTCAGTACAATGTGTTGGATTTTTCTTAATGTGAGAAAAGTTACAAAAAATATACAATATATATTTGTTGTATATTTGTATGATGCTGTAGTTCACTGAATGAGATGAGGCTCAAGGTGGGATGAGGTTTTGACCTCCAGCAGTGATTATAATACAGTACAGTAGGTTTGTTATACTGTGGGCAAAGGGAAGAATAACATACAGCTATCGCTTAGAGTGCTGCAATGCTTCTTTAGATTTTTCTGGAGCACATTCAAAAGCTAATCCTAGTGCCCTTCACTTGTTCCACTCATAGACATGAAGGTGTCAAAGTCCTTAATGAAAATCATCTTAGAAATTCTCCTGTCAACATACAGTAATCCCACTTGTTTGCATAATATCTAGCATATATATAAATATATATATATATATTACTGCTAGCTTTAAATGACGGTTATGCTATGCATATATATATTTATTTATTTTATATATATATTTATATATATATATATATATATATATATATACACCATGTAGTTTAAAAAGAAATCACAGATGCTTTGGAATATTATGTGCAGGCTCAGTGGACACGCTCATATGTATATATATCTTTTTGATTTAGTTTGCTTGTTCTATAGCCCACATGGACAGGGTCACATATTACAGAGTAAGCTTATATAATGTATCCCTTTATGATCTGCTATGGACTTGCTGATGGTGGTGAGGTCATTAATCATAAAACACTTTTTTTTTTTGAGTGCGCGGTTACACATATAAACATTTGTGTCTGATTTCAAATTCACCAGCATCTTTTAAACCACACTATGGCACCACAATAAATAGCCATTTTAATTTAAATACATAATAGAATTAGGAGCACTTTTTTAGCCATACTTCCTGATTTACTATATTTATTGAACACACTACGCTCACACTCTGTGCATGCTCACACTCTGGATCTTCTTCATGTCAGTGTGAAGACAACGGTGTGCATGTGGTTCAAATGAGGCAACACACTGTCAGAAATATCTGAGCATCACATGAGGGGGGTTACATACAGTCAGGAGACATTGTGACCACGCACTCAATGGGATGCTTCCTGCATTATGTCATGACAGATTATATGTCATGCAGCCACATGCAGGGCCCTCAGTAGTCATTATTCAAACTATAGTTAATATGCAGAAAGCAGAATACAGCAACTTAATATCACATGTCACAGAGACATGCAGTATAGACTGCACTCCAGACAGAATGAGTGGAAATGCTCTGTTGTCACAAGCCAAATTAGGCCTTATAATTATCATTAGTGAAAGTAAAGAGGCACATAAATCACTAATCTTCTCATCTCATCTGATCTGTATTTGCAATAAACAAAATAGCTTCCCTGTGTTTATTACAGATTCTCCAGTTGTCATGAGACCCAAAACTGTTGCTTGCATCTCTATTGTAAAGTTGGGCACCACCCTCAAATGGCCGTTCCAGAAACTTGTTCGCATTGTGGTATAAAGGGCTCGTTCTGAGCTTCAAAAACAAAGCAATTCGTGATTTTACACCAATAAAAAACTAAATCTAAACTCTGTGTTCCAGTTCTGCTGATAGATCCACCTACATAGGGCATCCCAGAAGATTTATTCAAATCAATTTACATGAAAAATGGAAATTGATTTGGCTTGTGGTCCAGTGTGGAACATGAAACTGAATTTTTTAGATGTGCATGTGTTGTGTAGGCCGGTGATCACTTAATGTTTTTTTTTTATTATTTTTTTTTTTTATCCAGCTTTTTTTGTTGGCCAGTTGACTACACACAACAAATATCAACAGTGGCTGTGTTCATTGATCACGGCATTATTGCATCAGTTCAGTTTTATTGAATTGTCCCCAAAGTGTTTACACTAACATAGCATTTAACGTTTCCAAATATTTGCCAGCCACAGATGGTTGCCAATTAAAACATTAACACAAAGTGAATCCAGGGGCCCTCATTACAGCGACATCTGTGAAACGACAAAATGACATTTAGCAGCTCTCCCTTCCAGACCCAGCACTCTGTCACATCGTGAAAACTCGAGCCCACATGAAGGCAACAGTCTGCCTTCAGTATGAGCGCTGCAGACATGAAAGTTGTTCAGGACAGTCAGAGTTTGATGAGTAATCTTCACACCTTCCGCTGCCATACAGCACTCAGGGCGAATCCTTCACCAGAAAAGTTTCTTCTCAGCTTGGTGGACAGAACGCGAGGAACGCATTAACAACAGCAGACTTTTCAACAAAAGTAATCTTTCGTTCCAGGGCACGTTGTGACACTCTAATGCTTCAACCGCACAAATGTCATATGGAACTGAAAATAATGTCCACACAAGGATATTTGATCTCAAATGATAAAAGATTGTGTGTTTTTCTGTTTTGAGTGTATAACAGTGCATGCTGCAGGCCCTAGTGATTCAA
This sequence comes from Parambassis ranga, assembly GCF_900634625.1. Lineage (NCBI taxonomy): Eukaryota > Metazoa > Chordata > Actinopteri > Ambassidae > Parambassis > Parambassis ranga. Next base: position 7,167,114 of record NC_041037.1, on the reverse strand, counting down.
AAGCACCAGCATCTGGGATTGTATGACATCTTGTAATGAGGTTGCAGATTGCAGCAAACTAAACACCTCTGCATTTCCAGGTGTGTAGGAGGACCTGCACTAGGCACCATGTCAACACAAATATGTGCACTGCAGGAAGTCATCTGCTAGGATCTGAGCAGTAGACAGAGACATTTCGGGCAAGAGAGAAGTACCTGCTGCAGGCTAGGTACCTCTGAATGGAACTAAACAGGGTGATCAGGCTGTTCCTGTAAACAGTGGGGCTTGCTTAGGGTTAGGTCTCATTATACAAAGGCTTATTCTTATTCATTGGCTTCTATCTTGGTAAAAAAAAACGTTATTATTATTATTATTATTATTGTAAGTTCACTTCTGACCAGATACGAAACACAGGGGAAATGTTTGCAGATTTCTCTTCTAGTGCTTTCACTTCTATATGCAGCCTGTCATATGGGAATACAAGTTCACCTGGAGACGGTGACAGCACCTTGATGGTTGCATTATATCCTAGAATGGCTCCTCTTCAGTTCCTAACAGGACATGTCTCCTCTCTGATCCCCGTGAGAATGCTCTTGCTTCTATTTTGAGTTGCTCTGCTTGACTGCGCTGCCTGTCAGTTGAAGAATGGAGCAGGTTCTCTCGTTCTTTCCCTTTTTTCAGGTCATTAGTTTCAGTGTTTGATTAGTTTACACAGCATGCCAAATAGAGTGGTTAAAAATCGACTACCTTAATGTCATTTTAGGCAAATTTTTGAGAGCTAATCCAATCAGGCATAGAATAATTTAGTTCCCTGTGTAACCTGCATTGACTCATATGCATCTTCTCCGTTTGTTTTACAGCATCCTGTTTGCAGACATAGTTGGTTTCACCAGCTTGGCCTCCCAGTGCACAGCCCAGGAACTGGTTAAACTGCTAAATGAGCTGTTTGGAAAGTTTGATGAGCTTGCCACGGTGAGTCCGTTTCCCTTCCCTGAAGACGTATCCCTCAATTACTGCCACTGTTGGCACACAAAGCTGCTCTTTTTCTCTCTGTGTACACTTTGTCCAAACTTTGACACAATGTCTGTGTGTGTATATGTCTGTGTGTGTACTGCCTTGGCCACAAGCTGCTGGCACATGCAACTTAGCTTAGCATGATGTCACAGTGACTACTGGAAGCCCATATGATGCTTAATATGATTATCTAGCGCTTCATTTGAGGAAGAGTTGACAGACCTCTTTAATCTCAGCCAGATTTACCCCGGGCTAAACCTCACCTCCTCTCTTGCTTGTGAATGAACAAAATGAAGTCAGTTCAGAGTTGTGCTCGTTCCCAATTGCTCTCGGTTTGCATGTGGAAAAGATTTCAGCTCCCCCATCTGTCAATATTCCACTCTTTGTGATTTCAGTGCTGAAAATCCGCTCAACTTTTGTTGCTGCAGTTAATCTATTCACTTTCCAAAGTGACGCAATTCTACTTTCTGACGCGTTATGAAATCTTTTCATCAAAACACTATGCGTACTTTAAGGTGAAGCTATATAAGACACAATCGGCACATCTTTTGGAAACTTTCGGACACACACTATAACTGCATCTCTTGCAATGTGAATTTGGCTGACACATACAATCTTTATGTGGTGAGAAGGTTGAGCCCCTGCAGATCACCCTGCCACAGCCTTATCTACATGTAATCTGGCCTCTATTACTTACACTAGGCACATGCCCTTGTCAAATCCATTAATCCACAGGATTACAACTAACCCTTTTTTGCTTTCATAGAAGGTTTTACTTGGCTGTGTTGAGAGCTTCTATTTTTAACTTGTTTGTTTACAGGCACAAATTTAGAACTAACTAAAAAGAGAGTGCCTCTCATTTGACTTGTTTTTTGTCAAATAGCTGTCACTGCCTCTCAATTAATGTAGAATGAGTGGTTTTACCACACTGATGCTATTTTGTATGTCTGTCCTTGCCCTGTGGAGAGTTGCATTTTGCCTTGAAATGCATTAACATACAAATTTATAAGTCAAGTCATGCTTCATTTAATTATATTTTTCTGCATTTTCACCATCGTCCAACAAAATAATTTGACTGATGTCAGTTTTCTTGCTGTTGCATTTTGAGCCGTCTCATTCTCTTACTTACATCTGAATAGATTGGTTCAATCTAAGCTTGGCTGCTATAGCTGGGAGCCTCATATTACTCTAAAAGGCTGTCCCCAGCCATGAAACTTGTCATCAAATGTTCTAGCCTTGCCCTGACCCAAAGCCCCACTCATTCTGATCCACTTTGGCAGGAAGTGGCAATGCCAGTGAGTCATAGCTGTGGTCACTGTGGGCACGCAGACTCCTCTCGTTCCATACGAAGAGCGGGCGATGCCACATGGCCACTGGGCATCATCTCATAATACCATTCCAGCACCATCCCCACACCACCTGTCCACTCTTTGGACTTGTCAGGCTGCATGGGAAGTGGGCCAGGAACACAGTGTTCTCCTAAAGTGCTGTTGATGTAGCAGACCAAGGCTCCTCTCCTCTCCTCTCCTCTCCTCTCCTCTCCTCTCCTCTCCTCTCCTCTCCTCTCCTCTCCTCTCCTCTCCTCTCCTCTCCTCTCCTCTCCTCTCCTCTCCTCTCCTCTCTAAATTCACGCCTGTTCACAAATTCACAGATGCTTCATATAAGAAGGATTACACTATTTCTGTTGAGCTATCCTGTGTCAAAGAGCACAGCCCACTTAAATGGTTACAGGTGAGAATTTCAAACTAATCTTTAAATAACTCAACTCATCCATCAGACAGAGCTGCGGCGCATGAACTTCTGGAAAATCTAACACTATCATCACTTTTTTTGTTTTTTATATGATAAATCCTCCTTTTCTCTCTATATCTGCCTTTACTGTCATAACAGCCTGGTAGCATACAGTAAACTTAGCACTGCTGCTGCTAGAAAGAGTCTGTGTCCTTAGCAGAGAAATGACAGCAGTGGTTTTTTGCAGCAGTAGTGTTTGTGTATTGATCTTGTTGTCATGTTTGTTGATGATTATGAGGACTTTCCAATGATAAATTTTGCTAAAGTGATGGCAAGGGCAACTCCTGGCTTCAAAATGTGTCACTTTTTCAGACTCTGGAATTATGCTGAAACATTTTTATTAGGTTGACTAAAATGTTGGTTCTGTCAGGGTTTGGGGTTGTATTATAAACTCTGTCTGTGACAGTCTGAGCCCATGTGTTGTTCAGAAAGTGTGTGGATTTGACAGTAGGCTGAGAAGATTAAGTTCATGTTTTCACTCCATCCATTGTTTGCAGTGAAATGTGTGGATAACACACAGTTTTCAAAGGTGTGACTCTACCCTGAGCTGATAAGCTGGGTGGTCAGAGGCAAAAAAAAAAGTATATTAAGAAGCATTATTTAAAAAAAAAATAAAAGTGCTTCTTGCTTGGACTGTGTCCCATTGTGTGGTGGGGGGTAGCTTGCAAATTGAAGTTTACAGGAAACCCACTCACACTGATCAGTATTTGCGGTTTGATTCCCACCACCCACATGAACACAAGCTGGGAGTAATTATAACTCTTCACCACCAGGCTGAGAATCTGCCGACTACCGCTGAGAGCGAAGGCAAAGGGGCGCATCTCAGAAAAGCACTGAAACCTTATCGCTATCGCTATATGTAAACTTGGTGAAAATGTACCACCTGGCTGACACAAATAATAGCAGGCGCAAATAATCATCCCCATACATAGTTGCAGTGAATGTGCTCGCTGTACTGTAGTGCTCCCAGCCTGACTGAGATGTACAGTGAAAAAAATGTTTGTCTTTAAAGGACTTTAATAGATGAGGAACATTTACTTCAAAAGACAAGAATGTAAATTGACACACCAACTGGTCTCCTCATGGCCCCCTCACTGTATAAACACTTCCTCTCCTCATGGCTTAGTTTCCAACAGTCTGTCCAGCACCCGGAACAACAGCTTCAGCTGTGAGAGGAACTCTGTGATTCATTTATGGCTATTGTTGGTGGTGGTGGTGGTGCTGCTATATAACATTAATAGCTCTGTACTGGATGAGCTTTTTTCTATGTGTGTGTGTGTATGCATACGTGTTTCCGTGGCAGAGTCTCTACAAAGCTTTTCATTCTTGTCTCTCTTTTCTCTCCTCTTGCAACACCTCCCTGCATCACAGCTTTCAGACTCCTCCGCTCCTTGTTTCTTGGCTTTTTGATTGACATGCAGCAGCCTACTTCCCTCAACTGTGTCTTTTATGCCCTGTGGTTCTCCACACAGTCTCTTCCTCTTTCATGTTTCCATTTTTAGGTGATGTATCTATCTGACTTCCTCGACTTTTCATTCACTCATATGTATAAGACTGTGATATCTTACCTCACTGTATGAGCAGTTCACAAATGCAGGTTTAGGTGATTCATTACCACAGTGAGTCATTTTATGTTTTTTTTCTCCTATTAAATCACCTAAAGACCTACAGTATCTGTCAACCAATTACTTCCTGTTTCTGAGCATCACATTAAGTACTAGAGCAGACTTAAATAGTCTGGAAAAATAGCTTTCCAAATGGCTTTGTGGATTTGAAGCACAATCCTCCTCTGTTGGCAAAAAAAGTAAAAATTAAAAACAGTAGGATGCTAATAAAAATGAGTTTATTCCTAAAATCGAGCACAGCCAAAAACTGTTCACTGCCCACATGGTGCCAGGTGCCTGCCAGAAAACTAAAATCTGGGTGTAAACACGTTCATATAACCCTCTTTGGGTTTGTTTCATGAACAGGTGCAAGGATCACTGTCCTAGTCCTGAAACTCCCCTGTGTTAAAAAAAACTGTGGACTGAAGCAAAACCCAGAGCAAACAATCCAGCTTTATGGCGGAGCAAGGAGGAAACAAAATGCTCTGGGAGATACACAAGATTTAAGGAGTATGGTCAAAACTGAAGCTGGTATATTAGGATTTTAGTCACTGTTAGAGATTAAGCTGAAACACTGAATGTTAAACTTTACAAAATAATCTCAAGTATCAGATTATCTCTGATTTTAAGATAGTCTACACTGAGATAATCCAGCGATTGATTGATTAGTCTGGGACCTCTAACGCAGAAGGAAATGAGTAGAAATAGTTTTTCCAATTTATTATAAAAAATCTGCTCAGTTAAATAGTAATTTATGGAAAAGCTGTCCCCAGTTAGTCACAAGATTCCTACTCTAAGTCCTAAGTATACAATTACAGCAGTTTGTCATCCAGTAGTTAGATTAAGCTTCAATATGTCTGATTATTTCATCTGATAGAGACATATTTTTCTTTTTACTTTGTTACGGTGAATATTATGTTGTCATGACCGCTGCTTCACATTCACTTAATTAATAGCATATCTTCTTAATTTGATGATATAGATGAGATAGATACAGATCTGTGTCCTCCCTTAGATCAGTGTGTGTGTGTGTGTGTGTGCTGGCAGTATTATTCACACAAATACTGCAGGCTCTAGTTGCAGTGTCCAAAAGATATTTCTACCAATTTCCAAGAAAACACTGCAGAATACCAGTGCCAACCGTGCAAATAAAACACTGAACATTTGTTATTTGTCATATCTGTTAAATATATCTACATTAATAGGTTGACTTCACACCCACTCTCTTCAACCCACCAGGTTGAGGTGGGTGGTGGAAGTGTTGATATATGTTTTTTTTTATTATTATTAATTTTATTTGTTGGTGCACAGACATTAATTCAAATCAATAAAGAGTGCTGGTGACTAAATGGAAAACATCCGCTCGTAGGCATGGGAGCTCGCAATAAATAACACAGCCTGTCCATATTGATAAAATATTCACATAATATGCTTCAATAAATCCAAAAAAGATTTATACGTTGTCGAATGGCCTCATATAAAATGTATAAAATGGTGTAATTAGTGTTGCTGTTTTTGAACAGGGAGAACATGGCAGTGTGGCACACCTCCTGTCCTTTCCCCCAAAGTTACAGAAGTGGAAGTCCTTATCTTTAGCTCCATCAATAATGTGTACACACAGCAGTGATTGTTGCTTTTGTACCAAAGGCAGTGCACAGCATGTCCTCTCTCTGTCTCTCTCCTTTGGGGACTTGTAGGAAATGAACTGCCCCTCTCAGCGGCCTTTTCTTCATAATCACTTATTGAATTGCCCCCCCGTCCCTGTCCCAGTTTTGTCTCCCTCTCTTTGTCCCTGTGCACTGAGTTGTTTGCTAATTCGTATCCCTGAAAGCATATAAGGTGCCTGTCTGGTAATAATATAACCGAAAACAAACTAAACTCAAGCTAGACCTGTCTTTTTAATTTACTGTAAGCAGGTGTTAAAATCTGCCACCATCTTTCTTACTCACCCATGATGACCACCCAGATTGCCCCACAATGCCTCACTGTCACATGACGGTGGTAATCCTGCTTGGGTCTGAATCAGCTCCTAAACCCTCACACTGCAGATTAGCACAGGAAAAGTACAGAGTAGGAGACTCTGTAAGTACCAGGGCTTTCCCCGCTTCCTGTAGCTTCAGCCATGCCTCTCTATAGCACCATCTGTTAATGCTCCGCTTTGACCTAAGTTAACCTCAGGAGTCTTCAGTGGCTTTGTTACAATTAGTAAAGAAAACTGTTGTTGTTGTGAAACAGAAAGACTTGCGGGGTAGTCTTACTGCCAAGAATTCATAGCAGCTATACCAACTTCTTCTGCTTCAACTCAGGCCTCGTTTTGATGCACTGGGCTGTGTATAAAACAGGACAAACACTGCATGATGTCCATCATATGTTTCCTGAAAAGCGGTTTTGAAGTGTGGGAGGCTCTGTCCATCACCATATGACTCTGCCTAATGCCTGTTTAATCCAGCAATGGGAAAAGAGGTGGAGCATACGTGTAGCTGAGCAGAGACACCTTGAATCATGCACAACTTTAAGATATAGTACAATTTAAACTGATACGTTATATAATAATCTCCTACAGGAAGCTGCAGTCAAAACTATTTTAAGCATGTTTAGTTATTTATTTAAAGTCAGGCCTTTTAACAAGGAGGTTAGGGAGGATTGACACATTTCTGAACCACCCTCAAGTGGCCATTTGAAGAACTGCAGTTTTATTATTTTCTGCCCTGGAGGTCAAGCTAATTACTGGACTGTACTATTATTGGCCTTGGTAACAGGTCTAGGTAATGTAAGTACATTTAAATATTGTTTTATAATCTTCTATTCTATGAAAACCAATTACTGTCTTTATTTCAACAATATATCACACAAGCTGTTTGCTTTCATGGTACTGAAGTTGTACAGTGAACCAAAAACATTAAGCAAAATATGAATGTTGTGATTGTATTACAGACTAAGTTATGTATTTTAAATAATTTTGAATTCTCATTTGATGCATTCATTTTTATATCTTAGTTCTGTATATTGATAAAAATGGCTTTCTGTGCACTGGTGCAGTGCAACATAGCTTCCTCTCTTTTGTAGGTTTGTGTCTAAGAATACATCATACATGAGCAGTCTTCTTATACAGAGCACTCAGAAAACATGACCACAGCAGGTATACCTACACACAGCAAACAGATGCCACTAAAAGGCTGAAAACTCACACTGCCATGTTAAAAATAGAGCATCTGTCTTGTCTTGTGCCCACCGATGTGCATAATTATGTCTTTGTGCTCCTCCCATGCATGGCCAGCAATCCCATTACCTCCATGGAAACAATAAAGGGTTATGAGAAGGCGCCCACGGTAACCTGGTCTCCCTGGCAAAATGAATGTCTGTTGCTCATATCCTCTAATAATGGGTTACATTTGTAAGCCGTCTTTTTATGCCACTGCTTATTGTCCCTAAAGAGTGAGAGTGACTCACCTGATTCCCTGAATTTAGACTGATCCTTTGATTCAGCACCGCATGGTGGGAGACATTTTACTGCTGGTATAAGTTCAGATTCACAGTTTTCATGAGATAATAGTGAAGAGAGCTGGAAATACAGCATGTATGTTTGATCCTCTAATCTTTGGATTTATTTTTTGTGTATCCTTCTCCTTTAGAAATATGTCTGGTCTAAAAAGCCAACTTTCTGTTGCCTCCTTCTGTTTCATTTGAACTATATGACCACACTGGCAGCTCTTTGTGCTCATGCTGTCAAACAGATACACTGGTCTAAAACAAAAGTGATCCAAGGGTAGCCATGTGTAAGTTTATCCTTTGAAATGCAAAGTGGAACCTTTTTATATCTCACTTTTGAAGGTAATGTTACAGCCAGCAGATGGTTAGCTTAGCTTAGCACAGATGGTTAGCTTAGCTTAGCTCACGATCTCTTGGGAGGACTGTATCAAAGAGGCCAACGAGCAGAAGCGGGGCAAACACCAGGAGCTGGTGGAGCAGTGTAGGAGGGCAGACTGGAAGGCACACTGCGAAGCCCTGGTGTGGTGCAGAGGCTTCGGTGGCCGATCTCTGTGCTGGGTCCTTACTCCACTCAGAATCACTGGGGGCTGCCAAAAGAAGAGCCATAAAGTCTGCCACAGAGGCAGCAGAGTGGTCCTCCAGATGGCTGTGGCTCAAGAAGAGTGATTTATGGGCCAGCGCTGCTGGGACACAAGTCAGGGTCTGATAAACCCTGGTCACCCGAGTGAGGGTGTATGACGTTGATAGCCCCAAACACCCAAAGACCTCAGGCACAACACTGAAGTGCTCCACCACATCTGAGGGTGTATCATTCATATCATTATCTCTGTATCACCTCTATAATTGTAGTCGGTTTGGACAACCTAACTGTGGCCCAGAAGGTCCAGAGTCTGGAAACCTGCCATAAATGTAAAGACATCCTCACAACATAGTTTGGCTTCATGAAAGAAGGGAAAGCCTCTGCAACTCTTTACAGGTGTAATAGATGAATGAATGGACACTCCTTTGATTAAACAGGAGGAATTCTAAAGGTTTGCTCTTTGTTAATGTTTTTCGACTAAACTCCACCATGATGGCTGCATCTATTACAGCAGCTGGTGATTGATGGAGGAGGATTTTTGTTGGTGACTGGCTCATCCTTTTTTTTTTTTTGAGGATTTCATGTACTCACCATGTCTCAATCTGGCTTTTTGATTGACAGGAAAACCACTGTCGCAGGATTAAGATCCTGGGCGATTGTTACTACTGTGTGTCCGGACTAACTCAACCCAAGACAGACCACGCCCACTGCTGTGTAGAGATGGGTCTCGACATGATCGACACTATAACGTGAGTCTCTTACATGTACGAACATTAAGAGAACTGGCATTGTTAATATAAAGAAATATTACTTTATTTCATTGAGAGGAAAATTCTTTAATGGAGGAGGATAATGAACTTTGCATTTATTAAACTGGAAAGCTTTTGCTGCATAGTCTGCATAAAAAAAGCCAGAGTGAGTCGCAGCAGAAGATTAAATCAGATACTTTCATGACTTGACTGCGAGTGTGTTAATTAGAACTTTTCCCCCTACACTGATTAAATAGAAATGCTCAAACTAGCAGTTGTTTTTGTTCTCAGTCTATTTTTGAGCAGAGAAGAACATTTCTGAACAGCTTTTGTTCGCCGTCCACCTCTTTACAAAATCCTATTGACAAAGAATGCTTGTAGTTAAATTAGGATGTGTATCACCTGCGTTTGACCTCACAGAAAGACTGCTTCTGACTGAGGACAGATACAGCTTTTACTATTATTTACACACTTCGATTTTATAGAGGATAAAGCAATAAAAGGTGTTTGTGATCCTTTTAATATTTTGTAATCCCATAGTTTGTCTGCAGCACATGTAGCAGAGGGCTGCTTAGTGTTGCTAATATATTTCTGACATCTTAATGACTAATTTTTCTTTACTGTGTAATTCTAACATATCTTATGTAGTGTACTAAACAAAACAGGTTGACAATTATCATCATTATATTTTTTACACCCAAAATCAGCATCAGTAATGACTCCAGAAATCCAAGATTAGACCCCTCTAATACAGATATAGAGGACGTATATACTCTAACTTCCCCCATGTTGTCTGTCCCTGCAGGTCAGTAGCAGAGGCCACAGAAGTCAACTTAAACATGCGTGTGGGCTTGCACACGGGTCGGGTGCTGTGTGGAGTGCTGGGCCTCAGGAAATGGCAATATGATGTGTGGTCAAATGATGTGACCCTGGCCAATGTGATGGAGGCTGGAGGACTACCTGGGTCAGTACTGAATGCTGTGCATGCTGTAGCTGTTTGACACTGTTTGTTTTAAGGTTAATAAATTGGAAAACATGGCAAGTATATGGAGTCTGAGGAAAGAAGGTGCATTACATTACCCTCATATATAATATTAATGTATGCTATATTATCCCATGACTAGACAACTAAAAGAGTCCTAGCTGGGAGAAAATATCATTTTTGCATGTGATGCACCTATGATGGGTCCATGTTAAAATAACCTCTGCTTTTTGTGACTGCTTGCGTTATGCTTGCCCTATCTGTGCCACAGGAAAGTTCACATCACCAGATCTACGCTCGAGTGCCTAAATGGAGACTATGAGGTGGAGCCTGGAAATGGCCATGAAAGGAACGCCTTCCTCCAAAAACATGAAATTGAAACCTTCTTTATAGTGCCATCTCACCGACGGAAGGTATCCTGCTTCAGTTTTGCACTGAGGAGTGTATGTGTATCTTTATTCCACCGTGGCCTCAGTTGAACCTTTTAATACCTCGACAGTGTACTGTCCACATTAGCAAATCTTCTGCAGTGTTAATCCATACTAATGGACCTACATGGTAAGTCAGAGCAGGCTAAGTTAAAAGAGCAGGCTTATCTTGACTAGTCGTTACTTCTGTGCCAAGATCTACAACAACATCCTTCAAGAGGAAATATAGTTGACCACTACAGCACCCGGCCTCATATGAGGGAGCTCTCACGCATTTGTTGTTGAGCTGATCTCACTTCCAGTCTGTAATGGATTGGACTGAGGCTATAAAGAGAAAAAGGGGGGAAAAGAGCCTGTGGCATCTATCATCTCACATTTGCACAGTCCGACAAACTTACAGAGATGTGTGTGTGTCAGAGCATACACAAAAACACGCACAGCTCCAACAGAGGTGCCACAAGCAGCTGGAGAGGGAATTTCAGTCTTGTCTCTATATCCATAAGGCCTCCTCTCCTCTCCTCTCCTCTCCTCTCCTCTCCTCTCCTCTCCTCTCCTCTCCTCTCATGATTATTTCTTGCAGCAGGTTTCATGTTCCTATGATAACGCTTGTATAAAGGTTACAGGGTTCTTCGTGTTAACCTGTAACAACCCAGTTGCGTGCTTTTTTTTTTCCTTTGATATGTGAGAGACGTTGGTAATCCTCTTAATATAACTGATGGTTCATCAAAGACGAGGCTCAGAGAGAGAGAGATGCACCCTGACTGCTGTGAATTAATGCAACGAACAAAACATATATTTCTTGATACACAAAGTCTTCAGCGGATGATTAACACAACTTCATGAAAGAAGTGAATGAAGAGAAAAAAAGGGCAACACAGTCTTTAAAAATCACCTAAGGGATTTGACCTTGCCCTTATTTTCTAGTTAAACTCCTGAGCTTGATAATAAATGACTGCATGCATGTGTGCATGAGCGTACTGTCCAGTCCAATGCCTGTATATAAGTTCTACACCCGTACATTATTTCTGTGTGGGGTATCGTCATGATTTAATCCTTGTTCCCATTTCTTATCTGGTGACAGATATTCCCAGGATTGATTCTTTCGGATATAAAGCCCGCCAAAAAGATGAAGTTCAAAACTGTGTGCTACTTACTAGTGCAGCTTATGCACTGCAGGAAGATGTTCAAGGCTGAGATTCCCTTCTCCAATGTCATGAACTGCGAGGACGGTGATAAGGTATAAACTCTACGTGTCTGTGTTGACGTTTCTGTGTTTGTCCGTGCTGTGATGTGAAGAGATGTACTGTTTAGAAAAATAATAAGTAATGCTCCACCTCGATCTGTATTTAAAGTACAACTTAAATCTGTATAGTCTGCATAAAGGGTCTCTCACAAACATTAACAGCATGCAAGAGAATGTCCTCTATACTCTTCCATTGTCATAGCTGCCATAACAATGCACTCTGTGCACATTGAACGTCACATAATAACGAAAGGTGCAAGTATTTCAAACGAAGCGTAAACTTTCAAATATACAAACATATGGCTCTTAGATCACTACAGCACTGGTTATCACTGATCTGGTGTGTCTGTAAATAAATCATGTGGCTGACAGCTATGCAATCCTTTCACCAGCTGTTGTAAGACGGCTTATTTATCACATTGTGGGTATACACACCTTTGTATATAAGGACTCTTTCCACCTGAAGAAACAGTAACCACGATGCTAGCATTTATTCCAGGGTTTAATTATATATTTAATTCTCACTGCATGGCTGAAACTTTTTACAATAACAAAATTATAATGCTATATGGATTAAAAAAATGCATTCAGTCAAATTGATTGTGTTTGACCTGACTCTCTGGCTTCTTTTGTGCTGCCTTTTTGTCAACTTGGAGAAAAAAAGTCTAATGCCATCATGACTTACGTTTAACAACACAACAAAGACATTTCAAGCAAACTAAATATGACACAACATCTTTGCTTTATTGAAATCTGCTGGCAGGTGAACAAGGTGCTGGTGTTGCCCCATTTTGCAGCATTTCCTGCAGAATGGGGTGTTGACTACCAACATGCATGACCACGCTTTGCAGGTGTGGGTAGAGTTTCTCACCCTCGAGCCTCACACTGTACTGTTTCCGGCAAAATACTGTATCTTTTTTTTCTGTTTCTGCTATGACAAGAGCTGGGTTATGTACACAATATCCTCATTAATATAGTATTAATATTTCACTTAAAAACCACAGTTGTTATGAGTACCAGGTTGGAAAGCTCTGTGGCAGCAGTGTCTGTGTATGTGTGTGTTATATTTATCAAAAGGTGTTTTCCCAGAAATGCAAACATGTGCTTTTATAATGTCTCTGTCAGTGTTGTAGTGTAGTACAGCGCTGTGTGTCCCCTTATACGTCTACATTAGTGGTAATGACAGCATCCTCACATCATAGACAGGAGGGAGATTACTATAAAACAGAAAAATGGAAAAGGGCGACAGGTTATGTCATCTATAAACCTCCCACAGAATGGTAATTTTACATTCAGACCACACACTCACACTCACACTGTGTGAAATGACATATGCATTCAAGGCACGAAAGTGAGCAATATGAGGGACAGAGAGATAAATGAATAGCTTTTTTTTCAGTGCAGCAGGCATGAGCACAGTATGGAATATAGGCAGCGTCTGCAGGCCAGTGTGTGGCTGCTGGTCTTATAAATAAACCAGAACATTGAGTGTGAGGGATGCAGAGATATAAGGGATGTATGGGTGCAAAAAGAGGAAAGAGAAGATGAAAGAAGGAAAGATAAATAGGAGCAGGGAAGTGACCAAGGAGGCAAGGATGAGAGAAAGTGAAGGTAGTGAGGTTATATACAAAGACAATGAATGTGGTAAATTATAAAATAAATGAAGCGTATGAGCTCTACATGTCCATGTCATGTCATGAACCCATGAAACCTCTGGTGATCCTGACTTTTTCTGTTTAACTACTGTTCAGCTACACAGTGCTCTTTTACATGTATTACACTCACTCACACACACAAACATCCGCTCTGTTGTGTTAACTTTCTGGCTTTGCTCCAATGCCCAATGTTTTGCAAAGCTGTTCACTTTGGCTGCCAAAGACACTTAGACACAGTGGGGTGCATTGGGTAATGAAGTTAAGCGTGAAGGCAATGTTGTAATTTGAAAGTATAATAAGCTGCCCGTGTTTATTGTTGACTCTTATTCACCCTTGTTCCAAATATGATAATAGTCCAGTAGTGCTGCTGCAGTGGAGTCTATTTATCAAACTATTTGAGTTTTCAGTAAATGCTTCTTTCTCTTCTTCTTTTTTTTTTTATATCCCACCAGCGGAGGGCCATGCGAACGGCTCCACAGAAGCTGAGGAACCGCAACAACGCTAACCAGGCTAACTTGATCCAGAGCAGCCCCAGAACCAGGGTCAACCGCTACATAGGCCGGCTGATCGAGGCCCGCCAGACTGAGTCAGACACGGCAGACCTCAACTTCCTCACACTCATGTATAAGTGCTCTGAGCGTGAGCAGAGGGTGAGGGATTTAAGACACTGCAGGCGTGATACAATGAGTTCGTTGTGAATGAATGAAAGAATCTCATTCAGCCTCATGTGGTTGTTACACAGTACCACCAGGTTCCTGATGAGTACTTCACCAGCGCAGTGGTCCTCTCTCTGATCCTAGCTGCCTTGTTTGGCCTTGTCTATCTCCTCATCATACCACAGTACGTTAACACGTTAAAGCAAATGATTTTTTTTATCTATTCAAATCTTTAAGCAATTTCTACTCAACCTTACGCTCTCCTTTTTTTCAGGGGCACAGTGGTACTAGTCCTTCTCGTCTTTTGCATCTGTTTCCTTGTAGCTTGCATCATGTACCTGCATATCACTAGAGTACAGGTAAATATGAATGCTCTCTTATCTGAGTAAGCCTTTTATAAATACAACGTATGCGCTCTCACTTTTAATATTTACTTACCCTAGTCTCTACCTTAGTCTTCAAATCCCTCCTTGTATAGCATCACACAATTTCAGTCATTTTTATTGTAAAATAAAGGACTATAATATACTAAGTAAGTATATATTAGATATATATCTTTAAAAAAATGTTTTTTGTGAGTCTCAGGCTCTCTTCGTTGCCACCACATAACACATAACCAAGATTAAAGTTAAACACTATGATAACTGAGCTCTAGCATCACAACGAAGCTAAGTGTGTGTTGTCACATGCAGTGTGTAAGTCTGTGTTTGTCTACTTTTCCTCCCTCAGTGTTTTCCGGGGTGCCTCAACATTCAGATCCGCACTGCTCTCTGTATTCTCATAGTGCTCTTAATCTACGCTGTGGCCCAGGCCTGTGTGGTAAGTGAGGAAGGGAAGTAGACTATGCATTATACAGACAACACAAGTAAACAATCACATTCCACTACTGAACGTATATCTCCCTGTTCGTCTCTGTCAGGTGGGCTGCATGCCCTGGTTGTGGGGCAGTGCCAACACAAACAGTTCCATTGTCATCATCGACATGGACAGCGGCGTTAACCACACCATGGCAGAGCTGCCGTGTGACGGCGCCCGCTACGCCTTCCTGTCCTGTGTGGTGGGCACTCTTACCCTGGCACTTTTCCTGCGTGTCTCCTGGCTGCCAAAGATGGCACTAATGCTTCTTCTGGGGGTCCTGTATGTCACCGTGTTGGAGCTCAGTGGCTTTCGCAAGACTGCGGGGTGAGGTTCACAAGCACAACATGTTCCTACCAACACCAGACATACACTTGTGTTCAGAGATCCTTCTGAGAGTTGTGCGATCATGTAATTATGACGCATCATGTGTATCCTTGTGTATCAGAGGTAGTGATTGGATTTTTTTTTTTTTGAGCTGGGGAACACTGAACAACCATGAGTTAGAGGCTTGGCTTTTACAGTATGTGTTGAGATGTATGTGTGTGGAGGAGTCAATGCTTGTCTTCAGCCCACATACTCTTTCATTTTCCACCCTTTGAAGCAACACACATGCTTATTAGTTCCAAATCAGAAGCCTGAGAGGACAATGTGGGTTGGATGATGGGACCACGTTAGCTGTTTCAGCCCAGTACCCAGGGGCCCGGCCAATGTTAGTAGAGCTCAGATCATAAATGTGCAACTGAAAAATGATTATGGTAAATTATTAAGGTTACTAAGATGAAGATTTATTCTCAAAATCGAATTTTGTTTGATACAGTCACCCATCTGTGAACAACGTAACATTACAACATTATTGTGACATTAAAAGTTATTTTTGCCTAAAAGTTTTGTTTTGATGATTTGCATTTCCCCCCCCCCCCCCCTACTTTTAAAAGTAAAACTTTACCCATGATCTCTCTGGGCACCGTGGGGGGTCTATTCAACCCTCCTGTGTAGGTTTTTCTGTGTGGTCTGCTGCAGTGCTGACTTGTGTGTGGGTCTCTTCCACAGTGGGGGGTCCTTCCACATCCGGGGCTACGAGCCTATCCTGTCTCTGTTGCTCTTTGTCAGTGCCCTGGCCCTGCACTCCAGGCAACTTGACCTCAAGCTACGGCTGGACTTCCTATGGGCTGTGCAGGTCAGGACATTGTGTATTGATGTCTCAGTGAATGTGAAAGATGCTGTTTTTTTTTTTAAATCACAATGTACGTGTTGAAATTCTGCCATTTCAGATTTGATATGTATAAACTATTGGGTTGTGTGAGGAGGATGTATATTTATAGGCTGCCAGCTGTCTGTTCTTTGGCAAAAACAAGGCAAAGAAGCTTGTTTTGGCTTGGTTTCATTTGGAGTGTATTGCATGGTTGGATAGAATTGTGGAAGCTGAATTTTAAATCATTTAACCCTTTAAATAGCTGGATTAGCATCTTACCCAAGTAGAGGCTTCATGAGGTTTATAGCAGACCATAGTGTAAGGGCTCATGAGGCTTTTTACTGCCTCCGTGTGGTGAAAATGTGGAACAAGCTGGAGTTCTCACTGCTGAATCTGGATGGCTTGTGTTTGCTATTAGGCAGAAGAGGAGAGAGACGGGATGGAAAAAGTAAAGCTGGACAACAGGAGGATCCTCTTCAACCTTCTGCCTGCTCACGTCGCACAACACTTCTTAATGTCAAACCCAAGGAACATGGTGAGGCTTGCTTAATAGAGAGACAGGCAGACAGATGGTAGATGAAATGGCAGAATAGCATCAGAGGACATTTTTGTTTTATTTGTCTTTCACATTAGGACCTGTACTATCAGTCTTACGCACAAGTCGGTGTCCTGTTTGCCTCAATCCCAAACTTTAATGATTTCTACATTGAGCTGGATGGAAACAACATGGGAGTGGAGTGCCTGAGACTACTGAATGAGATCATTGCTGACTTTGACGAGGTACGAACTTTGTCCAAGTCTATCTGTATATTGGTCATATATATTACATTGGTTTGCAATTAAGGGTTGCGTGTTTATTTGAATGTATGTTTTTGCAGCTAATGGATAAGGAGTGCTACAAAGACATAGAGAAAATCAAAACCATTGGCAGTACATACATGGCAGCTGTGGGACTTGTCCCCACCATTGGTACCAAGGTGGTGTATTTTGTTTTTAGTTATGTAAATTGACTTAGTGTTGAATAATATTTAAGACCAAATTCAAAAATAATGTCACTGTATTTTCCTAACCTTAGGCCAAAAAAACAGGTTACGACCATCTGAGCACCATAGCAGACTACGCCATTGAAATGTTTGATGTTTTGGATGAAATCAACTATCAGTCCTACAACGAGTTTGTCCTGAGAGTGGGTAAGTCTACATTTATGATGATGTGTCCAGTGATTCGAAGTGGATTAAATAAGCTTAAATGTGTGGCTTTGTAAAGGTATCAATGTAGGTCCAGTGGTTGCAGGGGTGATTGGAGCACGGCGACCTCAGTACGACATATGGGGGAACACAGTCAATGTGGCCAGTCGGATGGACAGCACTGGAGTACCAGGAAAAATACAGGTACACTATAACATATGAGGAAAGGGAGATAGAGAAGGAACAGTCTGTCGGCTAACAAGCTGAAAATAAGCATGTGACATTTGTTTTCTGTCATCTTTAAACTTCTATTCATGTGTAATATCTGCCTGTGCAGGTAACTGAGGACGTTTATCGGCTACTGAACACCAACTACGACCTGGTCTGCCGTGGTAAGATCAGTGTAAAAGGTAAAGGTGAGATGCTGACTTATTTCCTGGAAGGGAAAGTTCAGGGTGTGGGCACTGTAACCACTTCGTCAGTCATGCGCTCTGCCAGCCTGGCACGGCGGATCCACTCCTGTGGTAAAACGAGCGTCCCAACTAATCTGGGCAGCCTCCCCTCCACCGCCAGCCTCACTGCCCATTCCAGCATGGGTAGCAACATTCAGATGAACGCTGCCAACAGCAGCAACAGCCAAGCAATATGCCTGCCTCTGCCCAGTGTTCCCGCAGTGGGAGAGGAGGATGAGGAGGACAACGTAGAGGTGACTGAGATTGAAATTCAGGCTGTGGCAGCTGTTGCAGATGTAGCAGTGTAGGAAGAATAATACACATTGTCTGAAATACAGCAGGAAAAATACATGGCTGGAAGCCAGGAGAAGTCATGGCTGTCCAGGTATAAATCCTGAGCTTACAGGCACAACACAGGCTGTGCATATTCAGGATATGAACTTCAGGAGAAGTGAAGAGATGATGCGGACAATCAGACATGCTTTTAGGGATTTTTAACTGCTTGCCACTCTTCAAAGACAGAATGTGAGGTAAAGAGACAGGTACCCAGAATCCTCTTTCAACATCTTTTTACCAGATGATGAGATTTGTGGTGTTCTTGGGTTCCCTCAGGTCCAGGTAATGTGCATCTTCTTCTTTCTTTTTTTTAAATGTAGTGCATATTCCATGTGCAATGGATGTGTGCATTGATATCCAGCAAAAGACTGATGATGCTATTGCTTTTGTACTGTCTTTCTAATTATGCCAAGGATACATTGCATTATTTACAGTGTAAAACTGTGATGTTTCTTTTTTGATGTATGTAAGCATGCATGTGTGTACTTGTGAGTGTGTGTATGCATGTGTGAACAGTTCTGAATTGTAACAAAACAGCACCAAATCATTGTTTTTTATACTCACCAGATGAAATAGGCTTTTTATGATGGCATATTTACAGTTAACAGTGCATGAGTTTTTAAGAATTGAGAGCCATAGTAAAGGTATTCCTGCTGAAAGAAAACCAAAGTACGGAGTTCTCCATAGATCCTTAGTTTTATATTGCCTCACCATACAGGAGAGAGGAAACATTGCAGTAGGTTGACCATACTGAGCCACTCTTTCGAATACCATCGGTAGACCTAAAACTTTTTTTTGCCTTTCAGAGAGAGAAAGCAAAAAAACCACAATGTTTGCGGTTGACAACAGGTCATAAGAAGGAACAGATGTGTAGACCTTCAGAGTTGGAAATGTGCTGCTATGGAAACTAGTTAATGCCAAAACTAGACCAGTCACAAACTACAACAGAACATCACACAGAGGACCAAAACAAAACATGTGTACATATGGTGCAAACATTGTGTGTAAACAGACTTCCAGATGTATGAAGTATGACATTCATCAACACAAGAGAGCACTTATCAAGGGATAGTATTGTGGTCAAAGGTAGAACCAAGCACATTTACATTTTTCCTATAAATAATACAGGGATTATTGACTTTAAACATCATGCATAATCACTTAAAAATTCAAAATCATGTCAATATAATTAAAGCTGTATGTCCTTTTTCCTTAGGCCACAAATGATCAATAATCCCATCATTCATAATATAATAAGCACACAGCTTCCACCAATGCATGGCCTCTATTTGAACCTTTTCAAATGTACATTCACACATTTTCTTAAAGCCACAGGCTGTTGTCGTTCAGGCATAATTATACATAACTGCTTTTCCTTATATTAGAGCTACATTTAGACGTTTATTTCAGAAGATTTAAGCTTTAGTACACGTCTCAGAAAGTATGAGACATGCTTCAGATATCTTTATAGCCTGTATCTTTACGAGTGCGTAGAACTTTCACGTGATCTGCAAACATGTAAATACATCATGTTTCAAGTTTTTTGCCTTACTCAATAAGCTTACAGTGATTGCAACCTGCCTTTTTAGATATGTTCACTTTGATATGCAGATCGTACTTTTTTTGTAAATAGCCAAAAGCTGTAAACTATGTTGTATGATGTACAGTGTAAAGTTGGGTTATTGAATATTTTGTAATAAAGACAATATTGGTGTATAAAATATTACAACATGCTTATGAATGTCAGGAAATATGTTCCTTTTTTTTACTACTGAGGTAAAAAACAAGAAGTGTGTGTGAAATTGTGAGTGTGAAAGTTTGCGTTGAAGGGACTTTCCGACCTGAAGCACAATATTTACACAGTACCCCCCACATAGCAAACAATCAGGGTTGACAAATACAACATTTTATGGGCAGTTTTCCCTGTTAGTTCCACTCTATAAATTTTTGTTTCTCACACTTTGGTTAATCAGTCCTAAAACAGTTTTACTGTCGACAACTGAGACAACAACAGGTTTATTGTAGCCTCGCAGCCCATGCACGCCAATGTCACCATGTCCCAAACACTGAGCAAAGGGGCCAAAACTGTTTTCCCAGCGTTGGTGTAGAGTTTGTCTGAGGTTCACTCAGTGTCAGGTCAACAAACAACTGGCTTGCTCAATCAGTTTTTTTTCTCTTTCTCGATTATTCTTCATATATTCTCATATATAATAAAACTATATTCTGTTAAGTTATTTATAATTTAAAAATCAAATGTAATGTTGATCAATCTCAACAGAGTACACAGTGAAGCTAAAATGTGCTGCAGCTCTTATCTTTTTTATAGACAGGTCCTCTGACTCCGAGCTGAAGGTTTACATTAAGCAATGAGGGTAAACCAAGGTAAATAAACTGCTTCTCCTGGTGTCATCAGGGCTAAAAGGGTTAAATAAGTAATTTAGGTCAAGAATTATATTGATTATTTAACCATATTATACTGTGTATTGTATTTTTTTTATTTATTTAGTACAGTACACTACAATCAAGACTGCGAGCAACTTCCCTGAGGCTTTCCTGAGATGTTTTGTTCACTGTGAGGCAAAAAACATACATTTTAAGGTCACAATGACCGTGACCTCTGCTCCTTAAATTCAAATTTTTATTTTTTAAAAATGAATCCCTAGGACACCTAGGCAAACCTAATAACCCTGGCATGGTTGACCCAATGAGGCATATAAATGTGAAAACTCAGCAACAGAAGTCAAATGTTTCACCTCAGGCTCCTGTGAGACTTTTGCACAGGATATATTGCTTTATTTTACATTCACTTGATTTCCTTCCTAGCCCTAGCAGTGCTTTGAAAGTGTCAGAGTGTCCGCTCTGGAAAAGGTCCACTGAGAAGTGTCCACACCTGATTTAAATAATCAGCTAATCAAAGCTTGGCAGCATTCACAGCAGAAACAGCAGCTTCTTTGTATCAGCAGAGCTCTGACATCCAGCTGAATGGAGATTCGTATGCAATGCGTAAGTCAGAATCCTTTGTCTGTTGCTCTCGTACATTATATGCTGTGTTTCTTGTGTTCATTCTGAATTAATATGAATGTAAAATGATGAAACAGAGAAAAAGCCTGGAGGCCATCCAGGAAGAGTCAGAGCTTGAAGATGATAATGACCAAAGAAAACCAGAAGAGGAGGACGAAGAAGAAGAAAAACAACAACAAAAACAACTAGACGAAGAAGAACTAGAAGAAGAAGAAGAAGAAAAAGAAGGCAAAGAACAACAAGAACTAGAAGAAAAACAAGAAGATTTTCCTTTTCAAGTAGATGGGATGACGGGGGGCGTAGAGGCTGAAGATGAAAATGAAGAGGAGGAAGATGATGATCCTTTCGCTTTTACACAACCTCGGCAGCTGTCTCGCTCAAGCATGCAGGAAAATTCCATTCAAATACCATTTACAAACAATCATTGTGAAGAAACTCAGAATGTCTCAGGTCTGAGCACACATGCAGGTAATTTAAGTGATAAAGCGACACCACCTAAGGAGTGGAGTTCCAAAAATGAGAAGTCCAGTGCTGGGAAGCTGAGAATAAAGGTAACAGCATGTCATTCTGTAATTTAAAAATAACTGAAATGGAAAATATGTGAAGCTCTATTGTTTTAAGGTCTCCGAGAATAATAAGAAAACATATTCGCTGCTCAAATCAGTGAAGAGAAAGAAAAGGGAGAATGTAAGTGCTGACTTTTTTAAAATTATGTTTAAAAAAATGAATATGCATCACAGTGTTTTTTTTTCCCTCAACAGCATCCTTCAAGTAGTTCAAAAATGAAATACTTTCCTAAATGGGTAGCAGACCTGATGATCAACATTGAAGAGGCAACAACTCATGAACTTGTGGTTGAGTAACACTAAACCAGGCAGGTTGGACACAACAAGTAATGACTTTACTGGTGAATATTGAATGCAGAGCATATTCATCATGGCAAACATGCCCTGTTTGGGGTTGATAATTTCAGGGGATTAAAGTTCATGTTCAAGTTGCTGGGTTGTTGTTATACATGAATCGACACTATATGGAGGTATTTTGTAATTATATATGTCTGTGTGTATATACGCATTCCTGTTTTATTGATACAGCTGAATGAGTAGAATGCTTTTTAAGAGGCTAAAGCCCTCTTAAAACAAACTCATGCACTCCCATTTGGGGCAGTGTTATTTTTCTCTTTGAGTCAGGTGATCAGCATTTGCTATGTTAGCAGTCAGACCTGACTATGGTGTGATTTGAATAATACTTATTCTTAAGGACTATTACACAAAACAAGATCACTATAAAAGAAGCATTGGAGGTCATTTAAATTCCATGACATTGGACAGTGCATGTCACAGTATCTGGGTCAATAGTAGCAGGTACTAATAGTGCCTTCGTGAATTTTCCTGGGAGGAAAATGACTCCTCCTGCACTCATAACTAATGTTTTCCAAAAAAATGCACTCACTTTTACACCTTCAATCTGTTTGATTCCATCCCTGACTCATTTGTCATTAAAATCTGCTGTTTGTGATGATGGTGGTGAGAAGTGTGATGAGCTGGTAGCTAGCTTCCTTACCATCCTGCCTGCCATTTTAAGGGTGGCTTGCTTAGGTGTGTTTTAATGTAATTGTAAATCTATGTATGAAATTTGCTCATGAAAATGCGCAAATGCAAAACAAGTGGCTGCACTGTCATTGTACAGTGTATTATTTAATTACTGAAGAATGTATATACTTTGGTCTTTAGGACAATTTGACAATTTGAAACTACTGTTTTACATCTATTACTTTTTATATTATACTTTTTATATATTCATATAGAAAGTTTCTTTAAAAAACAATTTAAAAACCTCTTTAGGTCTTACACAATGAAGTCCTGAGAGAGATAGAGTACAGTACACAGCAGGAGTGGTGCTGTGATGCAGATCACGTATTAGGTAAGTCCAGAATCTGCCATTTGCCACAGATAATTATGACAAATACTACACCAATGAAAGAACCAATGACTAGCGTTTTTCTTTAGACAAACATGTTGTGATTCCTGCAGAGAAATGCATAATGTTAGGGTTATGCAATCCTAAAGGGGGAGTGATCTTGTTTATCTGTCTGCCTGATAAGAGAAACCTTCACCAACAAGACTAAAGGAGCAAATAAGATTTTAGCATCAAAACAGTGTCAGCCCATAATCTGTTAGCATGACTTCACAAGATAAATGTTAAACATCAGCCAGTGCAAGCTATTATATCACAGTATATAAATTCTCTGGATTATCTAAAGTTCTATATTTGTCACAGTAATTATTATTCTCAAATGGCACCACTCTTGTTTGCATAACATGAAAGACAAGGATCAGTAATTTTGTCATTCAAAAACAGGGTTGTTTTTGATGTACACTCACTTTATGTTCCAACGTCAATATTGACAACAGACCTTGGGAACCTGGATCTACGCACGTCAAACAGGGTCATCCACCGTTCACTGCAGGTTTGTCAAAAATATTTTATATGTGGGGTCACTGTGTCAATCATTAACCCCTTCTGGAGGCCAGGTTCCAGTATAAATACTGCTGGTTCGGAGAAATCTCCTTAAAAGAAAGGAATACAGTCACATAGAGTAACAGTCCAAACAGCGAAAGAGTTTTACAAGAAGATTGGAGATGCTTGGATTTTATGAGAAGCTGACATTTGTGGCAGCAGTGGTTCTGACTGTCTCAGCCGCAGTGAATTCGTCCCCTGTGGTGGGGCCTGAGCCCATCCGCTGTGCCCCCTGCACGCCACAGAAGCTGAACGACTGCCCTGCCATCCCAGCAGACTGCAAGCAGGTGCTGAGGGAGCCTGGTTGTGGCTGTTGCATGGCCTGTGCTCTGGAGAAAGGGGCTTCCTGTGGTGTTCACACAGCTCAATGTGGTGAGGGTCTCCACTGCACTCCCAGGCCCGGTGAGGCCAGACCACTTCATGCTCTAACCAGAGGACAGGGAGTCTGCACAGAAGAACTGGGCCAAGGTAGCTTTATGTTTTCTCTTTTTTTTAACAAAAAAGGTAGAATGATACTTCTTTTCATTCAAAAGTCTAAAATATGTGATAAAATCTTTACAGAAGAATCTGACGGACTCCTTGACCACGGCTCCCTACACTACCTGTTGGGCCCTAATCTTCCCTTTGAAAACCACGACACTGCTGAGGGTCAAGAAAGTGTCAAGGCCAGGCTCAACGCCATCCGCAACAAACTGGTCCAACAGGTGAGAAAGTCTGATAAACAATTATTTATCAATCATTCCACAAGAGGGAGCACTTGGCTCTGAGAGATTGTGGACATAAGAGATCATCTTTGCAGTGACAATGGGATGTATTTGTTGACATGTGGGTGTGGTTTTTTGCACAGGGTCCTTGTCATGTTGAACTGCACTCAGCGTTGGACATAATAGCAAGCTCTCAGCAGAAACTTGGAGAAAAGTTCACAACTTTCTACCTCCCCAACTGCGACAAGCATGGTTTCTACAAGGCCAAGCAGGTGAGAATTTTGAACATCTCAAACAATTATTTCACCTCCCTAAAGCATCCTAATCTCTAATGCCATTTTCTGCTTCTGTTCCAGTGTGAGTCATCCTTGGTTGGGCCGCCTGCTCGCTGCTGGTGTGTGTCTTCTTGGAATGGGAAGAAGCTCCCAGGATCGGCTGACCTGCTCGGTGACTCAGAGTGTAATCAAGAGGTCACCCACTAATGGAAGGACTCATACAACACTTAGACACAATGTAATGTATAATATTGTTAAATATTATACATTACATTATACAAGTCACCTAAACTGACTTGGAGCAAACCTTTTACAAAACATTTCAAATCAGGAAATTTCCTTTTATTTTAACATAATATATGTATCACAGACTTATTTATTCACTAGCTGTATATTCTTACATGCATTAACAATTTGTCATTTTTAGATTTTTTTATATGTTTGCCTATTTTTTTCATTTGTAAATAGGGCAACACTGTATACATTTGTGTTTCTGACTAAATAACTCCTTTGCTCAAAACCGCACATCTGCAACTCTGCCAAGAGGTTTCAGGATCCTTTTTTTTTATTATTATTCATTCATAACTGGAGCTGTGCTTGGCATGCAAACAACACAGCTGCTCATTCATTCAACCTGTTGACATTGTCTGAATGTATCTCCATTGGCGTTTCCTCCGTGGGTATTGGGGGAAATAGTTAAAGTGCCACAAATATGCGCATGCTGGCCGAGCATAAACATATCAGGGCTCATCCAAGCCACTGTGAGGTTTTGAGATGGGTTGTTCAGCGTTTGTCTACCTCTGCAGGTCCACACTTGGTGAGCTCTTCTCTGCTACAGTTTTCTCATATTAAGCATTTTATTTTAGTATTTATTATTATTATGTGTTCATGCTTTTCTTTGCTGTTGAGTGGACCAAAATTGTGAATGCTCTTAACCAGGAATGCTGCTATTCCATATCATTAAAACTGTGTATATGTATTCAAATTCTGTGGATGTATATCTAATTAAAGTATTATTTTATGTTTCATAGAGGCATACTTTAATCAGTTTAAGAAAAAGAAGAAGAGAAAAAAAAACAACTGGAACATTTTACACTGCCTTTATTAAGTAAAAATAGACCTCTGATGGTTGCATTGTACATGCAAATAGCATATTTACCTAAACCAAGTGCTGGAAACTACACCTGGCTATGCAGAGATGATGGTTAGTGGCCTTTATCTTAAACATTTCAGCTTATGCAACACATCAGTAAGAGCCACACTGCACATAGAAATGTCTCTTTTTCTGTAGCTTGAGATCCAGCATGAAAAAGTTTATAGTGTTTGAGCTGCACAATCCCCATCCAGCTCCCAGAGGAGCAGGAAGCAAGTGGAATTCACACAAATAGAAGTTCATAGTCAAGGCACTGTGGCTCACTCTGAAGGAAATATTCATACATTTTATGGTTGGTGTGAACACACACAATGTCAATAACAAATCACAAGCATACAAATAATGATTACACATCAGCAAGCAGGGAGACATATGAAATGCAATTTAATTGTGCGTAAATAAAGAGGACTCAAAATGTCTCTGTGTAGCAAACTGTGTAGCATATTCTCCCTGCCCCCGGGTTGTCCCGGTTGAGTTGGAGACAAACAGCTTATGAAGAATCCGTCCGTCAAATAAGTAGAGAATGTACAGGCTTTTTCCTCCCGGTAGTTTTCCTCTGTTACCCTTGCTCTGCCTCGAAAAAAAAGGTCCAACAGGCAACAGATAGAAATAGCAAACATCCATGTATCGGCTGAGCCATCTCTTGACCTCTCTTCCAATATCCTCAGTGTCTCCATTTGTTTACAATTCTTCTCGTTCACTCCCCGACCTCCCTCCCTCTCGTCTTGCTCCACTCCTATTGGCTCTCAGAGCTGTAGTACTGGGCGTTTCCTTGCGCCTTCCCATCAAAACCTGGCAAAGGCTGTCCATATTTGTCCACACACCAACAGAAGCCTCGCTTTCTGCCTTTGGATGGACGGCACTGAAAATGAAGGAAGGGGACAAGGTGAAGGGAGAGAAGACAAATGAGGAAGGAGGGGGAGGAGGGAATGTGAGACAGCTGAATGTGCAAATCCAGGTGAATGTGCAGCATTATGGGTAACAAGCCACTTTAGTCAATGAAGTAGAACAGCATAGTTAAGACGCATTAATGGTCAGATTGTGCTGAGTTGACGCAGCCTTGGCTATCCAACGTGCTGTGGTATTTTGAGCTGCTTTTATGGTCTACCTCCTGTTACACACACATATAGAGACCTTTAAGGTAAACAGAAACCTGGTAAAATATTTGCTTAGTCCCATTTGTGAACAACTGTGAACCAAGATCTATTTTCAGAAGCTGGTGGCCAGTACGAATCATCTGTTGCTGATTATACCCCACAGTTCCAAATTATGGGTACTACAAATGACTTACAGAGTCTGTGGAGCTACCCAAGGGCTGTTATTTTACTGCCAATTTTACTAAAGGTCAACCTCCACTCTAGTAAAACATGCAGCCATTCATTTCAAGGGCTAAAGCAACTGTACTGTTGTTCTACACGGGAGTTAGGGCTGATCAGGAGGGAGGGGATCCTTATTATGAGAGGCTGATCTCATCTTAAAAAGAATGATTGTTCAGCTGCAATACAGAAGTATTGTAAATTCTATAGCAGGGACTACAGTATTTAAAAGTTGAGTGCATCTACTTCAAGCATGAAATCATTAGATTTCTTTCCTCTTAAGGCATTTACGGTTAATGAGAGCTGTTGCTGCTTAAACTCATGTTGGTGTCCAAATTTTTAACTGACCTACATGGTACGTCTGCCACTCCTTCAGAGCCTGAGGTCTCAGTGCAGTACACTAAGTCCATTCTACATAAACAAAGACAATGAGCCTGGCATTGCAAGGCTGGTTATGAGATGATTGCAGGTCAAGGAGAACACTTCCATTAAGCAGGAGGGACTGCTATGTAATAAGAAAAGCTGCCTTGGTGATGCAGTGGCGCGGGAGCCCTAAGTGCCTCCATATGAATGCGTCAGAACCACTCATTTATTACAACCCAATCGTGGGTGAAGCATGTGAGCGCAGGGATGGCTGCTGCTCTATTTCTGTGTCTGCCTCTCAAAAGTCCAGCAATTATGGGGCAAGCACATGGGGTGCCGGTGGCCACCTTGACGTCTGTCTCCCTGGGAGGGTTCCCGTTAAACGGCCATCGTCCCAGCCGTCAACCCCGATGGGGTTTGGCCCCTGTGGGTTCCTGTTTCCAAAGCCAGTGGCTAGGGTCTACCTCACTGGTGTGGTGGTGCAATGATGAGGCTCTAATAACTACCAATGAATACAGGAGGACAGCAACAAAATCTGTAATTGGGCTGCAGGAGACCTTAAGTTGTAGCCTGTAGAAGGCAAATGTTGATTTCATTTTCAGAGCATTTGTGATGAAGCAGAAAACATGTATAGACCTTTATGAATAAACTGAATTAGAACACACAAAGCAGATAACGCACTTTTTACCTGTTTTTTCTTATAGAATCCCTTCTTGTCACAGTTTGGTATGCGGAAACCTCTTGGGTTGAGAGTGTGTTTTATCTTCAGGCTGCTGAGAATACTCTCAATTTCTCTTCGACAGGGACCCTGTGAAAACAAATGCATACAATTATCTATACCTTCTTTTAATACTTCAAACTCAAACTCTGAAAAAATAGCAATAGCAAAAGCAATTTCATTCAGCAATATGACCATAACAAAGCTGATTCACGTTGCATCACACACAGCTCTGCTGTAATACCTAAACAATGGTGGCTGCAATACGAAAGAGGTGGCGGATGAGAAGTGAATTCATCTGACTTGTAGAGGATTAACAGTTTGCCAAAGCTGCTTAGAACTCTTACACGTTACACAAAGGACGGGGGATAAAGTGAATTCAAAAAGCCCAAAGAAGGAGCCAAAAGGCTTGTCTCAAATCCAAGTGCTCCAGTCACTAATCAGAGGAGCCAGTCAAAGCCCATTACTCGAGTGTGCTCACTTCTCTGGCCAAAGAGAAGATCAAAATAGCAGCAGGGCTTCCCAACAGGCACTCACATAGGCCAATCCATCATTCGCTGGCTCTCAGTACACCCGGCACGCGGACGCCTTGTGGCCAAACAACCGCCTGACCCAGGTCAGCCGCAGGGCCATGGTACCCACTTGCTGCCATGCCATTCTACTGCTCACAATCCCTGCCAAGCGTCAGCGCTGCTACCAAAAGCATTTCATCACCCGCAGGGGGAGAAAAACACCAAAACACAGAGGAAGAAGAGAAAAACATTCCTCCAGTGTGCTCTGAAGACAGAAAAATATCAGTTGTGGTACTCACATACTCCGGCTCCTGTTTAGTCTCCAGAGAGTTTTGTTGGTCTGTGATCAATGGTCCTGGAAGATCCTCCATTTTAAAGATTTGGGTTCTTTTTTGCGGATCCTGTCTGAGGACTTCTGATTTGGCAGATGGGAAAAAGGGGTGAAGTGGAGGTCTAAGTGGCCCAGCGGGTCTGTGGGTGCTGTATGAGGTCTGAAGACCTGAGCTGGTTGAATTCCTCTCCTCATCCTGAGTCTCAGCATTCTCAGCTAAAGTTTAAAAACACAAAAAAAAATCACTATTTTTTCATATTTTGGTAAGTAATATGTTACTGTGGGCAGTAAAGGCATTCAGAAACACTACATACACAAGCCCAGTATAGACTACTGCTTTAATAGCTACACCCAAATTAGAATATATGCTATCATAGTAATTATGACTTGAAGTTGAGCTTTACATTAATAGAAGTCATGGAGATATGTAGTTGTCAGTTGTGACTGACATCAAAGATCCTGCTCCTGAATCTTATGAACCTTATAAAACCCATTAGGCTAGATGACATGCTTCACCTCACTGAGGTGTCTACAGAGCCCAGGAGACGGATTCAAGGTGCACAGATTTACCTGGCAGTTCATTGACTGGTGGCGTTGGTCTGACGGTTAGACGCCTGTTAGTAGCGTTTACACAAATCCCCCGTCCCTCCAGCAGAGCCTGCAGAGGTTTCGTTTCACCGGGCTGATGTTGGCAGGTTAGTCCGGAGCCACATCTCCCGGTGTACACGCCGCACGGCTGGCCGAAACTCAGCGCGCAAGTCATGCAGCAGCCGCAGCCCGGTTCGCGGACTTTCTCGACACAATCCTTGGGCAAAGGTTTGCACAAAAGCCGAGCTCCGACATCACATGGCTCGCATCTGATAACCGGTCCGCTCGCACCTGACCTGCGGGTGAACGATGCCAGGACAAAAGTCATGCAAAGTGCGCGAAAATAGGAATCCATTGTGTCATGTGAGAGCATGTGAAGTGAGGAAGGGCTCTGTCTGTCCTGCTGGGGTGACTTTTTTCCCACTGGGCAGCTTCTCTCTCATTCACATAAAGCCAACGGACAAAACATCTCAATATATAGACCCCAATGACTGAAGTCACACCCCCGCATAGCTTGTGGTGTACTGATGAATCGCCTCGGCTCCGTTATTCCTTTAGAACAACAGCATGCTAAAAGTTTCACACCAGCAGAATAACATCTGCAGAGTGGATATAAATTATTTACAATATATTTAAGAAAATAAGTCACATATATTTATCAACCTTTCTTTTACCTCACCTGAGCAATTTAGTTGCAAATTGAATCCATCTCTCAGACTATTAAAATCTCACTCAGAGACAAAAATCAGAATATGCAAACAGATTCACAAAAAATTCGTTGTCAAGCATGAAGAGCCCACATAGAAGGAAATCTATGTATTTGCTATGCACATATCCATCAACAGGGGGCGCCAATAGTGTTCATTTGTTATAGGCTATGCATTGCACTTTTTGCAGGATCAATTTTACAATCACACACACACACACACACACACACACACTACACTGAACTTCTTTGTGCTTGCGTTTTTCCTGAAGTTGTGTGTGTGAGTGTGTGTGTGTGTGTGCCCTGATCTACAGTCAGACAAGCAGCTGCAAATGACCCTGCATGACTTGTAGAGTATTATTATCAGTAAATGCAAGAGTGACCGCACAACAACAATGCATCCACACAACAAAAAAAAGTAACTTACTTTGGTAGTTACTTTGCGGAGTAATGTTTTACATATGACACTAATGTTATTATGAAGTATAATGCAATATATATAATAGACAAAACTACCCACAACAGCTTTTTACATAAATTGCACTATGACCACAATCAGCTATCGGATGTTGCTTGTTTAGTGTTTTATCAATTATGATACAATGTACATCATGTTGTGTTGGCAAGTTAAATATAGGTATTATTATGAACTTATCTAAACTAATGTCAAAAATTGATTCACACAAGCAACAAATCAATGACTATACACAAGTATAGGTAAACAAGGCGAACAGGAACAGAGACTGTACAATACAAACAACAGCACCTTTGTCAATACATTTGACAATTAAACCATCAATACACATTATTACTCACTCACTACAAATGTGGATTCACAAAATATATGATCATAATAATAATACTACCAATGTGCCATTATCCTTTTTTAAATAGAACAAATACAATTGACGTTGTCGGCCAGATTAGTGTCAAAATATTCAGCCAGAAATCAATCTACAAAAACTCCCCGGAGAAAATGTAAACACATTCAAGGTAACTTTCTCCATATGGTGTTGTGTCATGCATAGAATGTACCTGCTTCTCACACATACAGTAAAGTCTCTGAACTTGCTGTTTAGACGTGTGACATACTTTGGGCTGTTACAAAGCAGACTTTAAAATAAGGACACATACCACACATGTAAGTGAGAAAATTCCTAAGTAATTACATCTGTAGCCTTTTTAGGTCTACTATTAATTGGTTACAGATGAGAGTGGATAATACACTAGCACAGACTGTCCCGAGTACCTCAATAGAATAACAGCAATAGAGCTGAGGTGTACCATTCCTCTGTGCTTTTGAAATTTCTCGGAAGTCAATGTCAAATCTGTTGCCAACAAGCCCTGGCGTACCGCCGTCTGTTAACAGACAGGTCTACAGCAGAGCAGTGCTCCCTGGAATGCCAAACATTTGTTTCATATGCTGAAAAAAAGCTTGCTGATTTTCCTTCCTTTTCCCCACTCATAGCTCTTTGGAAGGGGCTCTCTCAGCCACCTGTGCATATTCAGCATAGCAGAGGAAAGCAAGAGTAATGTACTGCAGGAATGTCGTCCCGCAGAGCAGCCACTCAATAAAGAGGGAGTGTGAAGAATGTGCCTTTGCTCACACAGGATATTACTGTACATGTGTTTAACATAACCCGTTGTCAAAAGCAACACAGGCCAACTGCAACTACTTGTCAAATCCTTATCCGGAGCAATTTTCCACTATTTTAAGATGATTTGAACAAATCAGATACACTCGCTTCAAGCTTTGAGAGTGGCCTGTGTTGGCTCCAGCAGCCAGACTGTTGCTTGCTATTGCACAGAGCTGTCCACTAAATATAGACTAGCTATTTAATGTCTGCTTCTGGGACTCACACATATTCCTAATTTCATTTTAAATCTAAGTAAAACCTTGGGTTGTCACACTGCCTTTGGTCCAATATAAAAGGACAACTTCAGAGATTCAGGGATTTGTCTGTATAGTTTTGGCTCTAAATACAAAATGTTCAAACCACTGAAAACTTCTAAAAAAGTGTTTAACAGCAACATGTATTTTCCATTGTGGTAATCACTTTTACATTTTTTAAAATGAATAAATTCCAATGAAAGTAGTTCATACATAAGCAGTGAGCTTATTTTCTCTCATTATTTTGATGAATGGCAGATATAATAGTTATTTTGAGAGTCTTTCCAGCTAAGTTTAGGTGCAGTGTAAAGTTAGAGGGAATGATGTTACTGAAGTGAAGATGAAATCACAAGAATATGCAGAACAGATCCAGAAGCACATGTTAACCACAAGGAGGTCTGATAAACATGCCTGGGTTAACCCAGGAGATGGGTGTCTGCATGTGTGTATGCATGCCCTCTTTTCTTTCAACACCAACCAACTTTTTCCCCATTCTGTTTTTTGGAAGGCCTGAATTTGGAAAGGCAGTCCAGTGTGGCTGAAAGGGGAGTGTGTGGGCACAAACAGCATGGAGGAAATTAAGAGAGGAATGAAGCTGATATCACGTGAGAAGTCTGGTGTAGTCACTGTCATTATTTTTGTCTAATGGGTTTATGACCATCCCTCATGCCCATCTGAGAGCTTTTAGAGCAGGTTCTAACCGTAGATGAACTGGATGTAAAGGTCTCTATTATGATTAATACGATAATCTTTTCCCTTTGATTCTGCTGTGACCGGCACGCACACGAAGCTTCAGCGATTATCTGATTATTAGAAGTACTTTGAATGCTGGACAAAATAAAGAGCAAGGAGGCCAAAGGCCACCTTTCATCTAATTCCAGGGTCGGTTAATCATTTTTTGGAGAGGTCTGTTTGTGGAGCTGTCATGGTCCCCATTTCTGGAGGCTTGGCCCCCGAGCCAGTCCAAAGCTGTAATTAGGCCTGAGTAGAGTGGAGGACGGAGAGAGAGGAACTCTCAGCACTCAGCCTGACGGATTGCAGAGTGCTCGGAAGTGGGCTGAGAGTGGCGCCGCTCACTTTGGGCCCCGAATCCCCCCTCACCCAGACATTTCCTACGTCTTGTTTCATCCAGACATATTTGGGACATTTAACATGTATTCACACATGTATGTACATTTCCTCACGTGTAAAACACTGAATTTTTCTCTCTCAAATCTGTCTGCTTTTAGCTACAATTATCTGAATTATATGGAGAGCATGATCCTAATTGGAAAACAAATTGGGTAGTTTTTCATTCTTGCTCCATTTATCTTGTTATCTTTGTGCAGGGGCAACAAATAATTTAAATACAAATGAAACACCCAGCAAAATATATAATTTACTCCTGCACAGTCATGCATCATTTTTTTTTCCACTGACACCAACGCTCCATTACTCACTTGTAAACAAAGAAAAATTACACTTAGTGGAGGAGGGAATATCTTTCGCAGACGTACGCCCCGCAATGCTCCATTTATTTTATAAGTGAAGGTGGTCTGCGGTTTCTTGCCCAAATGGGGAGAAAAGTTATCACTGTTGGGTGTCGGTACAGTTGGTATAAAAAGTTGTTACTGTCTGACCACTTTTCTGGACCAGGAAGCACGTGTGGGCCAAATTACTACAGAAAATTGCAAATTGCACAGGGTTAAATGATAATTGTGTAGCTCCTTAAAAATAGGGAAAATAATTATTTTGAGTGAAAAAAACAATATAAAATACACTTTGGCTAAGATATTGGCCAGCTAATGTTATCATCTAATATTGGACTGTCACATATACTATAGCAGCATGTCTGTGGTCCAATACGCATCGATACAACATTTATTCAATCATTTTTTCCAATAAAAATGCTAACAGAATCCTTGACATACACTACCGTTCAAAAGTTTAGGGTCACTTGGAAATGTCTTTATTGTTTCAAAAAATGTGTTTTTTTTTAATGAAGACAACATTAAAGTAATGAGACATACAGTCTAGACATGGTTAATGTGGTAAATGACTATTCTATTCTATTCTCACAACATTCTAATACCATTATCATACGGGCAATGTGCCAAGCCCATTGTCCAGTATTAATAAAAATGGACATTGTACACTAATTTTTACTTATTGAAAACAATATAGGCATCAGCAAAACCTCAATATATAGCTAAGCTCTAATATATAACATGGAAAAAGGAAACTGACTCTAATGTAACCTTGTAAACCATCTAATGATCATGACACATCTGTTTGCTGAGGTCACACTGCAGACATGTAGAGTTATAAAGGATGCATAATATTTGTTGTTGAACTACTTTTTCTCTGCTAAAACACTGACATAGCATTAAAACAGAAGTTATAGTCTAGTATATCTAGTTTAAAAATGTATCTTTCAATACAATTAGGTGACCAGTTCAGTGGTTCATCTGAACTGTGTGAATTGTCAGTGTACGTAAGGAACTCCAGTCTAATTCTAGTAACACTTCACATCTTTGTTTAAACCATGTCAGAGACACAAATTCACATCACAAAGACCCCCGTTTCAGGGACCATGGCCCTGTGGGGACCCCTTCACATCCACAGTTAGCAACATTATCAAGGAGCAGAGTGGAAGTCAGTAGGCACCAGTGAGCTCTGCAAATTGCTACCTTCCAGTTAATGGTGCAGCCAAGACTGCGTGTCCTTTAAGTTCATGGCACAAAAGCTTTGACACTAAGGTTTGAAATGATTCAGAAAGAAACCTTTTACTGCATCACTCATTAGCAACTAATGATCAACTGTTGGTGTTGGTCATGACCTGAGAAAACCTATGAGGCCCAATATGAAATCCCACACTTTGTGTCACAGTGTCTCTCTCTTTTTTTTTTTTTTAGGTTGTTGGTGTCGGCTAAAAGCCAAACGGGGGCCTCAAATTGTGCACTCATCCCAGAGGGCACTTTCTATTTTTGTTCTCCAACCTTTGTTCTGCCCCAGAGCAAAGAGATGAGTCCTGCCCCTCTAATTAAGTGGCCATAAAAATGCTGCAGAGCAGGGCTGCTCAAAGAATGAGAATGAGTCCTGTCAGCCTAATGAACAGGGCCTTTCACCTCTACATTATCTGCAGAATGAAACTTGAAAAGAATGGTGTAAATCTGTGAAATTTATTGGATAGCTAGTATTTGTTGAGACAAGCATACTGTATGTGACAGGCTTAATCAGTGTCTGAGGGGTCAGGAATGTCATCACAGCTGCAGTGATTATACATAACTGCAGAACAAAGCTAATCAATTCTGTTTGCCTGTTTCTGGTCATATGTTAATTGATAATATATTAAGACATAAAAGTTAGTCTTGTTTGGAAAATTAATGCTGTATTGTAATTATACCTACATACCTTGTACCTAGTTGCAGACACACAGTTATTACCTGTGTGAAATATTGTCTCACCTGACAGGTTCCTTTGTAGTCTAATAACGTTGTTGGCTTTTCTGGACTTTCCCTGGCTTCTTTTATTTCGAGGCCACTCCGCACTAAATAACAGAGGAAGACGGGCTCAGGGCTCTCTGCAGTCGCCACACCTGGGCCCTCGCTTCCTTCCTGCCCTCCCCGGGAATTCTTCACTTTCACCACCTGCAGAAGGACAGTATTGATGGGGGGAGGGTGAAAGGAGGGTCTACCCCATTACACCTTTTCTCCCTCTTAGGCATTTTTCCCCTCTCAGCACCATTACAGAAACCTGTCCAGGCTTGACAACAGGAAAAATAATCTGCTTTTACTGCACTCAACAAGTAAGACAGTGGACATGTGTGTCAGATGTCTGTAAGATAGAAAAGGAGACACAGATCACTTTGGATACACTGGAGTCTCAATAGAAGATGTGGTTGTCCACATTATATAGAAATTGCTAGCATAATATCGCTAAGCAAAAGCTAAAATGGATTTTCACAGGAGAATTAGGACAGAAACCCCCATAGCTTGTGTAAATTCAAAGGTTTTGTGTTGCTAGTGACCTCTGCTGGCTGTGAACTGAAGCTATTAATTTTCATTGCATTTATCAATCAATAGGGAAAGCAGTAAAATACAAAGAATAAAGCAACAAAACCTCACTTATCCAACTGTTTGAAGCCATGCAGGACCTGAGTGTAAGCAGCCCCATCATATTGTATGATCATATTGTTTAAACTCTGGAAGGACTCTAGGAGATTCATAGGCTTTGAAGGTGACCCTGAATTTGAACTCAAGCGGCCATGGCATCTTTACAACAGAAGATTCATTAAGATGATAAAAAATAGTGAAAGGTATGTTTAAAGTTTTGGGAAATATAGCTGCTCTTTTGCTGATACTAGATACCCTTATGTTAGTATGTTAGCAAAGACGGCTATCTTTGATGCTACTAAACGTGAGGCCTATTAGCTTAGCGCAAAGACTAAAAACAGTCGACAAGACTAACCTGACTCTGTTTATAAGTAAACAAAATGACTTACCAGCGTCTTTAAAGCTCAAACTAATTAACACTTTGTATCTTGTTAGTTTAATCCGCACAAAAGCCAAGAGGTTGTACATCATTATGTGTCAAGAGTACTTCCTGGTTGAGTCTGAGAACTTCCTGGAACTTGCCTGGTGGTTGGTTGGTTGCCTGGCAACTGGTTATCTATGCCAGAAAGAGGTCAAATAAATGTTTCATTTCTTTATTTACAGAACACATCAAACAATGCAGTATCAATACACAAAAAAAACTGTTCACATGTAGTATGTTATACAAAGAGGCACATGATTGGGTAAGACAAGTATGAGGTACAGATGAAATGATAACATAACAAGTGAGTAAAAATAAATGCAAAAACAGCTTTGTTGTGGTTCCAGGTCCCTCTGAATTAAAACAAGAAGTTACTTTCCATGGTCATCATCTCTTATACAACAAACAGCAAACAATCCACTGGGGTAATACAGAGCATTTTCCCCTATAGCATTGGTATTGTATGTCATTGACTAGATGAGAATGTGAAATAATAAATTTATCTTTCAACACTTTTTGTGTTCTCTCAATACAGCAGCCTATGTGTTTTAAACATTTAATTTGAATGTAAAAACATTGTATACTGTTTTATTTTGCCACTTTTAGGTCCCTGAAAGAGGACAAAATTAGAAAAAGAAAAAAAAGGCAGCTGAGAGAGAAATGCCACCTGTACCATCTCCTATGCAAAGCACTGAAGTGTTTTTTTTCTTTTGTGTGTGTAACCAGTTCATGGCAAGATAACATATATATATTAGGGTTTAATTAATTTTTTTTCTATGATATCTCTCATTTCAACACTCACACAAACACACAAACACACACACTTTCACTAAAATGCTGCCGACAGCTTTAAAAGTGGTCATATTCAAATAAGACAACAATGATTCAACATGCTGCACATGTACAGAAAGCCATGGTTTAAAAAACAATAACACAAAATGTTTACATTGCATAGATAAAATAATCCTGTACGTGACGTCCCAAAGTCCAAATTATACATACATGGTAGTCCACTTTGAAATACTGCATACAGCACAGATGCAGATACAACTTTACAGAATGTTAATAAATGTTTTTTTTTTTTGTTAAATACTAGACAAAAAAATGAATGCAGGACTGCTGATTTGTCATTACACTGCTGAGCAAGAAAAGCTGACTTATTATTTACTCAAAATATATATGATGAGATCTAACTGTATCAGATTTGACAGTTGTAAACCATGCCTTCTTTAATCAGGTCATACAGTGGAAAGAAATATAACAGAATAGAAAACAATTTTAGTCTTTATATTACACGAATGTCCTTGTATTGATGATCATTATGCACATGTGTAATGTCCAGTTAATATTCCAGGGTTAACATCCATTAAAACAATCCTTAGTCCTTATATATAGTTGGTCCTTTATCTCCAGCCACTCTGTCCAGGCAGTCAGTTCTGTCCTACTTACTCTTGTGCGATCCGATCATCACCTTGGACACAAAGTTAACGATGGCGCTTGCCGGCTGCTCAGGGTCATGCTCTGCAAACAGGTGACATATGTTGTCCATGGAAGTGCCAGTTTTCCTCGCCACAAAGCCAAAGATTCTGCAAAGTCAGAGAAAAGTGGGGTTAATAACAGAACTGTCATCTGCCACAAACTGACAATTAAAGATTCTCCAGGTATGTGGCTATGCACAAATACAATAACAACTTACTTTGCTGGTGGGCAGCCATCTTTTTTCCACC
This sequence comes from Parambassis ranga, assembly GCF_900634625.1. Lineage (NCBI taxonomy): Eukaryota > Metazoa > Chordata > Actinopteri > Ambassidae > Parambassis > Parambassis ranga. Next base: position 7,128,579 of record NC_041037.1, on the reverse strand, counting down.
TATAAGCAGTGAAAAGAGGAACATGCTCTTAAATATATGAAAATATTATCATTAAAGAGATTAATGTTTCCACATGCACACTCAAAATGTATATTGTTAGTGCTTCATGCCTTATTTGGCATGATATCACTAAATAGATGTGACAATGGTATTTTATTCTGGCTACATCACAGGTGATAGTTGTTTACATATTAAATGAATGGGTTTAATTGGTCCAGATGTAGAGCCGTTTGAGTGGAGAGACAGATTCTGCCAGAGCAAATGAAACGAGCTCTTAGATTGGTGTGGTTCCCAGGCTGGTGGTTGTCCAAGATAACTTGATTTGATTCACCACAACTGATTGGAACAATAACAGATTTCTCCAAAAATAGCTGGTGATCAGCACTCTGGAAACTTTGGAAACACATGAATGAGATACAATTGGCACAGATGCTTACTTTCTGTCTTGAGGGTCCAGAGCACAAAATATCACAGTGTTGACATTGTAATGCCTCCTGAAAAACAGCCTAAAAAAACAGACGAAATCATGGTCAATAAAAGCAGATCTTGCATGTATGCAGAGTGTAAATCTGTGTGTAAGTTACTCACTTCCTCTGGTTGTCGGTGAGAGTGATTCCCTGAGATGAAACTTTGAAGTGGACCACGGTGGAGGTCGGTAGAGGGTTGGAGCTCAGAGTCATGCTGGTGGCTTTCTGCACAGCCTGGACCCCTGTTAGTGACTCCATCTCTACCGAGCCCAGGAACCACACGTTACAGGCTGCAGCGACAAACACATTTGAATTACACTTAGGCCTGCAAAATAACTGTATGTGTATTCAGTGACGAAGTCCATAATAATAGGGCAAGGAAAATGGTTCATTTCCAAAACAGACACAGAGGACTGTGTCAGTGTTTATACACAATCCCGTCATCTGTTTGTCTAAAGTTCCATTCATAGCAAGTGATCTAAGATGTCTGATTACCTGCACCCTGTTTTAGCAGCTCAGCAGCGGAGTTCGTCACTGACAGTGAAGTATTCTCCACAACATCTTCCAGAGGGTCTATAAGCATGAAAATATCAGATTATTTATTTAGTTAATATCAGATTATCCTATCCTAACTCAAAAGGTAGCAAAAATGCATGCACGAAACCTTCTATTCTAAGAAATTACATAGATTATGTGTAAATGTTTACCTCTATCAGGTATAATAAGTTTGCAAGGCAGAGCCAGGGCCGTGATTGAATGTTGGCAAACCAGCGCGGTCAAACTTCCTGTAATATAATAAGACATGAAATCATGAATAATGGCACATGTAATCATAACATCAGTGTCCACATTGTAGCTTGTGGTGGATGGGGTTGGAAGAACACCATTCACCACAAGTGTATTAGTATATTATGTCATATATATGTCATGTATAGTGTGCGTATAGTATATCTTTTGACATTTACACAGTTAGTGCTGTTGTCATGGAACAGATCTCTTATCAGTAGTAGTAGCAGGTTCAAATCTGCTTCCTGAATTGTTACAAAATGGCCTATTTTCCCAATTTGCAGTATAAATTACCCAAATACCAATAAAGCTTTTAGTGGTATTTGTGCTCAAATAGCTGAACTGCATATTCATGTTCTAAAAAACTCTTTACATTATCAATTAATCAAACATTTCTGTAGTCGCATATACATATACAAACCAATAGAGGGCAGTCATTCTCATAGGTTTTGATATTTTCTGTAGTATAGCCAAACAGCCAGATGGTGTCACTCATGTGAAACAACTAGAGCAGACACTCACCAAAATAGGGCTCATTGGGACAACCCTTCAGCCGAACCCCTTTCTGTGTGCACTCAATCAGGAAGTGGCGCACTAATTCATTAGAGAGATCTCCTCCTGTTCAAATGACACAGAGATCAGTAATTAGTCAAAATCCTCCTCAAAATGCTATTAGAATGCCTACACTTACTCCAACCTGCACAACATCTTGCCTTTTCTCAGTCCCACATAATTTCTCAGGCTGAAAATGTTACATGAATTCTATTAAATCACTACTTTCATTCTCTCCAGAGATTAAATGGATTACGATTCAACAGAAGCACCACAGAGGGGGCAGGAGGAGTCTAAGTGAGGAATGCCTCTGCACAAAGACTCGAAGAAAAGCTCACTCCTTAAGATGGGTTGGGTTTCACACTTATAAGGAGCCACAATGCCCCGAGCTCGAGTGTGAAGATTGGACCATGTCATGATGTCACCACAGGTGCTGTTGGACTGCAGAGGGGTGAAGGCGAACAAAGGGACAGGTGTGACAAAATGAAAAGGACTGAACCTGGCAGCGGGGCTCCTGCATGAAGGGCACGAGGGCATCCTTTGTGTCTTTTTGTTTTTTGTCAACTATAAATAATCTGACTTGTGATATAAGTTCTGTGGGATTTAATATCACATTTAATAAGAAAAGGCTTCGTGTGAATCTCATCATCACTCAATCAGCCTTTGTTTTCATGCTGAAACAAGGCCAGGGAATGTTTGGCCAGATTTATCTAGAGACTTTGTTTTCATTCCAATAAAGCAATCCCTCCCTCTGTTTTCTAAATGTGCTAAACTAACACACCATAAAGTAAATAACCAAGCAAATGTGACCTGCCTGTTGTGACCCCCCGTCCTAGGATATCAGACACAGTTATGTGGGCCAGGGAGCTTACCCTAATGAAGGCCCTGGGATCAGAGCGGGCTTATGGACCCGGCACAGCTTTTGTTAAGAGGTGAAACATTAGCTGTACATCTAAGACTATCAGGCAATAGAGGTCTGTTTGGCCTCATCGAGATGATGCCCAGGAGAGAAACACAGAATGAACAGAGTTCACACACAAACAGGGAGAGGGACTCTCAGGTTCCACCATCAAGGAGGGTACAGTGGGCTGTAACTGAAGATGGCTTTGTGTGTGACTGTGTTATGAGCGATTCCCAGGAAGTCTCTGCTACTGGACTGATCTCTGATATCTCAACTATCATAATTGAAAGTATAGAGATGGAGTCAGGGGGATTTTAGCCTGGATTAGCGTGACAACTGAAAGCAGAGTAGGCCTGCTGTAACTGAATAAAAAAGAGAACTTTGTTTGATGCTTCTGTGCACGAAAAAATAAATAAACCAACTGTTGTCTTTTGTCCTTCGCTGTACCTTTTTTACTCTGCTGGAGGACTGATGGAGGAGGTGTAGCCACCTTCATAGCCAGACCGTAGGCCCCTCTGAAGGAGTGGCTGTCCCGAACAATAAAGCAACCAGGCTCCTTGTCCTTTAAGACTGAAATAGCTGCCAGAAAAGAAAAAAAACATAGGTTCTGTGAAAAGTTCGTTATTATTTTTAATCAAAAATAGAGTAGACACTGGAGCACCTACCTTGATCCCTTGAGATATCTGGCTTGTACCAGAATTTTGATGTGTCCTGCACAAATTTTACAGTAACCTGCTTGCTGGCCAGCACATCTGAAAAAAAAAACACATTTATCTAGTATTTACCTGTGCATGATAATCAAGCCATATAGCTTCTTTATCAGCCCTTAGCTTACCTGGCAAAGGTGATGCTGTGCCTGGTGTCTGAGCTGACAAGTCTGGCAAAATGTTTGGGAAAGGAATACTCAGGGAGCTCCCACTATGAGGGCTGGAAAATCCACTGAGGGATGGAGAGGCTGTTCCCAGCGAATGCTCCCCGTCCGATGCTCTTTTCTTCTCAGGCAAGAGAGGAGGTTGTATCTGGGGTGTGTGTGATTGTTTCTGCCCATCCACAGAAGTTAAGTGATTCCTGTCGATACCCATGTTTGGACAATCTGTGCCATAGCCGAGACCCAAGTCATCCTGCTCGTCAAAGCTCTGAGTGGGGCTGCAGTTGAGGGCATAGCAAGCCATACGGCTTTGCTGGCTGCTTCGAGGAGAGCTGTGGGCATTAGGGGCTGGGTGGATGTGGGGGTGGTGCAGGGGAGGAGAGTGGTGGCCATAGTCCAGTGACATGGAGTGGGGCAGCGGATGTCTAGCAGAGGAGTAGCTGCTCAAAGAGGAGTGGCGGCTCAAGACAGGATGCTCAGGCCAGGACTGGTTCATGGATGAGCTTAAGTTACAACAAAGAAAAAAAGAGTAAAACATGAATCCTTGTCCTTGTATAACTGTTTGCTGTTAGTCATATGTGTACCTGTCTGTCTGTTGAAGGGTTCCAACAATAGAGGCAGAGTGTGTAGAGCTCAGCGTCCTGTGGCAATTGATGGAGGAGTCCTGCAGGTTCTCCACTCCAGCATGACTGATCTCTGAATATCCTCGATGATCTGCATGAAAAACTAAATCTGTTACACCCTGTAAAGTTGCAACAAGTTTGCCGCAAGTAGGAGTACACAAAATGGCCACAGGGTATGAAAAAATCCCCCAAGAAAACTTCTCAGTTCTTTCCAAACGATCAATATTGGAGAATGTAATGAAAACCTGCTTTGACCCTGACTATTTCATCTATATAAAACCGATCACTGATTACCCCTGCCGCAACCCAGGCAGGCAACAAATCAATCTTGACTGCAGCTCCAAATTAAAAGCCCACTGCCATAATTATCTAAAAGCTTTATTTGAATCAGTCATGTTCTGGAGCCGCTGAATTTAAAGCCTTATGTTCCATCACAGCCATGTTTTTCTCTGGTTACAGAAACCAGAGGTGCAAAGCTGAAAGAGTTGCTGGTTTCTTCTTGTTCCCGTTTTCCCTTCTGTGTACACAGAGACACTTTCATGGGGGAAGAAAAGTTTTTTTGTGCCACGCTTTCTGACCCACAGTAACCATGGAGATGTGGCAGGACTGAATACAGGGATTCTTGCCTGGGTGTCTGAGGTAGTATGAGGCACAGCAGGGGCACAGACCTGCTCCCAGACCTTACCCAATATATTGTAGATCTCTATGGAAACAAGAGGCCAAAATGGAGTGCACATAAAAGTAATGATTTTGGTGCATGACTGATGGGAGGCAAGATCGGACTTCAATCCATATTTAACAAGACAAAGATTGTGTAAACAATAACATAAATAACACAAGATAATTTGGGATTTTTACATCCTAGTCCACAAAGTCTACAAAGGAACTATAAATTCACATCTCTTTAAAACAATCTTATAGCCTGGGTGTGTTCAACCTCAGATAAAGCCCACACAAAACAAAAACACACACAGACAGGAACAAAACAGCTCAGTTTTAATTTAAAGAACAACACAGCTATGTCTAAAAAAAAAAAGTTTGTCTGCAGGCCCTGACCACGCAAACATTCTTCAAAAACCAAGCACGAAGGGCAGAGAACAGTTAGGAATCTCCCTCCTTCTGCACACATACGGGATGTCTTTGTTTTCAGGATCGGTCTCAGCTAAAATTCCACCAACAACAATGTCACCATTATTAGGTGAAGTAAGGGGGGACTCAAAATAGCTGTGTTGTAATGACAAAGTGGATCCAAACATGCAGATACAGGGCAGACATGAAAGAAGACTCTTGTAATTACCTCCCACTCACTGTGTGTCAGTTTGTCAGTTGTTGGGAAGAAAACACACATAAGTTAAGAAAAAAGACACATGTTAAAGCCTCAGTTAGAAATGGGTCAAATGATTGTAATTCTAAGTCTTGTTGTTGCTGTTGGCAGCCTCAAAATGTGTATTCATTTTTATGTACTATATTTTAAAATTGCAGTTAACACATAACACATCTATCCATTTCTTGTATTAGTACACTTGAGCTAATTTCCACGCAGGATCAATTAATTATGCAGTGTCACATCATAGAGAGAACTGTATTATACATATTTGAAGAGATCTGAACGTACCCTGTTCTGGCCTGTAGCCTCCATAAGACTGCATGCTGGGTGATGGAGTATGCCTGAGGTGAGTCAGATCCGACATGTTTTTCACTGAAAGCACATGAGGATGGAGTGGAAGATTTAAATAAACTATCCATATATAGTCACACACACCTGACAGAAAATAAAGCAATAGTTACCATAAGGTGTTGGTGGAGAGATGGGGAAGGCGGGGGTGGGTGGAGTCATGTCACTACCGGCCTCCACACCGCTGTCCACGTCTGGACCCTGAGTCCTGTAATCCACACTGTCGCTACTGTACAGTATGGAGTGCTGTAATGACAACAAACGCACACATGTAACCTGCAACACAGAACAGAATGGTATATACGTGTACACACACATGCTGTGCTTACCTGGGACTGAGGCACACAGGGTGAATACGTCCTCTGGCCCCTGTACTCCTCTGTCTCACTCCCCCACCCTGAGTTACAGAAGCCTGGGTGATCCATGACATCCCTCCCCTGGCAGCTTAGACTGCGTGTGACACCCACTCGGCTCTCACTGGACTGCACAGCTGCGTACACACAGGTAGACAGCCGCAAGGAGGTCACTAAATGTTAACAGATTTACAGGCATCACTGATCTCAGGGAAGTAAAGTGCACAACAACAATCACTGTGACCTTTGGTGCCTTTTAGGTAGGCCTTCAACAAAACAGTTCTTTATTAATGTTATATCTGAATAAAGGTCGAGATGTTATTGAAAGGTCTGTTTGAAATGAAAGCATGATAATCTAGCTTTATCAATATGGTTGAATTACATGATCGATTTAGGAACATTTTAGTAGTGTAGTTAAAACCTGTGCAGATTTATTACATTAACAATAGTGGTATGACAGTGAACGGACCACACTGCTGACCTACAGGGGTGATGTTTTGAGAGGACAGCTGAGGAATGCTAAGGATCTGGTTGGTGGGCTAAAGGGTGGGTGTGTGTGTGCGTGTGTGTGTGTGAAGTGGGTGGGAGTTCAATGTTGTGACTACTCTGGAGAGTGCTGCCACTCAGCACCAGGGTGTTAATTTGAGCCCTCCCAGAGAGCTCTGAACTCTCAGCCCTGAAGAATGCTAATGGTGCAGAAGTGTTAATGCCTGGGATCATTATTCACTCTTGTCTGAGGTGAATGATACTGACAGTGTTGTAGGTATACTTAGCAGTGCTTTTTTGTCATGCTTTATGGAAGTTGATTATTTTATGAATATATACTTTGGTCTATACTTTGCAAATATCCTCCACTTTTAGTGTCATTATTTCTGTAGCTTAATATTATTTTAACAGTAAATAATGAGAATATACGTTCACGTTATATAAGTTGCCAACTACTGTATTTGGCTATGTGCTATCTACCAGTGCGGTTTCTTCAAAACACATCAGATTGCAATATAACAATAGTTTTATTTTATGTATTATGAAACATGATTTCATGTCAGATTAAATTGGAATCATGGGACATATTTGATGGTACTATAAATCATAAGTAAGCGTAAGAGTAAATCATCAATCAAACATGGAATTTTAACATTTCAACATTTTCCTTTTACTGTCGCTGTACTGTAACATACTGTAACATAGCCTTCTTGTCTTGGCCCGTTGACCTGTTCCAGAATAATAAAACGTGGGGTTGAAGGTGTTTGGTGCAGATGTGCAGGTGTGTGTAGCACCATGATTGGGGAGTCCAACACACACATACTGTACTGACTGTACATGTTGAAACAGCAATTCCCTTCAAAATATATAAACCCTTTAACCTCCAGCACTCTTGTTGTCTTCTTAAACTCTTCAGTATGACTTTGGGTGTATGGTGAACAGAAAGAGTAACAACATGGAAGCTACATCTAATAACATAATGAGCATGAGCATTAAATGCAAATCCTTAAAAGCACACATTTAAAGCCTGAACTACTTTCATGATAAATTATTCTTTGAATCCTTAATAGCTTTTGCTCCCTTCTAGTGTTTTAAGCAGAAAGACTCCAAGACAAATCCTGTCACCACTGAAAATTATAAAAAAAAAACTAAATTTAAAGCCAACAATCCATTGCTTCCTACAGCGTACATGTAAATTAGCGAAGCTACAGCCTGTGGCGTTGTTTTTTGGAATGCTGCCTTCTGTGTAGTGGATATGCGCAGACAGGTATGCCTCTTTTGGAATCAAAAAGCGTTGCCTGCGGGCTCACTTGTTCCTCTTCTGGAAATTCCTCAGGCCTTCCCATCTTCTAACTCCCCCCACCTCCCATGCATCCACATGTACATGCAGCTTTCTGCATTTTCCCTGCCTCTGTGTAGCTGCACCTTGTATTAATACTAAATACATATCTAAGAAATAGGCTCTAAGATTAGCATGGACAAAAAAACACACACACACACAAAGAGGAAGTAACTTTGGTGGTATCTGCTGTAGATCATTATGTTGCAAATCCTCTGTTCGCAATAAAAGGTGATTGAGTAACATTTCAAGAAAGACAAGCACCTGCGCCGATGAAAATGTGATGTTGCGCATTGACAAGAACAGCGTCTGAGTAAAACCACATGAAAGAAGACGTGTATGTAGTGCTTGAAAGATCTAAACAAACCAATAAACCAGTAAGCTGTCAGTCTGTGATTTAAAGGACTCGGATTTTGCAAATATGTATATATTGTCAATAGGAATTTTTTATGGTCCAACAGCCACAGAAAGCAATGTTGAGAAAGTCTGATGACAGCTGTTCTCCCTTGCTTCATGTACTATAATGATCCTGCACTCAGATAGCTCTACAGGCAAGTCTGGACGACGCTCTTTCCTCAGAAACATACTGAAAACATCTGAAAACCTGGCAACAACCCTGCTATTTCTGCCACTAAAACACGCCAGGTGGGAGCGAGGGAGAGAGGGTGTTCTTTGTTACCTCTGTAGTGAAGAGAGAGAGAAAAGCTACTACAAAAGTCTTAGCTAAACTCCTCAGGTTTTCACCTAGCAGTCATTCACTTCTATTTTTGCTATGTTTATGTAACTGCTTCTCCAGCTCCATGTCACACACTTCTTTTACATCACCACCACCACACCCAGACTGTCTGACTATCTTACCTGTCTGCTGTGTGTTTTTCAGGGTTGCTGTGTTATTATCGTTGAATCTGAGATTGATGCCATTTGAGCATTTGCCGGCTGAGCCGTTGACTTGCGTCCCGCCGTTCTTCTTGATGGAGTTGCTGTGGCTTGAAACCGGCACAAAAGTGGGATCCAGGTCCATGATCAGCTGATTGAGCTGGTCAATGGAGTTGTCAATGTCCATCGTTAGGGATTTGAACTCCTCGTCCCGTTTGTTGTTATTGTTGTTGTTTATCATGGCCTGTTCTTTGAGGGTTGCAGTGTTTCTTAGAGCATCTGCTGTCGTGTCCCTGGTGGGGCCCTGTGGTTCGGTGGTCAAGCCAACTTTAGATGAACTGCTCCCATGCTTGTTCCCGGTGTATCTTTCTGTATCATTTCCATCATCTGGCATGTAGATAAACTGCTGTGCGGCAACCATCTGCTGCTGTCGAACCCAGGACTGAGTGGAATAGCTTGCTTGTCTGTATACATGCTGTTTGGGCACATGAGCACTGGTGGGATTAGAGGAGGCTACAGAGTTGCTCCTAGAACTCATACATCCCCTTCTAGCCTCAGCATAGGATCGCTCATACTCCTCCATAGAAGGAAGTGCAGTATGGTGGAGGTGGTGCTGGCTTTGGCTTTGCTGTTCCTCTCCTCCAGGACTGCCAAAGCCATCTGACAGCAGCGAGTTTTGACTGCTCTTGTGGCATGAGGACGACAATGTCCCTAAGCTGTCCACACTGTGCAGATCATGACCTGTAATGACCTCATCGTCAAGGATGTCCGTTTCCCTCTCTTGGGGCCGGGGGTCTCCATTAATGTGTACTTGTGCTGGGACTATCTGCTGGCTGGCCACTCTAGGGCCTTGATCATCCATTTCCTCCAATGAGAGTTCCTCAAGGCCAAAACCACTCAGGAGGCGCTTCAGTTGGACCTTTTCCTGCTGGCTGGGACGTTGGTTTGCCCTGATGGTGGTGGTAGCAGGGATGGCGGTAGTGACAGGTGTGGGTCTGTCCGCCCACAGAGAAGTGCTAGAGAGGCCCGAGTCACTGCTGACGGATAGGGCGTGGTCACTGTGGTCGGGGCTAGAGGTGGCAGAGGTTGTGCGGGCCCCTCGGCCCAGCGTGGCCTCTCCTCCAGTGGGGCTCCTCTTGCTAGCCGCTTTGTCCTGGGTTAGGCCTTGAGAGCGTGGTGCTGCAAAATAGAAGAGATGCAGCGCTTCATACAGACAGCTGGTATGGGCACACACAAAGACACACAAACAGGGGACTCACGCAGACCAACAAATGGCACAAAACCCACACACAAGACAAGATTCCAAACACATCAGATTAGGAAAACAGTTAAATGTGAACAGTGTTACAAAATTAAAACAAAATCATCCAATTAAATCACAAACCATTGTAATATTAATAATTACAAATCCTTCTTTTTCTAATCTAGACATTCATACTCTCTCATCAAACCACCAGGTTAACTGTCAGAGTGCTTATTAAGTAGAAGTAGTAGTAATCGTAGCAAGTGCAATAGCCAAAGGTGATCTTCAGACGTAGGTTATGTAAGAGATGTTAAGTCTTCCACACAAGAATCAGACACCCGTGGATCTTGTCTGACCCTCGAATTCCTCACCCTGACGTGATTAAGCCACCCTGCTCTCTCTCGCTTGCCCCTTGACCCACAGCATATGTCCAAACAACCTCTTTAATCCTCACAAGTAAAAGGGGAAAAAAAATCACAGAGGTCTCTCAAATCATAGCAGAAGAACAATGAAAAAAACAAGTTGAGCCTTGCTTGAATTCTGTAAAATGAGAGACGAGAATTCCAAGTGTGGGTGAGTCGTGTTGCCAAGAAAGTAAAAAAGTGCTGTTTCACTGTCACTCTGCCTCTGCCTCAACAAAAGAGAGCTGGAACATGACTCCTACGCTGCTCCCTCAGTCTGCCGCCTTAAGTACCTGCCTTTCAGTCAAACCATGACCAGAGTATCTGAATACCAGACATGCATGATAAAAGCTCCCCCTCTTCCACCCCCATCTCCAAAAGCTCCTGTATGTATGTATGTATGTATGTATATCAGTACCCCCCCCCCCCCCGCCCCCCCCTCATGCACTCACTTGTGAAACCTGCATCCAGCAATGCTCAGGTCTCCATGCAGGTCAGATCCACTGGGGAGTTTTCCAACAAATCCCTCTCATAACATTCCTTTGAGCAAGGTGCAAGCATGGTTTTTAACCTCCTAACCTCACCACTGATCACCCTGCCTCTCCTTTTTCCCGCCCTCCTCCTCCTCCTCCTCCTCATGGCCGATTTGCCTCAAGAATAAAATCTCTTACCTTCACTGTCCCTGCCAGGTTAGCATGTAAGACAATTCCAGTCCCATGTAAAGCCTCACTTGCAGACAAGGGAAGACAATGTAGACAGGAATGAGCAGACATGGCTTTTACCCCAAACATACCAGTAAAGGCTAACTCAGAAGAGTTTGAATAAGTCGCCTCTGCTTTCCTTCTCTGCTGCTGAGAAGGTGAGAGTGTTTGCACTCTACACAAGGAGGAATGGGGGGGGCCTTGAGATTTCCAAATAAGGGAAGAGGAATGTAAACAATTGAGGCGGGTCTAAGAAGCAGAGGCGGGCTGGAGGAAACCAGTAACCCGACCTCTTGCCCTGCATTAGGGGACTACCCCACTGGGGAGAAAAAAGAGAGGGGGGAAAAAGAGGGGAAAAAGAGAATGAGGGAGGGCGGCCTGAGAGGAGGATCACAGAATGAAAACAACATTCCTGTAGCTCAGGACATTTTCACCCCGTAAAAAGACACTTTTTAATTAAAGCAATCATTAGAGAGCTCTGGGCAATTTTTCATGAGATGTGGCAGCCAAGTTGTTTTTCTCTCACTCTTGTGTGTCATGAAATTACATGCCTCCCTTTCTCATGTACAATACCAACAAGAAAACAGATGTGCCCTCAACCCAATTACGGGGTTTGTTTAAAAAAAACTGTTTTACCTATCAGGATTACACACACAGCCATGGATGCTTGAGAGAGTATAGAGAGAAATCAGTCAACCCATTTAGTTTTAGCATTCATCACTTCGGCTGTTGTGGTACCACTGGTCCCTGAATAATCCACCAATTACAGTGCAGAGAGCAGCTAAACCACAACTGTTCCTCAAGCGGCTCTCGTATCGCAGGAGGAGGTCTGGTATAGTGTATGGCTATGCAATTACCCAACCCTCCCCATTCCTTCTCAGTTACTACCATCCCGCGCCTCTCGAATGCCAAAAATGTGAGTCAAAAGCAGCATGATGATGATGGTTTTCTTCCGCCTGAGCTTCTATATGTGTAGACAGTGTTGCACAGGACAGACAAGTGGCTACAGACAAGCAAAGAGAGAGGCAAACTACAGAGGATTTTGTGTCAATATGAACAACTTCTAGCCATGCAGATGACAGATGACTGACAGACTGATGAGAGAAAAAAGAAAATACAGGCTACAGCCTCCTACAGGATGTCCAGGCTTGTCCTTCTGATCTGTCTGCTCCTGGACTTGAAGCCAGTCCAGCAGGGTCAAATGACAATGATACAGGTGTTTTAGTATGCTCTGTCAGAATCCATCATTTCCACACATTCTATTATTTGTTAATATAAGTGGCTGTGAGAGGAATTTAGAAGAGGATAGGAATCAGTTTTTCTCATTTACATAAGATCGTGGACCAGGCTTGTAAATATTGTATAATTTTAAAACTAATAAAAAATATCTGAGACAAATCCTTATTTCCACTCACTGCCATCTATGAGAATAAACTTAAGCAAGCAATCTTTCTAGAAAAACAATCTTTTAAAAATCAACTCTTAATTCACACATGGGGATAAACACACACACACGCCGGCGATGAAGGGCAGCCATTGAAGTAAATGAGGTTTTCTTTTCACAACCTTAGCACTACTGTGGCAAACGTTTTTTCAGACTTCCACCTCCTGACCGTCCTCTGACTGACAGCCTCTCATCCCTGCTGGTAACTAGATGTAGAATTCCTCCACAGCTCCCAGTCTTCCGTCTCAGATGTAGTGTTTACATGAGAAAACCAGGCTGTAAATATCCCACATGAATGCTTCGGAATAAAGGCAAAATTGTCTTTTATTATTATTCTGCTTTGCTTTGATGAATTCTTAAATGTACGTGGTTGTGCTTTCATTGCAATCCCAGAAGTGTGTGAGAAATTCTATGTGGATGTACTGGGGTATTTTAAATTGAAAATAAAAAAGCAGCTTATTTTCATCAAGCCAATCTTAGCTTATAAAAACACTCAATGAATGCTGGAAAAGGGCGGATCTGTGTTTTAATGCCACCACCACGTCGCTCTATTCTGGGAGGTTGTTGTGAATTCTGTGGTTGAGTGGAGAGCAACAACCACAGCCAGGACGGGACGCCCCGACAGGGTGGCTCTGAGTGAGTAATATATATATATATATATATATATATATATGTGTGCGTGGGAGCTAGTGAGAGTGTGTGTGTGTGTGTGTGTGTGTGGGATGGTTAAAGCATGCCTATTCATTTCATCAAACAACAAAACAGAAATCTCCTGAGAACAAGCTGCTCTTCCTCTGAACCCAGCATTCCCTACATACAACAACACTCCTCCCTGTCCTTCACACAGGAACAACACTCCTCACCAGGCTGCAGTCTTAAAAGCAAATCCTAGCTTCCATTTCCTTTTCTCGCCACAATAAAAGTCTTGTTTCCAAAGGCTTGCTTGCCTGAGTTTTAAGTTCCACTCATAACGAAACCTCTATTAACAACGATTGCAACACAAACCAAGCGTGTGTGGATGTTAATGCAATTGCACTGCAGTCCCTCAATAACACGGGCAGCAGGACCTGTCACGCTGTGTTAATTCCCAGAGAGAGAAAAGAGAGTTTGTGTGAGTGTGTTTGTGTAAGTGTGAAACAGAGAACTGGAAAAGCAATTAGGAAAGAAACGTGTGAAACTACATTAAATGTCTAAACAACACCTCCTTCCATTCATAAACCTGTCAGCAATATTTTTGCACGGTTAATGTCGGATTCGTCAGGTTAGTTAGACCTCAGAGCTGTTGAGTCTTGTGAGTCATGTCGTAACTAATGCAGCGTAGCAACAGTACCTTCACCATCACAGATGTTCTGGTAGGAGTCCCAGCGGGTCAGAGGATCTGCCGTGTAGTCCACAATAACATCTGCTCCATTTTGCCACCTGTCAGCACCTGGACCCAGAAATAACAGTTTTAGAGATATGGTAGCCAGGCATCTAGTATTCACTATATATCAGTTCCCTGATACAGATCCTGGAAACAAGTACATTAGTAATCCAAGCTCTGATGGAAGTAATTAGCTGTTTTCTGTCTTATTAGCATTTTAATGCTAACATCATGTCTCAGATTGTGTTATCGTATCATATTGTGTTCTTCTTTTATGTGTTATTCTGAGTTTGCTCCAAGGCACAACGCCAGGGGCCCATGCGAGTGTTGCAGTTCCCCCAGCAGCCTCTAGGGGCTGCCAAAATTATTTAGGTCTTTACGATGGATCCTGAAGATAAGAAGTTTACATTTTCCCAAATATTCCTAGAAGTTCCCTCTCCCTGGAAAATTCTTCCAACTCTTCCAGGGGAATCCCAAAGCGTTACCAGGCCAGCCGAGAGACAAAGTCTCTCCACTGCATCCTTGGTCTCCTCCCGGGACACCTCCTCAGGGAGGCATCCAGGGGGCATCCGAAACAGATGCCCAAGCCACATCAGCAAGCTTCTAATTGATCAATATTCACCAAATGTGTATAACAGACAAATGTATGTATACACTCCTGCGGGCTTCCGAGCCAGCACATGCTGTGCTGTCCTACCCCTCTGTCAGCACACACTTCACACTACACTTCCCCTCTGCAGCATTCCACATCCACTCTCAACAGGGGGCAGAGGGGGAAGTCCAGAGCCCAGGACAGCACAGAAGAATAAATAAATAGGGCATAGTGTTTGCTTTGCAACCTAACTGTCTCTGAACGTGACCTACCCGGGATCTTCTCTGGTCCCTCAGAGAACACCAGCTCCACTTTTCCATAATCTGGAAATCTGGAATCTGAAATCAGATCAGAACACACAGGAATGCCATAAATGTAAGCCATGCAGAAGTGGAAAGACGAATGGTGTTGTTGATCTGCAGCTACGTAACATGTTTGGAAAAAACAAGATTACTGGTCTAAAAAAAGTGCCAAGTTTAAATTGAGTCCAGGCTGAGGCTTGCTTAGAGCAGAGGAGGCTGTTTAGCAGCATGTTCAAACCTATGCCTTATTTTTTTTTTAAATATACCTTTGTTGGCAATCTCCATGTCCTCTTTTTCAAACATCAGGTTGTAACCCTGCACTGCTCCCGTGTGGAACTGCAGCCGGAAAATAACCTCACGCTCGGATGTTATGTCACTTTTATGATAACATTTAATCTGCAAAAGAAAATATAAAAAAATGTATAATCACTGCTATCAGTAGATATGTAATATCGGTAAAAAAAAAATTTCCTACCATGATGTCCCCTTTTAGGAGCTGGGCTGGCTCCAGAGTGATGCAGACACGATCTCTGTGGCCTAAACCAATGTGACTTAAACAAAAAAAATAAGAGAGAGGTCAGTCAAAGCGTTTGGAAGCAATTAGAGATATTTAGAGAAAGCAGTAACTCTGAATGAAAATTAACATTAAACTAAATTAAACAGAAAGCTGCTTTAATGTATTCTGACATTCTTTGAAGTAAACAATAATGTTTAAATTACAGAACCACATGTGTAAGCTGCTTACTAGACTCCAGATGAATACACTGCCTGCATTCCCTGGTAGACCTTCATGTACGGGCGGCACACTAGCACAAAAGCAAAACAAGGAAAATAAAAGGTAAATAATCCAAAAGTAGCCTCTTGTTTCTTGTTTTGTTCATAGCCAAAGTGTGATAAGCTGTTGTTTTAGCTCATTGGTGTGATAAAAACAAAAAAACCTTTGTTGTTTCAGGAACATTAGTGAAAACAGCTATTTGCATGTAAATGTGTGAATTCCCATGGAGAACTGGGATTCTCCACTTCTGTTTATGTACACAGCATCTATGTGTTTGAGCATGAACATGTGTGTTTTGGAAAAAGAAAAAAAAAGAATTCAGATAAGAGTCTCATTTTGTTTACTGCTCCAGCTCTGATGTGGTTGCGACTGGGTTGTCATGGCAGCAGTGACGGGATTTTCATTGAAGTCATGTGTAGTGGTAAAACAAGATGAGTTTAACCTCTAGTGGCGTCAAAGTTTGGTATCCCGTGGAGGATGACGCAGTGCAGGAACAGGGGGGAGGCATTGATTTTCATGGATCCGCTCAGTAAACTGTTGAGGATCCAAACATACCTGAGAGGAAAGCACAGAGGTGGTTTATACTGAGCTAAATGTTAGGTAAATGATTTCATTCATTAAATTAAGATTGCCTTGCCTTGTATTATCCCTGTATGTTTGAGTAAGAGTCAATAGAGCTTCACAGCTGTTGTCATCCATCAAGGATTTTAGCCATTTTTACACAAACAAGAAGCAAGTCTGGACTATTCTTGCAACACGAGATTCTAAGATTCATTTACTGGAAATGTCTGGTTTAGGCAAAGGGTGGTGCGTCATTCTGCATGATTGAGCAGGAGGAGAAGCACCCATTTACAATGATGTTTTTGTGTTAATATCAAAAACATAAACCTGGAAAACTGGCCTATTTCTGTGTCTTTATACTAATAATAAAGCTTAACAAAGACCAGGAAGTCCAATCCCTGCTCCTTTTGGGCATCATTAATTGATAGTCAATAAGCATGGAGATAGGACAGTTTGGAGAAACCCAACAGACACAGAGGCAGGGTGAGGATAACGCGGGTCACCGTGGGATCCTATTCTCATTAAAACCATGAACAATGGCTGTCTTTTAGCTAGAAAACAGACAAACAGCACCGGGACACCCAGTGTTTTGTATTGAATCAGGTGGGTCTGGGATGATTGGATGAAGACGTGGGTCAACAAAGCAGCAGCCAAACAACACATAGTTAAATGTATGTAACTGCTGAGAAGGGCGTGCTTATGTTTTGGGTCTTACCGCTTCTGCGAAGGTGTCATCAGAGCTGAGACCTTATCATCGTAGTATTTCCTCATGGCGAAGCGGTCCAACGCCTGATCAGCACTTTGAGGGGGACAAGTTAAACACTTTAGGTAATTATGACTCAAGAAAGAGAGAACACGCTCTGCTCTATAATTGAATAGTGTTAACGCAGACACAAACACACAAACACACACACACACATGCATAATGGACATGAGGGGAAAGTAAGTGCAGAGACAGAGGATTCCAACAGAGAGGAAGAGAATGCCAGCCTTAAGTAAACACAGAGGGGGAGAGGAGGACAGAGAGAGGCCGGAGTGTGTGCACAGCTTGGCTATTCAGACAGACCTAAAACCAACAGACGCTGGAGCCTTTTCACCACAGCTCTGTTTCTCTCTCATCGACCATCTCCCGCTCTGCCCCCCTCAATCTGTTCCATTGTAAATCTGCCTTATTGTTTTTCTATCTCTTCCTCTACTCCTCTTTTTTGCCACTCTGTCTTTCACATTCAGCCGGTCTTCCTCAGTGGTACATAAACATGAAGGAAAGCAGAAATTTGCTAAATCACAGGCGGGCCATGTACTTTCATGATTTAAAGAATCTGCATTTCTGAATTTGACTCACAACGGTAAGAAAATCAGCATCGTTTTTCATCACGAAGAATACATTTTTTGAAACTGACACTGCAGCCAGAAGGCATTACAGTAACCAACGTGTTCCTACGTTGATTCATGCAATTCAATACAGGGTGAATCATCATTTAAATTGTGTGGTTTTCCTCTGAATTTTAGAGGGGTCACTTTTTTTGACTCACTTTCTGAATCACTTCAACCCTGACTTAAAACAGAGGTAAGTAAATCAGCCGTGGTTGAGCAATGACATCGCTTATGTTCTACACAATGAATTGCTGTGGTTTGTTGTCGGTGCTGCTGCCTGCCAACCCATGAGTGGGTGGACCACTTAAATTACGATAAATCCTGCCTTCAGGGCAAGAAAAAAAACCTGCATTTATAGTAACATAACATGAGGGCTGTGACACATGGTAGTGGTTACCTGGCTGACACGTCAGTGAAATGCACAAAGGATGAAATGACAACACCGATTCGACCCTTTCCACCCTGAAAAAAAAAGAGATGACAAGAGATAATTCATTACAGAGGCATCACATTTTTTTCGCTGGTTGTGCAGTGTGCAGGGCTAGCTGTGATTTTGAAGGAGAATTTGGTGACAGCTGTAAATCATCTCTGCACCAGATCTCATCAAATCCTACCAACACAGCCTCTTTAAAGCAAAAATCTTTTTAATAGTAAAGAATAGAGATACACTGATTTAATATTATTATTTGATATTAACTAAGTTGCTAGACTGGGTTTCAAATAATGGGGCTAATCAATAGGGCAGATCAAGCTACAAAAGTTCTGTCTGCAAAGCTAACTTTAGTAGCACAAGCATGCTGCAGACTTGACTGTCAAGTCACAGCACCAATATGCTTGGCATTTCAATAAGGTTGACAACTTATGACAATATCTGCAAAGGAAATAGTGTTGCATTCATCTCGGCTGATATGCAAACGGTACTAAAAAGTCGGGTCAGTGCATCCCTGTTAAAGATCCAGTGCAGACCTTTTGTCTCCCTCTTCTGGTAGTGAGAGTGATTACTCATATGCAATAATACGTAGCACAGGGACGGCCCATAGCTTAGTCTGTGGTATTAATTCTAAGCTAACCTAATTTGGCCCTAAAAGAGGGTCATCAGTTCTCTTAGGCTCTTAGGCCTGATTGACTTGGTTTGTTCTCGTAACATACAGAGTCCGTTCAGGTGGTAGGACCGTGTGTGCGCATGCGGAAGTATCACGATGCTAGCGGGATTTGCACTCAGACCTGAGCCACATTTGAGCCAATCCGGCTAGATCCACATCCGAGAGGTGGATCGAGATCTATCCGGATATATCCGGATTCGAGTTGTTCAGACTCAGAAAAACTCACCCTGCAGTGTATAACAGCCACATGTAGAGGGTCAGCATTGAGCCAGCTCTCCATGGCCTTACAGATGGTGCAGATCTTATCCAGAGGTGGAGCATGCAGGTCTGGCCAGCCTGTATCCAGGATCTAAAAAATACACCGTGATCACACACAGCACACTATCTAGCAGCACCAATTTGGACTAGATGTCACAATAAACTTACCTTTGGGTTCATTTTAGTGAGATCATGTCTTCTCTCTGACAAGTTGATAATCTAAGGAACACAACAAAGCACATGACTTCAAGTGTTTCTGAGATCAATACTTTCATATCAATATCCCATAAATAGAGGTCAGCCAAGCTGACATGAAAAACGTTTGGACTTTGACACTTTGCTATACATTTCAAGATGAGACAGCCAGCAGCACACAGACAAACACTGACCAGGTAATTATCTGCATGCTTGGACTTGAGCATTCGCGTGACATCCTTCAAGTTGTGCAAGTAGATCTCCTCTGAGCACGCCCGGGGGAAGGACACAGCTATAATACGCTCCGTGATATATGTCAGGTCGAGCTCGTATCCCTCCTCCATCATGAATCTTGTGATTTTCCTGTCAAAAATAAGAAACACGGAAGGATCAGGAGCTTCGCTTTGCTCATTGCATTACTATTTTAAGCAGGTGACTCATGTCAATATTTGATGGTCAAAGTCCTCAGTGTTAGTCAGTGTGTTCAGCTTTCCTGCAGATATCTTTAGAGTAAGACTTCAATTCCAGATCGTATGACAGAGGATGTCTTATTTACACAGTAAGGGTCAACAGTGTGTCACACACACCGCAAACAAAACAGTGCTTCAAGGACTTTTGACATACGAAAGATAATTGTTACCTATCTGTACTGCAAGGAAAACTGCAGGACAGCAGTATCTAAAGATTAGACACCAACAATCTTGTTCCCGCGGTCGGTCAGTCAGTCAGTCAGTCAGTCAGTGTGACAAAGAGAAAGAAAAACTTTCAAAGAATTCCGGTTGAAACCAGTTGTAAATCCCTGAGTGATGGCGTGTCCCTGTGACCTCATGGCCATGAACTTCCTGCTGTGATGGTCTAGAGAAAGCCCGTCTCCCCCTACCCCCCACCACACCCCACAGACATATCCCCTTACTCTCTTATCTAGTCATCTGTGTGCAGCCTCTGTGCTGCCTGTCAGCTGGAGAGTAGTAGAGTAGTAAGTAGAGTTGCCTGCTAACAATGGCATCCATTACTCGACTGGCAGAACAATAAATAAAAGGAAACACAGCTTTAAAAAAGAATCTGCTGCATATCTTATATTAAACAATTATAGAAATGTAAAATAAATAGTGGCTTTTTAACAAATTAAATTAAATTCTGTCATCTGTTGATGACTGCAGTCCTATTTCCATCTATTCTACCCAGTTGCATAGACAAAACAAGACAAAACTGAAGAAGATAAACAAATAAAAAAAATCAACACCACATTTTAATGTGTACTCTGGAATATTGCCAGTAAACTCGTGTGTGTGATGGTTTTAAGCCACCACTGATTTCACACCAACAAACACATTCCTAAAGCTGCCAAAGATATTATCATCCTTCTTCAGTGACCCCGACTGTTTGTTGTGATTAAATGATCTACAGTCAAGAATGTGTCCGTCAATTAACTCTTAAGATGACTGCAGGCTACAGCTCCCTCACTTTGAAGGCAGGCACAGTGAGGGAGCTGTTAAAAAACCAGGGACAGTGCAGCCATGGCTTAAACCAACCCTCAGAGCGGAATGAGGAGGGGGGGTTGTGAAGAGGTCATCACTCAGGGAAACTGGGCTGTGTGTTTTTTTGAGTGTGTGTTGGTTGGGGTGCTCGAAGTGGAGTGGGTGCGGGGTGTGAGGTTCTCAGGGATTGTTGGAATTAATGGAGGGGTTAGTCTATTTCCCCTGTGACTCTGAGGAAAAACTGTTGACTAATGGGAAATTAATGAACAGATCAGCCCGGTACTTAGGCTCTGTGTATGTCCAGGGCAGAGCCATGGGAAGTAATATTTAACAAGTGTCAAAATACTGTGCCAACTAGAGATGGAAGAACACTTAATTATAGTGACCCAAGAGTTTAAAAGAATAATTTAGGACAGCCTTATTAGCAAAAATCTGCAACTACCGGTAATTCCTTTTCCCTTTTCCTTTTTCCTATTGTGTTCTGGTTTAATAAATACAAGGTAATTAAACCCTACATGCCAGTGACTACACTGTGGGGGTAACCTTTTTATGTCTTACGCCAGTCTCTTCAAACTTAACATTGACAACAACATTAAACAGAGATGGAAACTGACAGAGATGGCCATTGTTGACAGATTAGACATCCAGGTGGAGCTGGGTCATTTCACTAAATAAATGCTGACTGTACCCTTTCTCACTGACAACAAATGTATAGTAGTAGTGTCAGCTATAGGCGAAATATAGGGTGCTGTCAAGTCATAGAAAAGGTCATAGGTGCACAGTAGATCTGGTAGATTTTATTGTCCACATTGTGGACACTTTATTCTCAAAGCCATTCTAATTTGTTGTACATGCAGAAACTTACCATGTGGAAAGTAATATCGATTGACTGAAACCAGTCTCGTGTGTAAAAGGCAAAAATAAAACTAAAAGTAAAAACTAAAAGTAGCTCAGTTTATTGTTAAAACTGTTAGCCTGGTTAAGTCTTCAAGGTCAGATGTAGTCCAAATTGAAATTATTAAATAAATCACTTAAACAAAGTTTAAAAAAAAACAAGGTTCTTTCATGTGTAGTGCCGCAGTAATCAACATCACTCTCTTACATCCTATCACCTCCTCTCTCACTCATCCTTCAAACCAACCATGAGCGACCTGCCCCAGCACGCACGCAAGATAATTGGTCTTTAATTTGCCCTGACTGCTTTTGTTCCTGGTTTGAGGCACAGCATTAGCTCACAACGACAGAATAAGCAGTGCCAAGGAACTCAAATCCAGAGCCCACCCATGGCACTGTGAGAGCAGGGCTGGTGAGAAGCAGGGCAGGCAGAGAGACCAGGAGAAAACGGGTTGCCAGGTCTATGGTGAACAAGCTGCAACAGGTTTTGCTAAGGTCAGGATGTTGGGGGATTAAGGTGTGTCTGGCTTCCCCAGCTCCAACCAAACCCTGCAGGTAAGTGCTTGACTAGGCTGCCTGCGCCAGTCCTGTCAGCCACGTTCACACACGCATGACCATCACTATAGGGATCCCTTCCAAATGCCTTTCTTTCAATTACCCAGAATGCCACTGAAAATAAATTCATCCAACATTCCACATAGGAGTAAAAATGCAATGGGAGGACAAGGAATGACTGTGTGTTTGAAAGCTGGGATGAAACCTGTTCCAATTTCAGCAGCCACACCCTTCACCTGGCCAGCGCTGCATGGAATCTTCCATTTTGTACAAGCAGGTGAACCACGAGATAAAAGGAGAGGCAGCAGAGTCTCCAAATCCAGACATGGCTCAGTCCGGCCCCCGTGGGTTAAATCACAGCCTCATCGTGTTGAACAGTGACCTCATAGTTGTTTTCATTTTTTGAGTGTACTGCGGCGACAACAGTTGGCAGAAACTTTGCATACTTATCCGTCGCAAATCATCAGACTCTCCAGAGCCACAGCAGCCAAATCCATTTACGTGAAAGTTTGTTTGTGTGGGGCTCGGGGTGGTTGCTAACATGTCTACAACCTCCCTGTGACTGTATTTTCCATTAGTGGTCATCACAGTGCAGAATGTTTTCATATGTGTGTCCAAACCAGAAATAAGGAGAGAGGGAAGGGGATAAAGCATGAATACCTCTCAGCACTACCCCACTGACAGGAACATCTTAGGCTTTAATTACCCTTCATGGCCACAAATATGATTTCCAAAACCAATCTATTCTTTTTCGGTTTTCATGTTTAGTCTGAATCATGTCAAAAGGCACATAAAAATGGAAATATGTTTAACAAAGCCAAAAAGGAACCAATATAATGAAGAAGAAAACATTAAAGTTGGTTTATCCCCTCCTACCTCATCAATTACTACGCATTTAAATGAACAGGTTGCAAATCAGTGAGGGAGGATTTACACAAACATTAAGCCTACACACATATGAAAGCAATCAAGGCAAGCAATCCACCCCTCCCCCTTCACACTCTGAAATCAATCTCAATTGCTTCTTTTGGCTTAAGCTTTTGGTTTATGATTGACATGTTGTGGCAACAACCTCCATTTTCAGACAACTTGAATATTTTTATAGGTCCATTAAACTGAAATTATGCGTCTGAAATAGGTCCAGTGATATACATCAAACCCTAACGTTGTCTTGCATGAACGTTCAGTCAAAGTGGGGCAGATAAAGCCCCAAAAGTAGCTACACATACAGTACACTACTGTCGCTTTTGGGAAACAGATTAATGATCTCCCAGGCTGTTTGTCTGCAGACTGGAGTAACACCTAAAGTGCCATAAATGCTTCAGGAAGTCTGGAGTGCCTGCAGGCCCGGACTGATTTTTTTAACGCAAAAGCTGTTTACACACCAAGCCGACAGTCAGCCAATGCAGAACTGTTGTTGACTGTTTGTCGAAACCATCTCAGGCACAGAATGTCCTGCATTGTTGCCAAAAGTCTGAGCTTTTCAGTCAAATGAGCATGATGAACCGGTAGTGGACCCGTCTGTGGTGTGGTGTGAGCCTGATGGGCTGTTCAGGTTAATGGCAAGAAAGCTTATAATGATAAAAACAAGCCAATGACATCACAGAAATGTTTTCACGAAGTATGTTGCTGTCACGTTTTTGCTTGCAGGTATGGAATATAAATGTGCAGCTAGACACGTGTAAAGCCAGAGTCAGCCTTTGTGCGTTCTTTTGATGTCAGAATTGTTTTGCTACATTAGCTTCATTTCTTTCTCAGCACAAAGAACTATTCATACTGGTTTGTTGTTCCATCAGATGACAGCAGCTCTTGCCTTTGTCGTCTGGCTGTAGGCCTCGGTGGTATTTAGCATTCACATCTAATAGCCACCTAATAACCTCGATACCATCAGCTTTGCTATTCCAATCCGCCTTGTGTTCACACTTGGCAGGAGCGTGCGCCTCGTACTGCGGGATAACATGTCCACAGTGACATGTCAGCCTGCTTTAAAAGCCCAGAGAAGGACAAGGCCACAGTTTGTTCTGGCCTTTTCCTGTCAGGGGCTCTGTGTGTTTATGCTGTGGCTTTGACACCCATTCACTGCTGAAGAACTGAAATAAACAAACCCTGAGAACTATTGAGGGAAAAAAAAGCCACAGAAGTGGCTGCAGGGTATTTTTAGCAAGCTTATTTTGTAACCTTGGAACTCTAGCATGTGTTTGTCTCGCGTTTTCATGAGATATTTTGGAAGAAATAAAAATGACAGTCCCGGCTCTGAGCAAATCCATGCACCCTTAAAGTACTCCCTAATTACCATTTTCTATCCTAAAGTCATAGTGGAATGCGTTCCAAAATGGATTACGTTCCCTCTCTCGCTCTCTCATTCTCCTCTTTTTTTCTCTTTCCCCTCTTTCTTGCCATTCTTGCCCCTTTATTGCTTTAGTTCTCCTTCCTTCTCCCAGGTCTGTTCTCCTGTTTAATGACTCACACATGTCAACCAAGCGGCCGCTGCAGCGCTGTGACAAAGTGAAATGTGCCCGTCGCTCCATCACCATGTTGGGATTACAGTGTTCTGCTTACAGTACACAACCCACCTGTCCAAACCACACTATCAGGATGCCCATTCATCTGTGGCTATGTGACCGCTTCCTGTTATCAGTCAGTCAGGCGGTGGGGGGAGAAGTTAAAAAAAAAAGGACACTTTGGTTTCTGATGCGTATTTCTTTTCACCTGGAGGGGGTGGATATCACTCTGAGTGACCTCAAAATAGAACTAGGAACAAAAGCTATAATTGCCAGTTCAAAAAAAAAATGTTTCTCCTGTCTCGCTGGGTCTGTAATTAGAGCTAATCTTGAAAGAGTTGAGCCTGTGAAACTCTCTGCAAAGTTTAAAGAGACTGAGCAGAATGGGTGAAGATGCAGGTGTGGGCAAAGGATTCCCAGTGAAGAAAGGCAGAAGTTGCTGTGATGTAAGGACACTTGTACATGTCATCAACAATGGCTGCCTGAGAGACATAGCCTTGAGGCTCCAAATACAGCACAGCAGCTCAAAACCTTCCAGATTTGTTTGTGTCCATCATTAAAAAAAACTCTAATAAGCCAAACAGGACTATTTCTAGATCTATTTCTTTTGGAGCTCTATTAAAGTCTTAGAATGGCCCCATGTGTTTCACATTATAAAGGTCTTCAGTGCACCATAAGTCCACAACAGCCAGGAACCCCAAATTATAGCCACTGCAAAAGACAATTCTCTGAGGAGGACATTTAAAAAGAGGTCAAGCTTTGGGGAGTCTTTCAATAAAACTCTTTTACATTTTAAAAATAAACATCACAAGATACATTTTGAGTCAGTATGAATGATTCTCTGTCCAGTCTTGAAAGGGCACACACACACACACACACACACACACACGTCCCTGGTTTGTGCCAAAGTAAACAGAACGCAGTGCCCTGTTTTGCTCTTTGAATAAATGAGCAATGAAATGTGACTGAGCAAAGTGCTGGAGAGCATTAAAAAGAAAGGCTCCAGTGTGGAGGTCTAAACCAGGCCATCCCTGCGCATGGCTGCGCGTGGAAAAGTTCACAGACTTACCTTTACAAAGTGAAAGCAAGGAGTTTTCTTCTTCTTTTCGCCCTCTTTGTCAGTCAGAACAGCTTAGACAGAAAGTGTGGAGTAAAGTCCTGAGTCAGAGAGCCTTCAGTCAGCCCGTCACACAGGCTTAGTGCGGGCTGAGAGGCTCATTTCCCTCTGTTGGAATGCGCTCCCTGAATGCGCCGCTTCTCTGAGCTTACTTTTTGCCCCCTAGTTGGACCTCGCACCTTTGCACTATCTGTGCTAAATAAAATGGAATCCTTTGCTCCGTTCCTGAACTGCAGCTTCTGTTGTTTCAGCTCAGCACACTTCCTCCAGTCCGGGGCTGCCGCTGCAGCCACCACAAGTCCTGGCATGGGATAGTCCTCCCACTGCGCCGCTGAGGCTGTCTCCTCTGTTCCCTCCCCTCTCCTTTGGCCTCCTCCCTCTCTCTGCCTCTCTCCATTTGTTCTCACTATTAAACTCCTCACACGCAGACGGAGACTTCCTGTCCCCTGCTCACTGGACCCCCCCTAAAACATTTAACATGAGAGATCTGCACATCCTCCTGGTTTAATGCATTATTTTAGGTTCTTATAATGACCCATCATTTATAGCTCTTAAAAGGACTCATCTCACTATATTATTTACACTTATTCATATCATTCATTTTTCTAATTAGTTTAGAGGAGTGGCCAAACTACATACAAGTTCCTTTATGTTTTCAATGAACATAAATTAACTGTATAAAATCTTAATACTTATATACTTATATATTATGTATCAATTTATAATCTAAATCACAGCCAGTACACTCTAATAAATAAATAAATTATCATGTTGGTAGTTTGATATTGTATAATTACAATTATTCCTAATTATATATGTGATCTAAATTTCTAGTGAATCACTTGTTTCATGACCATAATTATTAACATACACAAATACAAAATGTAAAATGTTTGTGCAAATATTCAAAATAAGTTAAAAAAATACACAAAGGTTGTTGAGACAATTTTTTTTATTATTATTCATTTATAATCACTTGAGAGTAACATTTTAGTGGCAAGAATTGTTGTCATTAAGCTGTCAAATAAACAGTGTAAGCTGAATCTCAATATAGTTTTGTTAATCTTGCAACTGACAAAAAATGTTCTCTAAAAACATGAACTGATATAAAATAACAACACTCAGATTAATTGTGATGGTTAAGCTATGGTCAAAATGCATTTAAAAGGACAAAATGTTACATTCTACAAAAAAAAAATCATACATTAACATGAAAAATATATTCATTTGACATTTATGTGTCCTAACAAGAATGTGAAAAGTATTCATCATTTAATATTGAAAAAACTGCAATCAAAACACTAGTATTAATCAAGTATCAGACTATAAGACTATATATTTAAACACACAACCCCTGCCAGTCCTGTAAGCAAAAACTAATAGCTAAAAAGTAGTCAAAGTGTGCAGTATATTATATCTAGTCTAATGCCATTGTTTATGTTTGCTGTGCATTAAGCAGTACTGGTATAGGAGGTGCTGCTAGAGGAGAAGGTGTAGCTGTAGGTTGAAGAGTAATCTACGCTGCCTCTGCGAGATCCACTCCTGGATCCAGCACGGGAACCAGCCCTGGACCCAGAGCGAGACCCTGGGTTTGAGACATTGTAAGGGCTGCTGATGCCCTTGGTGGATATGGAGGAGGCCTGCAGCATCTTCATCCCATTGCGTTCCTCCACCATGCAGCTGTCCATTGCTTCTTTGTAGGAGATCTTCAGCTTAGTCTTGGGACAGGTCAGGTTCTTCTGGTAGTTCTGGTAGTTCTGCAGCTTCTGGGCTGCTAGACCATCCAGCCAGCCTTTGCGGATAGCCTCTTCAATGGTGATGCGGCGTCCGGTGTCAGGCTCTATCAGGCCTCCTGTCAGGTACTGAAACTCCAAAAATCTCTGGCCAGCCTCATAAGGTAACCATGATTCCTTTACTGCCTCGGCTGCTGACATCTTTCTTTTGGTCTTCACATCTTCAAAGCCAACGTAAGCTTTCTGGGCAGGTTTCAGCTTAATGGCCATGCTATCATCAATGATACTTTGATGGACAGCATCCTGCAGCAACAGCCTCTCACCTGTGGCAGGGTTGATGATGCCGCCTGTGCAGACCTGCGCCTCCAGCAACCTCTGAGCTGTAATAGTGTCAATGATGCCTCTCCGAAGCCCTTCGGTGATAGTGATCTTCTCTAAGGTTTCTGTGTCAAATATGGCTGCCACAGGGCTCTGGTCATCAAATGTCTCAGGGGGAGAAACTGTAATAGAAATGCTGCTGAAGCGTTTGCGGACGGTAGGGGATGACGGTGCAGCTTGGGTGGGGCTGCTGCAGGTAACCATGTCTTCAACATTGCTGGCTGAAATGGTCAACTCAGTGCTGCAGGTTCTGCTTGTTATTTGGTCAGCAATCTGGGTCAAGGTTAGAGTTCCAGCACGATACTGGTCCATAGATTTTTGGTCAATTACACCACTGTCAAGGCAGTCCTGAATGTCATACTGGGTTCCGGTTTTCCTGTCCACGATCACCAGACGTGCAGAGCCATCTGGCCCTGTGATAGTTATTTCTTCCCACTCACACTCCTGCTCTGACAAATCTAGGAAGGTGTCATAGTCAATGAGCTCCCGGTGATAGGCCTCCCTCACTGACATCTCTAACCCAGTGTCTGGGTCAACGATCACAACGCGCCTTTTGCGAAGGATATTGGTGCGGCTTTCCTGTGACTTTTGGGGCTTTCTCTTGTCTCTGAGTGGCAGGAGTGTCAGGCCTGTTTTTTTATCTGTGATACACCTCTCCTTCAGCTGAAGATATGTCAGATTCTCCTTAGTGTTTGGATCGAAGAATCCCTTTGTATCATCTCCTTCATATGTTAAGATCTCATTCATCTCCTCATCGAAATATCCCCTTTTATATGCAACCGCCACATCAATACGATGGCTTGCTTTGGGGTCGATAATGCCCCCACTGGCAATCTGAGCCTCCAACAGTCGTATTCCGTGACCTTTCTCAATAAGATCTTTCTCAATAGCCTGGAAGAGGGAGATTATATTTCCTGTGGACGGGTCTCTGTATCCAGTTACTGCCTTCTCTGCAGACAACAGCTTATTCTTAAACTCTTTACCTATGAGGCCTCTCTTTGTGGCTTCCTCTACTGTCAAAAACACATTGTTGACTGGATCAACAACGAAGCCAGATGCAGCTTGGGCCTCAAGAAGCTCCAGGGTGGTTCCTCTCATGAGTAGACCTTCTTTCATTGCCTGATAGAAAGGCAGTATTCTGTCGTTGGCTTCATCATAGATACCTGCGATACAAGTGGAGCCGTGGAGATAGGACTTCAGCTTGTCTTCTATTTCTTTGCGGGTGAGTTTCTGCAGGTCACTTTCATCCAGGAGCTCAGATCTGACAAGCTCTGTGACAGAGACTTCACCTCGGAGACCTAGAACTGTCATGGTCTTTTCAGGACCACGGAGCAGAAGCAAGCCAGAAACAGGGTCCACAGCACACTTCTTCCGGAGGTCACTGTAAGTGGTCTTCTCTCCTGATGCTGGATCCAGGTAGCACGTGGGTTTTTTGTTCAAAGCCCTGTAGAGGTCCTCATCGATAAGATTGCGATCCAAGGCCAGGTCTTTTGGAAGGAACACACTCAAAACAGGATCCAGGATGCCTCCAACAGACTCCTGGGCCTGGAGCAAGCGGATGGCTGTCTGTTTGTCTACATGGCCTTGTTTGCAAGCCTGACCCACAGATAACACTTTGCCAGTGTATGGATCTTTGAAGCCTGTGCTAGCTGCTTCAGCTTTCACTAGGATGTCTCTGTCTTCTGTGTCTACAATCCCTCTGGAGCAGGCAGTATCTACAGGCATCTTCTCATTAAATGCTGGGTCCACTATGTAGCCCGTTGCTGCTTGTGCTTCCAGGAGCATGAGAGCACTCTCTGGGCTCATAAGATTCTGGTTTTTTGCTTCAGTGAAGGGGATTTTTTTTTGAGAACCTGTTGTCATACCAGCAATGACGCCAGTACCCTTTAGACTAAGCTGGATGTCCACAGCTACCTCCTCCACTGTCTTTCTTCCCTTTAGGAGATCATCTAGAGTAGCTTTACTGATAATACCACAGTCACAAAGCTGATTGGCTGTGACTTTGCGGCGCACGCCATCAAATATGAGCTTTGATGGATCGATTGTTAGGACTTTCTCATCTGTCTGGGTCTGTCTACACAGAGTGCTGGGTTTTTGCTGTAGTCTTTGTATCTCCCGCTCCAAGAAATCTCTCCTGATAGCCAGTTCTGACACCTCCTTTTCTGAGCTCAGCAGGCGGGTCTTGTATCTCTCCTCAATTGTCTTCAGCTCCCTCATGAGCCTTTCAACCTCATTCTTCAGGGAGAGCCTCTCACGATCTACCTTGTCCCTGTCTGTTTCACACTGCCTGACCTGGCTGTCTCTCAGCTCATACTGACTCTTGATGGTGGTGTACTCCTTGTAGAGGGAATTCTTTTCATCCTGCAGTCGCTGTTTGTTGCGAAGCTCAGTGTCTAGTGTTAGCTTGATGCGGGTGAGCTCCTCTTCGAGCCGCTGTTGACGCTTCTTCTCTTGTTCCATCAATTTGAGCTTGGATAGCAAACTGTCCTTCTCCAGCAGAAGCTCAGTGTGTTGGGTTTGGGACTCATGGACCATTATGGATGTCTGTGGAAATGTAAGAGAACACATTGTTACAGCGCATATACCAAAAAAATGTTAATATTAACATATTCACAGAGAGGAGCACATATATTTTCCAGCTGTGTTTGTTTGTTAAGGTGTTTGCTGTAAAGGTTAGTGGCATAGTGTGATCAACATGCATATCAAGGCAAAAAGCATTTGTAAGTAAGTGAACCTTATGCAAAACTAAGCTGAAGTCATATTGTGTCACAAATACTAGCAGGAGTACTTTAAAATCAGGATCCGGCTTAATGCACATGTAACCAGTCATGCAAGCAGCAGTATAAATTAGTTTTGTTATTTGGAGATTATCCTTTAATGCAATCAAAATACCTCAATCGATTGCTTTTGGAATTTGTCTAATTCCACTTTAATCTTTTCTCTCTCTTTGGTCAGGTCATTGATGAGAGCCTGGAGCTCCGCGGTCCTCTTCGTGCTACTCTGAAGCTGGAAATGCAAGGCTGAGATCTGAGTGGCACTCTCTCCATCGATTGTATCTTTGCTAAGCTTTAGTTCGTCTCTCTCCTGTCTAACTGCCCTCAGCTCCTCCTCTAGCCTCAGTCTGTCCTTTGTCAGATTCTGCGTTAGAGTCTTCAGCCTTTCGATCTCCGTGGTGTACTCATTAAGTTGCCGACTCTTCTCCTCAATGGTCTTATACAGGCTTTCATTGCGTTGGTTGAGCTCGTGAATTCGGACCTGTTCCTGCTGCAGCTTCTGTTTCAGTGCTCTCAGCTCAGCGGTCACAGCTGCCAGTTCCTCCTTGGCGACTTTATGATCTCTCAGACTCTTGTCCAGAGCCTCCTGGAGAGCCCTGAGGTCCTGCTCATACTTTCTCCCAGAGTTAGAAGCTTCTATCTGAATAGATTTTAGTGAAGTAATAGTGGTGGTGTGCTCTCTGCAAGTATGTGTCATCCTCTCCAACTCAGCCTCCATTCGCTTTCTGCGAGTGAACTCCTCCTGAGCTGACTTCTTTTGTTTCTCCAACTCAGCTTCCATCACATCCAGCGAGGACTGAAGTTCCCGAATACGGTTCTGCAGCCTGGCAGTACTCTGCTCAGCCTTGGTTTTCTCACTTGTCTGCTTTTCCAGCTCCACTCGGGTGATGTGGATCTCCTGTTCAGACACTTTAAGCTTGTTAATTGCCTCCACGTAGGAGTTGTTCTTTGCATTCAGCTCTGCTTCAACTTGTTTCAGGTGATTGATTTCTAATTCCAATGCTCTCCTCTTCTTCCCTTCTTCCTCCAGGTTAAATGTGAGCATGCTGATCTGCCTGGCCTTTTCTTGATTGGTTTTTGTGGCTTCCTTTACTTTGAGCTCATCCTCTCCTCTCTGCTGCATTATAGTCTTCAGCTGTACCTCCAGCTCACTGCGTATCCTTGTCTCTTGTGCCACTGAGGCCCTCTGCTGGTTGGCCTGCTGCTCTGCTCTACTTTTCTGCTCTTCTGTGTGAGCAACAGCCTGCCTCAGTCTCCTCAGTTCTTCCTCTAGGTCTCTCTTCTCACTGGTGAGTCTGTCAACTTGCAGCCTCAGCTCTGCTGCGTCGTCTTCTTTCTGCTGCGAGGCTTTCAGGATCGTGGTCTTGGTGACATGGATCTCTGTCTCGTATGTCTGCTTAAGTTGACTGATCTCCTGGGTACACTGAGTTCTTACCTTTGAGATTTCCGCTTCAGCATTCCGTCGACGTGTGGCCTCCTCCTCTAACTGTATCTTCATCCTCTCCAGTTCACGTTCTTTGTCCTTCACAGCCTTTTCCAGGTCAATCTTGGTCCAGTTAAGCTCCTCCAGCTCTTTCTGTCTGCGGCGAACAGCCCCCTCATATTCTTCCTGCTGGCTGTTGTAGCGCTCCTCTGCTAGCCTTCTTTTCCTCTTTTCCTCATCTAGCTGATACTTAATTCGAGTTAGCTGCTCATTCAGATCATGAATCTGACTCTGTGTGCCCTCCAGGCTCTCCTTGGCAGCAGTAACTTGCATCACTGTGGTTCGCTTCACTTCCTCCATTGAAATGAGTCGGTCTTGGGATTGAGAGAGCTCCAACTTGAAGCGAGCCAGCTCATCCTCCAGGGATTTGTTTTTCTGGTTGCGTTCTTGAAGGTCCTCTTTCAGACGCCTCAGCTCTTCCTCCAGCATTTCAATCTTAGTGTTCCTTATCTGAGGAAAGCAATAACAGCCACAGAAAGAGTGTCAGTCACTACCTTTTATTTTGTTAAGAGTTTTACTTCCACAAATCCACTGCCTACCTTCATTTCTTCCATGTTCTTCAGCAGCTCACCGAGAAACTTGTAGTAGTCACTAGAGCGTGTAAGCAGTTCAATGTAACGGCCCTGGAGGTCAGCCGCCTGTTGGGTTTAAAATAAGCAAATGAAAACTGATAGTAAGCTATAACTACTATTTTTTGCAGCTATATTTTTAAACGATGCACAATCTGCAATCTGGGATTAAGAGGTTAATATGAGTTTTTGATAGAAAGGAAATATCACCACTGTAATACATAAAACAATCATTTCTAAGCCATATATTGATAACTATAATATTTATATATTCTAAACTATTTAACATGGTGTTGTTCATACCTCATGTCTGACCACAGAAGCAGGGGACTGCAGCATTGTTCTCTTGATAGGAATATTAAGCAGAGTTTCCAGCCCTGAACTGTAGGAAGCCAGCTGCAGCTCATAGTCCTGAAAACACACAACACTACATGTAATTCTGTGGCAGGGCAGTTTCTCAAGAAGAGATTCAAGGGATTCAAAGACTGTTACTGTCAATTAACTCTATATGTAGAACATACAGATGAACTGAAAGTAACACAAGTATAAAAACTATATCATAAGAGAATGGAAACATTGCAGATTTATTGACTACCAACCTTGATGGAGGCAGCACATGTGTCTGCATCTTTCTGCACATCTTCTACTTTCTCCTTCTTTCCTTTGATTTCACCGTGAAGTGCCTAAGCAAGCAGAAAACAGATAGGTAAATTCAATGATCTGACGTTTATTTAAAATATTGATACCGACTAGGTTATGTCAATAAACAAGGAAAAGGCGTGCCTTCTGTTGGCTGAGGTGGTCCATTAGTGTTTGGATGTCATTCAGCTTAACCATCTGAAGTGTATCCTGGCGCTTCCTGGCATTGTCTATCCACTGTTCCAGGGAAGTGCTGCTCTGCTGATAATGTTTCAGCTGTTTTTCTTGTTTCTCCAAGTCCCACACTCTGAGGAAGAAAAAGTGAGGTGGATAGGGATGAAAGGATATTTTTGGTGTTGTTACCAGCAATGACGAATGGAGGACGTGAACAAATATTCAAACAGGAGGAAATATGCTTACATGCATCCTGACCATACCTGCTATCAATCTGAGTTTGGATGCGGCGCCAACGGTCAGACAGCTGACCAACCAGCTCTGAGTACTTGGACAAATCCACATCACACTTGTGGAAGGACTCCGAAATTTGACCATTTGTTTGAACTGCTTTAGCCAGAGCCGACTCCATTTTTGTCAACAGGTCTCTTTTTTGCTCCAGCTCACTCTTCATTTGCTGTAATAGAGAATAAACACGAACATCAATTTCTGTCTCTGGAATGTAGTGAAGTAGAAGTAGGATGCTGGACATTAAACACAAGCGCCTTTAAATCATTCATTCAACTGTTCAAATTGAACACAGAATATGTGTCCAACCTTTAGTATGCTCCGATAGTTTTCCACCTCTCGCAGGTCCAGAGAGCTGGTCTCCTTCTCTGTCAGCCTTGCTTCGTGGACTTTAATGATATCCTCTGCCTGGAGAAGGCTTTGAAGCAGGGCCTTAAGTGCCGACAGTCTGTTGCAGACACAGTCATTACATTAACAGTGAAAAAGATTAACCTGATTTCACACTTTTTGTACACACTCAGAATCTGGCCTTATTTTGTGCATAGATAAAAATTAGCATAGAGTACAGTACCTCTGAAGGTATGCTGAGTAAAGACCCTGCAGGCCTCCCAGCTTCTGGTTGATGATTTCAAGTTCAGCACGGAGGAACTTGGCTTTCTCTGAGTCTGCAGGTATACCTTCCAGCTGTTTCATGATCTTTTCCCTTAAGCGCAAGTACTCATCATAAATCGAGTCCAGCTCCTGGTGCACACCCTGGAAAATCAAAAAATTGTGACATTTAGTTGAAGCAAATATATTACATTTTTAGATATATAATAAAAGGTTACATACCTGCAGCTTCTGAATGTGTACTGAGCACTCGTGCACACTGTTTTCCCCCAAAGGAATGTGGAGATGATTGGTGAGCCCGGATTCAGCTATCTCAAGCCTGCGTCGGATTTCTTGCAGGCTACTGAGCAGCGTAAGGCTGAGGGTAGAACTGGGAGGCTGGGTAGGGGTTTTGGGGACAGTTGTCTTGCTTGTGTCCGGTACTGCCTTCACCCCTTCATCCTCTTTTATTGTTGGAGGAACATTTGAAAAATATAAATTTAAGGTTATATTTTTGTACCGAACCGGTCATGCCATTGGTAATGAACAACAACTTGTGTAGTGTTAAAATAATTTATGACTTCGTAAAGACATGTTGGACTCACTGTAAGCAGGCAGCTGGATAATCAGTGTATCATAGTGGCCCTGTGCTTGGTCAAATTCGCCCTGCATTTTTTTCTTGTCATCTTCCCCAAACATGTCAGAGCCTTGGCTTGTGCGCAGAAACTCCTGGTAGTGAGTCTCCAGTCTTTTGATGATACTGCGATACTCCTCAGGACGCATCTTTGACAGCTGCCGGAAAGTAGAGACAGGTTAGGTTTAATGACCAATGAGGTCAGCAACATTGACTTAGATATAATTTTTTGTGACTTCATACCATGCTGGTAGTCAGAGAGTTGATGTACGTGATGTCTTTGACACAAAACTGCCAGGCAATGAGACTCTTGATGTTGATGTAGAGCTGATTCCAAATGGCCATGATGGCTTCATAATACTGCTCATTTCTAGAGAACAGGACAAACCATCAGTCAAGAGAAGCCGAAATGACTACACAGAAGACCTGATCTGATCTGCTTTCTTCCAGGCCACTGATTGTTTCTTACTTGTTGGCAAGGCCGATGCTGAGTGGGTTTGGTGGAGGGATGAGCAGGCACACGGAGGGAACCAGCATGTCTAGGCCTCCTGGTCCAGTAACAAGCCATTTGCTGCGCTGTGAGTTGTCCTTCAGGATGCCCTCATTGTCTTTTAATATGCCTTTCTGAATAACATACAGAAGAAACACTGAAATATACTGGTATTTCACTGTGTGTACATGTGTGATAGAGAGAACGTCACATAACCAACCTGGTCTTGTTTGAAGTCACATAAAGCCTTGACTATGACAGCGCTGCTGCTCTTCTCCTCTGGGTTGCGAGGTTTCAGTCTGACGATGGTCTTGGATTTGTTGACTAGACTTTGGACCTGCCTCTTATTCTCCATGATTCGTTCTTTATCTTTCTGTGAAGAAAAAAAAGATGGACATGTTGAACCAGGGCGCATCACAGTCAACAAATATCTTCGAGACATTTCTCCCCACAGCAGACTTGTACAAGCATTCCAATTAGTCTATTTAAAAACTGACCTAACTGGCCTCGCTTGCCAGACAGTGCACTATTGACACTCAACAAATCGTTAGAAATCATGTCACACCTAAAAGATTCCTGTGTCTGCTTGCAGTACCAAACAGGATGCTGATTGGTTCGGCCATAAGCACATGGCTTATATGGACATTGTGCGATCATATCATAATAATGGAGAAAATCCAGCACTTAAAGAGGCAACTAAATGTTTATTTAAGCTAAAATGATCTGACTGTAGTGCACACATCCATGATAAATACACATTTTATTTATATAATGCCCTCTAATCAGAGGTGGGTGTGGAGGTAGCTCAGTGCAGTGATACCTCCAGGTTTTTCAGGAGCTCAGTGAGAGTGTCCAGAGAGGTGTTCTTGTCACAGCTGAATTTATTTCGGATAGCCTCATGCTCCTTCTGCAGCTTTGCATATGTCTCATTGGCATCCTTGAAGAACTAAAGATGAAGAACAAAACATGTTCATAGCATGAAAACATATGACTCTCTTTTTATTAGATCAGGATCAAGACTCAGCACTTACTTGGCTGTAGGCAGAATTCTCCTTCAGATGAACATGGATGCACTTAGTGATCTGGAGGAGCCAGCTCCACTGGGTCTGTAAGGTGTCCATGTAGGCCTGAAGGTGCACGCAGAGTGATCAGTACAAATCCAAAAAAAACAGAAGAGGAAGAAAAAGATGCAGAACTTACATCAATCTTATCTGAGGCCGGATGATCGCTGTTCACAAGGTTGTCTGCTTTCACCTTCAGCTTGTTCAGCTCCTTTTCCTTCTCTTCCAGGTCCCTCATCAGCTTCTGTCACACAAACAAAAAAACACACACAAAAAAAGTTAAGAATCCTACTATGTTACACTGTGGAGACACAAAATTCATCTGACTTCAGTGTCTTACAGAGTAGTTCTCTTGCTTCCTGGGAATATACTGATCGATGTTCTTGTCTCCCCAGTCAAACACAAGCTCCTCCTCCTCCTTCTCATTCACCCACATGATGGCTCGGGAAATATCCTCGATGATGTTCTGAAGGTCGCGCAGCTGACCCACACGACTGTGGGACATTTTCTGCAATGGACACCAGGCAAATGTATGACTGTTCAAAAAAAGTAACATAACTTAACACATTTTTGAGAAAGAGTCCCACCTGCAGACTGTCCCATTCTTGATCAAGGAGGGAGAGATTGTACTTGTCTGACCGTGACATCTAAAAAAAAAAAAACAACAACATATTTTTCACACATATAAGGCAAGAGACAGGATGTTTAGTGAATAAACACATAGAGACCGGGAGAGCTTTAAATGAGGAAAACATGGTAGAGAAAGGCAACTTACCAGTTCATCTCTGGCACGGTCTACTTCTTGGCTCCTTTGGATGGAGCTGTGGTGTTTGTTGTGGCTCAGGATTTGTTTTTCTATAGCGCTGGAGTCATCACCCCATGGTGCTGTCTCAATCATGCGCTATAAATATGAAATGGTGACTGGTTATCACCTACTTAAGTACAATAATCTGCTCACCATAACAGCATTGTCAAAATCAACTTAAAGGATTATTGCAACATTTGCAACATCAGTCTGTCTCTCTCACAATAATCATGGTGTAATGCAGTATACTACACAACTGACCCTGTGGCACATCTCTAGTCCTTGAGTGAGGCTTTTGCTACACGCTCGACACACTATCTATCCCTGAAGAAATCCATTCTGTAATGTAGTCACACATTTATAAATATCTAAAGCTGTCAGAAGTAGAGGTGACACAAGTTCAATGTGATTACACTGCAGCACATTCTGGCTCAATATCTGACCATTATGTTTGTGTATACAAACAAACTTGAAACAATTCTAGTGAAGATCATTCAAAGTGCACAATAATGGCTGACCAGGAATAAGCACGATAAGGAGATAAAGATACATTTATCAGAGGTATAATGTTATTGTTTTGGTAAACACGCACAAATGTCTCCAGCCTTACAGTAAATTAATGACATGTATAAATCTGAGGACATATACTATAATCATTTTCTGCCCTTCAATCTGTCATTTTTCTCTTTGTCCTCCAGGTGTCAGTATACGCTCATTATGTCTATTGTTAAGCAGGAAACTATTCCAACTATTCCCCCCCTCACAGCTTTGATAAGAGCTCTGCCAGCAAACAAACCTCAGCCATGTTCTTTACTTGCATTTTTCTTTCCCTCTCTTTTACTCTCTCACAGCTTTTGTCCACTCACCACTCCCTTTTTTTTGTTCTTCATTAATACTTGACTACACAGGGCAAGCCCAGCTGTCTGCACTCCAGCTAATGTCTAGCTGGGGATTGGTAAACAAAGTCATATATCTAAATAAGTGTTTAATGGAGTACAATGGCAGACCAAAAGTGTGGAAAAGACATGTTTTATAAAACTAAAGCACAAATACCTTAAAGTAAATGTGATAACAAATGAGGGAGGGTGAGGCTGAAGTGCGTTTTTAGCTGGAAGGGAGTGTTTAAGAGTGGAAGGGCGTTTTCCCATGAGCATGTCAGAGAGCAACGACCGACTGGGTTTGAAGTGTCAGATGTCTCGCTCCTTTACTTCTTCTTTTCCTTTAGCTTCTACAGCTTCTGTACCATGACTGCCACCTCTGTCTCTCTCTGCTCTATTTCCTACCCCTCTCTCTGTGCCTCTTCTTTGTTTCAGTCCTTCTGCAGCCCTCTTTCACTCACGGATCAGGTTTTAGCAGCACATCCAGATGGTTTCAGTTACAGGAGGTCAGAAAGAGTGATAGACTGAGTCCATCCCCTCCTCCTCTCTTCTCTACATTTGCATTTTAAAAAAACAGGGCACACCACTACACCCGCATAGACAAGCATAAACATGCATTTACAGTAATTCAGGCTTAAAACCCAGGTGTTATCATCTTTAAACGTTCAAGGCAAGGGCACTGATTTTTCATCTTGTTGGCCAAGTTATAAGCAAACCTGTCACAACTACAGAAACAATACTTTGAGTCATTCTTGTATTTTTTATGTGTGAAAGCCATGCAGAGCTTACCTTCTGTTGGGCAATCCAGGCCATGGCATCATTAAAGTACCTCCCTCCATCGAGGGAGCCGACGCTATGAGTCTGAACACGTCTTATAGTCATAGCACTGGACAGTTGCTGGTTGATGGCTGTGTGCATGTGATGTAACTGATCTAGACTGTAGGATTGTACAAAAAGGGGGAAAAATACTGTGTGAATCTTTCCCTCACAGGTTTCTCTGCTTGCAAAACAAAAAAGATAATCTTTCGTCTTACTTTCTTAAAACATCGTTGGGTATGCGCAGTTGCTGCAGGTCTCTGCCGCAGACCGCCATCTGTTCCATGATCTCTGCAGATATTATCAAGCACCTCTCCACCTCTGCCGCGGGACCCCCCTGTATAAACACAATTAATAATACACACTGATCTCCTGTAACCTGCAAAATCATTATCTTATTTCAACTCACACACAGCAACAACAAAGGGCATGGTTGTGTTTGGTGTGTGATAAACTCACAGTGTGGAGAAGCTGCTTTGCTTTCTGCAGGAGCTCATTGCACTGGCTGGTCAGGAGTGCAGCTTTCTGCTGAATAGCATGTGCGCTACAAACAAAACATAAGAAAATTATATTATTTTCATTTGGTGTCATAGCTCCTTGATTTTGAGTTTAGCTTGATTTCCTAAAGACATAGGCTATTATAAATACACAGTCTCTACATAAACATGTCATTTAATTCATCCAACACAAACTTTATTTTTAAGGGGGTGTCAGAATCAGAATTACTTTATTTATCCCCGAGGGGAAATTCTTTTTTGTTACAGCCAACTAGAAATCAAAGATAAACTAAAATATGAAATTGAAATATGTAATAAATATCTAAATACCTACATAGCATTTAAAACCCTGAGTTGTATCTAAAGAACATATTAAAACCTTTACATAGTAAAGAGCATGACATGAATGTACAGTGTCTGAGTGACTGTTACAGTTCAGAGCTCAGAAGTTTGATTGAGACAGGCAGGAAGATATATAAAAAAGTTGTCATAATCTCCATCAACTCCACATCCTGTAACCTTTCCTCAGCAGGACTTATTACAGGATTATTTAGCGAGACAGTAAAAATGGCTGACAACCTCTAGCACAGACATTGACATCATAATGAGTGAATGGGAGGTCATTAAAGGGTGTGCCAATGTGATGCAATGTATTGGGCAACAGAAAGGAGTGATACAAGTGGGATTACTCGAATACATGTTAATGAAACAGAGGGAAAAGGCCTAAGTTTCCAGGTTGGTTTCACTCGCTGTAGGCCCACAATACAATTGTGACAACACTCACACAGTGTGTGTGTGTGTGTGTTTGTCTCTGCTATTCAAATGTGAGCTTGCAATGAACCTGCTTCATGACATTTTTCACCTTTATGGCGTAAATCAATGCTCTAAATCTAAATCTAGACCTCACTAAACCAAAACATAAATGAAGTTGTGGTTTGTTTCTATGCTGTTGTTGGTCCCACTTGTGTTTGTAAACTTTCTGCAGTTTTATCATTTAGTTTCCATTTTCTATTAAACATTCCAGAGCAACAGGTGATTTCTGGGAACTTACCTCATTCCACCACCTGCTCCCCCACCCATGCTTATAGGCATTTTCTGTCCCCCGACACCCCCGCCGTGCATGGAGGTCCTGCTGTAGGTGGAGGTGTATGTGTATCCGCCGTCTCCGGCTTGGTAATCCCCTTGGAAGCCGTTTCCACCGACGAACACGTCCTGTTTGTAACTCGTCAGATCCGGACGCGAATTGCTCCTTTGGCCCATCGTGGCCAGTCTGGAAGTGGATCCGTACAAACTCATTTTTTGTCGTTTTAATGTTCAAAAGTTTTCTAGTTGTTTCGCTCTACACTGTCCGAACAGCGGACAGACCGTGCGCCTCTCCCCGCCCCGTCTCCTGTTGCGCAGATACTGGTCTGCTGTGAATAGACGGAAGCTGCCTGCTTTGGGACAGAAACCACACCTTGTTGCTTTTACACAACCAAACACTGTGTGAAACCCACGCAGAGGGTGCGCTTTTTATTCTGCACTAGTCAAGGTGCAATAACTCTGGACTATGATGTGTTAATAACTGTACGCTTAGACACACAACACAATGCACACAACCAGGGAAAGGGTCTTCACGTTTATTAGATTAGAAACAGTCAGTAGATTTTAGTAAAATAAATACAATAATAAAGTATTGTATTATTTAATTTATAATCGATTTTATTAGATAATTCACAATGAAATATATACAATTATAAATATTGTAAGTTTATGTCAACAATAAAAATATAATTTCTAATGTAATCTATCTATCTATTTCATATACAATAAATATATACATACAATAAATATATAATTAATAAAATATAATTATATATAACATTTTAGTGTAAAATATTATGTATTTAATTATTTTTTATCACATATAAATAATATATTTAACAATTACAGTTGCTCATTTAAGCAAACAACTGTGGGTGCCACATTCATGCAGTAGTGTTACTTATGCAAAATATTGCAAGTCTTTAAAATGTTTTATTGTGTTATCTTTTGTTAAGTGTGCATTTTTTAAAGTAACTACTGTGCATTTGCCTGACGGCTCCCTGCTTTTGGCTACAGAGACACAGAATCCAAAATGGATGCATTCAAAGCCTGGGCTGTAACGTCCAACTGACGCTAATTAGAGAATACAGCAGCCAGCTCATCTAACCCCCACTGGAGTTAGTGGAGATAGTGACACCACAAAGAATTTGTCATCCACAGTTCAACATTCTTGAGGTCAAAAGGAGTCAGTTTGTGAGTTAAGTGTTTTGCATGCTTGCTTAAGCCGACTGACCTATGACACCAAGTGAAAAGAAAGGTCTTCTTAAGGTTAACTGTTTTATTGCTTTCATTCATATACCCTGTTTTTACATCTCTGTCTGCACAAAGTAGGAGTGTCTGATCTTGCAAAAGTGAAAGGGTGTGTATAGGGAGGGTCACACACACACACATACACACACACACACACACACCTAGTGTCAGTGTGAGGTGAGGAAAGGTTTAAAATATGTGTGAGAAAACAAACAGCTAAGGGTGAATTATTGCTGGTGTGTCTCACTGTGTAGATATGTGGCCGATACCACCAAAAAAAAGTTTTTAAATTAAGCTAAAGGAGGAAAAAGCTGACATTGCTGATGTGCACTTTGTGCCCTCTGGCCACTTTTTGAACTATAGCCAATGAAGGCTCCTCCCCTATATGACAGAGAGGTGTGAGAACAGAGAGGATGACATAGACAGACGGAGAGAGTCGTCCTCTCTGTTCGTGTCATCATGGTTTAACAAGCCCACACCCAAAACAAGAATTTCTACCCATTTGAGTCCTTTTGTGTTTGACTAACTTGGCATGACATGTCTATGCTGACAGTGTCACAGTATCCCACACGACAGTGTATTTCACTTACACACAGAATTTGTTGTGAAAGCATTTTTTGAAAGGCTCACTAAACACACCTAAAGACACACCCAAACGCCTTCCCACTATAGGTTATGGAGGCTTTGTTCAACATGCTTGCTTTCTACACTTTCTCCAATCAAAAAGCAAGACTGAGCATGTGCGACTTTGCACAAAGTCATCATTTATGACTGTTCTCCTTCCTGACATGAACAATTAAGAACTGAAGTCGAATAAAGTTTTCCCAGTTAAACATAATCCTGTCCATTCGTGTGTGTGTGTGTGTGTGTGGCCTGACAGTATGAGGACAAAGTAAAAGTGTTTGACAGTGTTTCTTTAGCTCAGCTTGTAGTAAATATTTAACTGGATGTTTGCCTTCTGCCCGTCCTACTACATTTCCTGGCTGTATTAAAGAGATTAGTTGACTTTGTCAAACACTGATATCAACACAGTGACAGCGGCAATAAAAAAGCTGACAAGGATTCAAT
Organism: Parambassis ranga; assembly: GCF_900634625.1. Lineage (NCBI taxonomy): Eukaryota > Metazoa > Chordata > Actinopteri > Ambassidae > Parambassis > Parambassis ranga. The sequence continues at coordinate 7,085,587 of NC_041037.1, read as the reverse complement.
TATTTATGTAAGCACGGTAAAAAGGGTTAACTCTGGTGATTTCACATCTGGTGATTCACAGTGACACTGATCACTGCTATCATTTCCAGACACTGATTCTGACATCATACACATGAATAAACAGTGAAAACATCCCTGACAGCTGGTGCATTAAAGTGCAGACAACTGACATTGTTATAAACTCAGCGTCCCATACAGGTGGCTCCTCAGACTCTCCAGTGAGTCACACAGCATGGCTGGAAACAGTTCTCAATGCTTTGAAACTGACTGAGACTGAGGCACAATAGCATAACATGGACTGTTTATAAGAAGTTTACTCCTCCTCAGGTCATTAAACTCTCCCAAATTCCCCAGAGTTTTATGGAGAACATGAGCTTTACTGCAAAAGAAAAACTATCCATATCACAGTGATACCAAATAAGACCTCTTTGTTGCTCACCGCCTGGTTTCAAAGAATGTTTTATTATCTAAGATGATTAACTGAGGCTGTCTAATGTGTGTACATTCACCTTTGTGCCGCCCTGTCTGTACATTTATCTAAGTTGATATCATCCTAAAAAGTAATAACTTACATATTTTACTCGTCGCACTTTGAATCCAAGGTACACTAACATTGTAGATACACATATGATTATGTTGTTCTTTAGTGGAAAGCTGTTGTTTTTGATCACAGTAGTGATTGCAAAAAAATCCCCAGTAACAAGGTGGAACATAAGCACTGAGTCACTGGATTATCTGACATTATCTGATGTTTTGAGTGAAAGTTAGGACACACCTGATTTTTTTTTTTCTGTTTTACACCTCGTATAACCAGCAGGTTTATGACACAGAGACAGACAGATAAAACAACACACACTGCACACACACACACACACTTAAGCTGACTCATTACATAAAATAGCCTATGGGGCGTGGACACACCTGCATTTGTTGCTAGGGAGTGTTATAAGCTAGTTTGAGAGATAACAAACAGCATACTGAGACGGTACAACGGTCGACTGGTTTCTGTTGACACACTGCCAACCACATATTCAATAACCACCGAAATGAAAAGCATGGTCTACATGATGAATATGTGGACAGGATGCAGATAAAATAGATCCGGTCATTTGTTTGTTTGTTTGTTTGTTGTGCTTTATTTTTGGACAAATAGTTTTCCTATTATTTGTTGTGAACCCCAAACCTGAGTACAAGGGCAAATACATTTATATTTTACAAACACAATGACTTTATTATTAGCTAATCATAATAAAATGAAAACACACAAGATTGCGATGCAAAAGCTGCAGTGATAAAACCGTAGTGCTGTTTCTCCATTCTACCAGCAGGGGTCATCAGTGTGTAATAAAACACAACAAGGCACTGCAGGTCCTGCAGAGAGTCCCTTGCTCATCCTTGTGTGGGGCCGTTCAGTAATAGTAATCTGTATAATCTGAGAGCCATATGTTAATAATGAATGTCATGTAACATCTAAGCCAGAATCACACTAAAGGTTAATTCCAATGTAATCTGCCCATGTAGCTTCTCTATTCAATACAGGCTATACAGCACTAAAAAGAAATAAAAGAGGTTTCATCAAACAACAAATTAGAGAAACTGATGAAGATTAGACTTGCATGATTAAACTCCCCTTGTAAATACAAGTAAACATGTACTACACATTATGGCCAGCAGGGAGAAGCATTGCTAAACGCACTCAGTAGAGTAGAAAAAAGCAGAAGTCACGTGGTCTGATAAATAGGCTATAGGTTATAGGTTTCTTATTATACTGCTTAATTAATCCACCTACTGCTTTCATTATTTCCATTATGTACAGTATATATCAGTGTTACACCACAAAAATATGAAAATATAATTTAAAACATTAAAACAAACAAATAAATAAACAAACACAAAAATGGCAAATGGGTGAAAATGATGAAATATTCTGAAACCTTTCCCCCTACTTTAAAAAAATACAAAAAATATGATTACTATAAGAACCATACTATATAAAAACATAATATAATATATATATATATATATAATGTATGTATATAATGTAATATAATACATTTTTTTATTATGTGGTTACATGACATAAAAACAATTTCTTGCCATTTATGGGCATGTGTGAAGAAGAAACACACCCTGTGTGGTGGCATTGGGTCTTTATTTATTATTTTTCTTTATTAATATAGTTTCAGTGTTTGGACTCATTTTGAATCTCATTTTCTTTGAAAGTGTTTACAGGTGGCCATGTTAGGGGCAGAGCCAGCCGCACGCAGTTTTTTTTATGGGCAGGTGTGTTTCGGCCTACCTGTGGCTCCCTCAGGAAGCACATCCGAGGGCTGTGCCGCCACAGCCGACAGACACACACACGCAGCAATGAGTCGGACCACGGAAAAGAAATCATGAAGTAGTTCCCCATATCTTCGCCTAAATCGCTGCAATCCGCCTTTGTTCGGGGGGTTGTGTATGCAGTCAGCTTTTGGAGGTGGCAGACGGAGGGAAGTGCTTCCTGATAATAAGGAGGTGCGTCTTATTTCCATTCCAGTGATTGACTGCGCACGGCTTTCAACGCCGGAGCCCGGGGCATTGACGCATTGTGGAGTCGACAGGGGGTAGCACTGCAACCCCGGCTTCGCTATACATCGGAGGCATCTATCGGCGAGACCGCGATGGCCGTGGTGCAGCTTGATACAGGGGACCATCAACCGGAGAACGGCTTCGTGTCCCCCGAAACCACGACGCAGGGGCTGCTGACACGCATCGACGGATGTGTTCTGCCGTTTCTCGGGGGATTTGGGAAATACCAGAAACAGCTGATCGTGCTGACATGGATTCCGGCGTTATTTATTGGATTCAGTCAGTACTCTGATAATGTCCTTCTCGCCCAGCCAAACAACACATGTATCCAGCCTTTGGCAAATCTCACTAACCGGAGTGCGGGTCATGCCTCATTATCAGACAGTCCACAAAACATCAGCGCACGACCGGCATCTTTATATGCCAGTGGAAATTACAGCAGCGGCAGCAGCAGACACATCAGCGGCAGCGGCAGCCAGAATGACAGTTCCCAGTGTCATTGCAATGAGTGGACGTTCGAGCTGCACACAGGACTTGTGGAGAACGTGGTCACTAAGGTAAGCTATCCATCTTGGGGATGGGGATCCTTTTCGTGATGTCATGCATCTAACTTTAAACATATTAGGATAGATTTGCATACACTCATTATAAAATCACCTTAAAAGCAAAAGCAAAACACTCTTATTAAAATCTTGTTCACACGGTGTTAACAGCTCTCAGATAGTGCCTGTGGTCATGCCTCCATTATTGCACCAGTACCCTGTGGGGATTTACAACAGCCACACATTGTTGGGACTAAAAGTAGTAGGATTCCATAGGTCACACACACACACACACACACACAGTGAGTCATTACACCAGCTGACACAAATGGGTGACCTGTGACAGAAAGGTGCCACCATTGGCACATCGCTGAGCTTAAATGCTGCAATCGCTGGTGGAATTTCCCTGGACATAATGGACAACCCCAGTCTTTGATTTGGAGCAAAGGTCATATGTGCATTCTCTAGAATAATGCAACCTAACCCCTGAGCAAACATCACCTGCCCTAACCAAACACCGGTGAGATATTACATTGTAGCTGCGGACACTTAAAATAGTTCGCTGTTTGTGTTTGAGTGCATTTACATCTTAATGTCAGTACAGGCAGTACAATATGTGCCTGAAGTAGTAGGACTGTGAGTTGGAGGAGGAGGATTCATATCTCATCACACCAATCAGCTCTTCTTCCATTGTGTGCGTGCTCTAATCAGGATATCAAGTTTTACTTGTGTGCGTAAGGGAAGAAAAAAAAAACATGATCCACTCAAGACTCGCTGAGCAAACTTAACATCAGTATCAGTGGAAGAATGTAACGTAATCATTAAATGCTTGCATATTCTTATCACAGAATCTGAAATAATCAATGCGACTATTACTTCACTCACACTTGCAGAGCAGAGTAAATCACGTTTTAATCTGCGGCAGGCTGACCTCTTCAGAGTGTGGCACACATGTCGTAATGACAAGGCTTATCACTTAGCCTCTCTATGCTTTATGGTAGGGGTGAGGGGGTGGGGGATTTGGGGGGGCACCCCTGTGATGCCAACAGTCCATCTGCTTATCACTGATGGAATAAATCAAATAAAATGCAGCCAGGAGCACAGGGACACTTTAATTCTTCATTTTATTTGCCATCCTTAAAGAGTAGAGTAATTTGGAGTTTAGTGACTGGGAGGCCTGTTCACTGTCTGAAAACTTGAACTGAATATGGAGTCATACATGAGGAACTTGATTGGGTGGATCCATATTAGTAACAACGAAAACATGTTGGCTCTCTCCTTGTTTAAAGGAAAGAAAAAAACCCACATGAAGGCATGGAAACATTGCTGCCTCTGTCCAGTCATGTTGGCATTTTAACTTGTAGATACTAACATTTGTGTTGCCTCTGCACACACTGAGAATGTCATGTTGACACTACCACCACCACGCAGTTGGTAAAAGTCTCTGGCAGTGCTCGTCTTTCCTTCCTGACCCATGCCGTTCACATTCTGACAAGGTCACCGTCGGCAGAAATTGAATCATGTGGCGCGCAGACCATTCCCGAAATGGAGCCAAAATTGAAGGAGAATCGACTCCTGCGCTCACCATTGACCTTGTCTCTCTTGACAACCTGTCCCTCAGTCTTCCAAGGCCTTCCCCTTTTTTTCATCACAGTGTAGAGGCTAGGATGTGACAGCAGGAAGTGATGACTTAGCATTTCTTACTGTGTTTGGATTACGCAGGCATAACTGCCTGGGCAATGACTGGGCTCAGCTGCCCGTGACACTCGATCTCTAAAAAGTGGAGCAGATTGCCAACACTGATGAAATGTGGTAGTGTCTATATCAGAATGTACCGACACATTTGAACCCCATACTACTCTGTTGCTGCTTTGCATCACATGTAAACATTTTCCCTGTGTTACAGAGGAAACATGCCTGCTCACTTTTTTTTCCTGTGACACAGAAAAGGTTGATGATGCAGGCAGCAGAAGTTGAGGTGGTGGTGAAGGATCCAAAGTGGTTAATGTGGAGACCCATCCTAATTGAGTCAAAGCTCTCCTCAGGGTCTTCCTTAATTGAACTGAGCCTTTGAAATGAGAATGTATCATTACTCAGAGACTTGCTGCAGCCTAGCCTACTCAGCTCCTATTTAGATGGATAGCAGCTGCATGCGCCGCCTGAAATAGTGGCCCGAGAACCTCTTCAGAGCACAGATTAACCTCTCTCACCACTGATGCCTTATGAATTTTCTTGTATGATAATCGGGCACCCTTGGGAGTTTGGGATTCAGCTGTTCGATGGCTTTTGGGACTGGAGCACAACTGTGACCAAACCATAAACTGTAGAGTGGTTTTGAAACTTATTGCGATGGCTTTAGGTTGTGTCAAGTGTTCCTGCAACCATGAGTGCGCGAGGGTCAGTTGATGTAAATATTGCTGTCAGTGGTTGAACATTTGGAAAGTTTCTGCACAAATTTGTTGTCATGCATATGTGTGTAAAGTCACCCCTCTGAAAACCAAAATAATGGCTGATGTTAAAAAAAGTAGTAGTACATAACTGTAAAAGAAAAATGAACATGTATGTATGTGCAGGGATCATAAACTAGGTTTCCACCTATCAGATATTGGGCTTCCCTGCTGGGATGATCTATTTACTTCATTTCTATGTTTAAAATTCTATTTACTTCATTTCTATGTTTAATATTCATGCCATGTCATGTACCAGCAGCACTAGTGGTAGGCATGACTCTCAATAAACACATAGAGCGACAACATGGAGCAGTTCAGAGTCAGCTGTGGGCAGATGTAAACACTTGATATGCCATACAAGTTCAATGGCTACTTACAATATCTGCAAAGGAAATGGTTGTGGACTGACACCAGGTATTGCCCAGTATGAAACCCTAAAATCAAACCGGACGTTGAGTGAGGAGGAGCGCATGTTTCATCGCAGACTATGCGATCTAGTAAGCCTATACGCTGTGACTATATGATAAGCTGATTTAACATGACATATGTACAGTTGTCACCAACAACAAAATTATCTATAGCGTGCCATGTTCCTGCTGTGAAGTCTGCTGGGAGTGGCTTGGGGCCAGACCAACTTAATGAACTGCAGTTCTTGGTCCTTCATGTGGACTTAATTTTCTAGCCTGTGGAGATTGCACTTGTTTGGAACATAGAATCACTCTTGTTTAGTCTTAAATTAGGTCAGAAATACTGAATATGCTCTTTAAGAGCTGTTTTTTCTTAAAGTGAACTGTACAAAATGTTCGGCTTCGGCAATGAAGACATTTAAGATGTTAGCTGAGGCGTCTGGGAAACATTTTCATCTATTTTTTTGTACATTTTATTGAAGGCACAGATGACGTTTTTGTAGTATTATTCTTAGAGCATATTGTATGAGAGTGATAAGGATGATATATTGTACAAGCACACTCTTGGGTACACCCAGCCCCAGTATCACAGTGCTAGAAGTTGCACACCCATAGATCTGAAAGATGATACTGAAGCTGAACACCCATGCAGGCCTCTCTGCTCTGTGTCCCTTCATACTGTTTACCCAGCTGGTTGGCTCCTTTCACTGATCCTGGATCTGTGTGGGACACTTTGAAACGGTCTCAGCTGTCCAGAGGCGACGACCCCGCTTCACATACCCAGTCAGCACACAATGACAGCCTCTCACAGCGTCAGCTGGGAGGAAAGACGCTTGTGTGACCAGAAGATAAAATTCTGCTGTGACTCTGTGTGTGTTTGACAAGAGTGTGTGCTGCAGGCTTGTTTCTGATAAGTGCTGTGTTGTAACACGAAGGGGTGAACATTGTGTCCTTCAACTTTGTTGTTTAGGATTGTGCGATGGAGTTGTTGGGTTGTCGATACATATATAGTCTCGTTGCTGACAGATACGTGTTGTTAGGATTGACTGTCAATAACCGGAGGCAATGAATAATAGATTGACAGACAAAGCTTTGCGGTTTCACCATCTGTCACTGTTGATCGGAGGAGAGCGTAACGGCCATCAGCCGACTTGTCAAACATGTAGAGTCTGGATAGTAGCATGACAGAGATTTGAAACATAGTCACACAGACATGAAAGCCTCTCTCAAGCTAGATATTTAACATCATGTAAGCAATTTCCTGTAAAGTGAAGGATATTTTTTAGTTTCACGCAGTGTGTTATCCTCTTTTACCCTCACCTTATGCTACCACCACTTTATAGGATTTCCACCCCTCAGTGAGGCGGTAGCACTAAAACTTGCACTTGGAGTCAGCAGACGGAGTCAGATAACCTCAGCGATGGTGTGTTGCTAGGCAGTAACTATGCAGCAGTCCCTCCATGTGTTTTCTGCCTTCTCTAGCCTTTAAGCATCCCTCTCTCTTAAGCTGGTCTCTGCTTAATTGTTTGCATTTCTCTGCATATGTTTGTTCGTTTTGTTGCTGCATTGTATAATCATTAGCTCTCCTTTCCTCCTTCTCGTTGCCTCTCCTTTTTGAAACCCCCACGCCCCCACCCACCCACCCACTCACTCACCCACCACTGTGTAGTTCAACGAGTGCAGAAATGTGCAGCTGTGGTTGAGAGTGTCTTCATCTGAACCTTGCTGGTGTGTAGACTGATCATTGGTGCTTAGTCATTTTGAGAGAGAGGTCAACAGACTCCCAGGGAATTCTTCTGCTGCTGCTCTCTGCCCTTTATTACTGTTCATTTTCGGTCAGCTAACAGATCCAAGTCTAAGCTGTCGATGCAGACTTCTATTCATTCTTCCCTAATGAGCAAGATAATAAATAGGAAAGGAGCAAGTGACAGAAATAATAGGGGGCACACAAGCGCAGATGCCCATAATTTGATTGTAAGCTCTGTCGGAGTGTTGGCCTGGAGAGAGACCTGATTGACAATACATGCAAATTAGGAGGTGTTTTTTATTAAATAAAACATGTTAATGATGTCAAGAACAGTTTGGTCACAGCACTTGCGAGACGTTGCCGTTTTGTCATTAGCATGTGACCTGGGAATGCTGACATTGGTCATCTGTTTTGCGGTCACCACCACCACATGTCTGTTCTGCATAGTCACCAAACTCACAGGCCCGAGAGTTTTATGGTGGCATTTGTGTCGATTTGTCACAGTCTCAGAGGAAGGCAGTCGTCCTGTGATTGCGCAACAGGAACATGTTTTCCTCTCTCTGTCTTTTTTCTCTGCTGACATCGATACTGAAACTGTGAATGAGTGGCATGTCTGGATCATGTGATGGCTGGGCGGCTGTGGGTAATCCTGGAGCGTTCCATTCTGAACAGGTCACCGTGGTAGAGGTTATGAGAGGTTAGAACCCCTTTTAGAGAATGTATAAACTACACTGTGTGTTTCCACGTGTTGTAGACAAAATACAAGACCTGTTACAGGGTTTTAATGAAGCAGAAAAAAAAGATCTTTCAACCTGACATACTCTATGCACCTGCTGGAACCACCACGCCCCTGTCTGCTTCTTTCAGCTCAGACAGCTGGGAGGCATATGCTGCCAGAAAAAAACCCCCAATATCCTCCTTCCTCTCTGAAAGCCGATCCCCTGGTTTTCCCTGAATCATCTTTTCTGCTAGCATCATTAATCAGTGATTTTTTTCCCCCTTCTTCTCCAGGTTCGTTCAAGCAATTCACATCCACATAAAAAATTCTAATACACCGCTGAGGCTTACACTTGAGTGTGAGGTCTGTTTGTCACGACTTGTTGCTGCTGGATAGGGTGTGCTTGGTGCATGCAAAGGCAGGCGTGGCATACACTGCGCTGTTTGCACTCTAGGAATACATCTGCTCTAGAGAATTTCAGCCACCAGGGGAAAATAAGGAGAGTTACCTGTATTATACCAACCTGACATCCTGTGGAGGAACAAAAAATAGATTTAAGCCTTTAGAAAACATTTGACATAAACCCTATAAATCATATAAATCATTCAATCCATGATGCTAGTCAAGATATAATAATATACCACCCTTAAAACGTATGATTTCAGCTCCTCATTAATAATCCTGTCTGTTTATTTGTCTCTACAGTGGAGTTTAGTGTGTGACTCAGCATGGAAAGTCCATATCGCAAAGTTCTCTCTGCTGGTGGGATCCATCTTTGGATACCTGGTGTTTGGAATACTGGCAGACTGGTAAGATTATGGCACACTCACTTGACACATACATAGAATTCAAATGTTATTTTTCCACCTTACATTTTCTCTCCCCCCCCCCCCCCCCCCTTCCTCTGTAGGTTTGGCCGTCACCCAGTCTTGATCATATCGGTGCTGTTCATGCTGGTATTTGGTCTAACGGTGGCGTTCTCTGTCAACGTCCCCATGTTCAGCACCTTGCGTTTCTTTGAGGGCTTCTGCCTGGCAGGGATCACCCTTTCCCTCTACGTCCTCAGTAAGTTTACCATATTGGCGTATTGACAAAAATTCTTGTGTTGTGCAGCCCTGTTATTGTGGGTAGGAGAATGCAAGGTCAGGTTCCCTCATCAATGTCCATCAGTGTTGTTGGGTAGAATAACTGTCTTTCTTACTGAACTCATCAAATGTGTTGACGCTATGATACAGTGTTATGGAGAAAAAAATAAATAATCTGTGGTCTTGATTTAATTTATTTGGTTGCACAAAAGAATGAATGAATGTGATTATTCTGTCGCATGTTATACTATCCAGAATGTCTCAGATGCTGCTGATAAACTTGGCTTCTTGCATGCGATTCTTTAGGTGGCATTCCAACCTTTAAAAGCTGTAGTGGTTTTGTGTTGTCAGGTTTGTAGAGTCTCCTCTGTGTTTATGTTGTTTACACAAAACAGCAACAAAGCATGCATGAATGAATGAAATGCAGAAACACCAGCCTCTTCCATGGAACATGTTTAAAAGAAGTACTGTGTCTTATCTGAGTGATTTAGTTTAGCTCTATGTCTGGGGCATGCTTATGTTCAAGCTAGGTATGTGTTGGGAACCTGTATATATTTTCATTGCTGTTTATTATTCTACTTATTTTGCCTTTTGTTAAAACATACCATAAATTTTTTTGCACTCACACACTCAACATAATTCTCATAATGATTAATATTTCAAAATTAATTTGGTCCATATCTTAATTATGCGTTGCCATTCTCACCAACAACCTGACATATCTAATCAAAAAGCAATTCCACTTTTAATTCTTGTCTCTAGCTGTGGGTAATGTTCAGCTAAAAGAAGAGTAATTGTGTTGCAGTGACCTCCTAACATTTATTAAACTGAATGCCTGCGTTGGGATAAATTCTTATTACCGAGTAACTGCCAGGCTGCTTACCCTTAAACTGAACTCCTTTGTTCCTCGTTTAAGCTCACCAACATGCGTCTTTACTTGGATTTTAATCCTTGTTAGTGCTAATCAATAATCTAGTAATGACAGAAGGGGTCGGGGACGGTGTGGTAGCTTGTCATTGCTGCAATTTTCCTTGTCACAGGAGGATGAGTCTGTACCGTGACTGTAATGTTTGTGGAGATGAATCCCCCCCACCCCCAGCCAATGTGACCTTCTCTGTGAACAGTAAAGGTTTTGATAATTACTCCGATGAAAACGCTGCGGTAGTTCCGATGAATGGAAGGGAAGGGACTTTTTGATAGCGTCCTTAAATTGGTGTTGCAGCAGATGACCATTCTGGCCTCAGCGATGAATCCTTAAAAGCTTTGGCCGCAGTAATTGACCAATGGGAGGGGAAGGGAGGGAGCAAGGATGAGATGATGAAGGAAGGGGCCCTCAGCGTCCTTGTCATTCTAATTTACTCCACTGTGTGTACCTTGAAAGGCACCCAAAATAGACAGACTGTTTAGTCGACTACCAGGACAAAGGAGAAAGAAAAAGGGGCGGAGTTAAACTCTATAGTGTGCTGTCTTATCAATTTTAAATGAACTGGACATCTGAAGCCTTTGTTTTCACATTAGACGTTCTAATAGTTCAGTAAATCGGGTACCAGTCTGAAGATTGGAAACCAATGAGAGTTGGTTTCCAACTAATTTTGCTTGTAGAAAAAGATCAGATCTTCAGCATGTTATCAGTCTGTTGTTTTATTCAGTTAGTGCATATTATGTCTGTTGTTTTGATCAGTATGGAACGCAGGTGTAGCTGTCATTGTTGACATTGTTCTCTGTCTCAGCGATGTCTGTCTAGTGCTTGCTCAAGCATGTCCATTCTCTTCCTTCATACAAACCGGGCTCGATGGTTCGTGTCAGCGGTGGATCATGAGAAGTGTCTCCTGATGTGAATGATGTCAGTGTCCTGCAATGTTAACTGGGTAGCAGTTTTAGCTGTACAATTAGCCATAGCATTAAAAATAAAAAATCCATAAAATCCATAAATACTACTGAAAAGGATAACTAAAATAAAATATTCTATAATATTCTATAATTCCATTTTTACTGTGTTTGATCTATATGCAGTCAAAGTATAAGATGGTTCAGCAGTGAGAATCTCACTGGTCTAATAGGAAGGAAACATTTAGCAGAGAAGCTATAATGTCATAAAAATAACATCCAAATAACTGTGAGTCAGAGTAAAGATCTTTGGTCTAATTCTCCCTCCTTATTTCTATCTTTCCTATTTTCACATTATTGCACTTCTCTCTTTTTTACTTTCACTGTCGTCCTTCAGTAACCTCTCTAACTCGTTTTCTGACTATACAACACAGTGATTGCAAAGTTAAATGTAGAGGTTACAAATCTCATGAAAAGTAAACGCGCCACCTCTGCAATCACATACCTGTGTGTGTGGTTGAACAATGGCTTAGAGGTCTAGAGTTTGGCAAGCTTCTCTAAAATATTAGGCTTCTATAGCTTTGTGGGAAAGTAACCCATAACCATAAGAAAGTAACCATAGTACTGACACCCAAATTTCATTTGAGGCCGGCATGACGCACCCGCACACCTGTAAAACTTGCTCGATGTGGATCCATTTTCATCAAGAACATTCAGTCATTCTTTGCTCCAGGCTGTTATTAGTATATATTCATTAAGTCTCAATTTGTCGTAACGGCGCTGGCTAGCACTGTAGCACACACTACACATTAACAGAGTTTAGTTGCACAGATGCTTGTTTGAGCTGTGTATAGTTAATGTGTTGCTATACCGCCGCCCATATTTCCAATCATACATGGCCTCTGTCACATGATATTTGCCCCGCAGCCACTTTGTATTGACAAAACTACACTAAAGCTGCACCAAGAGTAGGAACACAGTCGTTCAATAACACATTACCGAGGAGAATCAATCGTTTTATTTTCAGGCATTCTGTTTAGAGATTTCATTGTGTGGACTAAAAGCTTAGCCAAAAACTAACAACACTTTCTCAGTCATTATCAACCACATGACCTTCTGTTTTGTGGCTTGCTTTGTTTGAGCCCTGCTTACAAAAGGAAAGCCAGAGTCCAAAAATCCCGGCTTCAGCGCTGTTTGCTTTGATTACGTCACGCTAATCCGCCCTTTCTCATCAATCTATCAGTCTTCTTTTGGTGTTTCCTGGATATTGTGGTCTATGTTCAACTGTCACGATTTTTGTACTCGCCAAAAAAATTGACAACGAGAAAAACTGGAAAAGAAGAAGACTTTGGAAAGAAAATCCCATTGGTTGACACCTTTTAAGTTTGACGGCTCATCTGAATCCTGCCTAACAAGAAAATCCTGTCCAACACCATAATATCCTTTAAGAGCACAGCCAAGACCTGAGATAGCATAGGAGCTGCAGTTTACTCTCTTCCATGGAGGAATCTGCAGGATGATGGAGGCGAAGGTGTTGCATGGTAGCACACCCATCATTGACTGACATTTCCTGCAGACCAAGGTTTCCACTGCCAAATGCCTTTTTTTAACTCCCACACAAGCTAGCAAGCTAACTTCTGTAGAAGTCTCCCTCTGTCATTCTTTATCTGTCTCTCATTAGTCATCTCTTTGACATGATATTTCCTTTTCTGTAGGAGCCACATGCTGTGTGCCAGTGGCTGCTCAGCTCATGTATCCCTCTTCTAAATTATTTAAAAGGAGCTGCATTATTTACAAATATTATTGCATGTATTAAAAAAAAATCACATTTACTGTCAGTGCTGCAATTTAATTTCTCATCCAGAAACTAAAAATGGTAATGCACTAGGCTACTTCCCACTGTCCTCCTCCTTATCATGTCCTGGAGGCATCGGTCAGGAAATTCTACTTCTGTTTCCAGGATGTGGGAGAACCTTTTAAGACTGCAGAGTAATCTGTGCACAGCCACTATCCCTTCCAGGATGGCCTGTCGAAGCCAAGCCCACAGCGAGGGCCCAACTGGCTGATGTGATGTGACACGTGTACGGCTCCTGATACTAACTGCCTTACAGAGAGACAGAAGTAGTGGGGGTGTGGGGTGTGGTGGGGGGTGTGGGGGAGAGAGAGAGTTGGTGTCTGGGTGGTTTCAGACGAGGAGGAAATCATCAAGGCTGAGAGGAAGGTGGAAGAGAGAGTGCTTGAGTAAATGAGAGGCGGTGTGATGCAGTTACACCACCACCACAACTGAAAGTGTGTAATTGCTCTCCGTGTATTAACCAAGCAGATGCATCTGAGCTACAGTACTGTTGACTCCAGTCATTAGAATAGCAAAGCCCATAGCTATAGAAAGTCATCTGATGCTGCGCTGCTATTTATACCACAGTGCTCCATCAGTGTAAGCTAGCCTTTTTAGCATCACAGCACAGCACAAGGCTCAGCATCCGGTTTGCTGCTGCTAATGCATTTTTATGGAAACACCCAAGCCCTTCATCAGCGCCGGCCTACAACACACACACACTGCTCCACGGCTAGCTGTGTCATGCTATCTGGCTGCGCTCTGTGTGTGAAAAGTTTGTGATTAGCTTAAGACTTAGTGAGTGTTGGCTTTTTCCATCTTTTAATTCCTGCGGTTTCAGCTGTTAATTTGCAGATGTCTCTAAAGTCATCTGCGTTTGTGGTGGCATGCCTGAACTTGTCATGGGTGTGTGTATGTGTCAGCGAGATGTCTGAAAGTACAGAGAGACAGATTCAGAGAGATGATCCCATGATACTGTTGTTGTCATGCATCATGAAGACAACTGTAACCTTTAACGCAGATGCATATGACTGAGAATGGTGTGGATTGCCTTGGGGAAATAGCCAGCTCACTGTTTGTGCGTGTGTGTGTTTCTGGGTCGTAGGTTAACCCTCTGAACCCTGGGCAGTTTTTGCTTGAGAGAATTCAAATTGTCTTCTGGGGTTTAACGCAATAAATCCTTAAGACTGAACATGCTTTAGATCGACTTTACATGTTTCCAACCTCTACAGTTATTTTATAGACTAAAGAGTTTGCATGTTATTGTACAATTTTACACAAACGGTATCACAAATTCTTGGTGTGCCCTCTTTGTGTAAACACAGCTGACAAATAAGCCACTTGAATATTAGTACTTATAATCAATTCTTATTGTGTATGCGAATATCTTATTTATGTCCTTTTTTCTGCAGTGTTTGGTTAGTGAACGTATATTTAAAATGTCAATATCTCATGATACATTTAATATAGATGAAAATGTGACAGGTCTGGTAAATACTGAGGAGATAAAGTGCACAAAACATATTTATTTGTATTTTGTTGTTCACCCTGAGAGCTTACATTTGATTTCTATCAGGTTGACATAGTCTCATGGATCTTGTCCTGTTCTAGCTGAAGTTTCAAACAAGCAATCTGATTACGGTAGTTACGGTAAGATCATCATAGAATTAATCATAAACACACCCGATTGTTAGAGGACAATTTGCTTATAATAAACTAATGAAACCACATCCTGATTGATTGATTGATTGGTTTTGTATGGAGTCATTGGTAATATTCACATGCATAAATTGCTTGTGTCGTCCCTAAGGGCTTGGGTTTGTTTACAGTTGTTAATATATCCATACACTATGATATTGATATTCGTCCTGTCCCTGGGAGTGGGGGGATTCAGTGTTCAATACTATCCCGATGCTTGATACAACTGATTGGAAATCCTTCTGTGTGAGCTCACGCAGACAGATATTATATATAAGTATAACATGAAATAATAAACAACAAGGGCAGAGAGATGGATACAGAAGGAGGAAATATTAGAGTCTTTCTCACGGGAGGGAAAGAAAAGTGATGTCAATATTTGTATCAGGGAAGTAATATTGCTACTGACACACCCAGGACCTGCAATTGTGTTGATAGTGTTTGCTGTCACTCCTTTTGTACATATACTGGACGTACATGGGTAGTTGTTATGTACACAGGCACAAACAGAAGACAGGGAAGTAGATGTGAAATGAGGATGCACATGTGCATAATGAGATGGACATGAAGTTGTGATTTAGATGTTTGATGCACCCAACAAAACACTACACAATGTGTTGTGTTGAATTTAGAATCTGATGTTCACAGAGGACACAAGCTGAATGTGTATAGACCTTGTAATTATAGGTTGTATTGTAGAGTACATGGGTTCAAATGGCCTCTCTAACATTTCTAATATCATCATGTGTGCATGTGTGTCCCTCCAGCTGTCTGTGTGTCCTCCTGCATGCAAACAGAATGGCTGGTCACGCACACTTCATGCTGCAATGCTGTGCTGTACTTTGTCAGGTTAGTGAGGCCAGGCTCCTCTTCCTCGCTGCTCCTGTGTCAGCTGTAACGAGGTGGTGCCCTCCTCTCACCACAGGCATTAATCTCGCTGCACACAGATGAGGCTCATGGGGCAGCACAGGAGAAAAAAAGGAAGCTCTGTGTGTGTTTATCTGTGTAAAAGCTTTCCTTTGTGTCCATGTCAGATCCTTGGTTGTTGCTGCAGTCTGACAGACAGCGTTCTCTGCATCCTTCCTTTATCTGTCTTGCTTGTGATCCTGACCTAACCTGCACTCCCAGAACTAGACTCCGAAGACTTTGCATTTTATTTACTGCCCTTACCGCCCCGCCACATGACACAGTGTAGATATGCAGACAGGCCTTATGAATGCAACTTATTATCATTCTGTGTGCTAAGAATGACTAGAATGAACACAATGTATGGTGAGTCACAGACTAAACTGTGATTTTCACCCCAAAGAAGTCATAAAACAAAGGGTGAATTGTCCTCATTCCTCCTCACAATCTGCTCTGGCTGTCTCCTGATAAATAGGTTAAGGTGCAGACTTGGGTATTTTTTTCACTCTGAGCAGGGTTGAAGTTCCTTTTTGGTCGCTCAGCAGATTTTGTGTGCTTGAGGCTACATGTGTTAGGAGCATGTGCAAGTATGTGCCTTAACTTGCTGAATCTTTGGAGTGTACTTCCTGTTTAAAAGCACATGTGTTCAAATTCTCATTAACCCTTAGAGAAGTCATTTTAACCTTTGCGACATGCCACAATTTATATTATTAACATCAAGCTATCTCACGCCACAAATTTCTGAGTGAAGTCCAGTGATCGGGCCAATCAGCACTGAAAACCTTTGCACTTTCTTTTGATGAGTGTGGCAAAAAAAAAAATCAGTTCTTCTTTAGTCACGCTGAGGAAGCTCTAAGCCTGCTGTGGTTGGCCAATCCATGACTTAAAATTTTACAAATGTGAGTTGTTAATCAGTCACCCTATTCCCACATGATGTGTTCCAGAAGGCCAATAGTTTTCGTGCTGATCTCTCTATGTGTGTGTGTGGGAGGACAGGGGGGTGGGAGTAGTTGGGATATACAAATACACAAACATTATTTAAAGGAAAATACTCTCCTGGTGGTGTTTTATTGGCCTCATTGCTGAGAGTTTCAGCACACACAGATCAAAACAAAGTGCCTGTGGCTTGTTGGGGTTAGTCGGCATTCCATGCAGCTCCAGATAAGAGACTTAATCAATGAGTGTGACCTTATTCTAGTCAATAGCCTCTTTTCGGTGGTTGGAAGAAGGGACAACTGGAAGATACCTCAGGATGTTTGTGCACTAACACAGTCACACCATATAGATGAAGAAAGTCCCCACGGCATGCTCTTTGGAACTTATTTATAAGAGTAATTGTAAATAAACTCCCTTTTGTTCATGCTCAGAATCTAAATGATCTACAATCAGTAGGATCTTCAAACTGCACTAACTCTAAAACATACCAATGAGCAGTGATTCCTTTAATTGACCAGACAAAGGCCTTCTGACATTGTCACTGTGAGCATTTTCATGCTCCATCAGTGCATTGGCTTTCTGCCATGGATCTACGATAATTATGTTTTACTAATATTTGAAGAGCAATAGGTCCCCTTCTCAGGGAGTTCCCTGAATAACTGTGGTTTAAACAGAAGTGTGCACTTTTCTTCTTTTATGTACTCACTTTCTTCCACTGAGAATGCACTTTACCTTTGCACAAATAGTGTTCGATCCACACTAATGCCAGGCAAAGACCAAGGTTCACTGGACACTAATCAGGGAAAGGCTGTTTGCTGACGGTGCTCCACCAGCCTGTCACTCAGAGGGAGCACTCCAAAAGGTCATCTGCAGTTTTTGCACATGCTTATAGTGAGCAAGCACTTCTGTGACAACAGCATTACATGTTTTAGGAAAATTAGACTCATTACACTGAATAGCAGTAAAATGGATCCATGAATCTTTGAGCAGGATTCGACATTTCTTTCTCCACCACATTTTCCCCATTGTGGGACAAATAAAGGTTTTTCTTAATCTTAACATACGGTAATTTTCAACACTTAAGGACACTTTGAGTAAGAATAAATTGGATGTCAGTGCAGACTTTTTGGTGCTGTAGATGCCAATTTACTATACACACATGGCTCCAGTCTGTCATGCCCGTGCTTCAGGAGTGCTAGCATCCTATTTGGTGCCACACTTTGTCACGCATTATGCTTGTTTTGTATGGTTTGTGGCACTATAGCTCAATATCTCTTTTGTGCACGGTTAGTAAGATACAGTGGATTCTATGCTGTGATAAAAAGCAAGCACCCCTGACCAAGCCTCGTACAACAACTGCTACAAGGAGCAGTGTAGTGTTGAATGAGGTAATCCGCTTTGTTGTTTTCTTTTTTCTTCCATTTTAATGAGTGTGGCTAGGTAGCTAGCAATGATTGTTAATCCCATCCACAAAGCTTTACCTCATCACTGGTTGTTACTTAATGAGCAGACTTCTCTTGCTAAATGCTAAATAAATCCACACCAGTGGAGGTGCATGACATTGGAAGAGAAGGAACAGTGTAGCTTTCCACCTGTAGATGCAGACTTAGATTATAAACCACAATTATGCTATAAATATTATTCAAGGCAAACAAAGATCTCTTATCTTATAGCACTATTTTCCTATCATAATCATCATTCTAAACAGATTAAGAGGCTGGAATTATTCAGATAAACCATGGCATGGGGCCATATGGACCTCATGTGACCAGCAAAAGGTCATGACATTACCCTGTGGGTACAGGGAGTGGCTGCGTTGAGTGCCTTTAGTGGTCAATCAGCCTCTTTCACATGTAAAACAATGGGCCTCCTTGACTGTACTGTGTGCTTGAGCGACGTCTAGAGAGCCTCCGCGGCTCGTGCTGCAGTCCGATTCATATGAATTTGCCAGTCAGCAAACAAAGCAAAGCTTCTTTTGGGATTATCATCATTAATAATTGGCCTGATCATTGATGATGTCATTTCCTCATCCGTTTTTATCAGGTATTGTAAATAAATACCTGTTTGTATGGTCTTGCATGCCCCATTTGTTTTGTGACCTCAATGACCCCTATTTGTGGAAGTTTGTTGTGTGTGACATAACATTATTGGTAGATTTATGTCAGTAGGACAGAGGCTACAACACAGCATTGTGGGAATGCTGATCTAGTGGGTTGTGGAGGATTAGGGTCAGCAGAAGTAAGGAGCTCAGGCCTCCTTCTTCATAGCCTCTGGTCCTCATTTTAATCTAGCTCAATTATGCATGCATCTTTACTATCATATTAATGGATGTCATTTTACAGTAGCATATAGTAGGCCTGTACCTTAGTGCACATGGGTGCTGTTCCACATCTCCCTGCAGATTGTACTTTTCCGGTCACAATGCAGTGACCCGCTCAGTGCACATGACGCCTTACACATAACTGAAGAATTCAAATCCCATGCAGTGCATGACCATTGAACCGACACTTTTCTCCCCAGCAGCGCGCAGAGAAGGAGTCTTGAGGTTAGTTGGTTCAAACTCAGCAGGTCTTGCACCCATCGCCCTGCTCTCCGCTCATTGGCTTTGTCATTCCAGCTGCGATAGTGTCTGTGAACAGAGAGCATTATTCATGTCCTCAGAGGGGGGCAAGTCCTAATTGAAATTCCACTCTTTTCTACTGGAATGAAGCAGGGCCACTGACACCCACTGTATTATGCTGGCCCTGTCACCTTGAAACGCCCATCTGGAGACTGTTCACATTACTAGGGCAGCAGAAAGGACTCATTACTAAAAAAACAGTGATGTATAACAAAAACGGATGAATAAAGCAAGACAATATGAGAACACAGGCATTCCTGCAGTTTTATGCTTCGGTGTGTGAACCTATCCTCTGTACTGCAGTAACTGAAGGGCTTGGCTGTCTGTGGTTGCTGGCTGCCAGTGTGGTGTGCATGCTAATGACTGAGTGAATGAATCAGTGCCATTCTGATAAAGGAAAAATAAGTACAAGGAACCTCTTTCTAGTTAGTTTGACAGTCACAGACTGTCTCAGAACAACATGTACACAGTGGTTTATTGTCCTTTTTTAAAGTTAATCAAGTCTATTGAAAGATTTTCACTATCGAAATTATTTTCATATAATACAGAGGAGAGCAGCAGATACTCTGTATATTTTATCTTTAATGAGTTCAGTTAGCTGAGTTTTTTCTTTGTGTTAAAGGTCACTGTTGTTGAAATTATGCTGTCAGGATAGTATCCTTGTTCCGGCCTGTCCGTCTCACTTACTCACAGATGTGTTCTGTTTTGTTGGTTGACTCATCAGCTCAGCGCCTGTCATTATGAGGAACAATCAGCTGATGTTCAAAGCTTTTTAAATGATCCCTCAAATACTGCACTTTTATTGATCTCATATTCTCCCTTGACCACACACTTAACATCTGTTTTTATTTTATAATGTACAACTACCTAGTTGTATCTGTGGCTGTGGTTTTCCCAAGCAGAAAAAAAATTAAAAACTCATGCTGTCTTTCTTCTCTCCTCTTTGCCAGGAATCGAGCTGTGCCTGCCAGGATGGCGATTTTCCATGACCATGGTGGCTAGTTTTGTGGTTTTGGGCGGTCAGCTGCTGATGCCCGGGGTGGCGTACCTTTGTCGTGACTGGCAGGTACTTCAAGCTGTCATCATCTGTCCCCTGCTGCTTATGCTGTCCTACATTTGGTAAGAAAAAGAGACCTCAGCATGTGCTGCGATGTAGAACACAGTTCTGATGTACCTGTGTCTTTCATTTTAATTATACACATATACATCCTCTGCCTAAGTAGGTGATGCCATCTGCATTCAAAACCTACATGTGTTAGATCTCAAGGATTTAGACCACTTTCCATGGTCTAAATCAGACCTTGTTAAGCCCAAGATGCTTGTGTGGATTTATATTGTTTGGTTAAATCTTTGCTTACAAGGACATTTTTCAGTAGTTTATTTAATTCAGCTGGGAATTGAAAAGTCTTTTTGTTAACTCATTTACTTTGACCTCTGCAGTCTCTTTTGCTAAATCTCAGGCAATAAATACGTGTTTATTTTTCACTGTTTATTCTCGGGTGATGCACGCTGCTGTACAGTGTTGCTGATGTGTACAAAGACAGCAGAAGAAAACCCAAGAATATAGATTTTGTCACAGACCTTGGCTTTCTTCCAGGGTTTGCCTGAAGAACAATGAGGGAGTTTCCATTCACAAACAGCCAAAACAACTTGAGGGACACATTTTTAACCATATATTGGTGTTAACAACTAGATGTGTTGTAACTGTTTACCATGTGCTACATGTGCATCTGCTAGACAGCACACCAAGTAACTTAGGTCTGTTTGCCATGTGAAGATTTTTGCAGGTTTCCATGGCAACATTTAAACTTGGCCTATATATATGCTTTAAAACATTTTACCCTTCAAATCCCCATAGTACCCGCAGAGTGCAACCAATGTGCATCTCGTGTAGTGTTTCAGAGGAAATGCACAACAAACAAATGGACAAGATAAGTGCAGCCATTAGTGTGCACAAGCGACCATGTAGTCAGAAGCAACTATATATTTGACTTGGAGTACTGGTCGAAAGTTTGTGAGACTTTTTTCTAGTGTGCACAAATATGACATAAATCATAAGCTGATGTTCACTTAAGTCCTGTAAAAAGAGAACCCAGTCAAACAAATGACACATAAATATTTCACATTGTCATTTATTATTTCAAGACAATGATCGATATATGTGAGTGTTTAAAGCTTTATCACACTGCAGACAGGCAGCAGTGTTCTCACTGGAGAGGGCTGGCTTTCTCCTTACAGCTCTGCCATGCACACCCTGTTGTTCAGTGCTCTCCTGATTCATGAACATTAGCATTAGCCAATGTGAGAGATGTCTTTAGTGGACTTTTACTTTTTGGAGTAATATTTGGATTTGTGGAGCCCAAATTCTTTATAGAAAATTGTGTAACCTTTTTTCTGCCCGATGAGCAGGAACAGCTCCTCTGATAATGCAATTACACACTTCCAAAAACACTGTTGTTTAAATCAAACAGGACACTCCCTGACATCTTCCATTGATTGAAAACACCTCTGAACCAGGGCATTCTTATAAATAATGAACTGCTAATTTGTGAGGTTCAAATACTTTTTACCACTCATATATAATATGTAATATTGGATCATTTCATGAATAAGTAAGTGAAAAAGTTAAATATTTCTGTTTATTCTGTTTGATTTAGTTCCCTGTTTCACCGGTCGGGATTTGTGATTTGGGTCTTATCTAGTTGCACAGTGAACTCTGTCCTCGCACAGCATAAACCACTGAGATGTAGAATACAAATACACGAGTCAGCCTTCATGAGAGCATTCTGGGAATTTAAAAAAATGAGGCCATGTTGACTTTCTTAATCCAAACAGTGTTTATGGGCACAAGTTAAATTCATCACGAGTGGCTGACTCCACAAATACAGAATACAGCTGATTGTGCTACAGATTTGAACCCTGCAGGTGATCTAAGATTGCTGAACTATGGAAACCACATTAGTGCAAAAAATGATGAAACCTGCACTTTTACTTGTTTTGGACACCAACTTAAACCAACCATGACACATGGCATGTGAATTTACAGACTTCAGATCTTCAGTTGCATTGTATTCAAACAACAAAATCAAGGTTTGCAGTAGCACTGCTTAGCACAGCAGTGAGTGAGATCACAGCCAGCCTTTCAGAGGGAGGACTCTCTTCATTCTGACTCACTTTTTTTCATGTCATATTAACAAGGACATCCCCCGTCTTTTTGACAGGATCTTCCCTGAGTCACTGCGTTGGCTGCTGGCCACACAGCAGTACAGCCGCTCCAAGTGGATCATGGGACACATAGCAAAGAAAAATGGAGTGAACATGGAGCTCGACGTAGATAACATCCAATCAGGTATAGTATTAGCATTAAAAAGCTGCATTTTATATGTAATATTTATTGATATTTCTGCTGAAATACATCTCTGCTGTAGCCTGCATTCAGCTGTATCCCCCAGCTGTGCGCCTTCCAAAATAAGACAGATTGGCAAGGTTACGTACATTTCCTGTCTTGTTACCATAGTAACTTCCTACTACAGAGGTAGCAGTGGGTGTTGAACATTACATTATGACACTTTCAGGCGCTCATTAATTTCATTACAGCCTGGATGAGTGGACATGAGCAGACGTGATGGTGTACAGAGGGCAGATGGATGCAGGTCAGGCACTTTGACCTCAGGTCAACTTGTCTACACTAAGAGGCAAATGGCAAAGTGAAGTGTGTTGTGATTTAACAGCACAGATTTTCCAAAATGTTTTTTTCTTTTTTGCCTAACTGTAGTTATCAATACATTTGGGGGAGGAAAAAAGTGCTATTACTGGGGGAAAAAAGGGCTTCTGGAGGAACCATCGACTGTGAAATTGACTTCTTTAAAACTGTGTGCTGATGCAGCATTTAAAGGAAGAAAAAAAGTGCTTTCCCACAGATGTTAGTTTACCAGTTGTCCATGACCCTTACAGTACAGTTTCATACTTTCAACACCACACTGTAAGGCACTGACTGTTCTTGATTATAGGGACATCACAAAGCGCTGAGGCATGACAGATGCATGTGTAACCGCTGATTAGGGCCATCTTTGGAAAGTGAGCGTGATAATTTACATCGATCTGAGTGGGGATAATCTTACTCAGACGTTTGTAGCCTGGCCAGGGGATCACTGGAAAGCCTGAGTCGTTCAGCCAGAGATAACCTTGAGGGGGTGGTGTGGAATGCTGTCACATGCCTGAGTCAGTGTGAACGCACAGTATCACAAAGGCATACAGAAAGTGTGTTTCTGTGGCAACCCTGCAACCTGATACCAAAACTGAAATCTGTATGGGCTATGTCATACATCAAGCAGCGGCTCAGGGGTGTTACCCACTCAGGAACTCTTCTTCTTCTTCTTCTTCTTCTTCTTCTTCTTCTTCTTCTTCTTCTTCTTCTTCTTCTTCTTCTTCTTCTTCTTCTTCTTCTGGGAGTGTTGTCATACTTGTCTCATGGAGCAGCAGAAGATGAGCTGTGTGGGATGAAATGTTGCTCATTAAAAATATATGTGGAATTTTCACTGGGTCAAAAAAAAAAAAAAAAAAAAAAAAAAAAAAATCAGCCATGTCCTTGTTTGACACTTTTGAGATACCCAGACTGGTGTGACACTTTTATTTATAATTTGAAAGCTCAAATTATAAATAAAACTCAGAATATTTATCATGTTTAGTGAAAAAAAATGTTTATAGTTTTCTCATTTTTGGTTAGGGGCATGAAGTAATGCTAACATTGTTCTGATTATTTTATTTTCAGAACTACAAAGAGCTCTGCAAAAGAAACCAAAAAAGACATGCATTGTAAAAATGGTCGGTACGAGGAACCTGTGGAAGAATATTGTCGTGCTCTGCGTCAACTCGTAAGCCTTCTCCTCATGTATTAGTGTGTGATTTATGTGTCATTGTGCTCGTTTGCGTGTGAAAATGTTAAAAAATAGCATTGCAGGTGTGTGCCTCTATGCTTTTGGGATACTGCCTAGCTGTGTGCAGCCATTTTGTGCCGCCAAGATGCCACTGTTAAATTCGGGAGGCTGAATATATCATTGATCTTTACCCCGTACTTCTGTCTCCCCTTTCATCTCCAATGGGAGCTCTCCTCTCCATTCTCTCCATCTGAGACAGCAGCTCTTATAGCTAGGCAGACCCAGCTTTACCTCTGCTTCAGTGCACGGTGTCCCTGACTCCCAGAGACAGTATAAATTTTACATGAGCTTTGTCCTTATGAAACATTAGACAAGGAGAGGGAGGGTGTGAGCGTTTGGCTGGTGTTTATTGTGTGCTTGTGGGGTGTGTTCCTGCGTGTCAGTACGTCAGTGTTTACACGGCTTTTCAGAATATGTTGAGGTAGGGAGAAAAAAATGAAGATCTGAAAAATGATAAAACTGAACTGTGTCTTTTCTTATTTGTTCACCATATTCACAAGTTTCCTTGTTTTAAATGCATTGCAATTCAGAACCAGCTTTGTTTGATATTTCCTAATGCCTTTACCTCATTACTTCCCTCTCTCTCTGTGTCTTTGCTCTGTATCCAGTCTAACTGGTTATGGGATCCACCACTGCTTTGCCCGTAGCATGATGGATCACGAACCCCAGGATACCACCATGTTCCACAACTTCTATGCAAACTACTACACCATGGCGGGCATTGCGGTGGCATCGTGCATTGCGCTGTGCCCCGCGGTAGGCCTGATGGGCCGGCGTGGTGGCCTTCTTATGTTCATGATCATCACTGCCCTTGCATCACTCCTGCAGCTTGGACTGCTCAACTGTGAGTACTCTATGAAAACCACATGTGCTTGGACGTGGGGGATTCTGCTCATTCTTCAGGGGTGATGTAGTTTATGATGTTAGAATGGGTGGTCCCGGTTACTCCTGTAGATTGCAGCACAAGAACGTCTCCAGGAGTTGTTGGTTACATTATGGAAATAGATTTCTTGCGTGAGATTAGATGAGCAGATGATTAGCACTCTCAGCTCGGCTGTTTGGAGCTGTTCACACCCAGCGCTAACATAGCTAAATCTGATCACAGACAGCTTTAAGTGTGTCACTTCACACCAGCCATTAAAATGCATCTCCGAAAACTGCTGGTGACTGGGCATAATTTTCCTGCTCTGTATGCAAATAAACACTTATCTTTTCCATTTGCAAACATCACACATGCTGTTGTTTTTACCAGTTGGTGCAACGTACTGTATGTGTACACATAACCGGAGCAGAGCACAACTCCATGGCAATTTGTGGCTCAAAAAGTCAAAGATGAGCCGCTGTTGCTTTCTAATGTTGTTTTGTCGCACTGCTGTCAAGTCATATGCCATAGCTTCTGCTGCACAGGATTGTGGGTCAGAATAGCCAGAAGAGCCTGCTGGCTTTCACACTGTAGAATATGATTGCATGTAAAAGAACATCCTGGCACTTTTGGCACTTTAAACCAGACAATGTATTGGGACATATTAATTATTCATTATTATGAATATATGTATTGGTATCAGTGTGTTCCGGGCAAACTAAATCACACTAGACATACACATGAACTGTAATGTGACATATTTTTATTTTTCATTTTTTATTATTACTAGATCCATTTTGATATTTTCCAATAGGAAGAACACAGATACAAATAATAATGCATTCTCATGTCTTAGTAGTTTTGTAATGGAATGGTTGAACACGATTACTCTGTTTTAGTCAATGTGTACCACAAGCTGATCAAAACAGTACACGCCAGTTCATTCTGTTACAAATGAGCGAGACTTAATGTTTAACCCGAGTCAACACATCAAGGTTACACCGATGTTTCATGTACCCTTTGAAGCTGTATGTTATTACTTTGCCTAACACGTGTGCTTGTTTTTAATGTTGGTGCTTGTAATGTTTGATTTATCGGCTGAAGCTGCTGGCTGTGATGTCACTGTTCTGTGTATCTCACTAATGTTAATCTCTTTATTTCTCCAGTGCTGGGGAAGTACAGTGACCACCTAAATATAGGTAAGTCATATATTGTTCTTCTGATTTGCTGATAAGTTGAATTATGGAACATAAATTGATCAGTAATTGGGTCCTCTCCCTATTTATCCCTTTAAATATATGTTGAATTGTCCTACACAATGAATCATGTCACTTTTATAAAATGTGCTTTATTCAGATATCCACACATTTAAAGCAGTCATCTATATACAAACCCTGCAGACACACAGTGAAACCTTAGATGTAATTATCACTAGCTTTTTCATTTATTTATCCCTTTGTGTTGAAGAGGGTTGGCGTCTTTGTTAAGAGCTGCGAGGCCTTCCTTCTCCTCTGTATAGCAATCTCTTTATTCTCTCTCATGCTAATCCCCCTTTTGGAAGCAAGAGCGTCTGCCTCCTCTGATCCTCTGTATGCCATCTTTAACACATTTTATTTTAACACACATTCAGAGCATCTTAGATTGGCTCTTCATTCACTTTCCCTAATTTATTGACATGTTACTATAAGGATTTCTCAGCTCAGAAAGTATTTGTGATTGCACATATTGCCAAGCTTGGATTGGATAAATTGTCTAGCACAGCTTAATGCTGATTGGTTAAACTTAGCATCTCCAACTCAAGACAGGAAGTGCATTTTTTAAACTGGAACCAAACGCATATGAGCAGAACCAGAAAGGAAAGTAGGACACGAAATGGCTTGAAAGAGCAGTGTTGACTTGAGTTCTACACTGAAATATAAGAGGTGAAAGCTCTGATGAAGTTGCACCACCCTTATGCTTGCCTCTCAGTTCTTGCAATGGAAAATCACACCTCTTTTATCAGGTTACATCCTAATGGTCATGTGAGTCAAAGATAAGAATGTTAATATTTTATTATGCATTTGTGAGTCTAAACATGGTGGCGATTTAAAAATACTGTGCATTTTAATACTTACAACAAGAAATACAGTGACTGATAAGACTCCTAGTTTTGGCCTATCTTTGTTTCCGTATAACTTTCATGTTCACTCTTATCTCTTCTATTTAGCTGAATTACAACTTACAAACATTTTGTCCCAGCCTGTATTTGCATGTACTGTTGTTGTTGTCCTTTCACTGATTGTACAGGACACTGAGTGAAATTGCTCTATTTGTGTGTGTGTGTGTTTGTGTGTCTCCGGTTTTGTCTGCAGAGCGTTCTGATACGCTGAATAAGAACTTCTCCATCGCCTTCTCCATCATCGGTATGTTCTCCTCCCACGCAGTCAGCAACCTGAGCATTTTCTTCTGTGCTGAGATCACCCCAACTGTGATCAGGTAAACCTCCTCAAAAGACCAGGGCTGTACCACCAGAGAAAGAGTGGGGGTGGGGGGGAACTGTGGTTAAAAATATAGTCATCCTCCTCAAAGGAGTAAAAATCTTCAGGATAAAAATCCATTTGGACTGTACACCTGTTTTATTGTTCTGATAATCTTATAATTCAGAGGATGCTTTAGCTGTTTTCATCAGGACAGCGTGACCTGCCCCACCTCCTGTTTAATGCGGGCATGATATTATTGAACTGCAGAGAAACAGGAGACTCTCACAGTTCAGTGTCAAATGTAATCCACATCTCGAGCAAATTAGCTGTTCCCTCTGGGAATATATGACACGGCACTCAATGATCATTACACAGCCTTTCTTAAACAGTGTCGTTGGTCTGACAGTGTTCAAACGGCACCATCTGATGGCAGACTCGTGCAATGACAAAAGATGAACAGACTGCATGAACAGGAGGGTGTTTGGTGGTACTGCAGCACTCTCTGCTGCTATGTGATAAAAATGGCAGAAAAGCAGGGAACAGGAATGGAGCTTCCCTTTTGTATAAGCTATAGATTATGTGATTTTCCTTCTAGGTGATAACCATGTTTTCTCCCCACAGGGGTGGTGGTGTTGGCCTGGTCCTTGCCAGTGCTGGCTTTGGCATGCTGACTGCGCCCATCATGGAGCTCCACAATCAGAAGGGCTATTTCCTTCATCATATCATTTTTGCATGCTGCACCCTCATCTGCATCATCTGCATTCTACTGCTGCCTGAGACTCGCAACCAGCCACTCCCTGAGACCCTGGTGGATGGTGAGAACTACACACGCCAGCCTCTGCTTCCACCAAGGAAACCTGGAGAACAGCGCCTCCTGCTGGCTCAGTCTGAGAGTAGCAGAGACTACACCAGAGTGCATGACACACCACTCCACGAGGCAGCTGCCACTGCAGTGTCCACCATGGACTCGACCGCCTCCTCTGCCGTCGATTTGACTGCTCCATCCGTCGGAGACATGTCTGCCCCCATGTTCATGGAAATGCAGCCTTGCAAGCCTGAGCCCAAAGACCTCAACGGTCACTCGGTTTCTCCTACCATGACCCCTATCACAGCTCTTGGTAAAGATGGCATCACACACATCAGTAAAGAGCACCTGCTGTCTTCCACTCCTTTACGTAAGGCCCCACACGTCACAGACCCTCTTTTAGCTGATGCAGAAGAACCTCAAGCAATAGTCTTGGAATTGGTGGAGCTTAAGGACCCCGACATTCCAGACATGAATGACATCGGTCCATCTCCTACCGGAGAGGCAGGCACTCCCCCCATCCCTCAAACAGTGCCTGCCTCTTCGTTGATCTGCACCACACCCATCATTGAACCCCCACCTAGCTCCACATTAGAATCCCCCAGCCCAGTCGGTAATGACGTCGACACAAAATCTGGCCCACCTCTGCTGGATGTGACTTTAGCAGACCCCCCTAGGAGTGACAGCCACACTCCATCCCCTGCTCCCTCTCCAACTCCACTGACAGACGGTGACATTTCCACTCAGCTTCCACCTACTCCACACTTAGACATTCCAGCTCAGTTAGAGGTTGTAGATGAAGCTACATTTACTCCCATTAGAGACTCCCCTATACCTGCTGTTGTGGACTCCCAGTTAGATTCTACCTCTCCTCATCTTAACAAAACACTTTCTCGTCCCTTATCCCCCTCTAGCTCAGCCGCTATTTCACCTTCACCCACACTTCCTCCACCCACTGACTCAGGC
Source organism: Parambassis ranga (assembly GCF_900634625.1). Taxonomy (NCBI): domain Eukaryota; kingdom Metazoa; phylum Chordata; class Actinopteri; family Ambassidae; genus Parambassis; species Parambassis ranga. Next base: position 7,056,220 of record NC_041037.1, on the reverse strand, counting down.
CATGTGCCCTTAGCAGACTCTTCCACTCCCCCTGACGTACAAACGGTCAGCGCCCCTGCGCTGCCTCCTACCATTCTCCCCGTCACAGACATTGCACACACGTCCACTCCAGAATCAGCCACAGACATTGCACCAGACTCAGCTGCTTCCCTCGTCTTAGATTCCGCTTCGGGCTCCACGGAAGCAACCCCTTCCTCTTTAATGGACTTCACCGTGTCCTCCCCCATAGACTCGGGTGTCCTTTCTATCAGAGACAGTGCCAGCACAGAAATCAACACTGTTAATGGCATGGCATCGTCGTGATGAGGCGCCACAGCCAGGAAACCAAGCTTTAAGTATTGCATCAAGAGGCAGCCACCCACACGAGTACTGCAGGAGGAAAGGGGGGGGAGGTGGCGGTGGTGGTGGAAGATGGGTTGTTGCAGAGACTGTCCTGCTCAGACTTCAGACACTTAAAGGATGACTGTTTCCCACCTCAAGCTGAGTAACCTTGCAGCCCTGCATCCACCACTGCCACCCACACCTCTTCATGTATTTAGCCAATAAATGAGACCAGAGTGCCAGAGGCTGGTTTGTGACGATGTGACAGTAACTTCTGCTCTTCATGAATGTCACTGGAGATCACCAGCTTATAAACAACTCTGATGGAAATCAGGGGTGGGAGGTGAGGTGGGGGTGAGGGAGTTGCTGTCATTTTTAAGAGACTAAAACCTGCAATCACTGAGACGTGTCATCAGCACTGGTGAAGAAATGCAATGGTGTTTAAGACAAAAAAACAAACGAAAAATAGTTTCTGGTACTTTTTCTCAAATTAAATGTCATCCGAAAAATTTGTATAAAAAATGTCGCCTTACCTGTATGGACAAAAAAAATGAATGTTACAAAGTACTTTTTACCATTTTAAAGTTAAACAATCTAAATCTGTGGAATTCAATGCCAAAAAAAACAATCATTGACCAAAATAAAAAAAAAAGTAGTGCCAAAACATACAGAATGCAGTATTTTCCTGTTTGGGGAAATATTGATTAGCGCTGTCCCCTGCCATAGTCTGTATGTGGATTAAACTAAATCAGACAAAAACACATCAAATTTTTAAAAGACAAGAAGCTGTATTACAGTTTGATTAATTAAAGTTGAGCTTTCGTCGTCAGCACGTAGCTGAGTGTATGAGTAGTGAAAAGAATGACCCGTATTTTGTCGGTCTGAAGAAAAGCTTTTATTTTTCCAGTCGTCTCAGCCAATGAACTTTATGGTATGCAAATGTTTTTTTTTTTTTTTTGTAAATGTGAAAGTGTAAGTAAATGGATGATTAGCTGTTGAGCTTGATTCATTTTCTTTTTCAATTTTACTTTTATTTTTTTTTTTTAATCGAAAGTATTATTTTTGAATAATCTCCCATGGCGTGCCCTTATTGTACAAAGCTATACTTCATTCTTTCAGTATTTGTGGCACCTCAAAGTGGTGGCACTTTTTTTTCTACAATGGGGACAAAGCATGAACATGTCAGCAAAACAATCAAATTTGACAAAAAAAAGGTAAAAGTTATTTCTGAAATGAAACCCATGGATGACAAAATGTTTTGATTGCCAACTAGTTAACCTTTGGTGTGTTTCAATCATGCTCTGGCATTAATAATATGATGACATAATGTCAGTGTGTTCATGCATTCACACGCACAACTGAGTTTACCTTTGAAAAAAAAACCAAAAAAAAAAACGATGCAATACATGTGTCAAAATGACATTTTAAAACAGGTCACATTCTTATAGATATTCTTAAATTGACAGTCTCTTGCTTAAGGAAGCACTTTTTTTTCTTCCAAAGCACATTAATGTCCGTCTGCGGACAGCGTTATACTTGACTTCAATGTGAGTGTACCTTGACAGTTGTAGTACTTCATTCAGTGAAGATATTTGTCTGAAGAAGGGTGTGTGATTACCGCTGTTTACAACAATCCTTATAATAATGATGCTAAATAATAATCATCATCATCATATTTACACTGTACTGTAAACATTTAGAGCCAACTGAATGATGTCTTGTCATTTCAAATGTGATAAAACTCTCACAGTATGTCATGTGTCCAGGGAGTATCGGTGACAAAGCACGCTTGACTCTAAAGGTACTTTAAGGCTTTTTATTTTGCTTTTATCGAACGATTGATGGATAAAAGGCTCCAGATTTTCTGAATGATTAAGAAAACCTACCTGTGGTTGTGTTTCCTTGAAACTGCGCTATGTTTCAAATGATTCAGGTCATCAGAGAGTCATCATTATTATGATTATTATTATTCAACTTGCGACCATTTAATGTCAGACGTGTGTGCCGTGCTATTTCGCCTCAAAGCACAATGACCCGTTGTTGTATGTTGTCAGATCTGGTGAAGGTTGAAGTCTTTACAGTTGAAAAAAAAGGGAACAAGGAGTGGACTTTTAAAAAAGAAAAAGAAATAAAAAATGAACTAGCTACTTTTTAGCTCTTGCAATAGATCCAGGTGTAATGTGTGCAACAGTGTATTGATGCTGGTTTTAATAGAGAACGGGATCAGTAGCTTCATATCTTACTCCTCGACATCTGTGAGTGTTGGTCTCTCTATCTCAGAGTGCAGAAATTGAAATAGTGTATTCCCAAAATTAAAAAAAATAAACGTGCAACACCATGTTAATGTAATCAGCACAGCACGATACAACCAGTGTCTTCTCCAGAGGTCTGTTTCTTTCACTTTCTCCCATCACATAGTGCTGATGGGAGCAGTTACACTTGTTTTAGTAACCAATAGCGTTATTTGGAGTAAAGCTGTTAGCTGTTAGCACCAGCGATAGGGTAGACTGGCAGACACTGATGGTTGGAAAAGAAAAAAAATAGGTTTGTAAATAGTAAATGTATGTGTGAGGGGGAGGGGGAGGGGGGTCCAGTTTTGATCAGATGAAGGACATAGTGGATGATAGCATGGACTAGAGTGACTTGTTTTGAACCTGACAAATAATCAGACATGAAGTCCCCAGTGTACACATTTCAGGTTTTTGCTTCTCTCAGCCATGCAACTCAAAATCTCTCTGAAGGGAGATTTGTATGAATGTAAAAAACAAAACAAAAAGGAAAAGAAAAAAATATCATGGATTGTACCATTTACAAGTTCCAGTTGTTTGGTTTCATTTTTTTTGTGTGTTTTATTTTAACAGACATAATGCACTTGTATATAAGCCATACCTGTTGTTAAAATAAACCACTATTTATTGATCAGCTGTGGCTCAGCTGTGATTGTTAATGATGTGGGCCCCAAACGCACAATGAGTCATCAACATTTTCTCACTGTTGTTCAGGGAAGAAAAGCCAGATACAGGTTATATGTATATGTATATATAAAGATGAGCTCAAGACAGGACATCTCCATCTTTCCAGTGTGAGCAGCACAGGTGGAAAAGGAAGGAATCTTATTCTGCACCACACTGCTGATTTTTTCATGTTGGACTGTAAATTCTGACATTTAAATACGGAGGTTTTAGTGGGATTGAATCGACTGAAGAGAGCCTCATGTGGCCATCTGAGTATGTGAAATACTTGGCACTTTTTCAGCCCCAGAGAACCTCTAATTTGGAGCCATCGTGGAAAATGTAGTCCAATTTTGAGATAAACAGTACAGTGAACAAACCATTAGACCTGATTCACCTGATAATCTATTGATATATCAGATATTAACATTATTATTCATTCATTCTGTCTGTCTGTCTGTCTGTCATCAGTCTAGAGAAAATTGCAACGTTTTTCCTGCATCGGACAGTCAGGGTGATGTCAGGTGAGGATGATGCGGCATGATCCTCTGTTCCACTGCATCAAACCGGGACCATCCCATTGGCTGAGTGGGGCACAGTGATGCTGCGCTGCGCGTAACGTCATCTGTCCAGCAGCACGTTTATCTATCTCGCCGGCTCCACGCTCTCTCTAGAAATGAGGCAAGTGCTGATTTTGAGAAACACAGCGGCAACAGACTGAAGAGTGGACGCCGGTGAAGTCTCGAAAGGACGCCTCTCTGCTCGCATCCGCAGCTCAACATGAGGGAAATCGTTCACATCCAGGCTGGACAGTGCGGTAATCAGATCGGGGCGAAGGTATAAATTATATTATTTAACTAATTGTCATTTTAATCGGAGTGCTTTAATTTAAATGCGTAACGACACAGGAGGTATTTTTGTTTACCTCATCAGTCATTCTAAGCGTTTAAATGGTTAATGCATAGGCAGAAAAGAATACAAAAAAAGTTTATTATCAATTATTGATGAGGTGCAGGGTGCAGGGTGCAGGGTGGGGTCCAGTCCGGCTGGCGGCTGCAGTGTGGCCTCACTGCTGCGTGACATTTTGCCACCAAGCAGCAGATGCGCAAAAACTAAAACAAAGCCTGACAAACATGGACGCTCAATTACCCTAACAGTTAGAGCTTATGGGAATGTGTTTGTCCTGCACTAGTTCTGGGAGGTGATAAGTGATGAGCATGGCATCGATCCCACCGGCAGTTACCAAGGTGACAGTGACCTGCAGCTGGAGAGGATAAATGTCTACTACAATGAGGCATCAGGTAAAAAAATATATATATATATAGTTATGGTAGTTTTATTGTTTAAGATTAGATATGTTTGCATCTTAACATTACATAAAGTTCCATTGCTCATTATCCTTGCATGGCCTTATGCTACACATAGACCTCATTCTGAATGCTCATGTCACTAATATAGCTGCAGAGGAAAGTAGGTCCCACCATGAGTGCAGGGAAAAAACAAATTAGGACAGTGAACCTGCTAAAATATCTCTCTCTGTGTCCCTTTCTTCACTCCCCACCCCACCCCTTCTCCCCTGGTCTATAGGGAGCACAGGTATCTGCAGTCTTTGTGTAGCTGACCTGAGCTCTGTTCCACGTGTTATTAGTCTGGCATGTTGAAGGTCATTCCATATGGCACGGCCCCTGAGCATTAATCAGTCAGACATTACCTGGAAGATGCATTAATCATAAAGCACTTCAGCTTTGAGAGGAAGATGAGTCAGTCAGCGTCTCAGTGCATGTGATTCCAGGATTCAGATCACATAGTGCACTCATTTGCTTTGGCTAAATGAAAGGCCCACACACCCCTATCCTATTTCTAAACAGCAGGCAGTATTGATCCTTTGTCTGTATTGCATGCTGGCATGACATGGGGTCACGGCTGATCAAATTCTCCTCATGAATAAATATGGACAGATTGGCTTGTTTTCACGCAGGCAAGCTGTTGTTAGGAGCTGAACAGTAAGGAGCCAAGGCGAAGCATGGGCAGGGGAAGGTTGCATCTTTGTTTGAATGCACTCTGCAGAGCTCAGCATTTCTAAGATAAGCTGTACAGCATGCTGCAGCAGTTTGCTTGCAAGAAGGGTCACAGACAGACAGGCAGACAGGGAGGGTGGAGCAAAGTAAAGTGCCAGAAACATACAGGACTGGCTGAATAAAGGGCTCTTCATATAAATGATTAAAATAGAAAACAGCATCATTTTTGCTTTCTGCACAGCATATTTTGAATTAAAGTGAGATGTTTGCTTTAGGCGCAAACAGTCACTGAGACTGTTGATATATTACTCCACCCCTCTATCTATTACTCCCCGTTTCCCCTCCCATACAAAGGCAGCAAATTTGTCCCCCGTGCCATCCTTGTGGACCTGGAACCAGGGACCATGGATTCAGTTCGATCCGGCCCGTTTGGACAGCTATTCAGGCCTGACAACTTTGTCTTCGGTGAGTGGACCGTCGCCACCCATACATTACAGCACATGCACTTGTCAGCAGCTGCTGTCACATCCTATAAAGCCATGTTTTATCTGCACCCAGCTTCTGCAGTCTCTCTCAGTGAGGTGCCACCAGTGTGATGAATTGCCTGCATGCAGCTGTGTCAGACGGCTTTTCTGGTGACTTGGCAAAAAAAAGTCTATTAGCAGATGCTGCAGCTCTTCTGATAAAAAGGGAAGATAGGGAGGAAACATCACAATGCAGAATGGTCTTTTTTTGTTTTCTGTACAAGAAAACACACAATGATACTTCATGCAGTAGGTCAAGGATAAGATATAAAGTAGGAAAGATTTTAACCAGGATCCAGGAAGCCTGTGATCTGAGACAGCGCCCACCTCCTATTCAAAGCAGCCTTAATGACACAAACCTTAATGTAAGTTAAACAGGTGAGTTATAAGAAAAGCTAATCGCTGCCAACAGGTTTGTTTCTGATGTAAAGTTGGGTATTTTAACAAGGAAGATTAGCATTTTACCCAAATTCACAGACTTTGGGTAAAATGCTAATTTTTATGTTTGCACAATGACATCTGATAATTTGCATTTAGACCAAATAATGGCATAAGAGGTTGTGGTAATCTATTTAGAATATGATAAAAGATTTCACTACAAATTCACCGTGGCACCTCAAGTTGGTGAAAACGATTACTTAGATCCATTATTTATTACTTCTTAGGAGAAAATGTTAGCATTTGTCCAACGTGAATTGTTTGTTAATATTACATCATGCAGGTCAAAGTGGTGCTGGAAATAACTGGGCTAAGGGTCACTACACCGAAGGAGCCGAGCTGGTGGACTCAGTTCTGGATGTGGTAAGAAAGGAGTCTGAGAACTGCGACTGCCTCCAGGGCTTTCAGCTCACCCACTCCCTGGGTGGAGGAACCGGTTCAGGAATGGGCACACTTCTCATCAGCAAGATCCGTGAGGAGTACCCAGATCGCATCATGAACACCTTCAGTGTCATGCCGTCCCCAAAAGTGTCAGACACCGTGGTGGAGCCCTACAACGCCACGCTCTCTGTACACCAGCTCGTGGAAAATACAGATGAGACCTTCAGCATTGACAATGAGGCTCTGTATGATATCTGCTTCCGCACATTGAAGCTGACCACACCGACCTACGGAGACCTCAATCACCTTGTGTCGGCCACCATGAGTGGGGTAACCACCTGTCTCCGCTTCCCGGGCCAACTCAATGCCGACCTCCGTAAGCTGGCAGTCAACATGGTGCCCTTCCCCCGCTTGCATTTCTTCATGCCAGGCTTTGCGCCTCTCACTAGCAGGGGCAGTCAGCAGTACCGTGCCCTCTCTGTGCCAGAGCTGACGCAGCAGATGTTCGATGCCAAGAACATGATGGCTGCGTGCGACCCACGCCACGGACGCTACCTCACGGTGGCAGCCATCTTCCGTGGCCGCATGTCAATGAAGGAAGTGGATGAACAGATGTTGAGTGTGCAGAACAGGAACAGCAGCTACTTTGTGGAGTGGATTCCTAACAATGTCAAGACCGCAGTTTGCGACATCCCTCCCCGTGGCCTCAAGATGTCTGCAACCTTCATTGGTAACAGCACAGCCATCCAAGAGCTGTTCAGGAGGATCTCTGAGCAGTTCACGGCCATGTTCCGCCGCAAAGCTTTCCTCCACTGGTACACTGGAGAGGGGATGGATGAGATGGAGTTCACCGAGGCCGAGAGCAACATGAATGACCTGGTGTCCGAGTATCAGCAGTACCAAGACGCTACCGCTGATGAAATGGGTGAATATGAAGAAGATGAAATAGAAGATGAGGAAGAAGTCCGCCATGATGTTCGCCACTGAAAATAAAACACTGACTCAACACTGAACCCGTCCTCGCTGTTGGACAGTGAGCTCATGCAGATTGCTGTTTGCAGGTCGCAATGAAATATAGTTTAGCCAAAATTATGCTGCGTATAGATATGGCTTCTACTGACACAGATCATGAGTGGTGTTAGAACCTAAAATATGCAAGTATATTACAGCATTTGTTTTTCAAAGTAATGCTTCATCAGTGTAAAAACAAAATGTAAAAAAAAGAAAAGATTTTGTAACAGTGCTGTCATTGTCACAGGTGTCAAATAAAAGATCCAACTCATGTTACATGTCAGAACTTTTTAAAACTTAACCCTATATCTTCAGTGTGTTTTTGTTGATACATGCAGGACTTTCAACCTGAACAGTGAGTGCACATTCCATTTCCTCTGACAGTCCAGATTTACTCTTCAAGCCTGAGCTGAACTACATATGCACATTACAAGATCTGTATCTCCTACCCTATGAGAATCATCCATTGTACATAAAGTGAAGCAACAAAGAAATTAAGTGTAAAGCTTGAGTCATGTATTATTACAACATCTTGTTTTATTGCATTAGGTGTCAGAGTGGAACGCATCCAAGAAACTAGGGAGGAGCCCTATGAAAATAAGTTATTTCAAAGGGTTCCAGGAATTGGCTGACTGGACTTGTAGAGTTTTCTTCAAGTCCAGAATGACTCATTATCATCTGTACAGGTACAAGCAGGGAAAGTAGAGGAGGATTTTATAACACTGCAAACTGTTCATGGAATGCACGTCCTGACAGTGACCTGTTGAAACCACCACGATGACTGGGACGTACTCCACCCTAAGTGCTTCAAATGGAGCACTTGGGGAGGAAAATAGCTGTTGAACTGCTCTTTAGGTAAAGGTATGTAATGCTTTTTGCCACACCCAGGTCACAGTTGTGAAAGCAAAGATTTTTCACAAGATTTATCATTGACAAACATTTGCTTTGATGTGTCAGCCTGGAGGAGGATGGGGTGCAACTATCCACATAGCACAAAACAACTCAGCCCAAACCATAAAGCCCTGTCTGTTGACAGCATGATGACAACTTGTTGACATTTGAGTACGTATGGAAACATTTGACTTTTGGTACTACATTTTAAAGTAAAAACTATACATCATATTCTTAGGGCATGCCCTGCTGAAGAAGGGTGAAATAGGATGGAAACCTTTACTCTGCCATATCCCACCTTCTGGCTTTACTTAACTTTACTGACCAAAACCTGATTTTCAACTTTCTTTGTTTGTATGAAGCATGACTGACCCTTCTTTCAGTCAGCTACAAAGAAACCAGTTCTTCACAGACATGCTGTCTACTAGGAAAAGCTGGATGTAAACTGGATACTTACTGACAAAGATGTATATGGTAGCTGAGGAATGCATCTACAAAAAAAACCTTTTTTTATTTTAGATTTTATTATAAGAGGTGCAAAACTTCAAAAATAGAAAACATTTTCATTATGAATCAACTGCTATAATCACATAGCTAGGTATGAAAATACATAGTCCTTAATAGCAGGAACAGCAGTATATAAAACAGTGTCTCTCCACCAAATGTTTTCAGTGTTAAAAGCTGATTCTTGATCACTCTGCCCATCAACATACCCAATTGATATCTGCACACACATAAACACAAAGTCTATGAAGCTACAAAAATACACCTTTGGAATTAACACATCAGAAATATACAGAAACCATATAAAGAGTGCATCAAAACAATAGAGAATGTGTGTTGTATTTTCTTTTTTGGTCTATAGTCTCTAATCTAGTCTCCTAACCCAAATCTGGGTCTTCTGCAGAAGGTGCTTTCAGCAGTTTTAAATCTAACACAGCATATATAGTCTGGCCTTCAAGCACATCCTGATCAATTACAGTATAAATAAGTTCAGCAGTCTAATGGTCAGCAGAACAATCTTTGGCAGGACTACAGCTTAAACATTACAAAATGCAAAGCAAGCACCATGCTGAAGTAATACAGAGCAGTAAATATTGTGCTGAACGTCTGCTGGGATAAAAACAACATGACACAGCCTCTGCCACTAACACAACAATAGTGTCCTTGTCAAGAACGGCTGCTACATAGAAAACGAGCCTCTGTTCTAATGAAGAGCATTAAATAAAGATTTAACCTGCTGCATAGTGACACTCAGTGTGCAGAGTATTGATAAAAGTCAGTACCAAATATTAATAATATATATTTAGATCTTCAGAATCCACTTGTATGTCCTGTAACAGGATATAGTTTTAGGGTGTTATAAATGATGTTTGTTCTAGCTGGTGATTTGGTGCCACTGCTGCCACTGCTTGCCTGGCTGGGAGGTGGGCCTCCCAACATTCATTCGGGCCCCAGCAGAAGGCGTGGCCTTTTTTGTTTGTTCTGTGCTTAGGTTAGTCAGATAGTACATTTGTATGTTAAATGTACACTGTCTTATCTCTGTGTTGTTTGACTGGCTAACACCCTGAAGCTAATGCTAGTTTTGTACCTGAAATACAGGGATTTTGTCGCTTAACTAGTCATTCTTGACTGACTGAGGTCATAAATGCCCTGAAGACTGTATACACTTGCAACTAATGCTGACAGTCTTGTTTAACAGGGAGTGTACAAAAAAGTCTGTCCTTGATTTTTTTTTAATTAACAGAGCTAGTTAGAATTACTTTATGCAAGGGCGTCAATGTTTTTCAACTGCAGGAACTAAGACAGGAACTGTCCCCGTTTGTGTGCTTGTTGCAATTTAAAAAGCTATCTCTATGAATAGATAGACTAGTACATATTGGACTACAGGAAAACTAGTGTTGATAAGCTAAGCTAAGGGATTCTTTATGCTCTTGTACTAGACTCAATATTTCTCTCAGTCACTGAGACCTTTTTCTGTTCAACAACCACTCTCTGGCTCCCTTGCGCCATGGGTGGGGCAGTCAGGGTAAAGTTCTCATTAGATCCTGTTGAGCCACGGGAACTGATTGAAAAACTCTGAGCTTTCATTTGCATACCGTGACCTCTGGCATCGAAACCCTGCTCTGTAGATGTCTGCCCTGTCTGTGATCGATGTGCACCTTGCTCCCCACCTGAGGACTCGCTCTCCACCACTAACACTTGTCTAGACCTGGAGACAGTTCCTTGTGAACGGCCTTTTGATGCCTGCCCCGATGCTCGACTCACCCCTTCCTGCCTATCAACAAGTACCACACCCTGTGAACCTTGGAGGCCACTCACTTGCACCAAACCCTGACTTAACCCAACTTGGCCTACCTGACCCACTGCCTGCTGGGGGGCTCCTGCCACGAGCATCACTTGGGGCTTGGACTCAACTACATACATGGGTGTAGCAGCATAGTACATAGTAGGCTGCTGGATTAGGAGTGTCTGACTGGGTATCACTATCTTGTCCTGGACTTGCATCTGGGGGAGAGTGGCTGGGACTCTCTTGGTGATTTGCTCCTCTTGGATGATGGTAGAGGATCCAGATGCCACATTGGAGCTATGGAGTGTGTTGAGATTGATGCGGTCCCTGTCCCTGATGGTTTCTGAGTGAGTGTGGACATGTGTGTGTGTTGAGGTGGAGGGCTGGACAGGAGACACTGGTCTGATCGGGGGGATAGAAACTCCTGTGTCCACAGACTCTGTCACCAAAGTTGAACCCTTACAAATCTCAGCCAGGGTTTTGAATTTGGGGCCAAGGTCATTAAGGAATGCAAGATCATCTTCATTGTCAAGAAGACTGCAGCAGCCCACCGAACCTGCCAAGGATTCGTTGCCTTCATAGTCATACACCAAGAAACCATCCTTCTGCTGGGACTGCTGTGCAGCGTGGTCGGATTTCTGAAAATAGGTAAAAACAAAGTGACTTTATACTCTTTTTATACACACTTCAATTTTACATCAAGTAATACAGTTTCACTTTGAACGGGCCACAGATACTCACACTTGAATAGTACTCCTCAAGGAAGTGATCAGAGAGAGCCATCCCATCAAAGGCCGAACCGTCATATCGAGAGAAACCAAAATCTTGCCCTCTCATCATCCCTGTACCCCTAAAGTCCATCTCTTCTTGCCCACTGGAGTATTTGTACTGGTTGTACAGGTGCATGTTTTCAGCCGTCAAAGTGTTCACAGTACTGCTTATCATTCCTGCCCCACCTGCTCCTCTTAATCCTCCAAGGAAACCCTTTCCCTCAAAGGTGTTTATGTTCTTGGCATTTACTGTGCCAGCATCAACCTCCACTGGAACATGAAGAAGAGGAATTTCCTGTGCAAAAAAATGTGGACTCTGTCAGATGCAGCTATTTATATACATTTAAATAGCTGTATATGCATTATATCAAGTGTCTGAAGATCATACTGATCACAGTACCTTGTCTTCTCCCTGTCCCTCAGTATGATACGAGATCAGCTGTTGTTTGGTGTCAAATGGAATAGCCTTGAAATCTGCAAGACCCACGGGACCTCCACACAGGCAGAACAGCATGAGCAGGGGAATCACTAAAAAGAATTGAATATTCAATGTCAAAAAGATGTTCTTATAACAGCATCCTGCTTGAGGTCAAATTGAGTCTCATCATCGATCACCAAATTACTTTTCAATAGAAGAATTTAATAGGTAAATACTTGAATGGCTTCAGCTTTCATTGCACGTTGAGGCCATGCTCAGCCTTCAGCAATTCTTTTCACATAGTCTTTACATGCTGCAGCGCGTTAAGTTAGGCAAGTTTGTAAAGGTAAAAGGAACCAACAAAGAAAGGAAAAGCAACAATATATCACTGTACTCACACAGCAGCAGCAGCAGTCCCAGTAACAGAAGCAGGATACCTGGAGCTCCAAAACTGGATGTTTTTGCACTGCGTGGCATGCAAGTTTTAGTGTTTTCTTGGCAGGTGCACACAATGACGTCTATTATCTGTGCATCAGCACAAAACTTTCCCTGTTGGTCCTTGATTTCCACTTGAACTTTGTAGGTGCCTGGCCACAGGTGGGCGTGGTCATGCAGGATGGCTGTGGTAGCTGGAAAAAAGAATTCATTTTAAATTTGCTGCACAGAAACAGCTTATCTGACACACAGATTCACTTCATGCAGGCTTTTGAATGTGCCCTTTAAAGAACACTAGTAAAGACTAAATTGTCCCATGTTCTCACCATTAAGGGGCTCCACGGTCCATTTCCCCTTGCTGCTCTCTTCAATCACAGTGAAATCAAATGGTACTGAATTGGGGAACTCATCTTCATCTACAGCTGTGACGTAGATTACATTTTGCTCAAAGCACATGGTTTGAGTTTTGGCGGTCAGTCTTGGACAGTGATCATTGAAGTCCTCCACCTGAATGGCAATGGTGCCAGTGGCAGTTTTGGAGGGAGAATCTGAAAGAAAGAGAGTGTGATGTAAATCTCTTGTTCACCACATTAGTCCATGGTAGAGTATCAATATTGTAGTTTTTATGGAACTCACCATTGGTTATGCATATAATTTCAGCATAATATGTTCCATTTATCAAGAACTTGGACTCTCGATCAGGTAATTTATTCAGCCTGATGTCTGCCGTCTGTCCATCAATAATCAACCAGTTGTCAATATCACGTAATTTTACATACCTAAAAGCATAAACATCTATTAACCATTCATGAAAATTGATTTAAAAAATTAATACATATAGGTTTCATGTGGCCATACCTGACATTGGTGGCAGTTTGAAGTGTGTCACTGTCAATAGCAGCATACGTAGCTATGACTTTGTTTATGGAGACGGATGAGTGGTCCTCAGAGACTTTCACCACTTTGACGCTTGGTTTGAAATGAGGACCTTCCCTCTGATTGAGCACGTTGATTTTAACCCGATAGGGTCTTCCTCCTGTGGCACCGGTTGCAGATGAACTGCCGAAATTGTACGCTGCTTTGTTGCGAACCATCACATCCAAGTTGAGCTCCTTCAGCTGCTCGTAGTCTATAGCCTGTAGGTTCAAGGAAAATGCTGATTCCATTCGTTCCTGCCTTAAAGTGAAACATGTTTATCATTTTACATCAAACACTTCTTACCTTGTTAATCATGATGATCCCCTCATTGGTCTTAGCATCAGTAGTTATACTGAAATAACCGCCTTCATTCCCTGAAATGATTTCGTATTCAGCCAGCCAGTTGTCCGTGTGAATCAAATCCATGTCAATGGCTTTTATCCTCAACACTTCCACATTGACGGTGTTCTCTTCCACGCTGCCAGTGTACTGCAAAGAAGAGGCAAATCAACAGCTTGAAGTGAAACCAGAGGACCTTTTTACCCAACTCATAAATACAATATCTGTAACATTTGAGGAAATTTCTACAAAACTGGTACAAATTGAAATATTGGATTTTCTTCAGGGAATACAGCCCAGGCCTAGACTTGGATTCAAGGATAAGTTGATTACAAGTTAGGTGGTCAAAATTGACTTTAACTTCATGATGCCAACTGAGTTCCAATCCAGCCCCAATGTGTTATTGCTTGTTTTTATTTCCAAATTTCCATGGCAACCTTATGTCTGTCTTCCTTTAACTCTGTAAAGCTTTGGGATTGCCAATAATGAAGGCATTTCCGTACATTTTATTGGGAAAACAACTGTTCTCTAGTCAACACAGTGTGTCTTAATATACATTTCACAATTTAGAACAGTTACAGTGTGATGCATCTGCTAATGCCTTATAAGCAGCCTACCTGTTGAAACAGCTAGCATTTCTGACACAACTCTGTATAGAACAACACTTGATGTCAAATATTATCAAAAGAAACCTCTTTAAAGAAAAGGGTAAACCTGTCACACTTACCGATTCTTTTTCCAGGGTTGGAATATTGTCATTTATGTCTAGAATTTTGATCTCAATTTCTCCAGTTCCTCTGAGCCCCCCACTTTGTCCATCCATGTCAGAAGCTTCGATAGTCAACTTATATGTATCTTTTGTCTAAAAAAAAAAGAGGTCAGACATGCCATATACTGGTAAATAGAATCTAGTTTTTAATTCGACATAACAAAAACGAACAAGATTTGTCATTTTTCAGGATGTCGTCAAAGTGCCAGTTCACTCCAACACAACTACAACCGCGTTTTACGAGCGACTCACCTCCCTGTCTAGATTGCTCTGTCGAACTATCACCTCTCCAGTCTGATGGTTGATGTGAAACATCCCAGCTGTGCTCTCCACAATTTTGTAGAAGATCTTGGAATGAGGTGTGTTCTCTTTATCAGCATCAGTGGCTATTATTTTCATGACAACAGTACCTAAAAAATAAAAACACTCCATTGAGACGATTCTTCTTGAGACTCCAGCTGCAAACATCTAGTGGAGCTTACACTACCTGCAGCGCTAGATTCATTGACAAATCCAACTTGCTGTACTTTAATGATGGGTGGGTTGTCATTTACATCCTGAACAGTGATGTTAAGGTCAATATCCCTTTCAGCGAGGCTCCCATCCGCATACGTTGCCCTGCCTTTCAACTAGAAACAACAAAACGATAAGATATTTTAAGAAGTGTGAAACATTTGTGTCTGTCTACACAGTTTTATAATGCTCTTACGTTATAGAAGGGGATCTGCTCTCGGTCCAGAATGGAATAAATCTTCACATATCCATTATTAGGGTCCACACCAAATATATGATAAGGCGGCTGATCGACACCAGGCCCCATTAGAGAATAGACTATTTTTGTAGTGGTATCCTTATCGGATCGAATCTGAAATGTAAGAACGCATCCAAAATGAATAACCAAAAATTATTATATAAATGCAAGTGTGTGATGAACACCATGGTCTGCTCAACCAAAGAGATGGTTAGGTTCCATCCAAGTGGTTGTATAGTATCCTAATTAATGCAAGACACACATTAACACCTCCTTGAAGAGAGTGTTCTAACTAAACCATTTTTTAAATGGTTAAAACAACTTTTTGTTTAGTCTCTGTGTACATTGGCTCTGTACCTCACACAGACCTGCCTGTCGCTTTGAAGCGACATCATGATCAGGTAATAGACAAAACTTGTGTGTCTGGATAGCTGAACAATAAGGTGTTTGTAATCACGCAGGGTGTCTGTACTGACTCATGAACGTGGACGTTTGCCACCCTTTGGAGCAATGCTCACATACAGACTGTGTGGAAAAAAGCGAAGGTGATTTGAGTACACACCTTAGCGATGTATTCCAGGCCAGTGTAATCGCGGTTCTCCTTCAGGTGTCTGGGAACTGTGATCCATTCTGCCCACACGGGAACAATAAGCTGGAGGAAGAAGTTATTATTACATGTGTAATAATCATAAAGAATGAGATCACACGTTATTTCATTAGCAGCAGGAGATGTTTTATTCAAGACAAACACGGAAAATGGCTCATACAGTCTGTCAAATCCACTTTATGGAGTCCTGTAAACACGCAGATTGCCCATTTATTAGGCTACTTTTTTCCTTTATATCTGCGAACCCGTTTAGACACAGCGCAGTATGTTATGAGGCGGATTCTCAACCAGAGAGCCACACCTGTGGAACGATCGGCTTCCTATAACGCGAGACAATGAGCCTATAATTATAATGGTTTTCTTACCGTTACAGCGAACGTCAGCACAGCAAAAAGGCTGCATCCCGGCGGTGGAGCCATCGACACACTAGTTCCAAAACTCGTCTTAATCGTCCCGTTCAAGACCCGAAAGTGAATCCGCTTGACTTTATCTGTAGTCTATTGTTGGCTGCGTACAGACTTTGACCCTGGTGGGTAGGGAGAAGTTTTACAGCAACAAGAGGTTCCGCCCCTCGGTATCGCTCATGAGCCACCGCTGATAACAGGCGAGGAGAGAGAGAGCACTTTGTGCATAGTAGTAATATTTGTGTGCACTTTGCGGCCTATTGTCTAAAGAGAAGAACGACAAACAAAGGAAATCACCCGTAGGAAGAGGATTAGAGCTAAAAAACAGTTTTGACCCCCCCCCCCCCCCCAGAAATGTGACTTTATGAAATGTAACACTGACATTTTTAAGTCAAATATTCTAATTTCTTATTTTCTTTCCCTTCAAAAATCTAATGTCTGTCTGTAAACTCTAGAAAGAAATCTAGTTAAGAGTTTAAAGATTTGAGCTTTAAACATTAAAAAAAGAAAAAGTTTAAAGTAAACACAGAATTCTAAATTTAAGGTTTTGAAATTCGGACATCCAAGGTGTTAAAACCTAGAATTCTCAGTATAAGATGTAAAAAAAATCTAAATAAATAAAAAATAAATAAATAAAATAAGTAAATAAATACATTCAGGGAAACTCGACTTATAACATATATAAAGTATGATATTTTTGCTTTTACATAAAAATATAACGCAAAATATTCTAATAAAATCCACCCTAATTTCACAAATATGATCAAATAATTTAATCATGATATATTGGTTAGTTTGAGCCATTCTTTCTCACTGGTTTGTAAAACTTTACCAGTGCCTGCGAAATTCCCAAAGAGCACGCCACAGTTTCTGGGTTACCACTCATGAACATTTAACTGCACACTGGACCGTGTGAGTGGGGGCCCATTTAGCCACTGATTTATTCGTTTTATAGACAACACAGAGAAAAAAAAGCCGGATCCACACTGGCACAGACACACTTTGTGTGGCACTTTTACTCTCTAAAACAGAAAAATAAGACTTTTTTGTTGACTTGACTGACTGACTGAATTCCCACACGTCACTGCAATTGTGCAACTCCTGTAAGCTGTTATTTCCCCCACAGTGAGAGTGGTTGCCATCAGTTGACTTCCTTAGTCAGCAGTGAAATGCGCACACTGAGTGGTTTTGGTGACACATACATGGATAAAAACAGGTGATAGAAACACAGATCCAGACATTTGTTGTCTCTGTAATTAAGCTGATATAAGTTTTTTATGTAAATGTAGGTGTATTTGTCCAAGTTTACTGTGACACACAGCAGAGAAAGTGAGCATTTACATTCAGCTGTTACATAAACTGGGTGTGTCGCTTGTCTGTCCAGTCTGGATGACCAAACCACTTTGAAAGCATGTAGGCGGAAGGGATTAGAAACAGACACACCTAAGAAAATCAGTGAATTATATGGATCAAATCATCACAAACA
The DNA here is from genome assembly GCF_900634625.1 of Parambassis ranga. Lineage (NCBI taxonomy): Eukaryota > Metazoa > Chordata > Actinopteri > Ambassidae > Parambassis > Parambassis ranga. Next base: position 7,038,498 of record NC_041037.1, on the reverse strand, counting down.
ACAGTCATATTGTAGTGTTTCAAGAAACATAAACCATCAGACAACACCTTATTATAATCTGTCTTTCACACTCAAGGACAGCTGCTGTATTATTAAGGATAATAACTTCAATTATTGTATTATGAAAACAATGAGCAGACGTGTGAATGTTGATGGAAGCTGTCTGGTCTGGGACCTGTCAACATGACTGCTGATAATCAAGCAAGTATCAGTCAAACAATTCTCTAAAAGTACACCAGGCAACAGACACCACCCAAACACTAACACTCATGATCATCACTCATCTGGCTGTCATCCAAAAGGTGTGGTGAGCTGAGCAGACGAGGTGAAGTTAATGCACGGCTGTAGACTTTCTTACCTCAGGGTTATATATGTGTATGCGTATCTGTGCATGTGTGTGTCACTGGATTCCCATTATCAAGCATCATAAGAACCTGAAAACAGAATCCCTGGCACTGTCACACAGGCAACTTGTTCTGTATTGCGAAACAGAAATGAATACAATATTTCACACATTATGCTGAAAAGGTGTGAAAGAGTTCTGTGTAATCCAGTTTAAGATAAACGCTATGAGGTCATCCAAACACTATCGACGTAAAAAGGAGCAATTCACCACTGACGATACACTACCACCCGTTATTCCACAGAAATGTGGTGTTTGTCAGTGTTTCCTAATTAAGATCCAGCCAAGTTCATAAATCACCTAACAACGTAATGTCATAGTATATATATATATATAAACGGTGTGCCTTGTGTGGTCAATTTGTATTTGATACATATGGTGTTGGGTCAAGTTGAGTTTTCCAGATCTATGACATATGAAAAACATAAAATGTATAAGGATGACATGCAAAATCTGCTTTTATATGCAATATATTGCCTCAAACTCATGCTAAATTTTAGGAATTATTTTTATCAATTATACAAACAAAAGAATTAAAGTAAAAAGTATGTTTGATTTTGCAGTATTGTGTAGTAGAAGTGTATTGTTGTACAAAATGGAACACTAGTACTTGAAGTAAATGTATTTATATTCCACCACACACCATAAAACATTCAAGTTTAAAATCATGGCTCCTTAGAATCTTTGATGGAAATTTCTTCTATCAAACTGTACTACTCGGCAGAAATGACCATTTACAGAACCTCCTCTGCAGTGACCTAATCCTGCCCCATTGTATGGAGAGTGGCAGAAAAGTCAGACAGCGTGTCACCAACAGCACAAGCAGAAACAAAATGAACTATTTCATAGAATGATAAATAACTCTCAGTTCAGTTTTGAACTGACACCAAACTGCACTCTTCTGTGTCTGTTTTGAATTTACTGGTAAACACTTCCAGCCTTAAGCCCTTTCATTATATGTTCACGCCCATGTCTCCCAGCAACGCTCGTCTTCCTGACATTTTTCTCACCTTTCCTGTTGCTGCCCCAAATACTGCAGGCCTGACTTCCCAATCAGACTCTACTTTTAAACGGCTGATCCAAACAGAGCAGAAAGGGGGGTGGGACGTGTTTCAGCGGACACAGACCTATGGTGTTTCTGGCTCTTGCTTTTTTTTATCAGCAGTTTGTAGAGAGATAGTGAACGCCTGGCTGCAGGGATCACCGCCTCCCCCACAGCAGGCTCTGTTCGGCAGCACATTCCTGTGGTGCTGAGTGAAGAGCACAGTGCTCTTCTACCAGAAGGCTTCAGCACAGAAAGAGGGAGCGGCCAAGAGGTCAAACCAAACCTGAGAGAGGTCTTAAGAAGACAAGGAGACAAACAAGTAATTGTTCCAACCAGAACACCTGCTTTTATAGAGCGTATAAACCTGCTATTATTGCCCTGCATGTCATATAGTGCTGACATAGCTCATCCAGGGTGAATTAGATCGTGTCTTTTGATATAAAGCAACACTTTAAATTACTTTTAGCTGGCACATGCTTAGGGCGATGTCGCCCCCTGCTGGACCTGGCAGAATTAATATGTTTGTGCAGACTTTGAGTTTTCTTCTATTGCAGTAAGAAAAGGTGTAACTCCGCTTTCACAGGGAGCCTGCTGGGTGTGCCGGCCAGCCAAGGTGTGTCTGTTGACTCACTCACATGCACACACACACACATACAGTCGTTTACGTCAGTTTGTTCACACTGAGCGGAGCGAGAGTGACCAAATCCTCAGAGGAGAGGAGTCTAACCTGTCAACCAAACCTGAGTGGACCGTCCCGAACAGGATCCAGTGTTCCCAACAATGGGGACTATGTTTATTTCTAACATCCTTTTAATCCTGGTAAGTGTTTCCTTTCTTTTTAACTTTAAAGTCTATTTTGACCGTTTTATATTTGACACAAACGTTACGTTATTTCAGATCGTGTTCCGTGTGGAGTCGTGTTTTGTCTCCAACTCCCTCTACGTTGTTGTACCACGAACAATTCCGGCTGGATATCAAATCGCACAAGGTGCCTCATTGTTTCTACATCCATGTAAAAGTTTGATCCTTTTCCTGTAACTTACTTCTTTCGTGGCTTTTCTAACCTCTCCCATTCTTTTCTTTTTCTCGGTTTCCAGTTGACATCGCCCACTGTGACACCAAATCAACGCAGTTAACAGTGAAAGACCCGAGTTTTTCAGTGAAGAGTAATGGGGCGATAATAACTTTGACTCCCGTGTCAGTGGAGACAGCAGGGCGGACATTTTCTGTGCGGGCTCAGGACCGCGTTGGACCGGAAAGTGAGATGGAAGTCCACCTTTTACGCAGCGCAATGCAAAAGAGAGATGTGAGAATCCTCTCTAGGCTCTGTTAGAACTCGTCTCTGCAGGTATGACAGCTACTGGGCCTATTTTAAACATGTGTTTTGTGTGTCACAGCTGCCGGACCAAGTCCTACTGAAGCGCTACAAAAGACGCTGGAGTCCACCAGCCTTCAACATACCGGAGAACGATAATGGGACATTTCCAAAAGACATCGAGAGGGTAATTATCATGACTGAGGTTTTTATTGTTAATTCACTGCCACTTACTCTTAAAGTTAAATATTGTTTTAACATCTGCATTCAGCAGATTAAACGTGCTGAAATATACAGTTTAATTATTCCCAGGGGGGAATTAGTTGCATTCCAGGTGCGCCATGCATACTCAGAAACAGGTTAGAAATATAAAATAAGGTAAAATAGCAAGTATAAAATAAAAATAAAATTCTAATTCATTAAATATAGGCTACTAATAACAATGATTCTGATTTATACCTGTTTAGGTATAGTAGAAAGAGTAATAAAAAGCCTAGACACATGTATTTTGCATCACTGTCCCCTCTTACATGTACACATCTAGTCCAGTGGTCATGGTGCTCCAGAATGTAGCCAACAGAAGGAACAACACCAGTATCAGTAAAAGGCCACCACTGAGCTCTGTCTTCACCCTTTGGAAGAGGCTGTGAGGCCAAACTGGAAATACAAAATAAATTATTGATATTTGCAACATGAACATGTACTAAGAAAGGTAAAACTCTCCCTTCTAGGCCACCGGTTTATCAGACATCCTTTGTTTTTGTTGACACATTCAAACTCCACAACTCATTTGAGTTATGTTTTCTGCTTGGTCAGTTTACACTTTACAAATAAGAGTCTTATAAAAATAATAATAATAATAATGTGCTCATAATGTAAAAACATATGTGAAAAAAGAATCAGATAAAAGGCATCAATATTCAATATTAATATAATAAGTAAAACAAAGCAATAACATTTATAATTTATAATACTACTATATAACTGTGGTTTTCAGTAAAACTCTGGCTGACCAAGCTGGAGTTATTTAATACCTGCTTTGGCAGACCAGTGAAGAGTTCACTGCTGATCTAAGAGCATGAAGCAACTTTTCAGAATCAGACTGTGACACAAAGATTAAAGCTTAGAAATGTTTCCCAGAAACATTTTCTCAGACACACCCGTTTATTATTTACTGATGAGCTCAGCATTAGCAGTCTTGTCAGATTGAAGCCGTGTATCTCTTTTATAACACTTGCCTTAAGTACTGTGTGCTACATGAATAACAAAATGCATGTTTGTTTGATTTTCCGTTGTAGATTGTATCAGATTCTTCAGTCAAGTTCAACGTGTACTATGAAATCTCCGGGCCCGGGGTTGATATGCCTCCAATACGTGTGTTCTCCATTGACAGTAGAACTGCTATGCTGAGGGTGCACAAAGCGGTAGATCGTGAGGAGTTCCCAAGTTTCAAAGTGAGTGGAACAAATTTTTTTGATGAAACGGGAAAACGGCAGATTTTTTTTAGGTGTGACTAATATGAATGTTTTCCTCTTCTACAGTTATGGGTGAGGGTACGTGATGAAGTAACAAACAAAGAGACAGACAAACCCTTAGACATTACGATAGATGTAGACGATGAAAATGACAATGCTCCCCAATTCAAAGACATGCTGCAATTTTCCGTGCCCGAACAAAGCATACGTAAGCAACAATGAACAGAACACATCTGTACTTTCTCCCAGCCATGCTGGCATGTAGTTGTGCTCTCTAAATAATCATGATTTGCACCATAGGGGCAGTGGTCGGGCAGGTAAATGCCACAGACAGAGACCAAAACGGCACCCTTCACGTTAAGATCAGATACACTCTGTTGTCTGGACTCGACCTGTTCGCCATCAATCCATCCACGGGTGTCATCACAACAACAACCAACACCCTCGACCGAGAGGTGAGTCCTGCCATCACCATCATACATGTAATTCAAATGGATCTCATCTTAACATGTGTTTTCACTTGTTTTTTTTCTTTTGAAGACTAAAGACAAGCATTTGGTGATAGTGGAAATCAGAGATAGGGATGGAGCAGAGACCGGTCTGGCCACCACAGGAACTGCAACTATCATGCTGACTGATATCAACGACAACCCACCAACTTTCAGAGAAACATCTGTGAGTGGTTGGAAACGTGAAAATATACAAAAGCTTCATTTACAGGAAATAACACACCTTCTGTTTCTTGTAGTATAGTGTCAGCGTCAAAGAAAATGAAAGTGAAAAGCTCATACTCAGAATTCCTGTGGATGATAAGGATCTGATCAATACACCCAACTGGATTTCCAAATTCGTCATCACTAAAGGAAATGAGAACGGAAATTTCAGGATTGACACTGACCCCAAAACAAACGAGGGGCTCCTCTACGTCACAAAGGTGAGCATGGTTTCAAATTAGGAGATGTTATTAGGTGGTTTCAGATCGCTGTAATGTCTCTCTGTTTCTGTTCTCCAGCCTTTAGATTATGAGCAGTCCCAAAATGTAAAGCTGGAGATCTCAGCGCAGAACCAAGCTCCCCTGAGTGGAACCACCGGCCAGTGGCTGTCCATCCCTGTGAACGTGGCTGTCTCCAATGTCGACGAAGGGCCTCAGTTCATTCCTCCCATCGTCCGCTTCACTGTCAAGGAGAACATACCAAACGACACGTTGATAGGAACGTACACAGCCATGGATCCGGAGACGAAGAGCAGCAGCGGCATCAAGTAAATCACATTTCCTTTTTTGTGCCCAGTCACAGATAATCCTCAACTTCTTTTCAGCAACACTGGAGGGCAGACTTTACCCACTGAACTGAGCTTGTGCTTTTTTTTCCTGCTCTGTCTCAGGTATTACAAACTCACAGACCCGGCCTCCTGGATCAACGTGGACAGGGATAACGGAGCGCTGAAGGTTGCAAACACCATCGACAGAGAGTCGTCCTTTGTCCAGGATGGAATTTACAACATCACCGTTAAGGCTGTTGATGCTAGTAAGTCCTGCTGGACACTTGTCTCACATTTTCTGGCTTTTTACTCATGTGAATATTTGTCAAACCACAAAGAGCGAGTTCCTTTTTAGATCTTAATGACTCCTGTCAGTGTCCTGCCTTTTGGTTAGGGTGTTTACCAAGAATTCCATACACCTTGCCCTGGCATGAAAAATCCTGTTGGCAACATTACATTAGTAATTTACAGTGAGTCAAAACTTGGACTTGGTTCCTAGTAAAGTTTTGAACACATAACAGACAACCAAGTGAATACAGATAGCTGTTGTGACATGCCCGCTGTTATCCATAATGTAAGAACCAATGTGATTCTACTGTATTTCAGGCTCTAAAACAGGGACAGGAACCGTCATCATTCAGATAGATGACGTCAACGACAACATGCCAGAACTCCCCGACCGTGAGCTGGTGCTGTGTGAAAAGGAAGGAGAGCTTGGATCAGTGCTGCTTGTGGCTGAAGATAAAGACCAACCTCCATTTTCTGCCCCTTTCAGCTTTCAAATGCCACAAGATCATGATGGCAAATGGTCTGTGACAAGATTTAATGGTAGGTTACAGTCATTGTCAAACCTGTAAAGAGTATCTTGTGAATGAAATACATTATAAGATCAGATTGTCACCTCATACATGGCAACAAAAGGCTCATAGAAGCAAAATTAGTATGACTAGTAACTTAGTACTCCTGCATAATGAATGATTATAGGGAGCATGTATTGGAAGCTGTTCCTCATTCACTTTTTTAACACTAAAATGAGCCTGTGGCTTTCATAAATGTGGGTCAGCCTGTCAACAGAATGTGATTTACTCACCAGTGGAAGCAGGTTTTGTAAATACTAGAAAGCAGCTTGGATTCTGGTTACTTTCTTTTTTTAACTTTCACCTAATGCCCTTGCACAACAAATGTAAAAGATTCTCAGCAGTATTGTTTTGAGTCTCTTTGTAATTGTCACACACATGTTTCCTCCTTAGACACTGCAGCTACATTACAGCAGCTCAAAGACCTTCCAACAGGGATACACCTTGTTCCCGTCGCCATTAAAGACCTGCAGGGCTACGGTAAAACGCAGACGGCGAAAGTGCGAATTTGCCAGTGCAGCAGGGCCGGTGTCTGCTTGGCCAAGGAACGCTCCGTGTCATTCGGGGGAATGGGTTGGCTGGCTTTGCTGCTGCCTCTGCTGCTCCTCCTCCTGCTCTGTAAGTCCTCCATTATCTTATTTTCTGAGTACAGTACACTGTTATGTGGTGTGTCCAAAAATGTGTTCCTCATACATACATGCAACATACTTTCTTTGTTCTTGCAGTGTTACTTCTAGCATTTTTCTGTATGACAAAGAGGGAGAAAATAGAAATTGATGACGCAGGTGACAGTGGTGGAATCCTACTCAAGTCAAACACAGAGGCCCCAGGGGACGAAGTGGTAAAACCTTCAAAAGCCTAATTTTTTTTGTTTGTTTGCCTCAGTTATTTAATTATTTGGTTGACTGAATGTTTTTGTTTTGCTCTGCAGGACTCAAGTCTAATCAACGTTCCCACTATTGGTGGGTATGAACCTCCTGAGAAGGGCTCAGTCAAGGGTTCTCTGCTGAACGCGGGATGGATGGGGAACCAAAGCATGAGCACCATGGGACATGAGAATGGGATTTACAAGATGGGTATTACCTCCACTAATGCGCAAGACTTCTACTCTAGCCAGTATGATAACCAGTACAAGGGCCAAAATTTCGGAGGTCAGTTTGAAAGTCAGTTCGGAGGCCAGTTCGTCGGGAGCGGTGTGAACTTCACCCAGGACGCAGCTTTTCACCGCAACTGGCAAACAAATGGCCGCTACATCCACCAGGTAATGTTTTATATTCACAGAGACATTATTATAAACAACAGTATGTCTACGATTGTAATTTAGCACAAAAAGGAGGAAAAAAGAGGCTGAATGTCATATGTCTCTAATTCTCTGAGGTTTAATAACATCTTTGTTATCTGGTAAGTCTCATGTGTAATATAATCTAAGCTGTGATAGTATCCTCTGTAAACTTTTAATATTTCTCAGCTTCTTGGTGAGAAATATTGTTTCTCAAACTTGATGGCGAGGTATTTGTTCCATGTGTAATATCTGACTGCCACTCATATCCTGAGCAGTATTATCACATGCTGGAGGATCGTCCCTCCTATCGCTCAAAGCTTTGTCCACAAGGAGCAATAACACACATCCTCTTCCTTCCACTTTGTGTTACAGAAACTGGCCTATCTGGGAACAGAGCAGGACGGCCGATACGCCGATGACATCCTACACTCCTACGGCTTTGAGGGGGCGGGATCGGCGGCCGGTTCAGTAGGGTGTTGCAGCGATTATGGCGACAACGATAACCTCGACTTTCTGAACACACTTGGACCAAAGTTCAAAACCCTTGCAGATGTCTGCACAAAGAAATGAACAAAGACAAAGCTCCAACATAATACTTTTTTTTCCCACTGGACAGGATGTTGAGCAAAAACAAAAAAATCTTGGTATGCCCCTGAACATGAATGAGAAACGAACAAGCTAGTGTGTGTGCGTGTGTGTGTGTATATGTATGTTTGCACTGTTCTCTGCTACAGCTTTTTGTGATTGTAAGTCAATGCTGCTTTTGGGTAAAATGTCATTTGCACTGAGAATTTATGCAGATGCAGTCAGTTGTACATAGTTTGTGTCATTTTTGCAGGTTCATTATGGCTTTTGTATCGATGCGTGGAGTGAAGGGGGTTTTCTATTTCTTTGAAAAAGCTTTGGGAATTTTGGTTTCATTAGTCATTTGTTTTTTTTCACCTTTTATCAATTTATAAAATTTATAAAAATAGGACAATAAATGATTGACATGTTTTTCCACAGTAATGTTCAATGACTTTTTTTATTTGTTTTTTTCAAGTCATCTGCACAAGCACATTCCAGTGCAGCTCCAGATTGCTAACTGGGTGTAGTTTCTAGCCTGCCGTCAGTGAGGTTATTGCAACATTCTGATAGCAATCCTGAGAAAGTCAGCATAGGGGCGTGAATGGGAGGAACGAGGTGCTGCTGACACTGCCAGTATACTGGCAGAATACCCGACAGGCTAGATGTAAGAAAGCATTCAGAAATGTCCACCAACCTGCTAATGAAAAGGGATCTGATGTCATATGTGTATATGGTGTTGTAATTGTGCATGAATATTAAACAATGGTTTGTTTAAAGTGCTTTAAGATCATTTTGATTGTAAAAAGATGCAATATAAATGAAGTAGAGCTTTATTTCTCTATTAGCTGATGCATTTTTTTATCTTAAAACAAAGGAATTCCAATTACCTAAAGAATGAATTAAAGCATTTCCGCACTCACAGAAGAACATTTTTATTTGTAGTTTTTTTTCTCACCTGCAGAAAGCTAAAACTAAATCTCAGAGCAACAGAGCTGCTCATTGTGCTCTGCTTTTCTGTGTACTTGAGTGAATGATTTACTAGGTGTGGCACTCTGTGCTTGCACAATACAAGGAACACAATGTTATACTGTGGCCAAAATCCTTCAACTGCAAGCTAATATTTACCTCTGCTCGTCTGCAGATCAAGTTGCTGAAAGACTACTTCGTGCCAGCGGTGTGGTACATGATGGCACAAAGTTTTACTTTGTGGCATTCTTTGTTTTGGAAACAGTGAAATATGTGAAGAGCTGCTTTTGTGTTTTTCCAAAACAGGAAATTAAATTCCAACTGAACTAGTAACATGTCTTGAAACCCAACCTGAAGGGTTGAGTTTTAATCTTATTACACTTTAGGTAGATTATGGATTATTAATTTTAAGCATTGGTTATGGTAAGCAATTCATCACTTTTTTCTCGATGTCAGGCAAATCAGGCATCGGTGTGATGAAAGACAAACGAAGCTGAGGCTGTAAATTTAATCACAGGGTCTAGGAAGGACCATCTGTCATGTGATCACAGTGATGAGTATCAAATATGACAGCTGAGAGAAGGAAAAAGGGAGAAATTAATTCTTGGAATGAGAGCGTCTCTCACTGCGATCAAACACTGGAATCTTGTTAAAAATACAACAATATTATCCATGCAGATTAAAATAATACTGTCATAATTATGGGAGGATGTGAATGAGATGTGAACATCAAGGGTTTTTTGCTCCAAATCCCACAGGGGCCAATTAGAAGAATCTTGAAAAGTCACTTAACTCAAAATAATGAAAATAAGCAGTTAACCCAAATATCTAAAGAAAGGCACTCTAAGCCTAGACAGCAGCCCTATTAGCCTTGTTATATCCATAATTTTTGTTTCTTTTTAATTACTATTCTCTATTGTTTATGCAAGAAATCTGCAGAAGATTGAAACATCAGGAAAATATGGTGAGAACGTGTCTCAGTTCTTGCCTATTTTACGTGTTTTTATACACAATAAGTCTGCTTTATTGTTAGAATCCTCTGAGCTGCTCAGAGTGATGACTTAGCATTGAGACTTGGGAAGGAATGTTACTTGAACTGCAAAATCCTTTGACACAGTTTATTTATAGGCGCCCTCCACACACTCAGTGTGAAATGTGTCAAGTAAGTTCAAACTGACAAGCACGGAGGAAAGAGTCTGACATGACAGAAGCAGATCTGGTATCATAGGACACCTCATTCTGCCTCAATCCTTTACTTTCATACATAAAAACATACATCCAAGGAAACTTACTCACATGCTGTAACATATGGTGTGTTTGCTAAAATCACAAAATGCCTTAGAAGCAATTAAAATGGGAACAAATGAGAATTTTAGATAATTATCCAATGTGTCCCGTGTGTAAAGCAATGACACTGATGTGTCCCATAATTCAATACTACTTTTGTGTGTGTCCATTCTTATCTGAGCTGCTTGAGCCATCACTTCTAGTCACTTCTGTAAAGATGCAATTAATTCTAAAGCAGTAGCGTGAAATTAATTTATTGCTTGTAATTAGTTTTCGTCATACTGTGAAAACAATCTCTCCAGATAGGACGTTTTTCAGCCTCTGACAGAGAGTCTGAGGACACTTGGCTCCATCTGAGTTCAATATGGAGTGCTTTGCCTTCAGTTGCCAAGAATGCGCAGTAACTTCTTAACCTCCTGTTGACATTGGCCTCAGGATTTATAGCTTAGATGGCAGCCGTGACATAATTCAGTCGCTATCAACGCATATGACAAAGTAATTTCATCATTGCACGCCTTTGGGACATACGTGGAATTTAGGTTGGTTTGTGAACAATTTATTCTTAAAATTGTACGTGTGTGTCGCTGAATATGCCACAACTTACTCAAATTACAGTGCTAATGAAAGACACTGTGATTATGTGCTGTTCCATATGGCCTGCTTGTATGATTTATTTGCAGTTTCCTCATGTTCTAATAAATCCAAGCTGTTGTTACTGTAACCAACACTAGGTGGCAGACTTACATCTCTTGTGAGTTGGATGTGGGAGGGGGAATATTTATAGCAGGCAGCATGATTTCTGTGAAAACACTCTCCTGTCTGTCACATGTGTAACCAAACACCTGAAATCACTTCAGTTAAGCTGTGAAGTCACAACAGCACAGCTAAAGTGACGTGATGTGAAAAGCTGCTGTGGCAGAAGCCTCATCATAATGTGATGTGGCATACTGTATGCCAGACTGTACAGTTAACACGTGCTCTAAGTCACCTTCACTCATATTTGGTGTCACTTATCCAACAAAATCAGGCTTCTCAATGCATGCACATCCATGCTCATTATGACTACAGCAAAAGTGGAACAGACCGTCATCTCTCTGGACGACATACTCAAATTCCTTACTTAAATAGAAGTAACAATACTAGGATGTAAAAAAATACTGCAAGTACAGGTAAAAAAGACAGCAGAAAAAAATCAAGTGGGTTACCACAAGATTAATGGATAAGAGAGAAACACAAGTAAAACTTTAGGCAATTAAAGAACAGACACATGATGTGTAAGTCAGTAGTTTCCACTGAAATCTAGCAGAGCTGAAGCAAAGAATGTAAGTATGCAAATTCCGATGTATTAAACTAAGATTAAGAAAAAACCTTTATTTGTCCCACACTGGGGAAATTGTGTAATTCCCCCAGTTTTCCTAATCTTAAATGTTCTCCAGTTCTCCTGTACCAGTGCAGTGTGTCAGTAATCTTTAAAACTGACACTTTTAATTCTTTAAATATGGAACAAGCTGCAAAAATGTATGATATTTAAGACTTTAACACTAAATTACATCGATCTAAACACAGATTATGGTGCCATTTAAATAGAACAGATCTCTATTAGTAGCCCAATAGAAAGTACATTTCATTCCAGAAGCTGGATATTATGGATCATTTTTCTTTTTTTGTATATAATAAAAAAAATGAGAACATAATTAAGAAAAGGACAGTGAGATATGTGTGGGTAGTTTGAGGTGTCATGTTTGGAGTCCCATCATTTACAGTCGAGCGCAGCATGCAGGTTCCATTATAATTAGATACACATAGGAGCAGAAAGCCTGTATATTTCATAGACTAATTAATTCAATTAAATGTATTGTTTCTTTTTACAAGAGTTGTTATTTTTATTGACCTGATTGTCATGCAATTATTGATCTGACATCTAATATGGGTTTATAAGGTTTTCAAAACATTTAACATTATATATACTTAACTGCATTACAGTATAGATTTGAACAAATAATGTTGACATTCTTCTTTCAATCTAAAGCAAAATGACTTATACTGAGCATGGAGCAATTTTATTTTAGAAACAGCAAATTTGTTAAAACAAAAAGCAAAAACTGAAATTTCATTTATATAAGAGTTCATAACAGCTCGCCCTATTAAAATGTGATGAAGGACAAATTAGGACAAGGGTATTAAAAATTTTGAAAAATGAAACACTTGGAAGGTATGAATGTTTAGAGACATCCTTGAGAGAGAAATCCGTTAAAAATATGACAGTCCTCCCTGAGCCCTTTATTTTGTGGAAAAGACAGCGGTTCACAATACCCTGACATTAGAGGCTTTTCACTTTAGCCTAGTGAGGAAAAAATAACAATTTCATTCATTTAAAATTACATTTGTAGCACTGTACAAATCCTTGAGATATGCTGTTCTATATGCAAGTACTGTATTCATTTCTAAAAGGCTAATGAGTTTGTGCCCTTGTTAATAAAAGCTAAATAAATGCCATTACTGTACCTGCAGGAGTAGTCTGTGTGCGTATTATGCAACAGAAGCCTTTAATCAGAGAACACAAGGACACTGTGACTCACACAGGGAAACAACAGGTTAATCTCACTGATACATTTCTCTCTTCAGAACAGTTCATGGAAAAAAAAATATATAACCAGAAAAAAAATGAAAACAAACACTGTGAGATAAAAGCACCACTTTCATCTTATTTCTCCTAATGAGAATGTAACACTGGAAACTGCTGGAAACTTTTCCACCACCTTTAAGTGTCCACTGAAGCTGCAGCTGCGTGAAGGACAAAGTCTTATTACTGTGCTTGCAGTCACACCTCTAAGCCACATCCAGAGGCTATTTAGGTGTGGTCTAGATATTCTCTCCTGTTTGTCTTTCTTGTGAAGAAGTACTGAAGTGCAATAAGCTGAAGGTCAGGGTGCATCAGCAAGCACAGGACACACACAAAAAACACATGAAGTATACGGCTTCTGCTCATTACTGCTCACCCAGGCTGAGGCTTACAATGCTTTGGCTCTGGGTTACAACAGTGGAATTTACTGTTTGTTTTTTGCCTTGTTGGTATGAGGCTGAAATGTCTTCTAATCCTGCAGCATGTTGTAGTTCATCAAACAATGCATTCATGGAAAAACACTGCAGTGGTTGACTTTTTTAAGACTTGTCTTTGTTTACATACAGCCTGTAATCATCAGGAAAACATGACATCAGCTCTTTATATTTTTGGTCTTTGACAATGGAACATATGTGTGCATCTGCAACTCTAATGGGGGCAGGGACATGTCCCAATGGTAGCCGAAAATGGCAACACAGTTTACATAGCTATGCACCCTCTTGTGATGAACATGTAGAATATACTGGTTAGTTACCATAGTAGCCAACAGGTGAGAGATTTGAGAATTTTGATCTCTGTAACTTAACCAAACAGTAAATAAGAGGCAAAAGCTCCAAAGTTGGATGTTGTCATACTATTCAATAGGTCATTATCATCAATATTCATTAAATAGTTGTTATCTTTGGCTATTAGTGCCCTGCTCTACCTTGCCGTGATCATTGAAATGTAGCTCTCAGCGTAAGTTCAGTCATGAAGACTCTATTTCACATCATCCACCTCTATCTCTCCCTCTTCACCATCCTCGCACTCTCATTCACTGCACTGCACTCCCTCTAGTGACCTCCCACATAGTCAGGCGTTTAATAGATGGCACCTCCTTCACCAATCAGCTGTCCATCCGTCCCTCTCCTGCCCAATCATAGCGTAGCAAGAAATTTAAAAGCCTCTGTCTCTTCTCCAGCTGTCTCCTGTTCGAATCCGGCAACCCTCCTCCACCCCAAGCACCTCCCGATCCATGCAGTTCAAGGTCTCCCCTCTCCTGCTCTCCTCCTTCTACACCACCACCAGGTCTAGACCCAGGGGGGGTCTTCTGATCAGCGGCCTTTCTGCTCGAGCTTTCCCCCCTTTCAGACGTGGGCCTCACGACGGGGTCTAGGACGCCAATGCACATTTACAATTATTGTATTAATAAATTCTTTCTCATTCAGTTCGCTGAGTCTCTCATGATTGAAATGGCTGTCATTGTGTCATAAGCCATTATTAGCATCTTATTAACTTGTCAATCATAAAGTGTGTCATCAGTTAACACAACAAGTACTTGTGATGAAGGAGGCTGAAGTGGTCAAAGGTCACACAGGAGACAACAGTTTGACTCCCAGTTAGAGGCCGCTGTCATTTTCTTCCCATGCCTCACTCTTATTTTCAGCCTCTGGTTAGATTTAGGCACCTAAGGCCATGTCCAAACTACCAGACTGAAGCGATTCAAAATTGATTTTTACCAGTGATGTGACACAAATATGATGTTTTCACATCTGCATGGATGCACAAATCCGATTGTCAATCCTGATTTTTGGATCAGGCCTAAATTACTCCACGATGCGGCCCTGAACAAGATGTATATCTGATTTGTGTCCATGTCACATGAATGAGAAAAGTCATGTCTAATCCTTTTTCCTATGAGCACATACTAAGCTTTGTTATCGTCGTCTTGCCTCAACCAGCAGTGGTCATGAATATGACATTTTGATGCAGATGCGCTTGTTTGCCATTTCAGCAGATGATGATGTTCACATCCATGTCAGATGTGAGTCAGATGCAAGAAATGTGTAATTATGAGTGTAAAATACTCAAAATAGGAAATCTGAACCACATAAAAAGCACAGAGGTTGCCGGATTCAATTTTTCAATTTTTGTATCTTGCCCTAGTATGTGATAATGCTCCTTCTAAGCCATAAAATTATGAGGTCTCTATAGTCGTGTGTATGGGAATAAGGTGCTATGATGACACCTGATGAACAGTAGGGGACAATATTAGATGAATAGTGACAGACACCACAGCCTCCTGGGTTTGCACCTGTATTGACAATATTTATATAACTTCAGCCTTTCAGCCATTGTATGTACGTCTTTTCAGGAGTCACTGTCAATCAAGCTATTGTGTTATTTATGTATGAGGACATGTTGGGAAAATAAAAACAATAGCTGCTGTCTCAGTAGGACATTATTGGTGTCATGAAGTCTTCAGAGAGGAATGAACGTCTAACTGAGAGCCTCAGTGTGACGGCGCTGCCCGCCAGAAACCCAACATTTTGCAGTGCAGTGGCCCCAATATGTTTGTCTGATGGAAACAGGGAAAAAAAAAAAAACGGGGACCTGACAAAGTGTTTTTCTCTGTAGTTATCATAATCAAAGTGAGCCCTCTGCAAAATCTTACTGTCATGTTTCTCTAACTGCTAGAATTTAACAGGCAAGCTGCGAGGATTTAACAGCTGAACATGCAAGGATCAGCAGAGCGGCACTTGCCGGGGTAGAAGGGAAGAAGGAGACAGGCTGAGGAGAGGAGGATAAACAGGTAGATTAAGAGCCTGAGGAAGAGAGCGAAAGAGAGAGTGCCTGATACACACACACACAAAGACAGTTTTCATGGGGGTGTTTGTGATGTTAGGGACTGATGTTCAGCATTAGGTCGGCGCAAAGACGGAGGCTAACTGGGCTCTCAGTGTGAAACCCCTGCAGTGAAGATCTATACTGCTGATCAGACCACCTTCTGCGTGAGCTGCTGCTTCTGCCTGGCTGCCTGTCTCCTGGCTGGGTGCAGAAAGAGACTTCAGCTGACTACAAAACATAGTCTCACCCAGGGGTTATGCCCTGATAACCACACAGTCTTAGTGTGGAATTTAATTGGCCTACTGCACATTTTACTTCAGGGAATGTTTTGACACTGTAGGTGTCAAAACAAGATGAACTAAAGGTTGAAGCTGTAGATACGCAGCGTGCAACCAAATCTCAGCCCCCTCAGACCTCTAAGCTCAGTGGCCATAACAAAAAAATTTACATATTGATGAGGATACTTGGAAAGTTTTTAAGCCATCAGAAACCTTATAATATATATATACACTCAACAAAAATATAAACGCAACACTTTTGTTTTTGCTCCCATGTTTCATGAGATGGACTTGAAGATCTAAACTTCATTCCAGATACACAATATTACCATTCCTCTCAAACATTGTTCACAAATCTGTCTAAATGTGTGATAGTGAGCACTTCTGCTTTGCTGAGATAATCCATCCCACCTCACAGGTGTGCCACATCAAGATGCTGATCTGACATCATGATTAGTGCACAGGTGTACCTCAAACTGCCCACAATAAAAGGCCACCCTGAAATGTGCATTTTGTTTCTGCTTTATTGGCGGTCTGGGGACTCAGAACCAGTCAGTATCTGGTGTGACCACCATTTGCCTCATGCAGTGCAACACATCTTCTTCGCATAGAGTTTATCAGATTGTCTATTGTGGCCAGTGGAATGTTGGTCCACTCCTCTTCAATGGCTGTGCGAAGTTGCTGGATATTAGTGGGAACTGGTGCACGCTGTCGTATACGCCGGTGAAGCACATCCCAAACATGTTCAATGGGTGACATGTCCGGTGAGTATGCTGGCCATGCAAGAACTGGGACATTTTCAGCTTCCAAGAATTGTGTACAGATCCTTGCAACATGGGGCCGTGCATTATCTTGCTGAAACATGAGGTGATGTTCATGGATGTATGGCACAACAATGGGCCTCAGGATCTCATCACGGTATCTCTGTGCATTCAAAATGCCATCAATAAAATGCACCTGTGTTCTTCGTCCATAACAGATGCCTGCCCATACCATGACCCCACCACCACCATGGGCCACTCGATCCACAACATTGACATCAGCAAAGCGCTCACCCACACGACGCCACACACGCTGTCTGCCATCTGCCCTGAACAATGTAAACCGAGATTCATCCGTGAAGAGAACACCTCTCCAACGTGCTAGACGCCATCGAATGTGAGCATTTGCCCACTCAAGTCTGTTACGGCGACGATCTGGAGTCAGGTTAAGACCCCGATGAGGACGACGAGCATGCAGTTGAGCTTCCCTGAGACGGTTTCTGACAGTTTGTGCAGAAATTGTTTGGTTATGCAAACCAATTGTTTCAGCAGCTGTCTGAGTGGCTGGTCTCAGACGATCTCGGAGGTGAACCTGCTGGATGTGGAGGTCCTGGGCTGGTGTGGTTACTCGTGGTCTGCGGTTGTGAGGCCGGTTGGATGTACTGCCATATTCTCTGAAACGCCTTTGGAGACGGCTTATGGTGGAGAAATGAACATTCAATGCACGAGCAACAGATCTGGTTGACATTCCTGCTGTCAGCATGCCAATTGCACGCTCCCTCAATGCTTGTGGCATCTGTGGCATTTTGCTGTGAGACAAAACTGCACATTTCAGGGTGGCCTTTTATTGTGGTCAGTTTGAGGTACACCTGTGCACTAATCATGATGTCAGATCAGCATCTTGATGTGGCACACCTGTGAGGTGGGATGGATTATCTCAGCAAAGCAGAAGTGCTCACTATCACACATTTAGACAGATTTGTGAACAATGTTTGAGAGGAATGGTAATATTGTGTATCTGGAATGAAGTTTAGATCTTCAAGTCCATCTCATGAAACATGGGAGCAAAAACAAAAGTGTTGCGTTTATATTTTTGTTGAGTGTATATTAACAAGGATTATTATACTAAATGCAAACATTTCAGTACCCAAAATGTGTGTTTATTCCTACAAATAACATGACAAATATATCAATTTAAAGCAAAATAATCTTATTTTTTTGGTTATTTTATGCAGTTTTTGTCTTGGCTTTAAATGTTTTGTTTTTTGTAGATCAATGCTTAAAATGAGAACCACCACAATTCTAAAGGGTTTAAATTAACACAGGCAAGTGCAAAGCTACTAAGTTAAAATTTCTTATTTCAAGCATCACTTCACCATATTAAAAACGCAAATTCATTGTTTTATTGTCTGTGTCGTAATACATCACAGCAATTACGCAAGCCCAGACATGAAACACAAGTATTGCTGTTGAGCGGACTTTCTGTTCAGCCTGTCTGGGCTTTAACAAATGAAAGTGAATGAGCAATGTGCTGCATCTTATTTGAAAAGAAAAGGTGCAAATCCTTTCATCATGACCACAAGCATATTGAATATACATGTTGTGTTACATGTTATGTTTTGTGTGTATGTCTTAGGACTGGGCAATTTACAGAAAATATACTGAAACTGACATCTTCGGCTCACTGAGACCATTAGTGAAATGTCTCACTTAAGGCTCTAACCCTCACGACGGCTGAGACCCTAACTCTAGCTCTGCATTAGGGTTAGGATTACAGCTAGGGTTAGAGTCAAACCTAGGGTTAGGGTTAGGGTTTCACAGTTAGGAAGGTCATAGAGTTGTGGTTCAAAGTTTATTGCATTCGGCTCACTGAGACCATTACGGAAATGTCTCACTACGACCGAGATGCTAACCCTAGCTCTGCATTAGGGTTACAGCTAGGGTTAGGTTTTCGGCCATCGTGAGACTTAGAGCCTCAAGTGAGACATTTATGTAATGGTCTCAGTGAGCCGAATGCATCAAACATTGAACCACAACTTTGCGACCTTTCTATCTCTAACTCTAAGGGCTCAACTGAATTTTTGCAGCGTATGTGTACCGGCAAGCATGTCCCATTGGATTAAAATATTTAAAAATTGCAAACACTACACGTTTAATTGGACACATAAGAATACGACGTCATTAACTTTGAATAAATATGTCCGCAGTGGTAGTAAAAATCCAATACTGCACAGCAGCAAATCTCTCACTAAGCCCTGTGACCACTTTGTTGTTTCTTTATAGCACAGTCTAAAGAAGTTAAACCACATCGACACTCCTTACATGTCGATCCCTTTCATGTTCTGAGACTTAGCTCAAAAGACATTTTTTATATCCACCAACATTGATGCTAAGGGTATACATTTATTGATTTGCTGTCAAGCTTGGATCAATGTCGTCCCATCAAAAGGCTCAGTGCGCACAGACAGACCAACAAATGATGATGCGAGCTGTGGAAAACACAAGAGTTGACCCCATATCTTATGCAGCCAGCTCAACACAAGCAGCATCACACAAATCTGCCGTGCTCTGTTGAGTTCACTTGGCTTACATTCCCAGGCAATTGGCAGCCAAGTGATAGATGCCTGTAAAGACCTGATTCAACATAAACTGGATAATCAATAGAATAAAAATGAATCACTTCTACACGCTGTACTTTTACAGATCTATCTTTTGATCCGAAGAATGCAGAAGCTATCAAAAATATTCATCTGGGTGGCACCCTGTTAATGTTCAGCAAAATTTCATAACAGCCTTCATGTGTGTGCACATTTCCACAATGCATCTTCATCCACAATGAAATGATGAAACAAAACAGTTAGCTTAGCTTAGCACAAGATTAGATGTAGCAAAAAAAAAACAACCCAGTCACATCCCATGCTACTATAAAAAACAGTGATTTAATATAACCACTTGTTTTGTACACACCAACACATTGGCCACTTATTTCACAGTAAAAAAAAGTGCAAAAAGATTGCAATAGGTGGGAGAACGAGTGTAACGCTGTAGGTGCTGGATGCATGAAACAATACATTTAAATGTAGGGTAGGAGATTTCATTCTGATGCACTTTTTGTTAAATTAGTGTAACTTCTCTTTACAATCCGATAGCAACCAATTAGTTTCGCTTTTAAACGAAGAATATTAATCATCTGTGGAAGCTATAAAACACTAAAAACATCAGCCAATCCTGCGAGACGCCCCTGCACGTAGGGTTGGCTGGTTGTCACTCTCTTCCTGCTCTGTGCGCACCAGAGAGGTATGTGCATGATGGCCGAAGTCACAGACTGGTTGGGAGGCGTGGCTTCGGGGTGAGCTCTGAGAGAAAGGGGCGTGTGTTTACTTTCAAAATCTGACTGACTCTCACTGAGTTTTCAAAATCTCCTACCCTACCTTTAATAATTATGTCAACATTTGACTGGGGTATAATTTGACGTTATGGGATCAGACTGGGCTGAAAGAGCTGGTTCAGCTCAAGCTACATAGAAAATAATTACCACATACAGCATGACAGCAAAACAATGTACGCTTTACTGGTACAGCATGCATGTAAGTGTAATTCACTGTTTTAATGTTTTAATGCCAATTATTTCTAAGGAAATGGGTGCAAACTAAGTATTTCTTTAAAACCATTTGCCTGTACTGGTACTAATTAGTCATTTTATCCACAATAGTTGCAAGATAAACAGCCTTAGTAATTACCCTTTGTCACATTGTTTCCATAGTGTGTCATTTATAACATCTGCTCACCGCACACCCCTCATGCAGCAAACTGCCGACCTTGACCTATTTGCTTTACATGCAGAATCACCTGCTCCCCTGCTGTTCCTCTTGCTCGCTGTGTGTGGTATTCTGTTTGTAGCTCTCTCTTTAAATGCTTTTTTTCTTTTCTTTCTTTCCTTTTTTTTGTCCTGGTCTTCTATAAAACTTCCTCTTCTCTTATTGATTGCAACCCCAACATCCCAGAAATCACTCCATCTATTGTGAGTGGCAGCTAAACGAATAATGGAGGAAGAGAAATCAATGCAAGTACATTTGGCAGTCAGTCCTTCTCTCTAACCTTTCGTCCTCTCCACCAAGAGGTCAAATCAAAGACTCATCATCAGCAGTTCCAACACGGTGGAATAATTCATGTATTATTTTAGTTTCACTTGGAGTTGTGGAATCTGCCTACACAGTGTACAGAACCTCTGCATGTGGCACAGTAAAATATGTTTTACATAAAGATGCACATTTACCTTTAGTTTAACTTGGACTTATTTAATATGTGCATAGTGCTTCATTAGTACTGACTACAAGGGGAGCGCATGCTGCAAATACAGGTCTCAGACAGTGACCAACACCCGGGGATTTTGACCTTTGTTGGGTCGCTGTCCACTGCGATCAATCGCTCTTTAATGGATTGAATGTATTAGCAGCATGTATGTGATTAATTACTAACAGAGCCCACAGCGAATGGCTGCCACAGATGACAGCTCGCTTGATAACATTTCTTATCAGTGGTCTCCATCAGCCCTTCCATAACTCACATAGATCACACGGTCCTGATTTAGACCGTCTTGGGTACAGGGTGCATGCCTGAGCAGAATTGCAATCTTAATTATAAGACATTAAACAGAGTTACAGGAAAGGGACATGGTTAAGATTACAAGATGTGTGTGGGTGGGTGTGTCATGCTGTAAAAATGTTTTATCTTAACCAATTTATGCTGTGCTTTGCAGTAAGACTGTCACCTTTCTTTCTATTTCTACAGAGCGAAACCCCCCACCCCCCACTTTGTTGGCCAATAATTCAACAAACACTGATGACAAGGGGCTTCACTTCTCATGAATATGAGAATAGAGTATGACACCTGGACTGTCTGGGAATCCGAATATTGAATAATCGCTCAGATGACAGAGCAACATGACATCATCGGTTCACTTTGATTCATTTTTTTAAGGCTCAGGGCAAACACAGAGTTCTTAGACATGCTATTTTTTTTAAATGCTTGAACACAACTATGTAGCTATGAGATTTATTTTATTGTCCTGTACCAGTCATATGTAAAATATACCAGATTTTATGTTTATTATTTTAGCCTAACATCTATAATTAAGGTCTTTGCTAAAAAACTTAATTCCTTTGGTAATTTTTAAACCAATAAAATGACATGTTTTGTATTTTTTTTTAAATAAAGATTGCTGTGCATCTACACACCTAAGAATCGGAAAAGATGATGGAAGCAGTGAAGCATTATCAGGAATTAAATATGTTAATTTCACCTGAGCTTAACATAAATGTGAAGTCAATGCTAATCTATAAGCAGTTTAAAGGTTAAAAACATCACCTTGACTATATGTGTTGAAACATTTTCTATTGATAACCAGAGTTATGTTTGAGATTGTTCCCAGCAGAAAATGGCCTTGAAGAGGTCTGCTGCTTTCAGTGCTTTGTTAGCATACAAGTGTTTTTAAAAAAACCACACCCTTGATATTATGATATTTAATTAGATAAGCATGTGACACAGCATGTTCAAAATATGTTGCTTACCAAGAAAATACAAGATATTCTAAATTATTCATTTGAATGATGAAGCCCTCATCTGATATAATTCCATGAAATAGTAAATGGAATTTTAAAGTAGCTTCCAAAGATAAATACATCTCCTTAAAAACTGTATGAATGATATGTGTGTCTCTGTTGAGTTATACATCAAAGAAACTGAGGTGACAGAATCACACAGTGGCTCAGTCCATAGCCAGCAAGTAGCCACAACAATAGAGAATAGGGCACATGAAGGTTGCATGTAATTACACCTACCCCCAGGCTTAATTAGGTCACCCTTAAGCGAGTATAACGTATGTTTGTGTGTGTCCATGAGGGAATGTGTGTGTGAATACTCCCAACAGACTGGAGGGGGGTCACGTCCATGAATCACAAGATCAGAATGCATTTACAGTGGACTGCTGAAAATCACCTCTCCACAGAGCTGAAAGCACACAGGGTAAAACATACTTACGCAATGAGAGTGTTTTCACGCACACTGTGGTTATTTTTAGGGGGTTTATAATGAAATATACAGCAGTTTGGTTTTTAACATGCATATGGATCTCACCTCTGCCCCCAAAACTCTCCTGCTTATAACACTAAGTGGCAAAACAACAAGCTGCTACCTGCACAAACAGGACAGATGATTATCTGCTTATATTAAAGGCAGTGGACTCGATTGTCATGCTCAAAACTATTAAAGGAGCAGCGGTCCATGAGCAATGACATGTGACCGAGAATTGGATTTCCTGACATTTATATGCATCCATATTGACGCAACAAACACAATCTTACTAGGAATGAATATTTATCTATTTCAGGAAACATAGAACATACAGTATCTCATGTCTATTATTAGCACCTGTAATTACATTTTTAGGATCAGGAGGCTGTTTTTCATACGTTTTTTTTAATAATGATTATATTAAAAAAAACCTATGAAAAATATTTATTAGATGTGTCTACTAGCTTCTTCTTCTTCTCTCTATGGATCTCGGCGTTCTGTAAATAAAAAAAAAGATACCTCAGATTTCTTCTTGAATCCACAGCAGCCCTCCCCCTTTTCAGATGTGTGTTTGATTTTTTAGCAGACCACAGTTTCATCGAGTGGGTGGCTGAATTCAAACTTGCCTGAAAGATGACTTCTCCACCTTTCTTCCTGAAAGCTCCATCACTCTTACCACTTAAGAGACCATTGGAAAGATCCACAACAGGTGCTAAAAACCTTCTAACCAAAAAAACATCTTGAGCTTCTTGAGCAAGGCGAGCAATGAGCTTTTGGCTGCCAAAGTACTGCTGCATTGAGCTGGTGTTATTATCTTTTTCTAAAGAATGAAAGCAGAAAACCTGCCAGATTGTTTGTTGTCCTATGTGAGTTAAAATATTAAAAAAACATCTTTAAGATAACTGGCTGATCAGGTAACTGGATAACACTTCCAGCTCACAGTTTTTTCCCAGTTTGTATCTGGATTTATCTAATTGGTCTGTTTTTCCATGTGTTTTTTTGATAAGTATTGATACAACACATACTAGAAGTGCAGCTGTGACATTAATTTTGTTTAGAAAAATCGATGCCTATTTCCAACATGTTTTTATAAAAGCCATGTTTGAAGGCTGAGCTGGATAGTCATGTCTAGTTCGGTTGGAGAGACTAAAACTTCACAAACACCTACTTGGGATTCAGGTGTATTGACTGTTTTCAGATACTGTCATCACAGAGGAATGGTTGGAGCTTCTCATTTAATCATACTGAAATTATTCCAAGGTGACATTACTGCCTGCATTCCACATGTGATGCTGATTTTTTTTTCTTCCACAGCTTCCATTTTTCATTGTCATTTTAAACTGTCAACCTTTTGTCCTGCTCTCTCTCTCTCTTTCTCTCTCTCTGTGATGCTGTGTCCTTGTACCCACTGCTTCTGTCTAAGAATACCATTATTACCATGCATGGCTGTTTGCTGGAAAAAAAAGAAGAGAGAAAAGCTAATGATGTTGGCTTGAGCTCAGAGCTAATTAAAATTCTATAAATATGGTGGCGGTAGGTGTGCGTGATGGATGTAGTGTGTCAGAAGTCCGGTGAGCAGGGAGGTGCACAGGAGATGTCCGGACGATCGATACTGGCATAGTGAATGCATGACACTGCATATGCATTTAATGAACCAACAGTTTTATCTGTTAATTACACGGCAGGACACACCTTTGCATTCCTCACACTGTGCTAAACCTTCCTGGCTGCCTAGATAATGGCCGGCGATTTCACACAACAAATCTGCAAATATTGGGCCCATCCCTCTATTTTTTTTATCTCCTCCTCTCCTGCCTGTGCTTTTATTTATTGCAGGTAATTCTCCATGCAACACACTGTTATATTGGTAAATGTAATGCATTTCTTCTTTTGTCCTTTTACCAAATAGTTTGGAGTAGCATCAGCATTCACTCTGCAAATGTTATGTCTGGCTGTTTTTTTTTCAGTGTGCTTGTGATGGGCAGGCAGAAAGGGTACAGGGTTAATTGGCCTAGCAGGCAATGCAGTTAAATCAAGACGTACAACTCTCATGTTAAAGCCAACACAGAAATCCAATTCACTAAATGAACAAAAACTTTTCTGAGAAACTAATTTTGCTGTTTGCTGTCTGAACTTCATTATGTAAAACTTAAATAAAACAATACCACACTGGCTCTGGATGACTGATGGTTGCAGAATGTCTGTCCCTTACATTCTACCAAGCTGTTTCTCCTATTTAGAGAACCTCGTGTCACTCCAGCTCACAGCTGTAAAAAAATCCAGCAGCTGTGGAATAATCCTTTACTCTGGGAGAAAAAACTTATGCTAAGGTGATACGCTTAAAATAATATGATTGCACAAGTAATGTTTTTGTGGGTAACAATAGATGGACGTAGTTATTTAGTAAACAAATAACAAATAGAGGTGATGTGGTTTATTGATTTGTATGGGTCTAAGCTGCTTACGTCATCTAATACATAGACACTAATTTATTGAGTGATGTCATTATATTCAATTATGAAGGCATTTATTAAATATACATTATTTTCAACCATTAAAGTCCAAAAGTATTACACAGCATGTAATGAAGTGACCACTGAAATATGTACAGTGTTGCAGTAATGTCCTCATAAATACAATTAAAAACATGAAAAAAACACACTTGGTTCATTTTATCAGCACTTTTATTGATGTTATTTACACAATAAAAACACGCAGCACTTAAATACTGAGTATGTGACAGTACAGGCACTAAACCGCTGCTAATGCATTGTCGTGATGTATTGCGGGCTACGTTGAGTGCACTATATGGCATTTAATGATTCCCACTGCAGAGTCAAGCGATGCAACAGTGATCACAAAACCCACTACAGTCAATTTCCTCTCAACTGGTAAATAAAAAGCTGCCAATCTGAAAAACCTACTCCATAATTAGTTCTTAATTGATATTAATATCACAATTATTTGTGCAGTCTGTTTGCTAGCAGAGCACTGATGATGCAAAGTTTTTCCAAAATAGCCAATGATACTGTTGGGAGGAAACCTCCTGCATGACCAGGCCATAGGACAGACAACTGTTTAGTTAATGTGCTCTCACATTTTTTTTTATTAGTCGGTAGCTTTTTTTTAAATTATTTTTTTAATTAATTAAGGATTACATTCTTAATTTTAGCTGCATGGCAGTTTTTTTCATAGTAGTGGATGGTGGTGGTTTTATAAGAACTACAAGAGGTGAAGTACGAGAGCGCAGGGACACTGGGCCAGTGACTCAGCCACGTGCCGTAGTGAAAGAGCAGGGATCTGGTGCCGCTGATAAGTTACTATTCTTACTGCAATTCTTTCAACATATCTGTACCGTCTCCATGGGTTACATTATCAGAAGAGTATCTTGACAGCTGCCAGAATTCCCTCATGTATGATATGAAAGCTTTTTTTTAACATCAGCACACAGTGGGCTGTAGCAGAATCTTAATAGGAATAGATAAAGACATTCATCACTGCATGACATGTTGGAACTTTTCCCAAGTTATTCTCAATAGGGATAAGTAAATAAAATGAATGGGTAAATGGATGAATGAATGGGTGTTGTCTAGTACACAGTAGAATGTAAAATGTTCTGGTCTGATGCCGTGCACTTCAACAGTGTTTGCATATTTGGGCCAAATGTATTTATATTACTGTAAAGCTCCTATTAGGTTATCATGAGGAGCATTTTGTTTTGGAAAAGTTTGTTCAGGACTTTCTTGGAGGCTTTCTGAATCAGCTCTCTCCCCCCTCTCTCTCTCTCTCTCTCACACACACACACACACACGTTCAAACACATGCTGTGACCTCTGGGCCATTAGGTCAGCCTCTTGAAGCCGTCTCTGATGCTCTCTCCAACTCTCTTCCCGTAAGTGCGGTATGTGTTTATTTATAACTCAGCAGCTGTGTCTTGTCTTTTCTTTCATTCCTTTTTTTTTCCTGCAACACAGACATGTTTTCGGATGGCTTCAGATGGAGGAGGCAAAGCAAACATTCCTCAGCTTATTCCACTCCTCCCCCAAAAAGCTGTAGCAGGGAAAAAAACCCTGTTAAATTTTAACTGGCTTGTGTTTGTGTGTTGTGCTGATGGTGGTAAAAGTGAAGGCATTTACAAGTGATGCATTTGACTACCAGGCTGCTTTCTATACGCAGCATGGGTCAATGTTTCCTGCTTCACTAGTGACACGAAACGCTGTCAATGAATGGCTTTTAAGGCATCCGCGACCCAAATAATTATCAAGACAAGCCGCACCACAATGTTTTCACAGCGTTATTATCCAGCTGGTATGCTTAAATAAAGTAGTAAATTGCCTTTGAGTTAAAGTGACCCTCTACATTTACTTTGCTGTCAGGTTAGAGCTTTGTAGATAAGACAGAGCACCTTGCATGGCAGAAATATTGCCCACCTTTAAACAAAGAGAACACTCCTGCATAGCAGAAATCTTGCCCTGCTTGTGGAAAAAAAAAAGAAGAGGGTGGGGGTGCTCACTGATGGTTCAGCCAGAAGCACAGTTATATTGGCAGAGCAGTGTGTGCTGTAGTTAGGTCCTTCAACCAGAACAACTTTTTTTTCTTTCTTTCTTTTTTTTTGCCGTGCTGGGGGGATTCTGCCTGGTCGGCATGTTGGTTTTCTAGAAATATTTCTGCCATGTGAGGCAACACTGCCTCATCAGCACATGTGGATGTTTTTTTCACAGCTCCAGTCATAGGTCCTGAAAAAAAAAACAGATTCGATACAGGAAGTGAGTCTGTTTTTACTGCAGCTGACATCATCTCAGCATTGAGATGCATTTCAATCCTGGGATTATAAATCCGATTGCATCACAATGGGTCAACAAGGGTGACCAACTGGGAATGACTCTATGCTAGCAGCTCTTTTTTTAATATAGTAGATAGAAAAAGGATTCAATGGTTTGATGCTTCATTATCCAACAATTTATTGTCACCTGGTGACTGTTTTTTTCCCATGAGACTGTAAACACAGCTAAAAGCACTAAATAATAAATCCTGTGGTTTCTTAAAGAAGAGTGCTGCTATTTATAACATGACTGTTATGAAGGCGGGTCTGATCTACACTATAGAAATGTAGTATATGTTATTTTGATCTTCAGTATTCTTGGGATTAACTTTGCTATAATTACTGACACACATAACATTACATAGCTGAGAGGTTGCTAAACTACAGGTACAGCAAAGCATGACAGCTAGTGACACAAAGAGGAAACAATGCTATTTAGTATAGTAGACCATTGGAGACATTGAACACATTTCTACTGTATAACACAAAAGAATCTTTCTTTAAAATGTCAGCCAGTGCAGTTGATAAGGCATACAGCGGGCGATCTGCAGAAATAAGCAAGCCACAGGCAATTAGGGGAAGTGCCAAAGAAGGCTATGTGCACTCCATTATGCGTGAGTGTGGTCCAAATTAAAATCTAATTTAAGGTGGCACTAAGATAAAAAAGTGTGTTTCATTTCTTCAATTTGCACAACTATTCCATTCCATTAGACATGTAATTTCTGCTCATCAGACACTGGGTGAAATTGGTGCCCCAAAGGAGAGCTTTTTTCATTTAAAGTAATTAGTCCTGGAGAACAGGGATGAGCAAGCATGCAAGTGTGCATTTCTGTGCATGTGGGTAAGTGGAGGAAGATAGGGAGAGAGAGAGAAAAACAGGCAAAAGAGCAGGCGAGATTACGATAAGAAAGTCGGTTGTCACATAAAGGGCTGAGTTTTGAAGTATTGATTTCAGTGTATTGTCTGAAAATTCTGTGCAAGACATAATCTGTTGTTGATCGATTCAACCTTCTCTTTTAAAAGAATTTCCTCTAGCTGACCTCCCTCTGTGTGGCTGTGCACTTACAATAAAAATAAATACAATAAAATACCTCCATTGTTTCAAATTCTAATCTTACGATTGACCCTCAGATGAGTTAGGTACAAAGGCATCGCATTACAGAGAACATTTTTCAGACTTTGCTGTATGTTTCTTTGAGTCGAGTCATGCTGAGATGACCTGACTGCTGCCTGCCTACTTACAAAGCTTATTAGACTGACTCACCATGTGGATGGCCACGCTCATGCCCATTTACCAGTATCCAGAGGCTATCCAGGCAGGGTGACCGTGGTGGGTGGTAGTGTGCTGATTTTCCCTCTTTGTACTCAAACCCACCAGCTTTGACTCTGATTGGAGTGATTGGGCTCGACTTGTATGAGGTTTCATTGATCAGACCTTGTGACTCACTATCTGAGCAGGAAGAAATAAACTTCAAATTCATAGTCGAACCAAGGAAAACTGTTTATCAGGGATCAGCAAACTGCACAACAAAATAGAGAGAAAACAGAAATACAGGCACCTATATGATTCCTAAAAAGAAGACACCTAGACAACGAAATGTATCCACTTAAAACATATCACCAATCAGCCGTTACATTAAGAAGACATGTCTATCTTGACTTGACATTTATTGAAACTGCAGAATTTTTTTAAGTGGATTTTTTTTTACCCAGCATGCTCTTTGCCTTATGTACTGTGGTAATTGTCCTTACAGAAGCAGACAGACATGTGTTACTTTGGCAGCAAAAGGTGTTGCCAGCAGCTTCCTTTTACCTGCCAGCAATGAGCTCCACCAGGAGGCCGTAGCACATGATAAGTTAAAGCTATCTCCCGCGGTTCCGTGCCTCCCCCCGCTGTGCAGGCACCCGGACTGAGCGCAGCAACGAGGACGCCCACTCACAAACTGCATTCAAATGTTTCCGGAAAGCACAAGGTGCCGCCAAGAGGAATCATGTCATTTAAAGTGCTCGAGCAGGGAAATAGTCACACCTAGTGACGGTATAATCGCAGCTAAATCTTCAACATAACATTACATGTTAGATATTTGGAAGAAGATGCACATTTAGCCGAAATTAGCCAGCATTGAACGATCATCAGTTTATTTAAGAGAGCCCTTCTGTAGCGCTCTCTCGACTCTGTGAGCGTAGGAGTAACTGATGCACCGAAAAACAAGTAATGCAGTCTGTCACTGTGGCACTGATCACTGCCATGTTTAAGGAAAGAAGAGAGTGGGAAAACCAACCAAAGACAGAAATGTGCTCAGATAACACACCCTCTCTGCACAGGCTGTCCTGCCAGTTTGATTAAACTACCTACGTCAAGAGGCCTGCACCCCCGAGGCCCTGAGGGGCATGGCTCTGCACAGTGGGTCAATGGTACGCACTCCCGCCTTTTATTATTGCAGGTTTGCACACACAGGTGCACACAAAGTGGTGAGATCTGGAGTGTAATTCAAAAGCATCAGTACCAGCTGGTCTGTGAATGTTTTAGACCCACTGTGCTGCTGATGAATCTCCACTCAGCTGTCTTACCAGGAAGTGTTTTTATCTACCCCGCCACACCTGCGGAACAAGATACTCTTTAAAATCCATCTCCTTCTTGCCCATGTCAGTGTTAAAGAGTACTCTCTGTGGAGTCTCACATGAAGCCTAAACCAGGCTGGGAGGCCTGACCCAGACACGGTATCCCAGCGTCACACACAGCAGCCAGCAATATCAGTAAAGCCTGACATCCCTCTCACGCACGCACTCTGTTTTTTCTCTTTTTGTGTTGCTCCTTAAACCCCCACCCCCATTATTGATGTGGTAAAAAATTACACACAAAAAAAGCTGTAAGAAGTTTACTGAAAGAGTAAAGAAAAATGTGAAGACCAACACTAAAGTCTGGGGCAGATCCTACTTCAAATTTGTTATTTTTTTTTTTACAGTATATAATTATGGTAATTATAGTAATGTTCTGGAAAACCGTGGGGAGAATAATAGTGTTCATTTACATCAATGGCAATGCTTTAAAGAGCTTAAGTCTCCAAGGTAAAAATTAGCAGCTCTAGTGTTCCTCTAAATGCAATAACAGCTCCAGTATTTTTCCTTTTAAGATTTCAAAAGGTTTTTTTTTTCTCTGCAGTTCACTCTGCGCACGAAATAAAGTAATGTGAAAAATATATGTATAAAATATCCATTTTGTTTTGTATCCAAGCAAATGAAAATGCCAGCATTGAGTCCATAAACTCCCACGACCTTCACTAGAATTACGCTATAGAAGAATCTTTGGGGAAAGATACTGTGAAGTAAATTCAACGGCGCCGCTCAGAATGAGAAATGGGTGAGAACTGGCTCATTTATCAGCATTAAGTCAAATAAGGAAGAGATAGAGAGAAGTGGTGGTAGTAGAGGGTTGGAGTAGGGGAGATAGTGCAGGTTGAGTACACATCAGTAAAACAGAAGTATTTAAAGGAGACATCAGTAGATAATTTATCCTCGCGTTGGACAGTGGGCTCAGATTCTTTAAAAAAATGGCTGTACACTGAATTTTTATAGACTTTATTCACAAAAATGCAAAACTTTAGATAATGTTTAAATTGTATGGCACTGAATATGAGCAATAAAGTTACTGCTCTTATTCACACACACACACACAGATAATACAAACATGCTGTCTCTCTCTTTAACACACACACACATACACACACCTGCACCTCTACCATAGCAAAGGGAACATCACTGATAGTGGCTGTGACAGATTCGTCAGTGGGCGGTGGGAGTGGGTGAGTAGATGTAGTGTGTGTAGGCGGACGTGATTTAGTTCGCACCGAAGCTTACCGCAGCAAGACACGCTGGCACTGCTGGTGGTGGTTATAAAATTGTCTATGTCTAGTTAAAATCAGCATAAGATTATAGCTATTCATCCTCATCTTGTCTTTATTCTAGCTGGTGGAATACTGTTATTTAGTTGCTCTTAGAGCTCCTGAAGGACCTCGCTATAGGAGGATTTTATGGTTCGTCCTTTCGCATTGTGAATACCTTGGTAAAAGGGTTTTAAGGAAAGAGGATGTGAAGAAAAAACATACATTATAATGTTGTGTAATGTTGTTGTGTATAATGTCAGCTTTTATGTGACCAAGAAAGTGAAAAACTTTAATTAGTTTCATGCCTTGGGCCGAATCAGTAAGCGTGCACACAGGATGTCTGATAATTGATGATATATATCAATATATATTCAATAATTATGTCAGCCCCAAGCCGTCCACAGCAGGGCTTTAGTAAGAGTTATTTATTTATCTTTCTAATGGTAGGCAGATTGTTTTGATTTAAATAAAAACAGAAACTAAAATATAACTATTATTCATGTTGTAATACATCTCTGACCTTCTTCAAGTGTTTTTAAATTGATTTTTAAATTGATTATTTTATTTGTCCAGCTATTACACATACAGTTATTTTGCCTGGCTGGTAAAAATAATTAATATTGTTGTTGTTGTATGTTGGGGGTTTATCTTTGTATTGAATGTGATTTTAATTTTTCTTTAAGGAACACGTTTGATTACAAAAGGGAAAACCACCAAAACTGGACTATCAAGGTTCATGTGACAGCATAGATTAAAGGTCTCTCCTGTATTCCTTTTCACTCTATTCCAGCTGAGCTTCTTGACACCATCATGCAATGGTTTATTCCCCAGCAATCATCTTTTAACCCCGCGGTGCTCCTTGTTGTGAGGACACGGAGAATAAATCACCGCTAGCCAGGCCTGGAGACGTGGGAGGGGCTGTTGACAAGTTCAAAAGGGGGCCTGAGCTGCTGTCCAGAGAGGAGCACCGAAGGTTAAAGCTCCACCACTGTGTCAGAGCTGGGTTAATAGGTCAACTCCCAACCAGGTGGGCTGGCGATGGTATTTGATTGTGCTCAGGTCAACCAAATGTAGCGAATGACCAAAAGAAAAAGAACTATACTGTGTCATTTCAGCAACAAACAAACTGTGCTGCTGTTTATGCACAGTGTAGCATTACTGATGGCTCCTTTCCAGCAAGTTATGTTGGTGTAACAAAGGGCCTTGGTGAGCACAATACCAAGATCCTGATATTGGAGTAGTAGTGAAAAAGAACTCCAGCCATTTTTCATAGTATCAGTATCATTGCACCTTTTTCCTGCTGTGACACAATGTTTTCATGCAGCAATCATCTGCACCTCTTACAACAATTTGTTGGACTCCATTTGAACATATTCATACATATCTTTATTTGCTTGGAAAGTCCAAAAGGCTGTGATAAATCCAGAGCAGAGAGGGTATTTAAATAGTTTTGACTTCTGCTCACAATGAGGAGCACTCATTGTGATTCTTCAAAATTACTAGAAAATTACGAACAGCGATAATACTACACAAAAGTGGTGTTTGCTTTATTCTGAAAAATTAAAATCTGTCCTCCCAGTTCCATTTAGCTGCTAAATTCTGCCTTTAGACAATGGCTTAAAAGCTTTCCCAGATAACAGCACATTTTCCAGATAGCCCAATGATAGCAATTACCATGGTGTGTTTATATATAAAACACACACATAGCTACACTCGATGGAGTTACAGTACAGTCGCTGCCTGGTCATTTTGTCATTAAAGCAAAGAAAGAACATTGGAAAAGTTTTTCTGTGACTTCAATCACAGTGTTCTAATGAAAACTAAGGCATGTATCTTCCCTCTTGTCTAATACCCAGATTGACATTATTGAGACGAGGCATATTTTTTCCTCTTATCAGCACAAGACAGTAGGAGATAATTACACGCCATAGCACTGCATTGAATGTACAAAACACTTCTTCAGCTTCTTCAATCAATATCAGTTATGTTGAAATGGATAAACAATTTGCCTGTTGGGAAAACAGTGAGAGCTTCATGGGTGCCACTGCAGGTGGAGACACGATTCATTTCAAACTGTTAATGGAAACACATCAGCATATCTTGACATCAATTGCATCAACTAATCTGTTGAGGTTTTAAGACAGACCTTTTACATATTTTTAGTGTACAGGGCAGACAGCTTGAAATTGTTATCCTCATTTCTGATTCAGTGTTTAGCTTTGATTATGTTGTGAGCTCATAAAATCTGAACCTTTGAAAGAAACTTCAAGAAGCACACAACAAATCGGTTGGTGACAGCCTCCAGCTCAAGTCTGGTTGGAAGATGTCAAGTACAGTTACATTGACTCCCAGCCTAAACCAAGGTCTTTAAATTAAAGATTGTTAACTGGAATTCAGATGGAAATGTTCACGTTTTAAAGGTTTTAGTTAAAGGCAGATCAGGATTCTTTTCTGTATTTTTTTGAACCAAATTGCCATTTACAATCATGAATACCACAGTCATTTGACCTCTGAAATGCCGATTCTACCCTTTACCCTTACAGAGGTTTTATACACTATTCATACAGACAGATACAGATAGCAATTTGTCTCTCAGAAACTCGATTTAGTAGAGTGAGCAATAATAATATATCTGGACTCTCTCCAATATGACCTCTGACCTTGTGAACCGTCGTCTCCTGGGCTCTCATTTGCCTGCCTCAGCAGCCTTCACTAGCTCTTCTGATTCTGAACACATGTTGTCTAATACATTCAGACATAGGCATAAGACTTTTTGATTAGCAGTGACCTTATTAATGCATAATCAATTGTGTAATGTGACTGAACCCGACAAGCCAACTCTATATCTTTACTAAAGAAATGATTAAAGGACGTCAGTGCAGTTTAAAATATTTACCTGAAATCTGGCCAAAACCTCACTTCATCTTCTGAATCCAGTCGCACGCACACACACACCTTTTGATGTGCAGTCAGTGAACTTCTAGTGTTTTTAGAAAATCTGTTTCAACTGTATGTTTCCAAATGCACTTATAGACGTCTCTTTTAATGCTACATCATATTAAATAAAACATTATGTCCAACACCTAGAGAGTGTCAGTTTCCACTGAATAAAGCTCAGGGATCTCCTGCTACTGATTTCAGGTTAAGATTCAAACAAAGACTGAATTATTTTTCAAAAATAGGATTATTATCTAATACGCCATAGAACCAGGATTTGTAAGCACCTAAAGGTTTTTATTTAGCTTGAGATTCAGAGCTGTGTGCAAACAGTGAGAGCATTGTTGGCAGGATTACAGTGATTGCTGCCCACTGTAAATGGTAAAGGTTTGTGCAGCATGTCAGTAGCTGTGGTGCTGCTTAAGCACAACAGTGGCCTTCTAAGCACAGTGTTGAGCTGTAGGTCAGCTGGATATTGTTGGAGCCCCAGTATAAAATGAATAGGTGTGAGTATAATGTGAGCTAACCCACTAACAATGAAGACCTAAAATGAAGTTAGCAGAGAAGGTGGGGAAATTTCCTTAAAGGATTACATCTTTGGTGAGGTGTTCAATTTTAATTGGGAAGTAGGAATTTCTGCTATGTGTGTACATTGTTTCTATTTGTGTCTCATTGAATCAGTCATAGGCTCCATGCATCATGCATCATGTCCTTGCAAAATGCTTTAAAAATATAATTAAAAAAACATTTTGGTTTTCTGAGATTTCTCTAAAATGTCAATAGTGTTCTCTTTGCTCAGATATAATTTTCAACCTTACATCCCAGAGATTGTGACCGTGCCACGTGTGTATAATAAATCAATATAAAATTTGAACCAATCTCTGGCAGAGGTGTGATAAAAACACGTCATTGCCAGGTTGATTTTGTACAAGATTGTACGACAGGTACCAGCAATAATGACATTGTGAGGACTTTCATAGGATTTAGTAATTTGGTCAGTGATTCAGTTTTAGGGGAGAGATAAGAGTCTATCAGTGTATTCAGTGAAAATTAAAGAGACTGCCAGAAATAAGGTGAACACAATACCAGACGAAATGAAAAATGTCAATTCAGCCCACCAGGCTGCAGCCAGTATTTTACTCTCTGCAAGGCCCCTCTCAACATGTAACAGGAAACAGTTCCATGGCTTTGTAGCCTGCATTTAGCTTGAATGGCCCTTACCCATTCTCCTCTGACTTCTGCAGTAGTGCTGCCGACTGGATGTTTTTTAACGCCTTTCTCTGTAAACTCTACAAGCATGTAAATCCCCTTATAAGGCCAGAGAGTGTCTAAGATGCTGGAGGCATATCAGGCACCTGTCAACCCACACATTTAAATCACTTACAGTAGGTCACATTTTAACATTTAGCCAAGCAGTAAATGAACCGCCCCTACCTGTCTGCATGCTTTACACTTGTGCTTTATTTACATAAGCAACCGACAGAGTGGAGGAGTGGTCTGCCTGTGTTGAGAAGGAGACTGAAAAACAAATGGTGGACTACACCAACACTCATCACTTCGAGTCGTTTTCATTTCTTGAGACATTAAATTATCACCATTCAAATCTCAGCAGCACAAACATTTTCAATTGCCCATCATGATGCATTTACCGTCTCATGTCTTGTCCTTGGATATGCTTATTTTCTGAAATGAATAAATGATGTATTGAATTTGCCTTGAATGCGAATATCAAATGTGATCAAATTGCAATCAAGTACAAACCTCTCTGGCGAGAGAACGAGAGGGACCATCTTCACTCAATAGGTTTCAAGTTATTCACCAGTTTGCAGAGAATACTAAATAAGTACGTGGCATATGAAAAGGAACACCTTAGTCCAACAAATTGTCCTTGTTTCGTCAATAGCTGAAGAATAAACCCAAAGCCTCAAAACAAACGTGAAGAAAATTTTTTTTTAAATCCTTCATAAGATTTTTTTATTTTTACATTTGGCATTTAACAAGCACCATATGACCACCCACATGAAGTTTGATATTTAACTGACTGGGTGGATTCTGGTAGCAATGAAACAATGACCAAGAAATGGAAAGCAGAAAGAGTCCGCCCCCTTTAGTCCAGGAACACATGCCGCTCTGGTATGGCGGAGCGATTAACATAAACACTGATAATGACTTCTCACTGAGGAACAGGGGCCCGCAACATGTTTTCCACAATAGCTACACCATCCAATTATCTACAGATGTTAACTTCACAGAATGCTGGTTCACCACATCTGTTTGTTGGTGGGAGATCTCATTATAACAAGCCTGTTTTAAAACCCCAGCATCAAGCACTGCTTGGCACATTTTATTGCACCATGCTGTAAAAAAAAAAAGTTTGTGTGTGAGACTACATGACTTCCAACAGTCAGTAAAATTCTCCTCATCATCAAGTCGGCAGTTTCCATGTCAACCATTCTGCACTTTATGGCTCAGTTTAAATTTGGTAAAATAATTTTTTTTTTTAAATGTTGATCCTTGTTGGAAATTAAATGATACATGCTAGGCTGGAGCCTATCTAAGCTGTCACTGGGCAAGAGGCGGGGGTAAACCCTGAACCAGTCATCAGTCTATTACAGAGCTAACATAGAGAGACAAACAGCCATTCACACACACTCACATCTACAGCCAATGTAGAGTCTCCAATTAACCTAACTTTGCAAGTATTTAGTATGTGGAAGGAAACCTCCACATAGTACCTGCAGAAAACCTACGCAGACACAGAGAGAATATGCAAACTTCACAGCCGGAATCGAACCAGAAACCTTCTTGCTGTGAGGCACCACTGAGCTTCCTTAATAAGACAAATTTCTATGAAATACCACATTAAAATACGCCCTTACTTCTGTAGGAGGCTAAGTGCTACATATAAGGTACCGAGAACCAGAACCAGAAGAATGAAAGTAGCTTCAACCTGATGAGATAAAAAGTAGTTGCTTTTAATGCTGTAATACAGATTCATAATAAAAATTTCTAACATTGTTGTTGTGGTGTCCGTTGTTCACAACGCACCAGCTGCAGGTTCCTATGATGCAGTTTTAGCTGAGAATGATCAGTGTCCATGTTTTTTATTCAATCAGCGTTTTCACCTTTCTTATTACACTGTCTACACTGCATGTTGATATAATGGCAGCCTAAATGGACTTTAGAACAGTGTGGAAGAACACATTTAAACTGACATGCTCAGGAAAACTGTGTAGGTCAAAGCTGAACCAGGAAGCTGGTCTGTACATTTTGATGGATGATTATAATGAACAGTTTTAATCTACTTACGGTCTACTTTTGTTTTGTTTATACACGATGAAGGAGTAAAAACAACCTGTCAAACCTTTAAAATTGTAACAGTTCACTATGTGACTGCATTCTTGTAATTACACCGTGGTAAACAATAATCATCCTTTAATCATCTGTGGGAATGCCAGTGCTTTTTAAAATATTTCATCTTCAACCATAATATGGAGCTTCAACTAGTATCTAGAGAAACCCGAAAGCAAGTTTTCAAATCATGGAACACCCCAGTGGAGAACAGTCGCCCCTTGAAATGGAAGCCGGGGTTGCCGATCCCCCTGCGGAGAACGTTCAACTCCATGGTATCTTTGAAAATATACTCACTCACTCACCCAAATTACAGAAACTGCAAAGTAGACATTTCCCGACGTCAAGGACACAGTGGGAGCATGTGTGTGAAACCTCTTTTATTTCATTATACCATCAGGACATGCGATGTCAAGCAGAGGTCCCATGCTGATAATATAATTGGCTGCTTGTATGGCAGAAGGAAAAGCGTGACACCGTGCACCCCATGAGAAAGATGAGGGTATTGAAAAGGAGTGGGAAAACCTGGTTGACGTGCACACATGCATACATTTGTGACAAGTTCAAGCATTAGCATGTAATTAGTTTGTGTGTACAACAAAAAAAAGCAAGACTAAAAAGAAAGTTTGTCATTAGTACAAAAACATTTGAGATGCCTCTGATGTCAGGGAGTTCTTAGAGTGCAGAAACAGGGCCGCAGAGACGCCATACAGCACTTTATACTCCAATGAGTCAAAACTGAGGCCCCTTGGCTTCACAACATAAATCACTGGTGAGTCGGAGGTTTGTGATGAATTTACATAGTCTGTTTGTAAAAGGGTGCCCTCCATAAGGATCTTGTAGGCATGGCTGCAGTGAAAACATGACCTTTAAAAGCTGCTTTGTTGAGCAATCCATTCTTGCACACACTGCAGTACCCAGCCTCCGTGTCCCCTGTAGAATTAGGTTGATTGAGCATAGCCTAAATTGGATCAACCATATCTTGCGTGCCGGAGCTCGGGGCCTGTTAAATCGCCTGGACTATGATGCAGCCAAATGCTTGGCTATTTAGTTGGCGGGATGGTTTCCAATCCAAAGCCTGGGAGAGTTATAAAGCCATGGGTCTCTGTGACTGACTGCTGTCAGTCTGCATTGCTCATTTTAGGTATGCAGCTCAGTTGACCTGTACATAATTACTATGGATGTCAGCAAAGCTTGTTGTCAATGTGGCAAAAGATATGCAATGCAAATGTTAATTTAGAGGTACATTTAAAATAAATAAATACATGACTTCCATTAGATTTTAATGGCACATGGACATCAGTTTGTGTTTACGAAATGATCAAATATGCTTCACTGTTAAGTGCAGTCCATCAAAATAAGGAACACATGAAATTCATGTAGGTTTTTGCAGGCTATTAAAAAAGGGGTATTAGCCCACATCACATATGTTGTATGGGGCATACTTGTTAAGCTAACCATGAATGAAAGGGAAAGTGAAGTGACACAGATCATGGGTCATAAAGCATTTGAAAAGAGAAAAGTAACCTATAGAGGACATGAACCTAACAGGGTAGAGGAATGCACTTCTGTACTGACCACCAGTGGTGGAATGTAACTAAGTATTTGTACTTCATTACTGTACTTAAGTAATTTTTTATGCATTTATACTTTACACGAGTAAAAATAATAGTGCATACTTTATACTTTTACTCCATTACATTTTTCAGCTGTTATCTGTACTTTCTACTCCACTACAAACTTTTTACAACGTCTGTAGTTACAAGTACATTTATGAATACAGTGTTCATACAACTGTGGTGGACTGATGTGAGGTCAGACATGAAGATGGTGTCATGCTGCGAGCTGTGTTTTTATAATGTGCCTTAATCATGATGCCGGTGCTCTGGCTCAGTTAGCTAACTACTTAGCTACTGTCTGCTAACAAATCCATCCATTAATGTCTGATAAACATTAATCATAACATGAATCTACAGCAGGAATACTTACACAGTAAAAATGCTGTATGCCTATTATATTATTATTATATTATTATGCTATATGCTATTATTATAGCAGCTTTTTAGGCTTCTTTACTATATTTACTCAGCTTAGTGTTAGGCATACACAGGGCAAGTGTACATGAACAGCAGTAGCTTATCAAAAGCTCACAGTTTAACCACCCTCAAGAGTAACATTACATTAAAAGAGAAAAATTTACAATAATATTTGCCATGCTAATGATTGTCTGCACCAATAGAACACAACCTTTTACTCTGGGTAAATGTAACAACTGTAGAAGCTATTAGTATCAATCAGACCTCAGTGGTGAATGCCATTTGAGACAGAATGACACTCAAATCAGCTCTGCAAAATAAAACTGATGTGAAATATTAAGATTTATTGCTCCTCTTCAACACCACCCCCTCCCCACGCCTCCTTATTCCCATCATTTTCCTGTTACTTTCCCCTCTCCAAGTCCTTTCCCAAGTGTGCCCCCTTTCACGGTGTGCTGGGCCTGGGTTGGGCAGACAGTTGCACAGCTGGGGGCTGATGCAGAGACGGATTGCTGATGATCCAGCCTGCAGATGGAGATGTGCCATGGGAGATTAATCCCAAGCACAGTCAGAGGGCTCCTGAGATTTTAATTATGGCCCAAAAAGAGGAGAAACAAGAAAAAGTAAAAAAAAAAAAAAATGCTGTCGGATTAATAATTTATAAGCACCAACAGAGAGTTTTTTTTATTATTTCATCTGAGGGACTGTCATTTCCCTACAGTATGGGACTGTGGTGGTTGAATGGTGGAGGGTAACGGTGGTTTTTAGTATATTAGTGGGGGAACTAAGGTTGGAAAAAACATCCCAGGAGAAAGTACAGGTGCTATTGTTTTGTGTGTGGTTCTGTGGCATGATGTACAGAAGCCATTTTGAATTTTAATGGTGGCCAAATTTGCGTCCATATTACTGTACATACCAGGGAACTACTGAACCATGTGAGAAATGTACTTGTTACCAGTACAGGAGATTGATGTCTTGCCGGGTGGTGCTTAGACTGCAGCTGTTCTCCAGCATTAGCTACATCAATGCAGGGCATCATGTTACAGCTGAAGACTTATTGATGCAGACTGTATGAGCCCTGTCGCAAGCCATTCTAGGTGACATATCTGTAGTGTTAGACCTCTTAAGCCTGCCTCAGCTTTGGTTTTCCAGAACATGTTGTAGCTAGTAGCCATGTGGACATTCACCCAAATTAGCCACAAATGTGTTGAGTCTGTGGAGCCTCACATATATCCTCTGAAGAGACATTTGCATCACCTCTTTGCTTGTGTACTCAAGAATGCAGAATACATAACACCTGTCTAATTATATGTTAATAAAATTAAATGTGAAATAATTCAAACATTTTGATTCAACATCACTCCTCCACTTGTGTGTGCTTTGTTAAAGGTTTATTAAAGTATCTCCACGAGGAATAAATCCATGAATAAGTGCTATTTTTAGTCCACTAGTTTGTAATATGGAGAACAGGCTTTTAAGTACAAATGAGTTCATTTATTTACAGAAATAATCTCCCCATGCTTTGTGAGTCCATTTGAACCTATTTAGTTGTATCTATTTGTTTAATTACCGATAACAATTATGCTTATTGTGTTAATAAACCATCACAATTCAGTCAATAAGTATCGGAGATATGCCTCATTGTACAGTGTGTGTGTTGACTTCCTAACAGCCTTTAGCTTGATTTATTCCAAAGGGCAATCATGGCAATAATGCTGTAATGGACTGAAGACAAATAGACAAATAATGAGACAAAGAAATCAATAAATAAGAAATGGGCATGAAATGAGCACATATGCACACAATTACACACACACACACACACCGGATAAGGAAAAGGACTCTGGAGTTGGTGCTGGCAGACTGCTCTGTCCTGTAATCAGCATTCTGACAAGCAGCCTGACTAAAAGAGACAAAAAGAAGCTGTTAGCATGCCTGACTCATGCAATTGCACATCTCTGCCTAATGGGGGCCACCATTATTCAACATGAAAAGAAGTGTGAGACACAAAACCAGCTTTGGCTTTTCTAAATACCATGTGAGTTAGTCATCCTCTTCTTCATCCGTTCAACAAAGGAAGGAATGTTTGCTTATGCTCAGTCACAGCTTTACCAGGAAGTCTTGGTCAACTTACTTTTGGTGTTTAGAAAAAAAGACAAAAAAAAACAAAAAAAAAACAAAAACATACTTGTGATTCAGACTTTGAAAAAGAATTTTGATTTGTTACGCCTGTAATTCTGAGGTCAAACAAGAGAAAAGCCATTTTCTGATTTTACATTTAACAAATGAGAGCAAAAATTCCTTTAATTCCAAAATATTAACACTTTCATCTGATGAATTAATTGTACAGCAGCTTTTGAATTCTTCTTCTCTTCATGTCAGCTTGTTAGCAGGAGTAAGCTGTAAAAGTTGTTGAAAAAAAAGGGGTCATGAAGTACCAATAAAGGTTTCAGTGAACATAATGTGCAGCCTATGTAACCCAGGAAAAAGAGCGGCTGTTCCTGTTTTTGACACCGCAGCTGATAAACCGAAGTGGTCTTGATGGTTTACATATGGGAATCAAAGCGAAGCAGCGGGGGAGCATGTCTTTGTCCTCGCTTGCCTCTCCGATCCCTCTGATGTGACATGTAAAGGTAGTGGCTATTAATTTGACTGGCTGGAATGATAAAAGAGCAAGAAGACTCTGACTGGGTTAAAGTGAAGCTCTAGAATTTAAATTGGTTGAGGGGATGGGATCAAGAGCCAGCGGATTGGTTGGAGAGATAAGGTAAAGCACCACTAGATTGGATGGAATGAGGAGTCTGCAGTTCAGGCAGACAGAGGTGATGGAGTGCTGTGCTGTGTATGATGGGGGTGGATATGTCACCTCCCCTGGATTCACTCTCCACCAGGGAGAACCCATAGCTTATGATCGATTCCTACTCTCTATCGGTTCTCTAGTGTTCCACGTCTCCAGAGGAAGGGTGCTGAATGGCTGGTAGGTGGTAAACAAAGAGGCAGTTTGCTTAAATGTTGCCAACTGAGGGCTGCTGTTGTGTAAAATACACATTTGTCACAAAGACAGCAATGGGACAATTATGGCCACTCCACTGATTTCTGTCATGAGTGTCTTTATTATCATCATATTTCTTCAGAACATTAATGATTTTTGAAGATTTTTTTACACTGATCTCCCCATATTGTGCTTAACTTTCCAGAGCTTTAAAAACACTTATCTTTATGTTTAAAGATGGCTGGACTTTCAAAAATATAAAGGGTAAAAGCTGTTTATTGCTGGTATGTCTCATAGACTATAATGCGGCAGTGAATAGTTCCCAAGCAAGGACCATGTTAAAGCCTTAAAGGCAAAGGTATTGTGCGGGAGTATTAGTCAAGGCCAGAATTCTTCAGCTGAAAGGGAAAGGGAAACAAAGCTTTCCTGTAACTGGGTCAGCAACACTTTTCCTACCAATGAAAATGAATCACTGTCAGATGTGA
Organism: Parambassis ranga; assembly: GCF_900634625.1. Lineage (NCBI taxonomy): Eukaryota > Metazoa > Chordata > Actinopteri > Ambassidae > Parambassis > Parambassis ranga. The sequence continues at coordinate 6,994,974 of NC_041037.1, read as the reverse complement.
CAAAGGAAACAATTCAGTAACATCCAGTGAGAGGCACACTTTAAGTGACAGTTCTGAGAATTATTTCAATTAACCCGGGAACTTGAATAGCGTCACCTGGTTGTAGGTCCCATTTAAATGTAACCAACATTTTCTTTCACGCTCTCTTTCCTGCTGCCATCTTTCATAGTTGCCTCAATCAAAACTGAAAGAACTGCATAGCCTTAATATCTAAGCAGTAACGCTCTTCATTGTCTACTGAGAGTTGGCATCAAAGCGCTCTGCGTGATCATTCAAAGAGTCCTGGTTGGCTATGCGAACACATAAATCCCTCATATTTTGATGCAGGCCCCTCTTGCACATGATCTCCTCTCTTTGGACTGTTCCATCACCACCGGCGGGCCCCTGAGGAATAGTGAAAGAAATCTGTGCATCCCCAGAAAAAGACCCGGGGAGATCAGTGTGAACAATGCTTTGCTGCTTCTTTCTCAAAGAGGGTGTGTTTGCATTTTACAACAGCCCAAAAGCAATTCCTTTGAACTGCTGGAAATCTCCTGTACATTGCAGTATGAATATGTGTCTTCTCTTTACTGTTTATTGATTAATGTTCTGGTTATGTTATTTCCTCTGCAGTCTCAATCAAAAGCTCAGATTAGGGTTGGCCTATCCATGTAAGATTCCTGTGTGCAAAAAGCATTTGTAGGTGCAGCTAGCATGAATTTTTATTGATTTTTTTCATCTTTGATTTTGAGTCTGACTGAGGTTAATGTCGAAACTAGCTGCTTGAAATCTTTAGGATACCACAGGATAACAAAAACAACATAGTTTTAGTTTCTAATTTCACAATTAAGGATAAATGTATGAATTTAAAATTACCATTTAAATTAAATTAAAGCTTACATTTATGAATAATTAAGGTTGTTACTGCTTTGATTTACAGGCTTGTTTGGTGCCCTTTGTATTGTACAGTATACAGTTTGTGACAAGCATTCAAATAAATACAAACTCCACAGACAGGTACAGATCTAAATGTATCAGCATGCCTGGAAGAATGGTTTCTGTGTGTCATTCAAAAAACGTTTAAAATGCCTCTTTTCTAAGGAGCCTTGTTCAGTGAGGCTACCTACAATGGAAAAAAAAACAACCAAGCAGATTTTACCTTGTAACTTGCTTGTTCAAAAGCAGTAGAAGCCAGCTGGTCTTACATGTTTAAAAGATGTGTTCATCATTAGCAATTGTAGAAAATAGGTGAATGTCTGGACATTTCAGTGCACACCACTTAAAAACAAATCTGTTGGTGCTGTGAGTGCTTGGAGGTGTACCATGTCGCTGATTTCTGTGCATATGTGTGCTATTGTTTTCACATTCTTTCATCACAGCATGTGGAATCCAGTGGGCCTCTCTCTGCTTTATTTTTCTTGGATAAAAACACAGGTTTGCTGTTTATCTGTTCTATCAGCATCTGGCATTTATTACAGAGGGATGGGCGAGCAAGCTTGGATTATTAGGATTACTGGTGGATTGGTAGAAGGACGGGATTCGTAGCAAGGTTAATAATAGCAAACTCTCCTTTTACTTGCATAACTGCAGATAGAAGGGCCTGCGGGCTGTCCCTACATTATAAACGTCTGAGCTGAACCCTAGTTTTAGAAAACAGGGCATGAGAAAAAAATCCCACAACACTCTGAGGTGAGGTTGTTTCCTCTAAGAAGGCAGTGTGTACAAAGGTGAACATGAGGGCGACCACAAAAACACAGGCTGCGTACCTACCAAAGAAAATAAATAGGTGTGCGCATACTGTATAAATACATTTTACATAAACATAACTCTATTCTATTCTGACAGTATGTTTGCCTCTGTATCCATCCTGGTGTGTGTGTGTGTGTGTGTGTTGTACATGCTATTCCTCAAGGCAGATATAAAAGGACCACTAATCCAGAGCGACAGAGGAATAAACACAATCCCTAATCTCATTGATCCCTTCACAAAATCATTCAATTATACTCCAGCACTGAGTATGGCACCATGCACAGAGGGAGAAGCGGCAAAGGTAACAATCTTTTTCTCTCATTACAGAACCAAAACTCAAATGAACACGATAATGAAATACCACACGCAAGCAGACAAGATAGGCAGCTTTGTTCAAAAAAAGACGAGCGGCCGTGCTGCTTCATGGCGGTGAAAACACAGCTGTGATGATGCGCTGTGTACAACCAGCAGCAGTGGTATCACTGGAGAGGAATGTGGTTAATGTTATCGGGGGGTGGGGTGGGTGGCAGGACTAAAGAGGAGTACTCAGGGCGCCGGTGCTCTGTTGGAGGGTAAGCGTTTAAAAAAAAGGTCTATAGGGTGAGGAGTGAGAAAGAGAGGAGAGGAGAGCTCCGCTGATACATGCATCACTAAGTGACCCACTTTAACAGCCTAAAGCCTGCTACCTATTATCACAGGGGAAGCCTGTATTCCTCCTGCAGTTTCAGCGTGGAGGGCAGACCTGCTCTGATATCAGTGTGACAGCTACAGGGCTGCTGATGCCTGCTCACTGATTTAGGGGGTTGTGTTTTTATTCTGTTCATTAGAGCTTCCTAAGCGGTTGGAGCACTTGTAGGTTCGTGACATTTCAGCTAGTCACATCAAAGGCTCTGGCATGCGGGAAGCATGGAGCAGCTGGAGGTATGAGGGCAGGGAGCCTAAGGTTGGAATTGGTTACACACACACACACAAATGGAGGAACAAGCATTCCTTTGCACCATCTCTCTTTTTAATATTTCCCCTTATACAATAAATACTTCTTGGACTGGCAGTGACCTTTGAGAAACAGGTACAAGAACCTGTTCTGTCTCTGGACCTTGCAGTCTCTCCCCCCCTCTACCCATGTAAAGCAAATGTTAGTTTTAGACGTGAGTTTGATCAGGCCAACATTCAGGGTGTGGGGCGTGAAGGAGCTAGTTTGATGTATGGCACCAGATGCCCGCTGCCAGATGTTGTACAGGCTGACATGCGGGTCTGGCATCAGGTTCTCAGGGCTGGCCTCGAACTAATTAATCTACTCCCCGCCCTGGTTTCACAGAAGGTCACTCTGAAATATGTGAGGTTGCGAATGTCTGACTGTCTGAGTCTGCATGGTATGAAATGAATATTTTCACTGAAGCCTTTGTGTTTGTACCCAATTCCTAGCATGGCTTTCTATCAATGCATGATTGTACGAGCATATGCCTAGGATCCTCTTTGTGGGAGTATATTATGGCCAAAGAGCATGTCTGCCAGTGAGAGGATAAATTGAAACAAGATGTGCTGGCCCCCCTCGCTCCTTTGAAGGTGTTCCACATCATACCTCTGATTCTGAGGAGACTAGAAGCACTACCATAAAAGGACACTCTGTTTACCTTAACCTGCCATCGTCTGCTCGCCAGATGTTCCAAAGTTTTTCTTTCATCTCCTTACACGGACTTTATTTTTATTTTACAGCAAGTTTGTTACTCTACATTTTGCATGGGTGGGAAAAAAAGAATAAAAGTCAACTTTGTCCTCCTGGAGGAGAGGCTACATTTGAACATTGTTTCATTTGCAAAGCTTTCTGAGATTGAAGGATTTCTGTGTGGATAGGCTTCAGCCTCTCTCTGCTGATGAAGACATTGATACCACAGAGACGACAGGCTGGGAACTATAAACATGGCCTCCATTAAGTCCTTAGCTTTGACCAACTCACCTACATATGTCAGACTTTTCCCCCACAAACTCCCTGTTATTGTAACACAAGTGTTTCCTTGGGATTACTTACTGGCTGATTGCTGATGACGGCTAATAGCTATTTCAAGTAATTTACTTTTCATTCCACACAAAGACACATTGCAAAAAGGAAGTGGGAAATGAATGTAAATATAGAGCATTCGTGACACATCGCTCGACTCAGAGCACTCTCTGCAATGACTGTTTGCATTAGTCTATGAGTACAATGTGGAGTATATTACCCTTTATGTAAAGTCAGGGTGCTGCCTGCCTGCTCTCCTTTTGCCACCTTTCATGGAACTAAAGGAACAGTTCACCCCAAAAATGAATAGGACGTATAATGCATAATGTGTCCTCACCAGGAAAACATAATATGAGGTTTGTCTGTGAATGCTCTTATTCATCCAGGACATGTTATGGCCAAGAGTTTAAATCGCGGCAACTGGACTCATGTATTTTTTTCTGAAGACAATTTGCCACGTACCCAAGAGGTCGCCGGAGGAAGTGCAAAGTTTGGCACCTTGGCTTAATTTTTTAGGTTGTCACTACAGTTGTACGTGACCTGGACACTGTCCCCGTGAACCGGAAGTATCACATCACTAGCAGGATTCACTAGCCGCATTTGCGTTCAGACCTGAACCAGATGTAAGACAATCCAGCTAGATCCACCTCCGAGAGGTGGATTGAATTAATCCGGATATATCTGGATTTGCATTGTTCAGAGCCGGATATATCTGGATACGGCCCGAATCCCACTCTAGCCGGATTGATTTCACCAGTGTGAATGGGGTCTTGGAGTCTGACTTGTTGTTTAGTAGTGAATAGTTCTAACATGAAATAAATTACAACAAGATCTGTAGAGTAAAATGATTTTATTTTAGTGTCTTGTGCACCAAAAGCCCAGTGGCATCCAGTTCCATTATGTCCAGATGGATAAATACCAGTGCTGGTCACCAGAACAATCCTTTTAATGTTATACTTGTTATAACTCAGAGAGGGAGAAAATGGGTTCAATAACAAATGCAACAACAAATATATAAATATACATACGTGGTCAGCTTGGAACAAAACAGACATGCTGTGCAGTTGGCTATGTATTGCTTAAATACAGTCAGAAAGCCAGCTGCACACTGAACATTCTGCCATTGTGAGTTCTTTCTAAATCCAATTTTTTCAACCACTTTCAGCAAATTTCCTCCCCTTTAATGTAATCAAGAGGAGCACTTTTCGCGGCTATGGTTTTAATTTAATTATTTAGAATAAATTATTAACTTTAAACCTTGAGTTATTTTGATTTGAAAGAGAGTCATTGAAATGCAGCAGCGGTAGAGGCCACATAATTATGAGACCCTTAACTGGATAGAGGGGAATGAATAAGAGTAGAAGGTCATTCATGCTCAGTGCTTCCTCTTCCTTCAGAACAAAAAAAACAGAGAGAATAAATGTTTTGCATGAATGAAGGTCTAAGAACTTAAATATTAAATAGTAGAGAACTGTTATGTATGTAGTTATGTGGCAGTATGGAGTGTGTTCATCTTATTTTAGGTATGGAATGTGGATGTAATTTCAAGTTTTGCTGTGTGTGTGTGTGTGTCAAGCCAGCACATGCAGCAGATGTTGAAACACATCAGTGAAGGTAGTGTGTTAGCAGGGAAAATGAATGACTGCACTTCAGTTTCAACTTCCATTAATAATGTAATGATAACATCTCAACAAGGTGGGATGTTTAATAGAGAGAATACAATATTTTCCGAAGTTGGAGATAAATATTTCTGTTGTCTGGTTGAAAGGTTCAGCATTTCACTCATGTTTTGCAGAGAGTAAACTTCAAAGAAAAGAATGTCTGCTGTGATCATAAATATTTCTTGTTTGATCTGAAGTATAATCATTTCAGACTATTGTTTGGTGGACTTAAAAACATGTCAGGTTTCTGAGGACATTTGGCCTCACCGGGTTTGCTTTGAATTTTCCTCTGTCTGTCTGTTTGGAGCATGGACAGCACACATTGTCAGATATTAATGTCCATGTCATGTAACAGTCACATCATTTTGAATATTTCATGCAAATCATTTTTTATGACAGCCAAGCCTAAACTTAACCATTTGTGTTAAAAAATGGCACACTTGGTTGTTATATTACTGCCAGACACGACCTACGCTTAAGTTTATGTTCAAAAACATATGGATGTTTGGCCTGATATACAACATTATATTACCTTTATGCTAATAAAAATATGAATATGAAGTCCACATCTGTTCATTGTGAAAGACTGTCAATCAGGAGTCCCGGGTTCAAGCCCCCTGATGTCACAAGCTGTTTTGAGTTCACTTACTGTTTCACAACACAAATTCATAACAGTAACCACATTCTACAAGGAAAACCATTTCCTTCTGCAGTTACTATTTTTGGCTTTGACATATTCATGAATATGTAGAGATCTGAGAAATATGCAGACATATGTTCCATTTTCAAACACTGAAACTACAACATCATGTTATCCTGGTGATCCAGACTGTGACAAATATGCTAGATTTTAGCATTAAGCTAGTGTCATGGATACCTCTCCTCTCTTAAATTACATTCACAATGCAGTTGATTGCATTAGTAATGTATTTTTAAGACATAAAAACATCATTTGCTGCCCAGATAAAGTAGGAGTAAGAAAAAGCATACAAAGAAACATAAACCTCTGATAAAGCCAGCTTTTACCTTGTATTACCTGTTACCTACACACTCCGTGACACAGTGACACTTAAAAAATGGCTACTTCAAAACAACAAAGAAGCCTTACTCTCCTTCTCCTTCCTATTGTTTTTGATAACACCTAAAACCCTGTTCTCACACTCACTCTTTCTTTTTAGCTGTATAAAAGTGACAACATTTTCAAAAGGTTGCTTGATTAGGCAGAGTGCAGCAGTCGCTGCGGCCTGCGGCTGTTGTCAGGCTTGTCTCTGCACCACTGCCTCTGCTGGTGAGATTTATCCTATTTGTTTTGGTACAGTAGCAACATGTTTCTCTCACTCTGAGCAGATATGCACCTTCACTCCTTCGAAACATTTTCACAGAAGGAGAAGAAGAGAGGCAGCGAGGCTGCTCCCTGCACTGCTTCCAGGAAGGATTTTTCACTGGCAGATACAGCACATAACACCTTTGGTGTTGTTTTATTTTGCTTTGAAGGCATTTCCACACCTTTATTTATGTAAACACTGGTTTATACAGTAACACCTGGAAGCGCAAGAACAAAATGCTACTGCACTTCATGCTCCATGATCGCAAGTGATTCAATGGCACCAGGAGATGTTACAGTAGGTGTGTGAGTGTGAGGCTGTGTGTGACAGTGTGTGTGTGGGTATTTGCACATGCATAAGGTGAAAATGAAAATATCCAATGATTTACATTAAGGTGTGTAATGTGTGCTGCTTTTGTTAATTCATGTGCACACTACTACAAGTAGTATGTTCATGTGAACCCACAGTGTCACCTTGTCATGCGAAGACAGGGAAATTAAATAATTGCTCATTGTGAATGGTTGTGAGGAAGCTTAGTGTGTATTTGAATTAGACACTGTAGAACTGCATAGCTTAGTACTTGCAACATCACAAAGAGATCAATGTGGAGGGAGAAACATCTCAAACGTATTTCTACACAAATGTATTAGGCCTAACCACATTACAAGGGGTTAGGTAAAGATTATCTTTAAACAATCTCCCACATGTTATATTTCCTGCTGAGGAAATATAACATGTGTACCCGAACCACAGACTCCTAAGTGACAGTCTCTCACGTTGCATAAACATCCATCATCACTAACCTATCTGCCTCCTCCTTACTCTGACATTTGCAGCTATATTTTTTCCATGATTGAATGACATCAAGCTATAACAGCATATAGTCTGTTAGCATAAATGTAACCATGATCTGGCAGATGTATTAGCGATCAAATGTGACATTTTTCCATGAGGGCATGTTCAATTTATTTCACTAACACATTTAAAAGAACAGCTCCCAAAAAACAACAATAGTTCATATTTATGCCTACAGTGGTATGGCTTCATCTAGATGTTTGCCATCCTTTCAAAAAAAGAACTAGATGCCTTGTTAATGAAGGTTCGCAGTCATCCAGGTCATTTTTATTCATGGTGAAGAACTGATGAAGCTGGGGAGGAGCAGCACAACGTCTTCAAGAGACCTCTAAGTCCAGATGCCTCGCTTTAAACTTCTGAACTACATGCCTTGGCTCAGTTATCCAAGACAGCTCACAGATCACACTAAAACATTCAAAAAACATTTATTTTGGTGTGAATCATCCCTTTAAATCTACATACTCAAACTCTACGTAGGCCAGAAGCTCCTAAAAAATAAAATTATAAGGATAAGGAGGATTGCCAAATCTGTACAAACATACACTATGATCACATTGTCAAGTAAATAACTATAACAAAACTTTAACCCGAGGGTTTTAGATGTCACATCAAGTCCAAATTGCAAGTTGGATCTAACAATAAGTGAAGGATATAACAAGCAGTCTTGGCCTGGATATCTGTACTCGAGTATATACTGTCTTCACCGGAGGACACATAGGCCTTTCCACTGCCCCCCAAGGCAAAAGTCATCAGACGATTGCCAGGGGTTTCCAGATTGTCATTTATATTGCTTGAGTCTTAATCCATAGTAGTAGTAACCCTGGTACATCTATTAACTGAGACTGTCTGCTTTCTGAATATAGTCACATTCTAAAAGAAAGTAAAAAGCTGAATTCAGCAAGAAAAACATTTATCTACTTTTTTTGTATTTGCTATTCTGTGCAATTTTTTTTATAATGATGATTTTGTGGGGTTATAATGAAATACTGGGAATGATTTAAGGTAACTAGCTTCACTCATGACAGTTGCTCCTAACAGGGAAAGCCTCAAGAGAAACCATCTGTCCAGGCTTTCTCTGACTTCCCTAATATTCATTAAAGCACTGCGCCTAGCACAGCACAGGAACCCTACAGCCCTGTCTATGATTCACATCACACACAGCTAGTGCCTCTCATTAATGGTGCCACCACGGCTATTGATGTCGCACTGGCCAGGGTTACCTATGGGCCAGCGGCTGCCTGCTTTCCGCAGGGGGTCAACAAGTAGTTGAAATTGAAGGACTTTTTCTATTCAAAGGCTCACAGATGAAAATGAATGAAAGTCACTTTAATGTGTGTCTTGCTCCGGGAAGGAAGATGGGCACTTAGCATTCAGGATAAAAGTAGAAGGTGTATTGCCTCTTTGCATTTTTAAAATTCAGGACAAAAGGCTTATACTGGGAAAGAGAGGAAACAAGCTTACTGCTTTGTGCGTCTGATGTTGCACAGCTGACAGTCCCTGTCCACAGAGTGTGAATTGTTATGGCACAGAAAGCTTAGCAGCTGCTCAGCGCTAATTGTGGGCCTCAGGTGAGTTGGCAGCTGATTCTTTCTCAGACACCTGAACAACACAAGTCAGAGTAAAGTCATCAGAGTGTAGAAGTAGTTCATATTGCTAATACATATTACTGCATTTTAGTCACACTTTTTTTCATCCTTTGGCTCGGTATGCGACTCAGGTGTGACTTATATATGAAAGAATATATAATTTCACATATTTTATATTATTTTTATATGTTTTTACACTGACAGCCGCTAGAGGGCACAATACTCATCAGTGTGTTACGTTAGCATAATGCTTATGCCGTATTGTACATTATGTGCGACTTATACTCTGGTGCAACCTATAGTCCGAAAAACTTTCTGGCTGCAAAAAGAGTTCTTAAGGTAATGACTGCTTCACTGACCATTGTAGATATGTTGGTGTAAAGGGTTTGATTTCTTTCTCAGGTTTCTGAAGAGCTGTTTTGAGTCTCAGTGGGACGTTGCCATGTTAGCAACTCCCAATTGGTGGAGCATGAGAAGCACATCCATAATAATGGTGATTTTAAGTCTTAACATAATTAAAATAAGTTAGCTATATAGAAATTTACCCTCTGTACTTATGTCACAAAAAGGGAACCTATCAATAAAGACCAAAATTCCAGTCTAGAAATGTGTTGATTTCTGCTGTAACATAGAATTGTATTAGAGCATAGATCGAACATAGAGTTGACTCCCTTTTGGAACCAGTCCCTAGAGGCCATGGTGGGAACTGTAGGGCTTGAGACTTCCACACAGGCTTCATTTATCAGCCCTGGAGTTTTCTGCTTGCTCAAAACAAGACTTAAAAGTAAACACAAGAAATAAAAGGTTCTAAATGGTAATCAAACTCAGGTCTCTCTGGGTGGAAGACCTAGATGACTGGAAACTACATCATCCTCAGTAAGTACCTTTGTATGTGCTAATAGAAAAATGACTCACCAGTGTAAGCAAAACATGAAACATGATGTTTGTTTTCAAATGACATAGATTAGAATCAGATAAACTGCATAGTTACTGTGTAATAAAAGTTCTAATTGACTGTGACTGGTGTTCTTTTCTTTGTTTGAAAAACCCAAGGCCAACAGAAAGAGAGAGGAGCAATACTGTTTAGTATCCACTACCCTGTTGCCCTGTGGCGATGACATGGTCTGTAGGAGTTTCTCCATTAGTACACGCTGACCTAATGTAATAAACATCCAGGACTGATTCCTCCCAGACCATGGGTACTTTATCACAGATGATAAACCCTGCTCTGGCGAGACTGGCAGGGAGGGAATACAGGAGGGGAGGGGTGTGTTGCTTAAAGGCTGAGCACAGCCATCACAAAGGGCAGAGACGGACTGTCATGCTTTTGCGTCAGCCTCAAACCCCCTTTTCTCTCTCCCTGTCGGCATTCTGCTTCAGTTGTCAGGAAAATTGGCAAGCAGAGGGAATGAAAAAAGAGGATCAACTTGAGCAAGCTCCCAACTCAGAGGCCATGCTCAAAAAAAGAAAAAGTTAAAGGTCCTCCCACTTGGCAAAACAAGAGAAGGAAAGAAAAAAGGAGAAGGGGAGTTATTTTTAGACAAGACTTTAAAAGCTGTGAACGTTTTATACCACTACCAGAGAAGATGACTGGGATCAACATTTGAGCACTTTATAATCACATCAAATCATACATGACGTGCATAGATTAGCTTCTGTGGTGAGAAGCTGAACTGTGTTGTTAACATCTCCAGTACCTCCAGCTGAGTTGTGCTCAAATGTATTGGCTTGTGCTTGTGTTTCTGTCCCTGGAGCAGCTTAACTTCAGAGTCAACTGTCCTGTATGTGAATGCTAAATGAGCTGTTAGACATTATCGCACGGCTCATCTCTACTTAGTAGCTCTCACTTTAAGAAGTGAGGGCGTGATACCAAACGTGTGGTAACTGTCGGGAAGGAAGGTGTTTATCTTACTGGGGATTTAAAAGAAGTAAAGGTTTAGGCCCCACACTGACGTGCACTCATACACACATACCCTCATCTACGTTTTCCTCTGAGCACTGTAAATAAAAACAGCCCTGTGTTACCGTAGACTGACCTTTAGATCTACAAAAACTAACCAGGTGGGCTTAATATAAAAACAAAAGAGGATTTAGTGTCTCAGTGTAGAGCTTTGGTGATTAATATACCTCCCACAGTGTGCTTTCATTTATCTGACAGCTTGAGAGAACCGTGGGAACCTATGCAATTTGGGCAAATACTGGGCTCTTACCAGTGTAGTGTAGTTTCGCTCTTACTGTGCTAACATAACCTTACTCCACTCTCAATGACTCATTAAATATGTAACTTTCTGGAATGACTCAGTGATAAGTTTGTGCCCTGAACTGATTAGCATACATTTTGGAAAACCTATGACATCACATTTTGTTGAATGTTGAAGTTTTTTTTTTATTCCCAGAAAGTGCTTCATAGCAGTGATGATGTCATCATCTTTGGCAAAATGGCAACCGCTAAGCTGCTACTTCACCTCAGGGTAGTGGAGAGTAGATGCATAGATGGAGGGATCTGTTGGGATTCACCACAAAAATAACAGATTGTTCCTCAGCATGGCATGTTGTGTCAACTCTTCATCAGACCGACATTATACTTTGGTCATTTATGGATGCCTGCATTAGACATGTTTCCTGGAAATATGGTAGTCTACATGTCCCAGATCTTTCTATGAGTGGTGATCAGTTTTACAGACAGGGCTCATCTTCCCAACAGGCCACATCCTCATCATATTGTAATGCTGTCTTTGTGGTGCTGGGGAGTGTGCTGTGTAGTAAACCCATGAGACTGAGGCACTGCTAGAGGACCATTGTTGTCACTGTTGAAAGGGTGTGCTGACCTGCAGGGTTAAATATCCAAAATAAGAAATACCTGATTGCTTGATCACGCATTTGATGTTCTGGCCCTCACACTCTGGAACTAATCCTCCCAACCAATCAGATCTGCTAACTCGATGGACTGTTTAAACAGACATATATTATTTGCCTAATGTTTAAATATAATTTTCTTTTATTTTCTTTTATTTGTTGTTGTTTTTATTGTGATTCCAACTTATTCTATATGAACCCTGAGTTTTGTTAGGATAAGCCTAATTTTTAACCAGTAATTTTAACCAGTTCAATATATCATCAATCTAATACACTGCATTGACTGAGATTGCTATAAGTGCTATAAATTTGCACAAAACTAGGAGTACACCCCCAGCACAGCTTCTCTGAGTGAAGTTGCAGTGAAATGGAAAAACACTTGTTGGAGGCCTGCTTGGCAGTAATCCAGCTGACATTTGCTGTCAAGGAGACCGGAGCTGACAGTGGACGTCCACACATTAACACACCAACACTAACTGATGACACTTAAAATCACCTGATAAAAGCTCTGAAGTGTTTTCTTCCTTCAGTTTTAGCTGTGGTTTATATTATTTATATCGAGAGCTGGAGTGGGTTAACTAGAGTTGAATGATGCCAGGTAATCCATTGTGGTAAATCCATACGGAGCCACTGGTGCTAATTGTTAGATAAAGTGGGAGGGGGGACAATGCCCTGAAGGAGTGCACTCCTAATAGGATTGGCTGAGTTTTCTTTATCCTCTGTGCATGTTTGTGCAAAAATTACAGAGGCAAAGGACAACCATGAACTTTAACTGATTCTCACAGCAAGCAGAGAATTAAATAGATTCTTGAAGTGCAAAGAATGTTTGATATATATATATGTATATATCTATATATGTAGGATGTATGTTTAGATATGTATGTGCAGGTTTGTTGTGTTATTGAGTGAATCTAAATAGTGCTGAAGGGCATTGTGTATGTGTGTGTGCCTATCCATGTGTATGTGAGGATTTGATGTTCCTGAAAGGATAATACAATCCCAAAACATAATCTGTGATTACATTTTCTGTGGAAATGTTACAGTGTGTCTGTCACTGAAAGTCAACACAAACTCCTTTAACCCACATGAAATGAAAAAAACAAAAAAAAACTCAAGAGCAATTCATTTCTACATCTTACAATAGCTGTCAAAGGCGAATTGAAATACCAACACATCAATACTTTGTTCCAGACATTCACCCAGAAGTGTGTCTTGCCTGTTGTGAACGTCACTCAGGTGTTCATTAAAACTACTTGATTACAGCAGGGGGTAAAATATTAAACCCATTTACAAAGCATCTGCAACAAACCGCTCGGCCGTTTTTCCTTTTATGAGACAAAATGATACGTGCATGAACTTTTTGATGAATAAATAGGCCTATGTAAGATACAAACAGCACTGTGCATGGTGTTCTGAATGTTTGCGCTGAAAATCGACAGTCATAAACATCTATAGTGTTTAATTAATGTTCTTGTCAGTTCTCCTGACATTCAAATAAAGTGTACCAGCAGTTCAATGTCTTAAAACCAGTTATAGGTTCCCACCTATGTCTAAGATTTTAATGCAATTCTATCAAATCTCTCCATGCCAGGAGAGCTGGGTGCACTTCCTGCTGATATATTTGCATTTTCATACATCTTCTGACAAATCCAGGGGGATACAGGCCATTAGGAACCTGGGCTAAAGGTACTATACATGAATGCTAAATGAGCTGTTAAATAAAATCACCCTCCTCATATTTCCTGTCTGGGAGGCTTGGCAAGACCTGTCCTACTAGCAGTGACATATTGCTACAAATGTGAGTGAGTGGAACATATGTCTCACTTTTTGCAAAGTAGGGAAGGCATCGCTCATTAAGTATGCTGCTCATGCATTATCTTTTTAAGTCCCCATATGATCCATATACATTAAGCCATTCTGCGTTACATAAAGGTCTATTGCAGGCTGCAGTTTTGTAAGGAGACATATGTTTTTTGTCTTTTTGTTGCTTTGACATCGAAAGCATCAGCAAATTCTTGCGCCTACATTTTTTTAAATTTATTGCTACTATTATCAATGCCTTGCTCAAACTTCTGTTGTGGTTAATTCTACTGTTTGCATGTTCGGTGGTCAGTTGTCAGTCCGTTCTGCCCAAACAAAATCCACTTGACAATGAACCTCAGATTTCTCCTAATGGAAGACAGAACACCACATAGACAAAAAAGGGTAAAAGAAAATAGTGATCAGTGACAGTAATACAAACTCAGATGTGGCACATGGTTACATTAATGCTGGATGGCAAAATGGAACATGAACATACTGCTCAAAGTCATCAGATCATGGGACCAATTCAGCCACCAAGGTCTGACCTGCAATCCTTCACCCTGACAATGCTGCTCTAAACACAACAAGCTGTTAAGTTTTGCTTTCACTCGTGGTTGAGGTTAAGCATTAAAGACAACCTTTAAAAAAACAGGTCAGGAAATAGGTGACGATCATTTTTTCTACACACATTCATAACATAAAACGCATTAAACATATAAGAAAAAATCTGTTGACCTGCTGCTACTACTTACTCACAGAGACATGTTTCATTTTCATAGACTGAAGTATTGACCCTAAGGTTGCTGGTGAGGATGAGCTGGTAGTGAAAGCTGTAGCTTTCAAAACAACTTGTGTCTGTTTGAGTCTCGTTAAGTCACACAATCTACCTTCTGAGGTCGGTTTAACATGGCTGCCCTCGTTTCCTTTGTGTTTAGTTGCTGCACATCAATAATAATGGCTTATAAAAATGACCACTGGTGTAATTAACACTGCTGTAATCTCCACTGGCTCTTCCTATGTGCTATTCTTAACTTCAAAAAACTGTTTGCAAGGCTTAAAAGTGTCAATTCAAACTAGGTTGGCCTTGAACTTAATACTTGCTTGCTCCCCTTCTCTGCCTCCCCTTCCCTCTATGTCTGTACACATCTAACCACACATCAAAGTGCAGCCTTTTAAGCCCTGTAGTGAGAGCTGTAGAGGCCCAGTGGAGTCCGCATCCACCGAGGTGTCTGAATGTACGCAAACTTTAAAGAATCACCAGGACTTTCAGCAACTTAAAGACTTGTAAAAGTGGGATTATGATTTCTGATTCTCTTTTATATTCTTGAGTCTGACAGTGCTGTTGGCTTAATACCAATCAAAACAGCCAATTGTTGAGTTGACAGATAACCCGAGTCTCCCAGGCGATATCACAGCCGACTAAGGAAACTCAATTTGACAGAACATCCACAGAATAAAGCTATTCAGACACCACTGCCTTGCAGTGAAGGTTAATAGTAGCCAGGTTTATATGATTACATTTGTCAAGGAGCTTAATAAAATATTTCCCATAACTTCACCTCGGTAGCTTGTCTTTTGTTGATGGACTACATGCACTTTGCACAGGCTGGAGCAGAGCTCCAAGATGTCTGTGATGCACTGAAAAAAACAACAAAGCTAAAATAAATGTAGCGTTAATTATTTATTTATTTATTTATATGCTTGGAAATATCAAATTTATCTCTGTTTCTGTTTCAAAATTATATACTGATTAAAGTCAAATTAAATTGCAGTTTCTCAAATGGCCTCCTGAGGGTGGCTCCAAAAAAAAAGTTAAGACTGTTTACTTTCTTTTACAAAACAACATGTTTGATCAATAATTATTTATATCTATGGTTAGAGTTAAAGCTGAATTATCAGTGTCAACAAATATTGTACAGATATATATCAGACTGCTGACTGGAGATCTTATCAACCAGACACCCTGTGGTTCTAGAGCTAAATGTCTCATAATAAAGCATATTATATATGTGTATATATATATGCGGTCGTCATAGATGCATGAAGCTTGTGCATCCACCTGTCACTGAAAATGACCTTTATGCACTTAATTAGGCAAAGGTTTTTTTTATAATAAAGTTATGAGTTAAAAATTCATCCTTGTTGTAAAAAGAGGAAATATGGCTGTAAACATAATATCTTTGCTTTAAAGTTGGACATTTTAACATGGGAGTCTATAAGGTTTGACTCACTTTTGGAGCCATCCCCCAGAGGCTGCAGGGGGAACTGCAGTTGAGATATGTTCGCATGGCCTTTATTAGTTTGGTTGCCCAGCAACTTGTAAATGTACGGGCTGAACTACACACATATTGTAAAATATATACACTGTTAGAGAATATAATAAGGTAAAACTGGCCATTTTCTTGTTGCAGCACATTTAGGAACCTGACTAATGATAGTCATCATTTAATAAGTCTACATATAAATAGAAAATGCTTTACTCTTCATTACAGGGATGTTGGTCATTATTAAAAAAGTGAACACAGCACAAACAACCACGTTATGCATTATTTTTTCATGTCCTTATTGTAATTATCTTAACATGGTGCATACAAAAACATATGTGGGTGAAACAAGTAATGTATTAAAACCTTCATGTGTGCGCCTTGAGGCCTGAATAATTTCTGCCTCTTTTAAAATATTCAGTTAATTGTGTTTTATAGCTATTATATTATGCCAACCTCACACTGGCAACAGACAAGAGGAAATATGCTGTAATTCCAAGGAACACATTTTAATTTATGACACGTGATGAATGTAAAAGCTCACCATATGGACACATAATACCACCTGCAGCCATATTTATGTGCCCTTCTTCTACTGCAGCTCCTGTGTAGCAGATTGTGGGTGTTATGGTGGTCTAAGGGATTTGTCTTTTGAAGTGTGTGTGTATTTTAAAACACTCTGAATGTTGTTTGACAAAATGAATAATTTAACATGTATATAAAATATCACATTGAGGCAGTCACGATTGGTGAAATTGTAAGTTGTTGAAGAGCAAAGCATCAGTCTGCATTTTGCTCATATTTTTAGACAGACAAAAATAGCCAAAAATGTTCTTAAAATCTTCAAAATGCCTTTCAGGCCTTGAAAAAGCCTCTGGGAGTGGATTATATTTTTAGTAATGTGAAATATGTTTTCTCTCTTGGGGGGGATTCAGAAAAGAAACGAAAGGTAAGTGCTCTCAAAGATATTAAAACAGGAGATGGTGAGGTCAGGTTTTATCTCTTGTAGTGACCAGCAGAAAGTTTTCTCCACGTTTGTGCCCATGTGTTCAACTTTAAGTTTGTCTTTTGGGTCATTGAAGATTTGTTGCTGCCTGCTGTAATGAGATACCCTTCAAGGAAAGCATTTAGTTCCCATTATATAACAGACTGGCTTCAGGGGTTGGTAAAGTTTAACCTAATTAAGTCTAGAAGTGTTAGGAAAAAATCTGCAAAGTACATATG
Organism: Parambassis ranga; assembly: GCF_900634625.1. Classification (NCBI taxonomy): domain Eukaryota; kingdom Metazoa; phylum Chordata; class Actinopteri; family Ambassidae; genus Parambassis; species Parambassis ranga. Next base: position 6,977,673 of record NC_041037.1, on the reverse strand, counting down.
AACAACCCGCACAAGTTTAAAAAGTAATGATGTTTAATAATGCGTCAACAAGTGAAACCTCTCAACTAATTCATATGTCATTGCTATCATACGTTAGGCACCTACAATCATCTTAACAGAAACAGAACATAGGGACTCGTCCAGTTACCAAAAATGGTGATGGCAGAATAGGAGCTTGTAAAATGTGCTTAATGTTATGAATCCATGTGTATCTTTACACAGCCCCAGACTCTGTTTTAATGCCCAATCTTAGCCAGTCATTTTTTATGCCATATCCAGCCATGATTAAAAACAAAACAGGCAAAAACAAAAGGTAACAGTGGGTGAAAACACAACAGCTTATGGCTTCGGGGGACTCAAACCTCAGACTCCAGTGTACAAGTCCACCCCAATTGGATAACCCTGCTCACATGGACTTTATGGGCCCTTTTCAGGTGATGTCCAGCAACATGATCACGTGTCCCAATAACATGAACATAACATTAAGTGATATCCTGAATACAGATGTTCTGTTATGAAATGTAACTATGTGTTGTATCTGGTGGGTGTATTATGATGAGGATGATAATTACAGGATAGACCACTTTTGATGGACAGATTTCATGCCTCTTAACTGGCAATATTCAAATGTTTGCTGGGAGCCAAAGATTAGACTGAGGAGATGCTGGTGGTCAAACAGCCCTAATTAAAAAAAAAATCCCTTGGTGGGGATATGAGAAGTAACCTGCAAATTGGTTAGTTAAATGGCAGTGGAAACAACATCACACCAGCAGAGGTAACTGCAAAAGAACATCAAACTTTAGAAATGTGTTTGCAGTAAAATGAATGTCTGAGCTAAAGAAATAAAGACAGTGTCTCACACACCCCCCTCCCCATGCTCTCAAGTCACACTAAAAGAAGACATACTTATCATTAGCATAATTTATTTCCTATTTAGATTTGTTATTCATATGATTCAGTGTTTTCGCTTCAGTCCTCTTCAGAAATCAACTCTTACAGCTCAAGTGCCACAGATGTTTTTTCCTGATTGAATGACAGTTTAATTTCTCTGAAGCAACCGTTTTTTTAATCTTACCTGCATTTTCACAGTAAAATATGTATTTTTCAGCATTTTCTCCCTGTCAGTTTTATACAATAACAATTCATGAGTTTCTAAATTTCAACAGCACTACAGCTCAGATGTGTTTTCTCCTCATATTTGCCTTTAAATTTCAAGGATTGGACAGTAGAAAATGATAGCCTTTACCGAAATAAGATTTGACTGGAGATGTGCTTGTCACTCCAGGACCAGCAGAAATCACTCTGCTCAGTGCAGGCAAGCCTCAGTGACTAAATAATAGTGACACAGAAGGGAACGTGATAGGCAGTGTTTACATGAAATAAATTATATTCTCTCTGTGCCTGCAGGGAAAAAAAGTACAGCGTGTATGAAGTGAACTAATATCAGCCTCCACGGCTGATCAAAGGGTTCATTACACAGGCATTAATGTTTTTTTTAAACCATTATATATAATAAAATACTAAATAATTAAAAATAAATACATAATTAAATAATCCAAACAGGAAACCGAGCAGCATTACCTGTTAGACTGTTCTAAATCTGTTAGATTGGTGCTATGTTCACAGCAACCTCATTATCCTTTTTCTGAAAAGAAACTGTGATTGTGGGAAATATAAATTTATCACACCTTTCTTTTTTTTTTATATTTTTCTTTTCTTTTTTTGTCTCTTCAAACAAATCCTGCCAGAGTGAAAGCATGCAGTGAAATCCAGGTACAGTAGGCAAGTGCCCATCTTCTCCCACAGTGATAATTCTTCCCTCCATCCACATCAGAGCGCTGCCTCGGGGGATGGGGATGGGTAACACAGACAGAGCCTGTGTAGTTCTTTTAGTGATGGCTAGAGAGAACCTGAAACTGGCACATCAATCATGGCTTGTTTTTCTTTTTTCCTTTCTTTTCTTTTTTTTGTATGTGGATTATAAAGCTGTAAATCACATTTCTTACCTAAGACGCACTTACACACAATACCAAGGGAACGGTGCCTAAGGCATTATTTCTCCTAATAAGCATTTGTAACTGTAATATCAGGCAAATCATTATTACTATGACAGTGACACAATAAATCATTTACCACTTTTTGTATCCAATGAAAAGTAGTAGTGGAGTTTTTCTTGCTTTGTTGTAGAAATCTTTTTTGTTTTACTGACATTTTTATATGTTTTAATTGTTAATTTTAAATTTGTCATTTTTGTCATAAGTAAAAACATGGTTTAGGTCTTGGCGGTAACAACTCCCATCCCATCCTATAATATGTTTTGCTGCCTGAAAAGAAGGGATACAGTCTCATGCCCTCTATTCTTGGTGTTTCTTGTTGCACTTCTTATAAAAAATCAGCCTGCTCTTCATGTTAAGAATGGGTAATAAAGTGCAATCTTTTGGCTTCATGATATGACACATTGATATGGCCCATTTAAGATCCTGATTGTCTATTTCTGTGTGATGCTGTCCAAGATCCTATAACATGTTGTGAAAAAAAAATAATTAGGGGTATTGTGTTTGAAAGCTGTCATTACATTGACATGTTATTTAATACTATGAGATTATTTTCTCTAGCCAGCCTGCTGCTTCCTGCAGCTATGGGAAATCTCCTGGGACCCGTCAGTAGTTCATTAGAGGAGTTTGGTCCAAACCGCTGTTTTTCCAGACCCAAGCACATAGCTCCAAGTGTGGCAAAATGAATTACTGTTAGGTTTGTTAGGTTTTGCATTCTGTATCAGGTATTTATTGTTCACCTTACCGGTGTAGGGTTTAGATCAGGATTTATGTTAAAACAGATCCTTTCACAACTTTAAACACATGTTACACAGAAACTTCTATCTGCAACAAGATTCCCCACTCTTTTCTTTGTTACTTAGGCTTCAAGACTGGGAAAAGTCTTAAAAATGTGAACGTTGCTGTTGTGTTTTCATGGCCAGGCTGTAAAACAGGCTGTCAAAAAAAGCCTCTTGAGTTTATTTCTAAACTATAACTATTAAAAGATGTATTGGAGGTATTTTATTACAAGCTCTATGTCTTTTGCCTTCTCTACAGTTACTGAATTTCAGAATGCTGCTTCATATTACTTCTGATTTGCTTTTGCTGTTATCCGGTTAGCGGGGTACATTGTAGGGCAACATTGGAATGGGTCAGATGAGCATAAGGCACAAGGCTGCTGTGCTCCAAGACTGAATACCATTATTCTGTTCATGTAAGCACAAGATAAGCTCGTGAGTATTGTTGACACAATTGTACTTTGGTTGCTACCACAGTATGTACTCAGATCTCATCTTTATAAAATAACCTGTTAAATTTTATTTTAGATGTAAAAGCTTTTGCCAACTTCGTAGTATATCTTATTATTTTAATAATTTAGATTTTCTAATAATGAGTCATCTATTAGACTGGTCACAAGAGGATTTAACTTAAGTTCGTGAAAAAAATTCAACAGGCTCTTCTTGTTCCCTTAGATTTCCATCTACGTCCCAATCAGAGCAATGGGCATCATCACCACTGATTCATGGATAATTGCTTCACATATACAGTCGTCTGTGACTACTGGTAATACAGACTAGTGGTTTAATATCTAATCAATCTGAATGAATTATGAGCTCCTGTCAGCTCCATTAGAAATACAGACTTGACCATTACATTTTTAATTAACCCCAAGTACAACATATTGGAGAGCTGTCCCAGATGTCTCCATGTATAACTCTGGGTAATAGAATGAAATGGCTTCACATATTTCACAGACTGAATTTGAAATCATATTGGAAAGTCTTTTGCCAGACAAGAGCAGAGTTTGTACTACTTATCAAGTGATTAAGGCAATCTTTTTATTCAACTCTAGTTTCCATGGAGACGTGGCTTGATTTGATGAGCACAATACGTATGTGTGTGTGTGTGTACAAGAGAATATGTTTATGTGAACCAGATACAGCTGAAGGTAAAAACTCTCCAAACAACCCCAGTGCACATCCTGTTTATTGTAATACTGTAAGACCTCAGTAACCATGGCAACCGGAGACTAAATCTATACTGTTAATGGTAAAATTTTGACTGTGAAGCATAAGATTGGTTTGTTCCACTTTTCACCAGCAGCACTGTAATTGATTGAAAGGAAACACAATCTGAATCAGATACGTTGTGTAACTGGCCCAGAGCAATATATATAAACCCAGTAGCAGCAGAGTGTCTGAGAAGATGTGTTTATAAGTGATAGAGGTTTTCAGTGCTACAAAAAAACCTACTTCAAAAGCTGCAGGGTGGAGAATATTTTTTTACCAGAGGCAAGTGTGGTTTGATAAATAATGCAGTCATCTACAATCAACAAAATTGCAGAAATCCTTACAGCTCGTATTTCTCACAGCCGCTGTTAATATGCCAGGACTTTAAGAGCTAGGTCAAGTGTTTCTCAAAATGTTGTCCAACAAAGATCGTAAAAAGCACAGCCCAGAGGCTTAAGAATTAAAGAATATATTGCACGAATAAGCATTGATTGATGGATGCTGTATTTTCTTGCAGTTATATTCAAGCTTTTGTTCCTTGAGTAGCAGATTATATAAAATCACTGTACTTTTTTTGCTGACATCAGTCAAATAATTCCTTTGTTATGAGTCACAGGCTAACTATAAAGCCTGTTATTACAATTATACACACTGCAATATGGATACACTGTCTCTCATTCTGTTTTTCCTTTTCACTTACACGCACAAATGCACAACGCACAGTACAACGTGCACCCACTGGCTCGGCTGGATATGCAGCAAAGAGAAAGAAGGTTCGAGGACTGCCTGAGGACGTGCTGAATTCGCTTGATCCTAATTGCACTACCCTGCTGGGCAGAAAAATGTACATCACTGTGACCATTAGTTATAATCATAGCCGATTAGGTTGCATGCACATGGGCCAGCACATATCAGCTAACACACTGTTCAACCATCATCACATGTGACGAGCGGCAGCTCTTTCACCACTTTTCCCAGGGCAACGTGACTGCCTGCCTGCCTGCTCCCCCCACTCCCCCTTCCCCATGTGGGTTCACATTGTAAGGTGCAGAAATGGTATTGTTTCACAGGACAGCGTGATTTATGAGGAGAGATGACTGGTAGATGGTTGCCATGTGTCACAGGTTAATGACCACATATGATGGATAGTGACAAAGCTGGGTCACATTTTTAGAGCTTAAAATGCCTTTGAAGAATAAAGCTTTGTGGCCTTAACTTATGGCTACTGCTTTAAAATATGTTTTTTCTTTCTAGCCTTTCTATATTTTGGTCAGGTGTTATCTTCAAGGATCACAACCCAGCTTAAGTTGCAACAGGAGAGCCAGAGACTAATCCTCTGAGTGCATCCTTTCTCTGTGGTATTACACTCTTCTCTCGGGGTGTGCGCATTGCAGCAACAGCATAGCAGTAGAGGTCATCTGTAGTTCAGTCGGCAATTAACTCTGTGCAATTAATTGCTGATTTCAAGAGAATAAACTCTTCTGAAAAATAAGGCACACTGTGGAATCTGGAAGGCTATGGTTTGATTGGCTTTCATGCTAGCTTAGGCTCAAACAGTTCATGCATAATGGCTAACATTGTGCATTAGTATGCCATTAGGTCCACTTTTGCATATGGGGATGGGTATATGCATTTGGCAGGAATATATAATCAAATCAGCCTTGTGTGTGTTTGAATTACTGTGGAATACAAGGGCTCTTATTGTATTATTCTCCCAGGCTGTCCATTAGTTATCCTTGACTTTCATACAAATTAATTTAGCTTTCAGTTATTCAGTATGCATTGCCTGCTACATTATGATTGTACAATTTGTGTACAGGCACAGGTCAGAGGTGCAGGTCAATTAAAACCTCCAGTGGCTGAGCCCTGGGGGGGTTGGTCTTGGCACGGGAAAGACAGAAGATGAGGAACTCACTGTCACTGTCAGGGTCGCGCTCCAAGAAAGAGAATTAGGGCTCTTTGTCTATTGGAGGCAAAGGGGTTTGAGACAGAGCCATCCTCTTTTTACAATTAGCTCAGGGTACAGCCTTTTTTTACCAGAAGAAGAGAGGACACTGTTGATTAATTTAGACAGAAAAGAGTTTGTGGCCTGTGAACCATTTTAGAAATGACATGGAAAAAACTAATCACTGAAAATCCAGCTGCCTCAAAGACAAGAGAATGGAGATGACAGCCTAATTAGTTTGGATCCAACCGGGTTCAGGATAGAAAGTACTGATGCTGTGCTGTGAACCAGGGTGTAATGATGAGAGAGCTGGAGTATGATTGCCAGCGTGGCCCTAAGACCCAAAAGTTCTGGGAAAGCGGGGGAGGATAGACAGCCAAGCTCTTCTCCATGACTTGACCATGTTTGTTTCACCACCTGATATTTGACATAATGTGTTTCTGTGTGTGTTCGTTTTGTCTGCTTGTGTGTGCAGGCTGGTGCTTACTAGTAAGTGTAGATTGGGGTGGTGGTAATAAACGGGAAAAAGAAACGAAGCGCTCCATCTGGTGCTAGGCACTACAACTCCCCCTGTCAACAATCCCTAATCACTGGAGACAGGCTCTATTAGAGGACACAGACCGAGATGTCCGGCCCTAACCAGAGCCCCTTCTGAGTGCAAATCATTAGTCTCCGTGTATCCCCCTCTCTTGTCAGCACAGGTCATTAGCCAGTGTAAATATGTAATGCTCTGACATTTAGGGAGAGGGTGTAATGTTTAAGTAAACTTGGGTAATTAGGAAAAAAAGAAATGTGGGAAAATTAATAAAAATGATCATAAAAATTCATGTTTTCCTGTTCAATAGACAGTGAAGGGCCAAAGCTAATTTAGTACTAACCCTTAGCAATAATAACTTTGTGTTAAGAATGTGGAATGTATAATCAAATTCACATAATGTCCAATAGGATTTACAGTGTGCCATTTCTCAGTAATTATTTAGTAGCGTTTACTCCTTACTATCTTTTTTTTTCTTTCAGGGCTGGAAGCCATAACAATGATAAGCTGAACCGGCAACTGGCTAGCTTGTCATAGCTGATTTCTTTTCCTCACCAGGAAAATACTTTATGAGGTCAATGTGTAAGTCCTTGAAAATGTCTTTTTTATTTTTCAGGGCCCGCATCTCTGTTAATAGGGGCAGACTCGTCACCATGGTAACTGAAATGGTGACGGCAGAATGAACATTTTTTACTTGTACTAATTTAATTATTATTATTAGGATAAAATAACCACTTTATATTTTACATCCTTAAAATCAAAGGTTAACTGGACACTTTTCACCATAGCCCTCTAGGTGTAGGTGTTCCACAGGCTGATTAAATTCTGTGATGCTCTGCTTTTTTAAGAATAATTTTTTTAACAAAAATATTTTATATATTGTAAAACAGCAGTAATGCAATTAGATAGAAGTAGTTAAGCACGGCTCACTAAAAAGAGCAAGAACTTCCAGCCATGCCGGAGATGCTGGCAGCATGCAGTTTGCCCTATCGCTCATGACTCTGTTCATTAATTGCAAACAAGATACATTCAGTTCACCATTAACTAATGAAATAACCATGTTCAATGACCCTGTTTCTTCATGCATATGCAAACAAGACTGTAGTTACTAATCACACTTTGCTTATTTTATTATTTTAGTAAGACATTTTTAATAATAATAAATATTTGATTCACTACAGGAAGTTGACTTGACAGTCAGATGTAAGTACTAGTGACAGCTGACCACCTCAATCATATCTAACAGATTCAAGATGAAAAAAAAAGCCCTAATGGCTTTCAGCATTATGGGCAGAGGTGACTGCGCCTTTCTGCACGGTTAAGTAAAAATGTAGCTTTTTGTAGTATACATGCAGCACACGGTAATTGTTTTTACATCAGAGGATATGATTTTAAGAGTTTGCACAGAAACAGACAAAAAAATGAAAACTTAAAAACGGTGTTTTAATTGCCTTTCCCAAAACCTCTGGTTAAACCGAGATTTAAAGATCTAGTAATCAGCCATTCAGGCAGTGTCAGCATATACTGCCCATGGCATGCAATTGTGCAAGGCTGAGAGCAAAATGGAAATAACATTTGCCTGAAGTCTTTGATTTAAGGAGGGAAAAATACAGACAATTACTGACAATTCTCGAAAAAAAAAATGTCCTGCTGACAAAATAAAATGTATACAATTAAAGAAGATGTAAACAAAACTGTCAACTGCATAAACCAGCACATTGATTGTGAAAAAAATAAACTAACACCATCAACAAATAAGTGTTTCCTAAGGATCAAGATGAGTTTGTCAATAGTGCATGGACCCAGCTGTCTCCTTTCTCAGTTAAGTCTTTTAGTCTAAGGGGGATTTTACTTCAGCTTTATATGTGTTGTTGACTGTGAGAGCTTACTGTATTGTGTGTAAGTGGATTTGACCACAACGATGACCAAAGCCAGAGACCTCTCAGACACATCACATTTAAAAGCCAGCTCTGACCACCTGTCAACTTAAAACCCATTAAAACAAACAGCAACGGCGAGAGATGCAAGGAGAATATTGACTCATGCTTTCCCCAGGAGATGTTGGAGCAAAAGGAAATGTCAAAGAAATCAGAGGAGGCAGGTTGTTTCCTGCACCTTTGGGTGAGACTTTTTGGAGAAAAATAGTCATGATAGAGAGAAAACAACCAGCAACCCCTGAAACCTTGTAGTCATTACAGTTTACAGAATCAGAAACTTTGGTGCATTGTGCATCTAGAGGATTTAGTCTGTTCCATTACTGAGACGCTTTGCTGTCCCAAACCATATCTGCTCTTCTCACTCGCTCCATCCATCATATCCCTTAATGTTAGCTTTGCAGGATAAGCAATTTAGAAGGACAAAAAGGGCAGCCTGTGTTAATTCTGCCAAGCTCCAAACTTTTAATTAGGACAAGCCACGAAACAACAACAACATTAACAATAGAATACCAAACAATAAAAGGGTAATTATCATGAAGCAATACTCTGGCTGCCAAGAACACCATAAAACTAATTACTGATGTCTGACAGCAGATGGTTTGGGGGTGGAAAGTTAAACTGGGAACTTATACGTACATCACAGGATGTTCCTCTGCATGTGTGCTGGTTCCAAGCAGACTTATTTGTAGTTCTCCTATTGCAACCATGAAGCATGTGGAGTGACAGAAAAGTGGATACATACAAACATTTGTGTCTCCAAACTACTTCCATTATTCAGTTTAACAACGTGTAAGTCAGAATATCTCAAAATAAATCTACTGCGTGTGAAAAACTACTGTACGCATCAATGAGAGCTTGATGTTGTCAAAAGAAAAGTGGAAAACATGGCATGCGAATGAACACACACACTCCTACGCCTGGACATGACTGCCTTCAAAACACAGCTCTGCCTTCTGCCTGCACCAAATCCACATCCGAAGCAATTTTGATCACTGATTTTTATCATTTGATCAAACAATTGCTGTTTGTTTAGAGATCATCCACTCACCATCTGAGCTTTCTGTGGAGACCAGGCCTCCCATCCTCAGCCTGCTTTCCACAAGCTGCTGCTTGGTGCCCATTGTTAAGCCTTGAATGGAAGGCTGGGCATTAAACTGTTCATTGATTACTGTTTGTCAATAAGTGTTCATGAGCACATTGTGATATATCTGGAGATGATAGCAGATGTTTCAATTGACATGCCTCTAATCACCAAAAGAGGGGGTGGTGGGCATGACCAATCCACCGACGGAAGCCAGGAATTTTCATTTTAAATTAATATTTTGTGTAAAATTATTGATTTCTATAGTAAGTATCCATGTAATAAGCGGAATAATGAGCAGCGATACGGTCATCATTGCAATTTTAAACCTCAAGGGGGTGACCCTAATGGATGAATGACTGGCTTGCTTACATATGAGGTGCTATACAATCCTCCTGTTGTTGAGTTATAAAACAATTTATATCACAAGCAGTTTCAAAAGTTTGGTCAAATCAATTACTTTTTATAAAATGTGTGGGAATTCTACCATCATTGAAGGTTCCAGTTAGCAGGATGCTCGGCCAGCTATAACAAGAAAACCCTCGTGAACGTCTTACATCATAAATTGGTCTTGTCCAGTGCATTTTTAATTGCTTTCAGATGTTGTGAAAAGTGACCTTCACTGCCTGCAACAGAAGTTCAAGTAGAGATAAAAAGTTGAAAAGGTCACTGAATCTTTCAGTTAGAGAGAAAGAACAAGCAAACTTGGCTGAGTCAAAGTAAACATCCTGGGAGTATTTCCTAGTTCAAATAAAACAGTCTGATGTTTGATGTCAGTCTAATAAACCCTGTCCTGGTGACCCATGCAGCCCATGCAGCTCGCTGTCATCTTAAATGGAGGAATGAATTTGTGCTGAGTAACAGCACACTGGCAGGTTGGCATCCATTTGGACAAAGCCAGTGTTTCATTTAGTTTAATGCTGTCGAGACTTTATCTATCTCGCGTTTAAACATCTGTCTCTATGCTTTATGTGGCCATGTGTTGCTTGTCTGTAGACTGGAATACTTATTGAATTTCAGGACTGATCACTCAGAGCCTTTTAAAAGGCTGGACCCGGAACATGTTGAGGACACCACTTTATATTCCTGAAAGCATCATGGCTGCATTCCAAAAGCACTGAAATAAATGTAATTAACAATTATGGTCTGCCCTGCTTGACATCTCATTATTTGAGCTTTCCTGACGTCCTTCGCCTCTGTCTCCGCCTGCAGCTCTATCCCTCTGCCACGGAAATGCTTCAACCAGTCAAAACACACAATGACAGCCGCAGGGTGTGATAGACAGGAGTCTAAAGAAAAGCTTGTGTTTAAGTACATTTTTGGCTTGGGCTTCAAAAACAGGGGGGGGTTGAAAGAACTTCCAGCAAACAACTGGATTAGAAAATCCATTTGTGAGCCCTGACACTGGGCTGCCTGCTGATACTCTGACATAAAAAGAGTAGGTGGGTACGTGGTATGCACACATCAAATACACAGGCAAACATGCCTGTCTGCGGCAAGCCATTAGACCCAGGAGAAGTGGCTGATGGATGATATCTCTGTCCGACTCAAATCGTTCACATCCAGCTTAGGCCAGAGCGTGACTGGATGAGGTCTTGTAGAACTTCTCAAAGTCACAGAGTGAGTCGAGAGTCTCAGCGAGCTCACCTCTGAGCACTTCGACAGCGACACGTTTTTTTCTTTCCCGAACATTACCGAACATGTTTGATGTTTCTCACTTAACATAATGATATGCTTACATTTTACATATCAAACACATTTAGAAGGCAGAAATGGATTCAAGCAGTGTGCTATCTACGTGTGAAGACAAGTATCTGGTCATATATTTATATCATTCATGTCTTTTCTCCTTTAACAAGTTGAAAAACATGATCCGATGAAACAAACCAGGGGACAGCAACACAATTTAAAAGATAGGATTTTCTCTACCTGAGGTGTCTGCAGGGCAAAGAAAAACTTTGTCATTCACTTGGTGATCTCACTTTCAAATCAGACAAACATTGCTCACTGTTGGTCATGTGTATCAAAGAAAAATTATGCATGAGTGATGAAACGCTTGCAAAATGACTTTAAAGTGAGGTGACAGAAAACAGTTCTAACACGGTCATACAGGAGGCACTCAAGCACTCCAGACAAACTAAAAACTGAACTATTCAGTCTGTTAGGGAGGAGAGATATGTAACATATGATTATATGGGCCAACATCATCCAATTATGGGACCAATACAGTCACAAAATCTGACTGGGGAAGGTTGGGGGGCAGCACAGCAGACCTTCAATCAGGAGTCTGGTGTTGAGTCCCCCCTGACACTGCAAGCTTTTTGTTTTCACTTGAGGGTTTGGGCTGCGGTTAACTTTGGTTTTCATTTGTGGTTGGCATCAAAAACTACTGGTCAAGGTTTGGCTTTAAAAACAGGGTAAAATATTAGGTACTTGTACTCTTCCCTTCCATGGTCACCATATTCAGCAACCATTGTTTCACAGTGTGTCCTGGAGAAAATATGCTAGCAGGTTCTGTTTTCAAGGACTGAAATATCAACATTATATTACGCTATCCTGATGAGGATGGGGTGTCCAATGCACAACTGTCTCATTGCTATGGTAGCAAACAATGGTTAAATCTGTAGGCCGGTAATAACTGGGATCTGCCACCTAGCAGATGGGAATGGTTCTGCTTATAACTGCTTATGTTTTAACCCAAACTAAGATCTTTTCCTAAACCTAACCTAGTATTTGTGTTATGTGTATTATTATTGTTATGATTATTTTCCACAAAAAAATGTTGCCCCTATTTAAATAGCAAATAACACTCCCACAAAGTTATTAGCATAGCTATTGATAAAAAGTACAAAGCTCCAGTATTCCATTTACATCTGGAAGGTTTATGTGTTTAACAATGTTTCATTTCTTTAACCACCTTCTGTCAAGGTCGGCGTTGTTAACATCTAATAAAACTAATTTGTTCTGTTTGAATATGTCTATTGAAACACAACCTCATACTGCACAAAAAAATCAAAATATTGATATTATAATATAAAAGGTGAATATTAGTAAACTCACTAAATGATGAGATGTGAATTTCTTAATATAACCACAAGGTTTTTTTCCATATTTAGACACCAGTCCTGAACTTCCAGACGGTGATTTTATTGTCACACTAATACATGTTAATCATACTAGGAAACTGGAAGGATTGTAAGTGAACATATGCTTTGTAAGGTGACACAGTATACGGCATCACAAGGTACACCAGCTACAAAAAAAAGTAATGTTTTTTAAATTGTGTATTTTTTTGCCAAAAGTCTATTATTCTTGCTCCCCGTGTGAATTGGCAAGATAACACCTCTGCTTTTATAATTTTATTTTGTTTACTTCCTGTATCGGTAAGCAAGACCAACAAGAATATAAATAACAGTATAGCAATTCACCTGTGACAGTAAATATTATTCCACTGTCTCCAATTTTTTTTTTACTTGCATCAGCTTCTCACCATTGTGCTGTTCCATATCAATGTCTACAGCTTGTCCGGATTGAAGACTCGTGCCGAGCGCGGCCCAGATAAGTAGGCAGAGGAGTATTTTCTTGCACTGCCACAGAAATCCCTGCTAAGAGAGAAGGAGAAGCTACACTTAGGGGAGATCAATACCAGCTCTGACCAAAGTAAAATGGATGACACATCCGACCCGCTGAACTTGTTGGAACAAAAAGTCATCAGACTATTATCGGAGCATTCGCCCACAACAGCAGAGGGAACAAGGGCAGCTTGTTGCGGACACACAGACTGCACATCCTGAAGAACACTGACCTCACAGTAGCACTTTCTAAATTATTAGATGCTTGCAAGTATAATAGAAATCCCTTACTTAGACATGTGTTATTGGAACTTTCTGCCATATTAGGTTAACACATCACATTGCTGCGGGCCTTAATAATCATGTCTTAATTGATTTGACTGAGCGTCCTCGTGTAGCTTTTATTAAACATCTTCATTGTATTGATCAGGTGAAAAATGTACAATTCCCTGTGCTCGGGGAGGAAACTGTCCTATAATTAAGAACCTGCCCAAAACCATTAAACTGCTCAGTAGCTCAAGCCTCTTTAGTTTGGAGTGCACAGTCTCCAATAGTCCATTACTTTGATCTACAGGTCACAGAGGAACAAAACTCAATACGCAGGCTTAGATGGTGTTATGAGCTATATCAAGCCCAGTTGGAAAAATCCATGACTTTTCTACAGTATATCAGCTGTAATTTCTCAATACGATGGAGAAAAGAGATCAAAATAGCTTAAGACTGTCACAGCGCATCAATTCAGTAATACAGCTGAGCAGCTTGATGGCGACAGAATAAATGAATGGAAAAGCCCCCCAAAACATCTAAATCCCCATAAAAAGATAACTGCATTTCGTCATATTTGAATTTCAGAAAGGTATTTGCTGATGGTGAACAGCACACACACTTCAAACGTTCAACCATGGTTCTTGAAAACATATCAGCAAAGCTCCCTTTGCCATATAAAAATTTGATCACCAACTTTTCACTGTACAGTAAACTTTTGAGTACACAACAGGGAGCCAAGATCTACAACACAGAAACAGAAAAATATCACAGTCATGTTGTATTTTTTGAATCATGAAATGCAGCTGGTTAATGTAAGAGGAAATCTGCCCTTTTTCAATTACATACATTACTGTCAGTTATGCATAAGTCAAAGAGCAAAGTATTTAATTCACTGAATTGTAATAATGACCTTTTCATTTACCCTTCACAGTATGGGATAGCTGTTTTCTATTGACAAATTTTAGGGAGACTGCTTACTAAAAAGGTCATTTTGTAGAGAATCAAGGCACCAGCTGTTAGTATGTATGAGTGTTGTGCATGTATAAGAGACCTGGACATGCCTACAGTATCTGAGACTCTTTACATACCATGTCCATCACACATAGGCAGCTCTCTGTGTCCAGCTGAGACCCACTTCAAATGCAGTGTGCAGTCAGTGCTCCGGCATCAACATGGGTATCATGTACTACAATGTTATGCAGGCATCTTATTTGCATGATCACACACGAAACGCACCACTGAGTTCACTTCATTTTGCTCGTGAATAAAATCCTCACCGCTGATGTGTCTATGTACTGTTTCCTGCAAGACACAGTGTGTTACCCTCCAAACTACACGGTTTGTTTGTCAGTGGTCTTTTGCATGCCTGCGGTAACATATTTAAGAAGCAAAACAATCAGAACTGCACAGCCAGAGAACTGCAGCAGGCTGCAAACTTCTGAGTCCAAACTTACTGTGATGGAAGCATAGAGGAGTGATGGAAAGTTAGGGCAGTGTGACACAACTCTTTACTGTTCACTGCTCAGACCCTCTAAGCTCTGTAACTGTTCAGGGTGAGTGTCATGGCTGAGCAGAATGGGAAACCAGGCAAGAAAGATGCCGTAGCTTGTACTAGGTTTTTTTTTTTTTAAATTGAATGAATACTTCAGCATTTAATCATTTTTTAGCTCTTTCCTGTGCTTACTGAAATGTTTAAACATCTTGGCTGCATAGAGAATCAAATTAGACAATGATTCAATAATTTAAACTTTATAGCAAATGTTGATTAGATTAATTCAAGGTTAAATTATAAACTTGATACACCAAATTAAAATGTTCCCAGTTGGGTTTTCTTGTGAATAACAGTACTGCGTGTTACGCTCCCAAACATCAAATTTCAGTGCAAATACAAAAACATTGATCCAAAATATTTTCCTAATCTTATAAAACCCCCCCTATGGAAATCAGATACTTTTTCTCTCTTTTTTTGGCTTTTTTTGGCTATTACTGTTCTGTCTCGGGGGTCAAACATTTGTAGATATTGTGAGAGTGCAAACCATATTGATTTTTGGTTCTACACACAGTATATATACTTAGATAAGAAGGAAGAAGCCCAAGGAGAGATTTATAAAAGCAAAACAGACTGAAACTCTGCAGACATACAGAGAATGTATTAAAAGCCTTACAGGGAACATCAGGTCCCCATACAGGGACAGACACTGACTCCCAAAATGAATGTACCAACATTAAACGCACGTCAACAGAAAATCTCCTTTCTATTTATGTTATTGGTACTATGGTAAGCCCTGTTCTTACCTGTAAGAATTACACATTCTCTTTTTTTACACAACCACACAACCATGTTACACTTAAATCCAAAAACCCACTGAATGTATATTTTGAAGTAAATGCTGCTATGAAAGAAAACACCACCTTGGAACCAGAGCCTGAAAAGTAGCGGCCCAGAGGCGTAGCTGCATCGTCGCTGTTCTTTTCAAACACTCACACACTTCAGTAGCTCGGGTGCTCCATTCGCTGCTGATCATGACATTACTTCCTGGTTTCGATTAGCCTAACTAATAGAAATGTGAACACAGTGATAAGAACTAGCTAACAAGCCATAAACCATCTTGAGGGGAAACAAATCTATATGAGAAGCACCTTTAGTTTTTTGTTGGCTTTGTGTCCCATACGCTAACATGGAGGAGGTGGGGTTTATGATCTCAACATGTCTTTTCTCATGTCTAAACACTGCTATTATTTTCCTGGCAAGGATCAGAATTAATGCATTTTCCCCAATCCTGCACAGTTTTCTTATAGAACCAAATATCTTTTTTCCTCTGCAAATATACATTTGATTTCCTATTAAGACCTATCATAAGTATATCATGCATAATTTACAGGGAAAATATTATATTTGGCTAAATGATAGATAATGATCAAATTTGGTTTACTAGTATATTTAGCACAGATACAGATTGTTAGCTTACGAGGCTCAGAACAAGCAAACAAAAAGCTCAGCCAAAAGATTTTACAGACCACTGCTGTGGTTTTTCTGGTGCTTTCATCTTCAAGCCTTTCACAAGTTGCGGTTGGCATTGGTAGCTTGTGTTGCAGACTCCTACCAAGTGCAAAATGTCCAAATATGTTCTGAACATTTAGAGATAATAACAATAATAACCAGAAAGAATTCAAAGGCTTCATGCAAGCTCAAGGCTGCACCATCATGAACAAAAATGTATTTAAATAAAAGAAAATTCCAAATTCCTGCTAACAAACACACAATTGTGACTGAAAACATGGTGTCCTTGGTGGAAATAATAAGAATAACACAAGAAAAGAATATACACAGAGTGCAGGGCCTCTGCAGACACACAAACTGACACATGGTGCCAGGGGGCTATAAGTAATGATTGAGTAGTATAATTTAGGCTAATGCTGTTTCAAGGGGGGATTCCTGCAGTCCTGTAAGCATCTCTGAGCCCTGTGGTTTACACTGACCTGCTTTCTCATTAACCCGCTGATTTTAGTGTTTTTACAGCAAATTTACCATGACAAGTTAATCAAACACTCAAAATTATAGTGCTCAACAATGATGGCTGTGTCTTTGCATGATGAGAATGATGTCATGTTTTCTGAGCTTTTACTCTCTTACAGCTGTGCTTTCAATCAATATGAAATGTATTACTAATCTCCAAACAATAGGAGTAACTAGCTCCATCCTCAACAGAAGAACAGCAGCAGAACTTTGGACAGCGACTGTGTGAAAACGTCCTCTGCGTTTGTGCTCTTCTCCTTGTTCTCCTGGATGCAGACTGCTGCTTTTTCCATGACGTCTCCGTGCATGTCAGCCAAAAACCTGCACAGACACTTACAAGTCTGCTGATGCTTTGAGTTTCCTGGAATTATGTGCATGGCCTCCTGTTAATGTGACTGCATGCCAACCATGTTGAATGTGATATGCTATGAGGTCCAAGCTATTCAGATTGCCAGCACTTCTTATTTTTTAAAAGAGGTCAGTGTCACTGACAGGCTCAGTTGCCAACAAAATAATAAAAACGAGGGAGTGTCTCAAAGCTGGTAAAAAAAAAACCCAAAAAGATCTGTTTTTAACATGCAGCAGCACTGACTGAGATATGAAGTCCATCCATTAACTGTAGTTCCTCTAATGGCCTCTGGGGGCTGGCTGCAAAATGAGTCAATCCTCATTGACCTTCATGTTAAAATGTCCGACTTTACAAAAACTGACAACTAAATTTATAGGGCGGGCATGACCACTTTGTGTCATTGTCACAGCATAAGCTTCCTGACTGCCCGCCCACGTCAGCTCTACTTGACTGTGACGTGGATAGTCAGAACCTCCACACACTCAAAAGGCTCTTTTATGTGACTATATGTTGTTTTAGCAAATATTGCCAAGTGTGTATCAACATGTTGGATATTGAGACAAAATGTCTCCACGTCTGTTAATAAATATCTGCACTATCCATGTTTACATCTTCAAGCAACATTTCATCTGGCTGAAGTTTCTACATGCAACGTGTGCACTCAAACTCCTTTTTGGTTTTCTACTTTTCCCACAGTCAGGCTAAGCTTATGTGATCTTTCTCTGTAATTACCACTTTAATTCTGTAACAGCAGTCTGAAAAGAAAACCTCTTTGGCCCCTGTACAGCATTACCATTACAATATCTGATAACACACAGGTACAATAAGTGGTAAATGATGCAGAGTTGGTCTCCCTGCAGAGGGTGGATGCCCTGCAAAAGCCCCTGTGAGCTAATTATGTTATATTTCAGGTTAAATTTATCTAAATCAATCAGCACAAAACAATATCGTCTAATTTCTACCCCTGTGTCCCATTATGTTCCTCAGAGACAAAAAAAAGAAAAACACCAGAACTGCTTTTATTGTTTCTCCCCATTTCTGCTGAAAAATAAAGAACTCCAGTGTAATCCTCTTTTATCTCTCGTCTACTGAATGTTTAATATCTACAAAACGCCGCTCCCTTCACCTTTTGACAGGATGGAAAACTGTTTTATTGTTCGTTGTTTTGGAGAGGTGGCAACCTGTA
The DNA here is from genome assembly GCF_900634625.1 of Parambassis ranga. NCBI lineage: Eukaryota > Metazoa > Chordata > Actinopteri > Ambassidae > Parambassis > Parambassis ranga. The sequence continues at coordinate 6,959,239 of NC_041037.1, read as the reverse complement.
TTTTTTTGTAGCAAAGCAAAACATTGATTGAATGCACCTTAAGATATTTAGTCATATCATTTATTAGGTAAAGTAGATTTCCCATGTCAGGTGAACGGTAATGATTTTTTTTTTCATGATAGCTCTCAGGATCCCAGCTGTCATTACATATGACAACAGCACCGGTTTCCACATTTTTAGTGTGCAAACGTAATTTTTTGTAACACCTTAATCAGTTCTTAGTGACAGCTTGACAGGAAAAGATGCTTTGTTTTTCTTATCAAAAAAACAAAAATGTTCTTTTCAACAATCAGCCTCTGCGTCTGTGTCTCCAGCACTGGAATAGCTTTGATGATAATTTTGCTTAACTAAATTTAGGCATCAAAAAGTTCTGCCATCCTTTCAATAGGCCACATATATACCCATTAACTGCAATAAGGAGTTGAGGTGTATTATATCTCCTCTAGCTGCGGGTAGCCAGTCTATTCATTCTAACTCTAATCCAGCATAAATACTGTGACATTTCACTGACCCCAGTCAACTCGTTCTGAAACTGTATTTTAAACTTAATCTTTACTCAGAGAAATAAAAGGTCATAATCCTCATTGCAGCATAATAATTAAAACCAGAGATCAGAAGGAAAACTCTGCACATTTGTTAATTAGTTTCTTCTGGCTGACTTTTGTCTCTGAATGTAATAATGATAATATTTGCTGTGAGAACTAAAGACAAGATGTGGACCACTGCTCTTTTTGTGTTTGTTTCAGCTGCCCACATTTTATGATGATGTTTTTATTTTTTCTCATTGAATGATATTAATGTTAACAACATATTTTGCATGTGTTTCACATCCATCTGTTACATCCTTCTGGTTAGCCTCCCTCAATTGGCCACTCCAGTGCTTATGCTATCCATCCATCCATTGTCTTAACCTGCTTTATCCTGAAGCCTATCCCAAGCTGTCAATCATTTTGGAATGTAAGAATACTGATTTAAAGGGTTAACCTGATTTAAAACACTGTGTAATAAATACAATAGTATCAGACTCCATGTGAGCTATGATGTCTGTATTCTGCTGTAGGTAGTATGCTAACCAGTTAGCAACAGCCCATGGTGAGAACAAGCAGTGTTTGTTGAGCATTGACAATTTAAAAAAATGGTTATGTTAATGCTAACAGAACATATGCATATTTTACAATGCCATCCAATCATGGGACTGACACAGCCGTAAATAACCACATCTGTGGACTGTCACTCAGGATGAACCGTCCTTATGAATACGTAGAGATGCGGCCAGAGAAATACGGACACATGTTCATTATCGTCCTGCAAGGATCAGGTCTTTGGCCCCAGACAGCTGAAGAATGGGACATCATAAGCGGTGTGTGAGGATCAAGGCCTGACATCTATTTAACAGAGATAGAAAAAGCAACCACATGTAGGTACAAACATTATTTACACATGCTTTTCAGAATTTTAGACTATATTTTGTGCACCACAGCCTGCTTCAGGAAGGATTACTGTAAAGACTGGGTACATTAAAATCTGAGCAACATGTGCTATTATATTCAGATATCTCATGTTACCTTTGTATTAACGGAGCGCTTAATACCTCACACATGAATTGATGGTTTATTAGTGCCAAAAACATCCAGGGCCTGCGGTGTCAGGCAGCATTCCTGGCACATCAGCCCTTGAAGACAGCGGGGTGGAGGAGGAGTGGGCGGTCTGCACCAGACCAGCACCAGCCGGGGAGCACACACACACACACATACACAGCTTTGGGCACTGAATTTTCTCACTCGTTGCACATGGTTTGACTACAACTTGTTCCTCAGCTTAGCTGCTGCAGTGGGTTTCTGGAGTTCTCCTTATCCCTATGGCAATGAGCAAAATCACTTTGTGCTTACCACCTAGATTCACCTTCCACCATTTCATTTCAGTGTCTGAACTGTCTATAAAAGTATCTACTATGCAGTCTCCTCCAAAATAAATACTACGTGTATACTTTGAGGGTTGATTGATAAGTTCATGGCCTGCATAAAAATGAGGTATGACGGCTGCCATGCAGGAATGTGGATTTGAGCTTTGCAGTATTCACCTGGTTTGGCATTCTCAGACCACCAACTCGGGGTTAATATACAAAACACTGAAAGCACTGACCCACTGAGCCAAAAAATGTGCAAACATAACAGTGGCCAGATTGGAAGTGAAAAGCTGTTTCTTCGTCTTTCATGTAGCAGGTGAACACACTGATGTTGGCATTTTGTTAATGCTGAGGTTAATGAGTGTGCAGAGCTTCATGCTACAGAAGACTCACACTGACATGCTCTCTCCTGGTGCAGGACAAATATGTGCAATGAAATATGTTTAAATAGGGAGCTAATAAAACATTGGGCTATTGTAAAACACAGAGGAGTCTGAGGCATCAAAGACGCACAAACCCTGATTATATCTCTGTAATTACACCTTCATAAATAATAGGATATCTCGTGAGCTATTACACTTGCTGGTGTGTTTGCCTTGTGACAAACTGCTGTCAGCAGTGGGGTTTCTATGCTGCTATGCTTCTGTTTGTTTACTTCAGATGATGGCAACTGAAACACCGCAGATCATGAAGCAATAGTCACTTTTTATGAATTTACTGCAGTGCAGATTAAAGTGTCATGTCATTTTATTCATGTCATCATTCAAAATTATATTTTTTTCAGGTGCTTCGAGGTCATGTGACCAAATGATATCAAACTACGATGACTTGTATAACTACCTCAGACCAATAAGACACAGCTCTTGTTAAGGATTCCACGATTTCTATTATATATGAATATGTGTTATGGTAAATGTTTGCATTGTTTATATTATAATAAATATTATTTGTACAATAGCTTTCAGGTAGGCCTGGGCATATGGCCTTTTACTGCGTGGGTACATGTTTAAACTTACTTTGCAATTCAGATAATTTTTATGCTGATTCTGTTTCGGCAGGACATAGAGTGCGCTGGAGGGCTGCTCAGCTGACCCTAAACCTGAACCAGTTTGAGCCTGAGGAGGAAACTGAGCAGGACCTGAAGAATGCAGCACGCTGCAGAGCAGCAGGCTGTTCGAGCCTGCACGGAACTGTTACATGGACAGTTACATGGTTGCATGGTCAGAAGAAATCCAAAATGCAAGCCATATCGAAGCTCGGGTCTTATGAGGTTAAAACATTTATATGAACTCTAAATAAAATTAAAAAACATTAAATAAAATAAAATTTCTTTGTACCAATAAACATTGATACACCGCCCCAGGTTCCTTCGGTGTTAAAATGATCCAAAACTTATACTGGGATCACCGGGTCCTATTCTGCAAAATATTATTATCTGCTAACTACGGGTACATTATAATAAAATTAAAACAACAGTTATTTAAGACAAATTACCAGAAGGATCTCTGCACCCACCATTTTGGTTAGTAACCCATCAGACAGTGAGCGAGCAGGAATAAAAGCAGTTTATAAAGCATTTATTACTAGCAAAACGTAAAACATCAAGCTAAATAAATCAAGCACATTGACTGTGCATCAAAGATTTAAGGCTAACCAAACTCAGGGCACTGCCCCTTTAATGAAATATAGCAATAAACCCCTGGTGGATAATTGGTACACCTGACCGCCACTATCTATAACAAAATCTGCAAAATCACATTTGTTGCAGGTCTGAGTGGAGTGATGCTGGCTGAGAGTTACCTCGGATCTGATCTGATGCAGTCACCTGAAGTCAGTCCCAAAGCCAACAATGAGGGAAAGAAGCATCCAGATTCAGTCCAGGAATGCCGGAAAATCCATATCCGTTCTAGGAGTGAAGAAAAAACAGAAACATCGAATCACCATGTTTTTTCTGGGAACACGGGCGCTATCTGGTGAAGCGTGTCTTGGCGATGTGTCGCTAGCAGGTTGCTAACAGGTTGCTAACTAGCAAAAACGAACAATTACAGTCCAATACAGTCTGGCAATATGACACACTGTTTACGCGTGGATGAATGCACAATTATGTTTAGGTTAGGGTTGTAGTTAGTTAGCTACAACAAAACAATGCAGGCCTGCTTATCTCTTCCCTCACTTCCTACTCTCTCCACTCGCCTTGACCTCTCAGCCAAAAGCAACACTTAGTCCTGCTCACTTGGCCGAATATCTATATTATTGAAATAAGAGTGCACAAAAAAAATTCACAGAATAAAATCAAATTCAGCACCACTGTATCAATAAGCATGTTTTAGCTTTACTTGGACCAAGGCCTGACAGAATATCACTTATTTTATACATAAGGAATATTCTGTCATTTGTAAAGAATGTGTTCTTCGTCTGCTTATTCATTTTGTTTGCGTTCATCGCGTTGAGATAAAACAAATGTGATTGAGGCCAGGTCAGGGAGGATGTGTCACTGCCAGGTCCAAGGCCTTCAGAGATATCTCTGGGTGAAACTGAAGCACTGCCAGCACCGTGGCACAGAGTCAAAGTCAGGGCCATAAGCTCTTAAATTTGTTGAGAGTGTTTATTCAGCCTATCTAACATTACTTCAGACATGTTTGTTTAATTACATGGACCCAAAAAATTGTCCATTTCTAGGCAGGAAATGTCTAATGGCTGCTATCAGCTGTTGATATCTACAATACAGAATGTGCTTACTGTTTAGCTTTATACATGACTTTCTTCCACTTATTCTCTATTGCAGGGGGTCATTTAAACTCTCAAACCTACAACTAAATGGGGAAATTCACTGTATTGTTTTATTTCTAAGAGGCCTAAAGTCCAGCTTTTGTTATTCCCTCGCATGTGGGAAGTAATTACATGGAAGTTTGCTGTGCAGTTAATAGTAGTGCTCCATCTTAGAGCAGTCATATAGGCTAAAGCAGGCCAAGTGTAGGGACACCTAATTTTTCTCTCTGTGGCATGTTTCACCAACAGCAGAAACTTTTCGGCGAGGTCAGTTTCACCCAGCAGAGGTTAAACAAAGCTAATGAAGAACAAACATTTTTATCATATCTCACTTTTTCTTTTGCAGGCTGCATGCATATCTGAGATACATTTTCAAAACAGCAGGTGAAGCAAATGACTCGCGAGCCTTTCAGTAATATCTGAGCCCGATGACCAGATTTATATAACTGCATAACTGCAGTAAGATGCTGTAAAGGGGGTCGGTTTGGAAAATCGACCGTGATTATTGGAAGCAATGATGCTGGCTGCAACAAACAGTATTAAAATTGAGCAGGTAATTTGTTATCGTGCCAACATTGGAGACATCTGATTTAACAGATCGGTAGGGAGGAGCAAAAGAAAAGAAAAAAAAAACATCCACAGACAGCTGAATGCTCCAACTGGACAGCGTCATCAATCAATGGTGGTGCGTTTAAGGGCGGTATACTTACAGATTTGCTTGAAAATTTCTATTTTATGCTACTTTACACCTGTATCCCACCAGGCATTACATAGAACTATTTATATATTTAAAGATAAAGGTTTTATAATGGATATCAAGATAAGAGAAGAAGTGCTGTTAAAGATTAAGTTTTCTTCATGTTCACACTTTTGGTCTCTCATAGTTGATAAAAGCTTTACCAAGTACTGATTTTTCCTCTAAACTTTTAACACAAAAGAAAAAATGTTCAAATTATCCAACAGCCCCACAAATATCCTAGCCATCAAAGATAAGAGAAAAAAAAAATGAAAATAAAGGTTTCTTCTTTGCTCTGCCATTAATCATTAGATGACCTGTGAGCTGTATCTGCTGTATATAGAAGTATATATATATAGTATATATAATAGCTCACACTAACATGACCTCCAGCAGCTCCTGCAGTATCATGCTGTGCTAACACTTCAGTTTAGCAGGACCTTTCTTAAGCATCATAGTTGACAGTAGGAACATTAATTGCTACTGAAGATATGATCTTTTAATGTAATTTAGAATAAATCTCAAATACGATACAAAATTCAAATTAACCAAGATTTTTGACTACACGTCTATGGTTGAGCCTGACTGACCTGATTTCTTCTAACTTCAGGCCAAATGTTCAACACTAATGCATCAATTTACAAATGATTTGATATGATTGAGAATCTTTCTGCCAATACAAAGACAGCAAGATGTTTCCAGTCCGTTGGCAGGATTAATGATAATCATAAACATGAGTGTGTCACGTGAAGGACACTGTGAGGAGAAGCCTGTTTAACATGACAGTATTCATATGAGAAATCTAATTAGCTAATATAAGATAAGACTTTTTCCCTGCTTTGTATGCAGAGAGATGCCTCAATGTCCTTTGAAAGTGTAAATTGCAGATACAAATTAAATTAACATCATAATATCACAAGGACAATTTTCAGTATCCTATTCATAACATTTATTTTTACCCGCAGCAGCAGCAGTGAACTCATCTCAGATGTGTGATGTGTTTGAGAAGCAAAAGAGACACACAGTGCTACCACACGACATAAAATAAAGTAGGTACTCATAACAGATTTTGAAAATCTTCATTTTTCCCTCCCCTTAACCTTAATGATTAGATTAGGAAGGAAGGACAACAATGAGGTCCAGCTTTCCAGCTTGGCAGGGGTCAGATGATGATGAGGACATGGAGCCAGAAATGGGTTTCTCTGCCAGTCTTAGACTCATCAGACTCATCATAGCTAACAGTGAATCATAAAAAATAGCTTTCCAAATATTTTAAGTGGATTAAGCATCAGAAATAACACGCCTTTGGAATCAGTTTTTTTAATCCTATACAACAAGGTGAATCACTTAATACACAGCAGCAAATAATGGAAAATATTATTAGTTAAAAACTGAATTGAATCAATTACAGTTAATTAAATTAGGAGAATAAGCAATAAAACCATGAATTATAAGTTTGGTAAACATGCAGTGTAAGAACCGTTTAGTATTAAACTAGCAAATTTATACAGTCAGCTGTGGAGTCCAATACTCCTCACCAGAAGCAACAAGTCCTCATGAAGAAACGCCCCAGATACAGCACATGCTTCCATTTATGTAAATGGGACAGAGTGCATACCCCGACATACAATATTATGGCATCTTTATGCATATAACATCTGAATTTGGGATAAAAATCATGTCTAACCTTACCCAATCAGGGTAAGGTTAGACATTAAAAACAGGGGAAGCCATCAATGACAAGTCCCTGCCCCCATGAACACACAGAAATATGTGCTCATGTTTTATTTTTAAGAACTGAAATATCAACCTCATGTTACATTTCCCAGGTTGAACCAGAAACCAGCATGGAGTTCTTACACCAGGTCTAATCAATATACTAGATGTAAACACAGTCTATTGTCTCTGTTGGATTGAGTGCTGACTGGACTCCACTGAACCATCATATCGTACTGGTATAATCCATGGCTAGCTGCTGTTGATGGCAAAACAATGCACAGATATGTTCTGGTGATGAATGTTGCTTCTATTTGAATAATTTAAGCTTTTTTAAACTTTATCAAAATGTTCTTATAAAATCTGAAACTAGAGTATGAAAGAAGTCTGGAGGCAAACTGCAAACCCCTTTAGTTAGTTTCCTAGATTGCTCAAAGCATTGCTAAAAATAAAATGCAGGTAATGGGGAGAGGTAAATCTCAGCTGGGTTCTGTCTTTATTCTATCACCATATTTTGTGATTCCAACATGATGCCGTGGGGAGGTTTGCTGTTCCAAGTTTATACTGTGGATAGAGAGTTCTGATAGGCGGTGGAGCTTTTACCTTCTATCTGATTGTTTCTCTGTGACACATAATAAAAGGCACTCTGAGTTGGTTTAAAAATATATTGTGCATTCCAAAAGCATATGGTTTCTTATAGGTTTCAGTCAAAAAAGACAACTAAAACAGTGAGGTGAGTCGTGTAGTGCTTAGTGTGAAATACAAAAGCCAGACACTTGTAGGGGGAAAAAAATGCTTGGCTTCAGTGGCTCTCCCACTCAGTGAATGAACGGCAGCTTGTCAGGAGCGAACCGACTCATCTGCTGACTGCCTCGCTCCACCTCACTGCCACCTTGTTTAGCCTGATCCGCCAATCTTCAGAAAACTAATGCAAGATGACACTTTGTCACCAGAATCCTAAACTCTACCCACAATACAATTTGTCATCGCATTCAGGAGCCCATGACATTCATAAGAGCTTCTCTGTCAGTATCAATTTCAGTCTTACTTTAAGGGGTCTCATGCCCTGGCATTCTCAATAACAGATGCTCAAACAGTGTCCCCAAGGTTCATTGCCACTGCGAGCCAAGAGAGCCCATGGCCCTGACTAACAGCTGGTCATATCCATAACATAATATCTATATTTTCTCTGCATGTTTATGTAGTCTCTAATTAAAGCTGTTGCTTTATCACAACATTGCAGATGGTATTTCATATACATCAACGCATGCAATTATAATTGTACATTAATTCCAGCAGCATTGATTACTGACCTATGAATCTGAAACCATGTGACAGCAAGGTGGCGCTTGTCTAATTTGGCCCTAAAGGCAGAAATGAAATGCCGGTGTAATGATGCTTTCATAAGAAGTAATTTTGACCCTCAAGCAAACAAAGTAAATGAGCATTTCGGCTCTTGACCTAGACAGCATTGTACTAACATTTACATGACTTGCACACTGTATACGAGGAGAAATGTGGAGAAGGTTGACGTAACCTTTTCCTGCGTAATGTTGGGCAATCATTCTTAATGTAAAGGGTGCAGCACTCGGTTAACCTACTCAGGTTACATCACGTTTAATATATCTGCTGTTTGTAATCTGCCAGCATGCAAAAAGCAAAGTAATGAAGTGAACCTAATTAAAAGTTGACTGTGAATCTGTGAGTCCAAAGGTCAGCAGTGCGCGTTACAGTACGCCAGGCCTTACAAAATTAACCTTGTCAAGATGGATTAGGTTAAAAATCTACGAGCAAATCCAGAAACACAAACATGCCCAAGTCAGTGAAATCCACGGGACTTCAGAAGGTGAAGCCCAAACCTTCTTTAAGTTACTTCTCCCATAGTGAGGCCTGGCAGAGTGATTAATCTGTCTATTTTTAGATCAGTTTCCTAGTTATTTATTATCGTTTGTGTTTTAATGTAAAAAGCAGACGGCAGCTCTGCCAAGAGAAATACTTTGTCAGCAAGTTCATTACATTTACATGGTAGAGCGAAGCCAAAGCTGGAGCAAATTAGACAGCTCAGCCATGACCTGTGTTGAAAAACAGGCACTTTGACGCCATGTGAAAAAAAATATTAAAAAATGATTTGTTTCTAAACATTTGTGCATGATTCAGAATGGTTAGAGCATATAATTCATGCACATATCTCAATAATACTGAAGGCAGCAGAATGATGATAACTACAGAGCAGCAGATGGTCAGTGTTACCACCTGAATCTTCAAAGGAAAACTCCCCAGTGGAATATTTGTGTACCCAATTTTTGTTGTTCATAAATGCATAATGACTGATGTTAGTGTATTCATTTTCATTTTTCATCTCTCTTGAGTTTGGTTCTCTCCACAACCTCCATTAAACTTGTTGCTTTCAGTTTCAGCCAATTAATAACTTGGGCAGTCAGTCAGTCAGTCAGGCTTTGAAGATGTCCTTGCCTTCAGATTTAGAAGAGCTGGTGACAAAATGTTTACCACTGAAGTTTTCAATGAAGCATTTCCACTCTAATGCATTTTCTTTACTTGCAGCTCTGGAAAAAAAATGTCAAGGTGACCTCACTTCACTTCACTTCACATAGTGTGTATTGGGCAGCGGTCCATCATTACACAGGCCCAGAATAGACGTGTACATTTGCAATAAGTGGATTTAAATCAAGGCTATGCTTACATTAATAATTTTTCTATTTTCGGTTGGTAGAAGCATGAAAGATCATTGACAAATTATTCAATCAGCTGACTTTATACAGATCCAGCAGAGACTGGACTTTGAGGATGTTCATCCAATAACAATTTTTCTAAGCAAATCTATCCTTTTAGCTGTTAAATGCTCCATGATGTCTCCCTGACGTCATCTGTCAGCTGATGCCGAGCTGTCAGAGACAGTATTAACACAAGACAAACCACTCAGAGAGCAGTCAATAAGAAAACACCACAACAGCAGTTGTAAGAAAGGGCAATTCACTCTTTCACACTGGTGTCAGTTTATGTAGCTCTCTATCTATGCAGAATGAAGGATTATGGGAATTGTAATTAAGATTAAGATTAAGATTAAGAAACCTTTATTAGTCCCACAATGGGGAAATTGCATTTTTGCAATGGCATACAGACAGCAAGGGATAAGTTAAGAAAAGATATATACATTATAAAATAGACTACCAATAAAAAGATATATACATTATAAACAGTTTACATATTAACAGTTATTGCACAGGTGAGTGGAGGTAGCAGTGGTTTATAAACTGTACATAGTACAACTAAATAAATAACAGTAAAATAAAAGCACACTGTGGTGTGTGAGTATTGCACCTATCAGAAGTGTTTATTATAGA